>NC_081439.1:114727371-115337787 GCF_949786415.1 Peromyscus eremicus
GCTAGTCAGTTTCTCCTGGTGATGATATACACTCACATTCTCATCAAATTTTAGAATTTCCATTATCTTTCATTCTTTTCTTTATTCCTCCTTTCCAGGTGGAATAGCCCTGTGTGGATATGTACTGGTGGCCTGGAGGCTGTTGGTGCTTTTCTCTTTTATAAAGAGATCTAGGCTGGGTGGTGGTTGCACATGCTTTTAATCTCAGCACTTGGGAGGCGGAGGCAGGTGGATCTCTGCGAGTTCAAAGCCAGCCTGGTCTACAGAGTGAGTTCCAGGACAGCCAGAGCTACACAGAGAAACCCCGTCTCAAAAAAGATAAATAAATAAATAAAGGAAGAAAGGAAGGAAGGAAGGAAGGAAGGAAGGAAGGAAGGAAAGAAGGAAGGAAGAATAAGAGGAGATAATTTTTTATTTGTGTGTGCTTGTCTGTGTTAGTGTTTTTGAGAATGCCCATAGAGGCTAAAGAAGCGTTGGACTCCTTGGAACTGGAGGCATCTGTGTGCAGGACTGGGACTGAGGTCTCATGACTGAGCAGCAAGTGCTCTTAACATAGGAGCTGTCTCACCACCCCTGGTCCCATCTTTCTGATTATTTGCTCCCAGCCTGATGTTTGTAAAGCTTTAAGGGATCTTTACTAACATTCTGTTCTAGTTTTGTTTTGTTTTTTTTTTAACTTTTTCGTTTCTTTGTTTTGTTTTGTTTCTTTTATGTTTTTTTTTTGTTTTTAATTTTACCAGTCTTTTTTTCTGCCTTTCCATCTTCCTTTCTGTGGTACTTTGAAAGAGAATGGTCCCCACAGGCTCATATGTTTAAATATTTGGTCCCAGGTAGTGCAACTGTTTGAGAAGGTTTAGAAGGTGTGGCCTTGTAGGAGTAGGTGCAGCCTTGTTGGAGGAGGTGAGTCACTGGGGGTGGGCTTTGAGATTTCAAATGTCCATACTAGGTCCAGTCTCTCCCTCCCTGTCTCTTTCTGTCTCTGTCTCTCTCTCTGTCTGCATCTGTCTGTGTCTCTCTTTGTCTCTGTCTGTCTGTCACCCTCCATCTCTGTCTCCTTCCCTCCCTCGCTCCCTCCTTCCCCGTCTCTTCCTCTCTCTCTCCCTCAGGATGTTAAGCTCTCAGCTGCTTTCTCTCTCCCTCAGGATGTTAAGCTCTCAGCTGCTTTCTCTCTCCCTCAGGATGTTAAGCTCTCAGCTGCTTCTCCAGCACCATGCCTTTCTGCTCCCCACCATGGTGAGAACTAACCCTCTGAAACTGTAAGCAAGCCCTAGATTAACTGCTTTCTTTTGTAAGAGTCACTGTGACCATGGTGTCTCTTCACAACAATAGAAGAGTGACTCAGACACTTTGCCTCCTTTTGTACAATTTTCAGTTCAGATTCATGTAAGTCTTTCTGGAAACCTGGAACTTTCAGCGGCTGCAGTGTTTCCATTTCTCTTTCCTTGAGCTCCTTGTCAATTCTCAGCAATTCTTCCTGTTCATTTCTTTAGCAAGATGTAACTTTCTAGAATAAAATTCACTGGACTCTTTATGTTGCTTTCTTGGCTTTCTCTTCTTACTTTAACTGGGACACATTTTGTAGAAATTTCTGTACTCTTCTGAGTTTTATCCAAGCTTCAACTGTATCTTTCTGTTGCTTTCTTTGTTCATTTTGCTTTTGATCATCTTCCAAGTTATTGGTAAAAATACATGGTATCTTTTCTTTGAGGTGTTTTGTGTTTTTGCTGCATTTTGGTTTTCCAATTCTGAATGGCCTTTTTCCTTTCTTCTCTAGACAGAAACTGTAGGCAGCATTTATCATCCTCTGTTTTTCCAGGGTGGTACCCTAGAACTTCTCCCATGAATTCTGGCTTCCCTTGATAATTTTTTCCTCTCACCTTCACAAAGTTATAGTAGTCATAATAATCCCAAGCCCGTGTGCTCTACCCGTTGGCTAAAAAAAATTCTTCGGCCGGGCGGTGGTGGCGCACGCCTTTAATCCCAGCACTCGGGAGGCAGAGGCAGGCGGATTTCTGTGAGTTCGAGGCCAGCCTGGGCTACCAAGTGAGTCCCAGGAAAGGCGCAAAGCTACACAGAGAAACCCTGTTTCAAAACCCCCCAAAAAAAAAATTCTTCAAAATTGACACTTCTTCCAGAAGAGTACTGGGTGTGCCTTTGCTGGAGGTCTCCCTGAAATCTTTCTCTGTTCTGAATTATTTAGAACTCATGGGCCAATTTTTCTTAGTTTGGCACTTGCCTTACTTAGGATTTCTATTGCTATGGTAAACACCATAACCAAATGGCACTTAGGGAGGAAAGGGTTTACCTCATCTTACATTTCAGTGAAGTCAGGGCAGGAACTCAAGCAGGGCAGGAACCTGGAGGCAGGAACTGAAGCAGAGACCATGGAGGAGTGCTGCTCACGGGCTTGCTCAGCTTGCTATCTTATATACCTTAAGTTCATGTGCCCAGGGGTGGCATTGCCCGTAGTGGGCTGGACCCTCCCACATAAACCACTGATCAAGAAAATTCCATAGAGATTTGCCTATTGGCAACCTGATGGAGGCGTTTTCTCAATTGACTTTTCTCCTCCCAGATAACTCTAGCCTGTGTCAAGTTGATAAAAACCCAACCAGGACAGTATTCAAATCTTTATTAGTTATTGTTGTTGTTGTTTTTTTTACCTTTAGCATGCTATTTATATATCAACTATTGTGCTTTTTTTTAAATGTTTTTTACATTTATAATTACTTGTTTAGGTTTTCTGAGCTTTTCAATAAAATGTGGTGTAGGTGTCCATCATTTAACTGATATTAAAGTTTCTGTACATTGCTGTGTGTTTTATCCACTTCCTGTTAGAACTATGCATCCCGTTTTCCTGTTGTTCATCAATTTGTTTTCTAGGGTTCCATACTGTGCTTAGTTCTCAAGTCCTTTTTGTGTCTGAGAGATGTTCAGTTGACAAAGTGTTTGACACACCAGGATGAGGACCTGAGTTAGATCCCCACACATATAAAAATGTCAGGTATGATGGCGTGAATTTGTATTAACAGCACCAGGGAGGTGGAGATGAGAGGATCTCCAGGGCTCACTGACCAGCCAACCTCATTTTCTTGGTGAGATCCAGAGTCAGGAAAGGATCCTGTCTTAAAATCCACAAGGTGGATAACCACGAAAGGTTACCTTTTATCTGGCACACACACACACACACACACACACACACACACACACACACGCACGCACGCACTCACGCACGCACGCACGCACCCCAAAGCAAAGTACTACCTTTATTTTTTATGGTAATAACTTGATCTTTAAATATTTCCTCTTGTGCATATGAATTGGGCTGTTCTGAATTTCTGCTTCTGCTTTGAAGGTGAAAAGACAAGCTCCGCCTGAACTACTAGACAGCCAGCATAGTGATGTGGTAGTATGCCGCTCTCATTCTGTTTCTGGTGGTCTCACCAGATTCAGCCTCCCATACAGCTGCAGCAGTGGCCGCTGCTCCCACCATGGCTGTCCTAGAGGACACGCTTACTCACTAAACTCCCCTGCTGTGACAGTTGTGCCAGCCGAGTTGCTCCCTTGTCTCTGAAGACTGCTCCCTAATAAGGTGGGAGGGGCAAGTGTAAATTCTACAGTAAGTTTAGTTAGGCCTCTAAGACATTTGATTGAGATTTCACTAAAAATTTCTTTAAACCTATAAATTTGTTTGAAGAGCATTGATACCTTCAGTGTGGTGTCTCCTCTGATCCCTGAATGTGATGTATCTCAGTGTAGGTGTTCATTGATTTCTGCCATCAACTTTTAATCATTTTCAGTGTGTAGATACTCTTCATATTTTGTGAAATATGTGCCTCAGCTTTTCCCGTTGCAACAACAGCAAGGATGCCAGTTTTAATTTTGATTTCCTCATTACATCACTTTATAAATGAATGCGTGGACTTTTATTTTTGGATCTTGTATCTTGTAATCAGAGTGAACTCCCTACAAGTACTTGTATTGTTAGATTTCTTGGGCCACCTCAGGATTTTCCTTGTAAGCAACCATCCACAATGCCTTTTGTTTTTTTGTCTTGACTTATTGCATTAACTTCAACTTCCTGTATTTAGTATGAGGGTTTTGTTGCTTTTTTACAAAGTTGATCAAATTTTCTACATTTATGAGTGGTTTTTTTTAGCCTGAATGCATGTGTGATATTTTCATATACTTTTATTGTGAATTAATAGGAGCATTTGAATTTCATTTCTTTTCATCATTTAAGACAGATTCTCACTGTGTGTCTCAGGCTGGGCTTGAACTCGTGATTCTCTTCTTTTCATCTCCAGAGTTCTGGTGTTCTGAGTATATGCAGTCATGCCACACTTACCTTTCTGTAGTGTCTTAGTTTTGCAGCACACACACACACACACACACACACACACACAGAGAGAGAGAGAGACAGAGTCAGAGACAGAGACAGAAAGAGAGCCTGCCTGACTTGGATTTTGAAACCTCAAAGCCCACCTCCAGTAACACTTCTCCTCCAACAAGGCCACTCTTCCTAATCGTTCTTAAACAGTTTTGCTCCCTGGTGTCAAAGCAGTCTAATATATGAGCCTGTGGGGGAGATTCTCATTCAGACCACTGCATGCCCTCTCTTCCTTTCTTCCGGGAGGGCAATTTGAGACAGAGTTGTGCAGTGTGGCCCATTATGCTCATGTTAATCCCTCTGAGTGTCTCCCTGGTGCTGAGATTACAGTCTTGTACAACAAAGCCTGCGTGGATTTTGTGCTTCTTGTTAGTCCTTTGGGTCTTGTAGTTTCTCTTGTCGGTCTTGGTAGTGACTTACTACCACTACTTAGTGGTAGTGACTTACACACTACTCCTGTTAGTGTGTTTTGAAAAGTAGCTTTTTATTTGATTATGATGTCCATTTCATTGTTAGAATTTCATCTGCTCACATTGGTTAAGGCCTAATTTGCTTTTTGCAAGTTGCTTGAGGAGGGAACTTAAAGATGATTGCCTTGTGAACTTTCTTTTCTAGTGTAAGCACTTAAGGCTAGATGTATTCCTTGGCCACTTCCTTAACTGTACTCTATGTATTTGGATGGAGTTTAACTTCATTTTCATTCAGATCTAAGTATATTACAGTTTCTTTGAGGGTTTTCTTTAAACCACACATTATTTGTAAGCATACTGCTTCTGTGTCTCTAAGTTTTACCATTTCTGGTTTTGCTTTGTAGTTTGATTACACCTTTGTCAGATTTGCCCTTCACCCATGTTACAATTTTCTTAGTTCTTAGTCAGATAAGTGACTTTTCATTACATTCTGATAGTTTTATCTATTACCATAAGAGAGCTCCGGTCCTATTTATGTATGCTATTTTAGCAGACACCTACCCTGCCTAAGTTTAACATGTAGGGTGTTAGTTACGTTTATGTGGCTTTCTTACAATGAATTTGTTTTCAGAGACTTTGTGGCATTAATTTTGTATCTTTTGGTTCCTCCAATACTGCTAGATCTACCATGGGTTCTGGATAATGCTGTCTGAGGGCATGCATTTCCCTAGGCCAGATATCTCACCGTGGAAGGGGAATCTCAACATAGGGAGGAAAAGGCTTCCTAAGCCAGGTCACTGGTTAGAGCTGAGTCTCCCCTGCTAGTTCTGCTTCTTCACTTTCAGGGCTCCTGTGGAAAGAAAATATCCCATGCCTGCAATGTTAATGATACTTTTTGTTCATTGGCCTTTATCAACACCAGCTCTCTAGATGGAGTTGTTTATACATGTTACTATCTCTCAGCTTCTTATGGGAAGTTTCCGTGCTGGGGTGGAATGCAAGTACACTCCCGTCTGCTTATTGTTGACAGGTACCAGGGGGGTCCTTTTCTGAGTTGTGTCTGGTTTGCATGATATCTGTCTTTAAACGGTTTCACACTCAGTCTGAGAAAGGGGTGAGTCTGTCTAGGCAGCCTTCTGCAGATAGTTTTGGGGTTGGAAAATACTGGGTTTGAGATTCTGCTTTCTTCTGAGTGTTTGGGTGTGTTATCACTTGCTCTATTTTGTTTGTTTGTTATTTCTTTCTGAAATTCTTGAGTCCTAGACCTTTTTGCCATCTTTCCACTTTTTATAATTTCCTTTTTTAAGTTCCGGCACCATTGAGTGGGCTTTTTGCTGTACCTAGCTGAGTGGATCAAGGGACTATGGATCTATACCATTTTTCCAGCCTGGGCCACAAACACTAGTTTATGTATTTCTTTAAAGTTATTCTTATCGACCATCCTCTCTAGTCCTTTACATTTTCTTTTCTTTCTTTTTTTTAAAAAAAAATTATTTATTTATTATGTATACAGTGAGTGTTCTGTCTGCAGGTCAGAAGAGGGCACCAGATCTTATTGTAGATGGTTGTGACCCACCATGTGTTTGCTGGGAATTGAACTCAAGACCTCTGGAAGAACAGCCAGTGTTCTTAAGCTCTGAGCCATCTCTCCAGCCCCTACATTTTCTTTTCTATGAAACACCTGACTGATGCTTTTCTTTATATGAACAGGGTTAAAGCCTGGAGATGACATGGGAAATGATCAGCCTGTATCTGCCTCTACATCAGAAATAGAAGCAAGACCATCAAAAGTATCAAAGGCCAGAAAGAAAGCTGCCCAGAAAAAAAACCAACAGGAAAAGCCATGCAGATACACGCAGGGTGCAGGACCATGATCAGGCTCTTCCAGGGAGGAAAAGAACGTTAGCTTCAGTTTGTAAACAATGGCAACAAAAACCTTTTAAATGTCAGGAGTGTGGGAGAGGCTTCAGAGTTCCTTCTGAGCTTGCTAGGCACCATAGAGTTCACACCAGAGAGAAGCCTTTTTCATGTCAGCAGTGTGACCGTAGCTGCAGGTGGAAGTCAGATCTCAAAATCCATATCCTGTCACACCAAGGAATAAAGCTATATAAGTGCTCTTGGTGCCAGAAAAGCTTTACTCATAACACAAACTTACATACACACCAAAGAATTCATACAGGAGAGAAACCCTTTAAGTGTCTGGAATGTGGGAAAGCATTCACTCAGAAATCTCACCTCCTTAACCACCAGGTAGTCCACACTGCTGAGCAGCCCTATGCATGTAGCCTGTGTGAGAGAAAGTTTAACAGGAAGTCAAGCCTTCTCAGACACCAGAACATACATGGTCAGGTAAACAGCTAGAGCTGTCAGTCAGAGGGAAATCAGCACAGAGCAGTGACAGACTGTAGAGAAGATTAGGAGTTTCCCAGTAAGCATCTGTTATGAAAAGGAAATTTGGGAGAGCTGTGTTTTGTAGCACAGAAAGGAATCTGCATTGCTCCCCCTCCCAGCACTTAGTTTTCAGTGTTTGCCACAAAATTGCCATTACTCGATACGTTATGAATAAAGAATGAAAACTTGGTTGTCAACGTGTCTGTAGTTATGTTTTCTCTAACACTATCCTCGGGTGTCAGGTACCATGAACCCTGCACTCATTCTTCGAACTTCCTCAGACAAGACATAAAACGCCATTGCAGCCCCTGTGAAGTGAGTTCAGAGAGAATTACTATGTGAGGGACATCTTCAGCACCTCTGATTTTAGTCTCCATTGACAACCAAGCTCAAGAATCAGGGACATTTGGTTATGAACAGGAAGTGAGGGTTAGTGTTTTCCCTAGCGTAAGTGTTCCCAATGTCGTTGTCCTCCCGAGTTCTTACTACTATTGTCTCCTTTTAAGAAGTTTGGGGAGCAAGAGAAGACCTGAAAGCCAACACAAACCTAAGAACCTTATAAGCATTTGCATTCCTCTTGCAATTCTCTGTGTGCACAGTTCTCTGTGTGCACAGTTCTCTGTGTGCACAGTTCTCTCTGTGTGTGCACAGTTCTCTGTGTGTGCACAGTTCTCTCTGTGTGCACAGTTCTCTCTGTGTGTGCACAGTTCTCTCTGTGTGGACAGTTCTCTCTGTGTGCACAGTTCTCTCTGTGTGGACAGTTCTCTCTGTGTGCACAGTTCTCTCTGTGTGTACAGTTCTCTGTGTGCACAGTTCTCTGCGTGTGCACAGTTCTCTCTGTGTGCACAGTTCTCTCTTGTGCACAGTTCTCTCTGTGTGGACAGTTCTCTCTGTGTGCACAGTTCTCTCTGTGTGTACAGTTCTCTGTGTGCACAGTTCTCTGTGTGTGCACAGTTCTCTCTGTGTGCACAGTTCTCTCTTGTGCACAGTTCTCTCTATGTGGACAGTTCTCTCTGTGTGCACATTTCTCTCTGTGTGGACAGTTCTCTGTGTGCACAGTTCTCTCTGTGTGTGCACAGTTCTCTGTGTGCACAGTTCTCTCTGTGTGGACAGTTCTCTCTGTGTGGACAGTTCTCTCTGTGTGCACAGTTCTCTCTGTGAGCACAGTTCTCTGTGTGCACAGTTCTCTCTGTGTGCACAGTTCTCTGTGTGCACAGTTCTCTCTGTGTGCACAGTTCTCTGTATGCATAGTTCTCTGTGTGCACAGTTCTCTGTGTGTACAGTTCTCTCTGTGTGCACAGTTCTCTGTGTGCACAGTTCTCTCCGTGTGCACAGTTCTCTCCGTGTGCACAGTTCTCCGTGTGCACAGTTCTCTTTGTGTGCACAGTTCTCTGTGTGCACAGTTCTCTGTGTGCACAGTTCTCTGTGTGCACAGTTATCTGTGTGCACAGTTCTCTGTGTGCACAGTTCTCTGTGTGCACAGTTCTCTGTGTGCACAGTTATCTGTGTGCACAGTTCTCTCTGTGTGCACAGTTCTCTCTGTGTGCACATTTCTCTCTGTGTGGACAGTTCTCTGTGTGCACAGTTCTCTCTGTGTGTGCACAGTTCTCTGTGTGTGCACAGTTCTCTCTGTGTGGACAGTTCTCTCTGTGTGGACAGTTCTCTCTGTGTGCACAGTTCTCTCTGTGAGCACAGTTCTCTGTGTGCACAGTTCTCTCTGTGTGCACAGTTCTCTGTGTGCACAGTTCTCTCTGTGTGCACAGTTCTCTGTATGCATAGTTCTCTGTGTGCACAGTTCTCTGTGTGTACAGTTCTCTCTGTGTGCACAGTTCTCTGTGTGCACAGTTCTCTCCGTGTGCACAGTTCTCCGTGTGCACAGTTCTCTTTGTGTGCACAGTTCTCTGTGTGCACAGTTCTCTGTGTGAGCACAGTTCTCTGTGTGCACAGTTCTCTGTGTGCACAGTTCTCTGTGTGCACAGTTCTCTCTGTGTGCACAGTTCTCTGTGTGTACAGTTCTCTGTGTGCACAGTTCTCTCTGTGTGCACAGTTCTCTGTGTGTACAGTTCTCTGTGTGCACAGTTCTCTCTGTGTGCACAGTTCTCTCTGTGTGCACAGTTCTCTGTGTGTACAGTTCTCTGTGTGCACAGTTCTCTCTGTGTGCACAGTTCTCTGTGTGCACAGTTCTCTGTGTGCACAGTTCTCTCTGTGTGCACAGTTCTCTGTGTGCACAGTTCTCTCTGTGTGCACAGTTCTCTGTGTGCACAGTTCTCTGTGTGTACAGTTCTCTGTGTGTGAACAGTTCTCTGTGTGTACAGTTCTCTGTGTGCACAGTTCTCTCTGTGTGCACAGTTCTCTGTGTGTACAGTTCTCTGTGTGCACAGTTCTCTCTGTGTGCACAGTTCTCTCTGTGTGCACAGTTCTCTGTGTGTACAGTTCTCTGTGTGCACAGTTCTCTCTGTGTGCACAGTTCTCTGTGTGCACAGTTCTCTGTGTGCACAGTTCTCTGTGTGCACAGTTCTCTCTGTGTGCACAGTTCTCTGTGTGTACAGTTCTCTGTGTGCACAGTTCTCTCTGTGTGCACAGTTCTCTGTGTGCACAGTTCTCTGTGTGCACAGTTCTCTGTGTGTACAGTTCTCTCTGTGTGCACAGTTCTCTGTGTGCACAGTTCTCTCCGTGTGCACAGTTCTCTCCGTGTGCACAGTTCTCCGTGTGCACAGTTCTCTTTGTGTGCACAGTTCTCTGTGTGCACAGTTCTCTGTGTGAGCACAGTTCTCTGTGTGCACAGTTATCTGTGTGCACAGTTCTCTGTGCGCACAGTTCTCTCTGTGTGCACAGTTCTCTGTGTGCACAGTTCTCTGTGTGTACAGTTCTCTGTGTGCACAGTTCTCTCTGTGTGCACAGTTCTCTGTTTGTACAGTTCTCTGTGTGCACAGTTCTCTCTGTGTGCACAGTTCTCTCTGTGTGCACAGTTCTCTATGTGTACAGTTCTCTGTGTGCACAGTTCTCTCTGTGTGCACAGTTCTCTGTGTGCACAGTTCTCTGTGTGCACAGTTCTCTCTGTGTGCACAGTTCTCTCTGTGTGCACAGTTCTCTGTGTGCACAGTTCTCTGTGTGTACAGTTCTCTGTGTGCACAGTTCTCTCTGTGTGCACAGTTCTCTGTGTGTACAGTTCTCTGTGTGCACAGTTCTCTCTGTGTGCACAGTTCTCTCTGTGTGCACAGTTCTCTGTGTGTACAGTTCTCTGTGTGCACAGTTCTCTCTGTGTGCACAGTTCTCTGTGTGCACAGTTCTCTGTGTGCACAGTTCTCTCTGTGTGCACAGTTCTCTCTGTGTGCACAGTTCTCTGTGTGTACAGTTCTCTGTGTGCACAGTTCTCTCTGTGTGCACAGTTCTCTGTGTGCACAGTTCTCTGTGTGCACAGTTCTCTGTGTGTGAACAGTTCTCTGTGTGTACAGTTCTCTGTGTGCACAGTTCTCTGTGTGTGCACAGTTCTCTGTGTGCACAGTTCTCTCTGTGTGCACAGTTCTCTCTGTGTGCACAGTTCTCTGTGTGCACAGTTCTCTCTGTGTGCACAGTTCTCTGTGTGCACAGTTCTCTCTGTGTGCACAGTTCTCTGTGTGCACAGTTCTCTGTGTGTGCACAGTTCTCTGTGTGTGCACAGTTCTCTTTGTGTGCACAGTTCTCTGTGTGCACAGTTCTCTCTGTGTGCACAGTTCTCTCTGTGTGCACAGTTCTCTGTGTGCATAGTTCTCTCTGTGTGCACAGTTCTCTGTGTGCACAGTTCTCTCTGTGCGCACTTATAGAATGAAATTATCAGAGAGGCACTACATGCCCACATCTAGTTATCTGTCTCAGTGGAAGTCAGGACAGTGGTAAAATGACTTGATTATGTTGCCTTTCATTATGCACACTGAAGGCTTTCACATGTGTGCATACCACTCCTGTCCCTAAAGGGAGTTCCACTTTTGTGGTTTCGTATCCCTAAATGAGTATGGCTAATTTCTCTGTATAAAGAGCTGAGCATTTAACCTACTGATAATGGCAAGGAGGGCCTTATGTAGCCCCTTGGACATGATACACATCTGATACTAGAAGGAGACATCCAAAAACGTCCAGGCAAAGGAAAACATGTGGCTTATACTTGTTGGCCCCATCAGAACCAGGCCAGATGGAAACCACTTTATGATTTTTTTTATCTCTTCTCCATTTGTGGAAGTATCTCTTAAAAGATAAATAGCATACATGAATTGAAAGGTACATCAAGGGCTAATTTATGATATTGGGCAAGGTTGTCATATATTTTAAGTATTGTTTTTCATTAAAAATGACACACTTCATACTATATTTAAATGTGAACAAATGCTTTTAAAACCATATACACAAGCCCCACCTCCCCCAAACCCACCCAGCCTTCCAGGCTGCAGAGTCTTTGTTCTCATAGCCAAACACCCCATCCTCTGGGCTTTGGGCCCAGGGACACAACCCTGTGCCCCCACACCACCTCCCATTGCAGTCCCAGTTTCAGGCCAGCAGGCAGATCTCCTGCAGACAGGTCAGACTACCACCCTCCCACACTAGACCCTGTAACCTACAAGCCCCACCCCTCCTAAACCCACCAACCCTCCAAGACAGCAGCTGCTCCCTGAGACAGTCCTTCAGGACCGATGGAATCCTGTGTGTGTGAACATATGTGTCTCTGTGTCTGTGTGTTTCTTTGCTCTTTCTTTGGCTCTTTTTCTTCTGTTTGTTTTGTCCTATTCTGGGTCATTTGTTTTGATTTTATCATTATTGTTGTTATTATTATTTCGATGGCTATTTATATTCTAATAAGAGGGAGAAAGAAAAGATGTGGATTTGGGTGGGTGGAGAAGTAGGGAGGATCTGGGAGGAGTTGGGGGAACTGTAACTAGAATATATTGTATTTAAAAATCTATTTTCAATTAAAAAATCTCATCCCAGAAATGTTGGTCTTATTGGGGGTACAAAGGATTCAGAAAGTGATTTTTTTTTTAAATCCGATTATGCACGCACATAAAAAACCAAATATAAAAGGTTTTCAAACTGAGATGAGTTTCATTTTGCAAGTCAGGTAAGAAATCTAGAGCCAATAATTAAGAAACACAGGACAGACTGAATCAAAAAGCACACTCAGACAGAAGGCAGGCATCAAATTAATAAAGATACAGACTCTTTCAATGGAGTACAGATCATCCCCCATTCTCCATGCAAAATGGAATCCCTGTTGTCTTCAAAGACTTCAGGTAGGAATTCACCCAGCATCCTTTCTGATCTAGTTAATTAGCAGCTGACTCAAGCCTGCCAAGATTCCAGGACAGGAAAAATGGGTTCCCACCTCCCCTTGGGTCCCTCAGTTTCCAGTTACTGATGTTACAGAGGATCACATACTTAGGCACCTAAAATAGGGCACATCTACTTGAGTGCAGTTCTGGAAGGCAGCAGTATAAAATCAAGGTGCTGGCTAGGTTTACCACCTTCTGGACCAGTGCTTCTCAGTCGAGTGATCCTTTCACAGGAGTCACCTGAGAGCACCGGACAACACGGATACATTTACATCACGGTTCATAGCAGTAGAGAATTACAGCTCTGAAGGAGAATGAAAATAATTTTATGTTTGGGGGATCACCACGGCATGAGGCATTACTAAAGGGCCACAGCTTTGGGCAAAGCTGAGAACCACTGTTCTGGAACTTTAAGTGGGAACTCATTTTTGTTGTTCTTTTCAGCTTCCAGGGCCACCTGTGTTGTGTGGCTCCCTGCCTGGCCTTGGCATCAGCCTAAGATCAGCTTCTGACTCTGATCTTGCTTCCTTTGTCTCCTGTGGTCACATGTGTTTAACCCAGATAATCCAGTCAGACGCCCCTATCTGAGGACATGTTCAGAGTCTGTTTTGTGAAGATTGTACCATAGTATCCTTGGGATGGGGCTGTCTTTAGGGAGGACACTTTTCTGCATGCCATTGTGACCTGGTTTGCTTTCTACTGCTGTGATGAGCACCATGACCAAAAGCAACTTAGGGTGCAGAAGGCTCATTTTATCAGGGCAAGAACTCAAGCAAGAGCAGAGACCGGAACCGTGG
Source organism: Peromyscus eremicus (assembly GCF_949786415.1). Lineage (NCBI taxonomy): Eukaryota > Metazoa > Chordata > Mammalia > Rodentia > Cricetidae > Peromyscus > Peromyscus eremicus. Next base: position 114,740,660 of record NC_081439.1, read on the forward strand.
AGAAAGGCTGCTTACTGGCTTGGTCTCCACTGCTTTCTCAGCCTTTTTTCTTAAAAATTTAAAAAACTTATTTTAACACACATACATATATATATACATATATGCATACGTATATATACATATATGCATATATATGTGTATATATATATATATATATATATATATATGAATGTTTTGCTTGCATGTATGTCTGTGCGCCATGTTCGCCATGTTCGCACAGTGTCTGCAGAGGCCAGAAGAGGGCATTCGATCCCCTGATACTGGAGCCACATGTGGTTCTGCGCTGCCACCTGACTTCTGGGATTCAAAGGCTGGTCTTCTGCTCTTAACCACTGAGACATCTCTCCAGCCCAACCCTCAACTTGCTTTCTTATATACCCTAGGACCACCTGCTCAGGGACAGCACCACTCACAGTGTACTGGGGCCTCTCCCATTAACTGTTAATCAGGAAAATGTCCAACAGGTAAACCAGACCCAGAAAGACAAACATTGCATGCTTTCTCTCATACATGGAGTTAGCTTTTAAGCTTAATATATGTGTGTTTCATTTAGAATAACCACAGAGATTAGGGAAGGAGGAGATCTTTCAAGGAAGAGGAAATAGAATATAATGTTATAAAGGAATAAATTAGAAACTAGTAATAGAAGGATTTAATGGAGAGGGGTGTCAGGCCAAGCATCTGAGACCAGATACGACATGAATCCTGGGAGAAACTCTACTATTGTAATTCTGCTAAATGAACATGGCAACAAAATGACTTCTAGTGACTCCTAATTGCTCTACCCATAGTGCATTGCTCAACCTTCATCAGAGATGCTTCTTCTTGCAATAGGTGATAATTAACACAGAGAGCCAGAACTGGACAATGGGAAGAGACAGAGAGAGCTTGGAGCATTCAGCCTTAAATCAGACGTCTTTATCAAACCCCTCCCCTCAAGGTTGAGGGATCTGTGCAAAAGATGAGACAGAAAGACTATAAAGACCGGAGGGGATGGATGACTCCAAGAAAACAGCATCTTCCAGACACAACAAAGCTGTGTACACCCATATGGACTCACAGAGACTGTGACATCATGCAGAAGACATGCACAAGTTCATACCAAACAAGCCCCAGCATGGAGGGGGAAAAGAGACACAAAGTCCCACTTCTAACCAAGAAGCTCTTTACAACTGATACATGATAGGGAAGGGAAAATCAGTTTTCTCCAGTAGAATGGCACTGAATACATCAACCCCACTCAAGGGCAGGTCCCACACTCAGAAGCAATTGGGCACTTCAAAAAGGACTCCATGCTTTTTTGTGTGCTTTTGTATTGTTTTGGTTTTTTGTCGTTTTGGGTTTATGCTTATTGTTTTGATTTTGGTTCTTTTTTATTTAGAGACAAAGAACGTGAGTTGGCAGGTTGGGTGGTTGAGGGGGGAAAATATGTTCAAACTATATTGTATGAAAAAAATTAAAGACAATAAATTTGAAAAAAGAAAATTCCCAACAGACATGCTTACAGCCCTGTCTGGTAGAGGCAGTTCCTCATATGAGGGTCCCTCTTCCCAGGAGACTCTAGCTTTGTGTCATGTTGGCAAAACTTACCAGCACACACAGGATGACAGAAAAGCATTTCCACCCATGTCTAAAACTATCCCAAAAAGAAACTGACAGATTCCATGGACACTAATTTGATAAATGTCAGGAAGACATGGGTTGTTCCAGCGTGTTCCAGCTTTACAATGTGAACCCTGAAGAAGGAGCCACAGCCATCCTTCCCTCTTCCTGCCTTGTGTACTGCGAAGGCTTCTTTGCTTCACAGGCGACGCTAAGATCCTGAAGTCACAGGGTAGACAAGCATCCCAAAACATGGCCACTGAGCAGCTCTCATCCCCGTCACACAGGAGAACCTCCTGTCTTTCTTTGCCTCCTGTCGCCACCCCTCACTTCTTAGGATGGGGTCATGGTGGGAAAGACATGGAGGAACACCTTCTATAAAGACCAGTCCTGGTTAGATTCAGGTTATTCTCAGGGCCAGCAGGCAGCCCTTGGCTTTCTCGACGGGCCTCGTATTTTACTGTTTGAAGTCACCTCACCAATCACGGTTCTTGTGTTCAGCATTCGAGACGTCAACTAAAGACAGACATTGAACACATCTTGATACGTTTGCCGTATCTTACCGTTCCCTGTCCTTACCATGGGAACCTAGCCCAGGCTAGACATCTGAGGTGTTCTCTCTGACCACACAATTGGTAAACAACCAGATGCGAGAAGGAAATTCTTCTGACTGCCTGTTGGACAGGATAGCATGCAAGAAGTGGGGCTGACACCTCTCAGCATCAAAGCTAAAGAGAGTCTCATTGTTGCAGAGAACTTAGAAGGAAGCAGGAAGTGGGGCCTGGAGTGTGAGCCTGCTTCTACTTAAGAAGAGCCAGTCCGGGCCTGGGGGTTAGGTCTGACAGCTAACAGAGAAATTCAGCTCAACTGCCTGGAGCTTCCTGGAGAACGAATGCCTTTCCCTTCAGAAAGCGGCAGGGACTGCGGACGCCAGGGGGCAGAGTACAACAATGTTCTAGACTTCTTTTGAGCCATCAGGGCACTGATTTTCCCACCTTTCCCTTGTTCCAGATGAACAACCTTGGTAAGCTGAGCAGCAAGCCCTGCTAACTCCAGAAGCTCCGACTGCAAACACCTTAGGAAATACCACTGTCCCCTCCACATTCGGGATGAAAGGCAAGGATGGGCTCCTGAGGCTGGGCATTATTTGACTCGCTCTAGAGGACAGGCTCCTCCTAGGTCCAAAATGGAGCCTTTGGTGTTTACTGCTAGCTTAAAAGCCAATCACATGTTAAAAATCTGCTCTGTGATATTGAAAAAAAAATGGTTCTCAGACGTACAGGAGAACAAAACCTTGAGCATTTTACCTAAGGAACACCACTATCCTGCTAGGGCACCAGCGACCAGGCATGCATTTAACAACTGAAAATCCTCTGAGTCCCCAGACCACCCTCCTCAAGTGCACATCACATGGTTTTGTTCTGACCCACAGGATACAAGTCTTCAAGAAGACAAAAACGACACAAAGCAGCAAGAGAAACTTGTTTATTAATCAAATTGCAGTATTAACAAAAACTTATCAGCAAAGGCTTAGCATTGGTCAGCTCCTGGACCAATGAGGAGGAAATACAACAAAAAGTTTAGTCACAGACCATGAATACAGGGCAAACTATAACCTCAAATTAATGGAGAATGACCACAGTTAGAGTTGAAGAATTCAAAACCCTGACTAACCTAGAATGGAGCTCAGTGGTAGTGTGTGATTTGCAAGCTCAAGGCCCTAAATTCACTCCCCAGCACCAGTAAAGACAAAACCAAAACCAAAAATAAACTACCTGAGCTAGAGATGGAGCTCAGTGGTAGTGTGTGATTTGCAAGTTCAAGGCCCTAAATTCACTCCCTATCACCAGTAAAGAAAAAAACAAAACCAAAAATAAACTACCTGAGCTAGAGATGGAGCTCAGTGGTAGTGTGTGATTTGCAAGCTCAAGGCCCTAAATTCACTCCCCAGCACCAGTAAAGACAAAACCAAAACCAAAAATAAACTACCTGAGCTAGAGATGGAGCTCAATGGTAGTGTGTGATTTGCAAGTTCAAGGCCCTAAATTCACTCCCTATCACCAGTAAAGAAAAAAACAAAACCAAAAATAAACTACCTGAGCTAGAGATGGAGCTCAGTGGTAGTGTGTGATTTGCAAGCTCAAGGCCCTAAATTCACTCCCCAGCACCAGTAAAGACAAAACCAAAACCAAAAATAAACTACCTGAGCTAGAGATGGAGCTCAGTGGTAGTGTGTGATTTGCAAGTTCAAGGCCCTAAATTCACTCCCTATCACCAGTAAAGAAAAAAACAAAACCAAAAATAAACTACCTGAGCTAGAGATGGAGCTCAGTGGTAGTGTGTGATTTGCAAGCTCAGGGACCTAAATTCACTCCCCATCACTGGTAAGGAAAACCAAAACCATACCTGAGCTAGAGATGGAGCTCAGTGGTAAGAGTGTTTGCTTTGCATGTGCAAGGCCTGGAGTTCACTACTAGCCAAAGCAAAACAAAACTAACTGAGACCCTCATTTCCACTAGGAAGGAAAATTTGACATTCACAGCTATTAACAACTTACTTCAGTACAGGCTTGCATGTCAGTATTTGTCCATTTAAGGTATGAAGAATGTATATAATCTGTATGCCATTATCCCAGCATTTGTGAAATGGGTACTGCTTGGGAATAAACAATATTCGTATTAAAGGCAAAACAGGATCTTACCAGGCCCAGAAAACCACATGCAGGACCGTGGGGAGTGGCCACTATCCTAGTATTGGTAAGCCTTGGAAGGTGGCTTTGCATCTCCCTGAAAGCAAAGCTCCTCTCTGAAATAAGCTCAAACACCACCGTCCTTCTGAGACAACCCAGTGTAGGGGAAGGCTCTTAGGAGGCAGCATCTTTTCTTTGGTCCTGTTTCCATGAACAGATTCTTGGGGAGTTGTGCTGAAAAGCTTGCAGGTGGGTGATCTACTGGCTTGCCTTGTGGGGGGCGCTCTGAGAACCCTGGCTCGCCTTGGGTTGGTTCTCCCTTGTGTGGAATTTTAAGTGTCTCAGCAGGCTGGATTTGTGTTTATAGCTTTTCACACAGTGATTGCATGGAAATGGTCTCTCTTCGGTGTGTCTCACTTGGTGCGCAACAACATGTGACTGCCCTCTAAAGGTTTTCCCACAGAAGGGGCACTGGTGAGATCTGGAAACTACCTGAGGTCTCACATGTTCTATCAGGCCCAAGGTACGCATAAACTCCCTCTTACACAGCCTACATTGCTGTCTTTCTTGGTCAAAATAGTCTGCCTCTGGCTCACTGACAGTTGCCGCCTGAGTAAATGAATTGCTGGACAGAGCATGCACATGAGCGTCCTCCTCCTGGGAAATGAACTGCTGCCCATAGCGGTCTGGCCCACGGGAGGGCCCTGGCCCATAGGGGGCTGGCCCACGGGAGGGCCCTGGCCCATAGGGGGCTGGCCCACGGGAGGGCCCTGGCCCATAGGGGGCTGGCCTACGGGAAGGCCCTGGCCCATAGGGGTCTGGCCCACGGGAGGGCCCTGGCCCATAGCGGTCTGGCCCACGGGAGGGCCCTGGCCCATAGGGGGCTGGCCCACGGGAGGGCCCTGGCCCATAGGGGTCTGATCCACGGGAGGGCCCTGGCCCATCTCTAGGACCCTCTTGTGCTACCTTTCCTGTTTGAATTTCCAGGTGAATATTACTTTGCTGCTGGTGAGCAGAGCAGAGCCCTAACTGCTCACTAGAGAAAGGCTTCTCATCGGGAGGAGCCTGTGTATGGGCTCCAGAGCTGAGAGGCTCCTGTACTTCATTGGAGGTCCCTGGCATCTCCTGTTGGTTCTGGTTTTCCTCAGGCTCCTTGGTGTCAGCCAGCAGCTGTTCTGGGGGTTCTTCACCAGGAGGTTCCAGATCTTCATAGTCTTTGGCTAAATGGAACTCTGGGAACAAAGCAGAAAATGGCCTCATCACTTTGGTCTGTGCTGACATATGTCCACCATTTTCCCCTTCCAACATCAAAAGCTGAGAGAAGGAATGGAAACGGCGGCTGTTACGGTGTTACATGGAAAATAAATTCTCAGAGGGTGGGAGGAAACTCTCAAGTAGCACCACTGACCTCCTTGATGAAGTCTACCTTTCTCTCCCCTTTCTTCCCTGGCTTCTACTGAATCCCTTTCTTCCTACTGGAGTCTGGTAATTGTCCTACGTGTGTAGAATGCAGCAGTCCCTCCACTTATGTCTGTCTATCTTACCAGGTCAGAGAACAAGGTCCAGCAGGGCTCTGCTATTGCATGCTAGAGGGAAGAGGGAGGGCACTTGGAAACTTCACCACAAACTGTCTCAGAGTTCACTCAGCCCGCTCTTTTGAACACAAGAAGTCTCTCCATCAATTTCCCCCTTGGTTGGGGTGACTTCACCAGGAGGCCCTGACCAATGCTGTCTGCTTTGGCTTTATAATTTCCAGAATACAAGATGAATGCTGGCAGGAGCCTACTATGCTTAGTGAAACGCTAGTCCCCCGTCATCTCCAGAAGTGATGAGACTCTATCCAGGCTTAAAGTTGACGAACTGAATGAAAGAGTTCCACCTGGATCTTAGAGGGAAATATTTAACTGGAAAGCAAATCACCAAGAAAATCTTTCTAGTGGTTTCCAATGGAGACCAAGGAACTCTCCTACTGACTGCCACAAAGTGTGTGTGTGTGTGTGTGTGTGTGTGTGTGTGTGTGTGTGTGTGTGTTGCATTGATTGCATTGGTTTTACAGGCAGCCCAGATTATCTGTACGTTTTGATTTTTACTGAAGTTTAGAAGTACGTTTTGTTGAAAACAACACAATGAACTACCAGCCATTTCTTTTTCCTGTCAACCTAAGGACCACAAGGTAAAGTATCCCAGCCCTTTCTTGCTCCCTGCCCCCTCCCTCTGTCCTAATGCCTCAGCAGACAGCCTGTATTCACCTCTCTTTCTTAAGTACTGCTCCACATGACATGAGTTGCAATGGATTTTAATCCAATGTATACCCTAAACAACCTTATCCATTCTAATGTCTTCCTCAGTGGTTCAGCAGCATGTGACTCAGATGCACATACCCTCCACATCCTGGGCAACCAAAGCCCTGTTCCTAGGATTCTCACCCATTCTTCTCTTCAGCTTCTCTGCTCATAGCTCATGCTAGCTTAAGCCATTGGCCAATCCTATCCCCATCCTCAGTTCCCACCCCCCATTCCTGCACATTGAATAAAACACCATTGATTGATGCTAAATGAACTTGATACTTAGTGAGGGTATTTTCATGGATCTCCACACTGCTTCCTTCTGCCTGCCTACCAAGGTAGTGAGGACATCCAGATCTCTTGTCATAAGGCTGAGATCAAACTGTTTGTGGAGAACCAAGGTAGATGGTGAAGAGAGCATTAGCTAGTGCCAGCATAAGGTATGGTTGGAAGGTACAAAAGTAAGGTAATTCAGGAGGGCATTTGACCGTGTCTATTATGTTAAGGGAACTAATAACTCAAACCTGACCCAAAGCCATGAGAGAACTTGAACTCTCAAAAAGAAACCAAAAGCAGGGGGTAGGGGTTCCTTTGCCTTACCAATATCCAGAAAGGGCCCACATTTTTTCTCCTCCTCCTCATCATCATCATCAATGTTCATTTCCTGTGGCTCTGCTGGTGGCACTTCATGGAGCTCCTGGGCAGGTTCCATTAGCTGGAGTGCAGGTGGCCTCACATGCATGTTTGACTGTGTGAGTAATGTACCCATCGGCACCAGTTCTTCTAAGAGCATATCACGGATGTTGATCTGAGGAAATATTAGAACCCATCATCCCTCTGGAAGTACAGCTACTTTTACCTCACTGTAAATATATCATTATCATCAGCAATACAAGGAGTTTTAAGATCTCCAGTAACCACTCACTGGGCAGTGATGGCACATGCCTTTAATCCCAGGACTCAGGAGGCAGAAGCAGGTGGATCTCTGTGAGTTCCAGGCCAGCCTGGTCTACACAAGAAACCGTGTCATCCTGGAAAACCAGAAAAAAAAAAAAAAAAAAGATTTCCAGCAACCACTGGAAAGAAGACATTTAAAGGAAGAGGTGGGGTCAAATACATTCACACAACTGATTTATAGCCTAACTGGCCACATTTCAGTTACTCAAGAGCCAGGAGAGGCACATGGCTCCTGTGCTGAGCAGGACATGTGTAGACCCTTGGAGATAATACCTTACATTGTCAAGAAAATCAGGAAGACAGAGAAAGAGAGCGAAACCACTCACTTGTGCTGCCTTCAGGAGCCAGAGACCTTTGGCAGAGCCCTGTCCCTGCAGCCAACTGCCCTGGAGCTGAAGCTCCTGCAAAGCAGCCCCTGTCCCAAGCCGAGATCATGAATCTCAGCTGGCTGCTCCTGCTGCTTCCTCCCACGGACACTGCCCTGTGCTCAGCCATGCCTTCCCTGAACAGAGGCTTCAAGAAGTGGTTCCACACAGAAGGCACTATTGGTCTTTTGGATGTGCTGGCAGGAGCTGCTACTGGAATTTAATGGGCCAGAGATGGGCAAATCACTCACAAGACAGAGCTCTTCCTAAGCCTTCTCAAATTCGGAACTTCCTCCCTCAAACATTCATATAGATGAGAAACCCTAGCAAGAATCCATATATTGTTACACATTTCTCTGTAACTTAGATGTTCTAGAGATGCATAATCATAGGGGTAGCATAGCATTTATTCCTATTTTCCCAAACCAAAGTTCCTTGCATGGCATTGGTGTGGTTTACAGTGAGGTAAAAGCAGCTATCCACTTAGGAATATCACATGACCAAAGGCAAAATGGTCTCAGCATTGGAAATTTGATGCTAATTCCTGGCTATCCTACCACAGCGATAGTAAGCAGAGACACAGGCATGGAACCACTTCATGGTAAAGCAAAGCCCAAGCACATGTATGCAAAAGTTAGTAATGCTTCATAATAAACTACGTGCCCTTTTTTCTATCCTTTCTAGACTCTACTTGACTTTGGGTTTTCAAACTATTCTATAAAGTCCCTAACAATACATAAGCCATGCAACACCACAGAGATGCTTTTGGTAACTTACGCTGCCAGGGAATTTCATTTACTGATAATAAACTAGGTGTTGTCATTTGTGTGTTAGAGAGAGGGCACCGGGTCAGGTACAGCGGGGAGCCTATGACCCCTAACCTATGACCTCTATGCCGACTCCAGCTGACTCCCACAAAAGAGAATGTTGGAAAGGACTCTGGGAAAGGCTGGGGCTGTGGAACGACGCAGGGACAGAATGTCTCCTCTTAACCCAGCTGCCTGGGCACTTCTTTTGGTCTGAGAACAACGAACCCCAGCGCGGTTCTCACCTTGTTCTCTGGTTGCCCGTTGTCTTTTGGCAGGTTTTCTACCAGGGTGAAAAGTCGTTCTCTAGTCTCCAGGCTGAGCATGCTCCTGCCGGTCTCTGTGTCTGCGGGTAGAATTTTCAGGAATTTCTCCAACACGAACATCGCCAGCATCTGTTCCACAGACCGGGTCTGTGGCCTCAGCCATTGAGAGCAAAGCTCCCAGAGCTGGCAGAAGGCTTCTCGAGGCCCAGCTGCTTCTTCGTACTGGAACTGCATGAAGCGCTGGTGGGAGGCTTTCCACCGTGTGTTGTGCTCTTGAGGCTGAGGGTCCTGGGGGCACAAGGAGGGGGCCTCCGTGGCAGATTTCCTGGGTGCAGCCATTGTGCCCCTTGGCTGGCTGCTCACAGCTGCTCTTGGGCCTGAGGTCTCAGGTCTCCGCTGTTTGGCTGGGCGTTCAACAGGGAAGCCACCTGCAGCGAGGAGGGGACTCCGTGAGAAAGGAGGCAGAGCACTGGTGACAAGAGGGTGTGATCGCTGCCCTTCAGCTTTTCAGAATCTAACCGAAGGTGCGCACTCTTCTCAGAAACATAAACGTACACGTCCAACTCTGCACCCAGCTGCCAAAAGCGTTACAGAGTGCCGCCCTCCACAGACTCCCTGGGCCTGTCCTTTCCACAGCTTAGGCACTGGCCCCATGTGGCTACTGAAGTGGGCATTAGTGGAAGTTGGAGGCTCTGTTCCTAGCCACATTCTCCCATGGGCGTCACTGAAGAGCCCTACCTGCTATTGGGCAGCTCAGCTGGAGTGTTCCCATGGACCACCAGCCGGGAACATCTGCTCCTAACAAGCCTCCTGAAGAGGTTCAGGACTAGAGAAATGGCTCATGGGATAGGAGTACTGTCTGCTCTTCCAGAGGGCCTGGGTTTGAGTCTCAGTACCCACCCAGTGCTCACAATCATCCATAATGTGGTTCTAGGGAGTCTGGCATACTCTTCTAGCCTCTGCAAACACCAAGCATACATGTGGTATATAAACATACATATAGAAAACATCTGTACGCATAAAATAAGATATTAAAATTAACACTTTTAAAAAGGTACAGGTCTGTAGCTCCACTCCTCACATAATAATGGTAATCCTGTGTTTCTGAATACAAGGATGTCGCCCAAAGAATGGAGGACACCTACAATTTCCATGAAAAATCCCTCTGGCTTTGAGTCCCCCTTTAGGGACCTTCAAACAGTAACCTGTGCAGGAGCTGGCCTATACCAGAGTAGCCAATCTTCATTCCCTTCATCTTGTCATCACAGACTAAGTGTAATTGCATTAATGACCTCATGCCCTTCTCTAGCAAGTTTTCTCTGCAGTAGCCTTTCTAGTGGCTTTTCTAGAGGGAAAAAAAATCACACTGTGAAAAGTGATACCATAAAGAGTATCTCGGGAGTTCCTATTGAGGGATATATACTGAGTTCACACCACATCCTGTACCAGGTACTGTCCAAACATCCTTCAAAGTGTGGTTAATCCCCATTAGAACTTAGGAGCCAGATAATAATATGTTTTCCTTTGTGGTGGTGGAGAGTGAAGTGTGAATCTTAGAGCCACTGAATTAAACTGTCCCAGGCCACAAGGAAATTGCCGGAGGGCAATGGCTTCTGCATACCTGCATATAATTACCCTGGGCTGCCTGGAAACAGTCTTCTGGTGCTCTGTGGGCTCACAGAAGTGCTCACAGACAGTCAACCTAGCTCCCAGGAACTGGACCTACTATTATGATGTAGAACTTCTTTCTCTGGCTGGATTTCAAGCTCTCCCCTCTCAATCGCCCTCTGGCCCTCAGTCCCTCTGTTCCTCCCTTCCTCCCTTTTTCCCTACTGCTTCCCTTCCTTTTACTGAAACAGTTTCTGCCCCTGACCTCTTCTCCAGAAGGCTGCTCATCCAAAAATGCTCAGGCCTCTCTCCCCACCCCCAAACCATTACCTCCGCTCCATCTTCTCCTTAACACCTCTGTACAAAGGTGAAGAGACACCTAGCCCTTGTGTAGGTGACTCAGCAATGTGACTGTCCAGTGAAAGGTTCTCACAGATTAACAATGAGGCTACCGGTCACCATGAGCTTCTGCCATTGCGGACCACACCAACCTCAGACTGAATCTACTGCAGAGAAAACTGCATGTCTATTGAACATGGACAGAGTATTTTCCAAATCATCATAGATTGCCAGTATAAGTTATAATGAGCATTTCTACTGCATTTACCTTGTATTAATGATTATAAGTCATCTAGACACTATTTACTATTTTTAGTTTTTAAAAATAGCATACAAGATATTAGATATTATGTCATTTTCAAAGTCTGTTTTAGTGATTCTCTTTCCCCCAAAATCCCCACCTCACTGCTCCCCCTAATAGCCCCTCCCCTCATAGCCTCCCCCTTTACAGTCCTCTTTCATGTCCTGGGCATCTTTCCTCATCATCTATTATTAACCTCTCTTGGTCTCCTTCATAGATTTTGGGCTTTTCCTACATTTGAATCTGTTTATATATAGTATATTATGTATATAAATATAGTATATATATAAATACACTATAATCCCCATTTGAGGAAAAATGCAGTTTCTGTCTAAGTCTGGTTACCTCAATTAATATCACTTTCCAGATCCATCCGTTTTCCTGAAATTTTCATGATTTTATTTTCCTTACAGTTGAATAAAATTCCATCATGTATATGTACCACATTTTCATGTTGCTTCTTTAGTCACTAAAGCAAGGAAATCGAACCAGACTAGATGCCTATCAACAAATAGATTAGTAATGAAAATCTAGACGTAATTTAAAGGAAATATGATGATGTTTATAACTTGTATTCAAACTCTAGGTCATTTTACCTGAGGGTATTGATTTAGTCTGAAAGAATTACAGTTATCCCAGAGCATGGATAAGAAAAATCCTCCATGGAACCCTAAGAAGCTTCTAGTTTCCTTGACCTAGGCATCTAGGCTTCAGAATCCCTTTGGGCTTGGGTCACCCAAAATATTCGTTGGAATTTTATTCAACTATAAAGAAAATGAAATCAGGAAAATGGATGGGTCTGGAGCCCCTAAATCTACAAGCTTATTTAGCACATCAATAGTTTACTTAGTAAGGCTAAGCAAAGCATTTCAGAGAGAGTCTGGGGTGAAGTGCTCCAACAGCCAGGGGAAACAGACTAGTGGGTTTTGTTGTGTTTTTAAAACAAAGTTTATTAATGTATATAAGAGAGATACTAGAAAAAATTCCAGATCCCTTAGACACTGAGCAGAGAATGCTGTAAGGAAGCCCTACCCCTAGCTCTGCAGTGGCCAACAGGAATAAGCCCAGCTCCCTATGATCCTCGGTCCAAGGTAACTTGAACAATCATAGTCACACGTTAATTGGTACTATCTTTCCCCTTCTCTGGTCAACATGACCATCTCATACCAAACTGAAAAACCTTACTTCTCATCTCTAGTGTTCCCAATATACTCACTTATTATTATTGATATTATTATTATTATTAATTGTGTGTGATGTATATGTGAAGTATGAGTGACATGTGGATGTGGTGCATGGGGAGGCCAGAGGAGGACTTCCAAGAGTCTTTGAGATTATGCCCCTTTACTGTGGGTTCTAGGAATGGAACTAGGCACATCAGGCTTGCACAGCAAGTGCTTTTTCCTCTTGAGCCATCTAGTCTTACCATGACCTAATGTTCATTTTAATTCACATCAATTGTTTGAACCAGGACACTGTCTGCCTTCAAGTCTTATCGACTGACTAAAATTAACCCTCCCACCCTAACCCCACAACAAACAATGGCTTCCCAGTCCCTGTTCCATCCTGTCCCCAGCTCCCAGGGCTAAGTGTATCATCCACCTGGCCTCCAACCTTCTGGTGGATATCCACACTTCAGTGATGCCAACTGGTACTCTCAGCTGCAGGTCCTTCCTGCCCCTTCCCCCCTTCCTAGGGACTGTCGGGGAGCTCTTGTGAATCATTCTCCTCATCTTGTACTTGGGCACTTCATGAACTGGGACCACCAAGGGTTACCATCTTCCCTCACTGGCTCCTAGATCTGTCACATCTCTCCACCCACCACTGCCCCATGGTGCTGGCCTTCCAGACCACCAACAAAGAAGCCAGGTTTATAGGCCCTTTTCAGAAAGGAGCCTCCTCTTTCTCCACTAGCAAAAGCTCAGTGTACCCAGGGCTGCACAGACTCTGCCAGAATGTTGTCTTTGGCAAGTCTCACAGACTAACAGTTGTTTTCCACAAGAAAGCCTGTTCAGGGCCCAGGCTGGCCAACAAATATCACCTTAGCCTGCAAGAGTCAGGTGAGTGTCTAGCACCACAGAGATAAAGAGGAGAACCCCCCCCCCCACACACACACACACACTACATCTGCTTCTCCACTTTGTGCTCTCTTCGGATAACTATGAAAGAAGTCAGATTTCTCTCTCTCTCTCTGGAATCCCTGTCTCCACTTGAGAGTCTGGGACTCACTCTTCGGTGTTCTCCTGTCGACTCACAGAGGAGTTGCTTTCCACTTTTCCTCACTCAGTCTCCAATGCAGGCTTCACATTCCTCAGCCACATCTGCCCCTCTTTCCTGGTTTTTCAGGACAATGTTCCCTGTGTAGCCGTGGAACTCGCATAGACCATGCTGGCCATGAACTCACAGAGATCTGTCTGCCTCTGCCTCCCGAGTGCTGGGATTAAAGGCGTGTGCCACCATCACCTAGTCACACTAACCTTTTGAAGCCCCAAGCAAGCATATCTCACCTTTAGGAGGTACCTTTGGCACACACAGCTTGAGAAGCAGACTTTTAAGCGTCAGAGTGGAGAGATCCTAGTCTATGTCTCATGATCAGGTCAGGGGTAGTGAGGTCAAGAAGCCCAGGTCACCCACACAATACTGCACGGAGTGTAGATGGCTTCCTTTGTATTTGAATATGACATAGGAAGCACAAAGACTGGAGATTCAACCAGTAATACGGTATTAAGATGGAATAATCTCAGCACTCAGGAGGCAGAGACAGGCAGAACATGATGAGTTGGAGACTAGCCTGGATATCTTGTGAATTCTAGGCCAGCCAAGGCTAAATAGGAAGACCCTGGCTCTATTAGGTCTCTCGACCCTTAGGAGCAGTCATGTCCTCCTTCTGTTTCTTTCTTTCACTCAGTCTCAAAAAAGAAAAAGAAAGACAGGAGCTAGTTGAAAAATTAAAATCCAAGTTTAAGTTTCCTGATAAACTTTCCTGTGTGGACTTCTTCAGTGTCTCCAATGCTCCCCAACTCATTTCAAACTGTTATACAAATATATGGACATTGAACAATATACTTGAATAATTGTGCGTTTTTTAAAGAAATCGAGGCAAAACTTTGAAAATTCTAAAAACCAAATGAAAATGAAAGCACATGCGGTTTGGCACCTAAGGCATAAAACAGAAACAGTTCCAAGAAGATGACCATTAACAGCCACGAGCGCTAATGGTAAAATAAGACAGCCTTCAAACATACACCTTGATGATGCACCACAAGGCATTAGGAGAACAGGAGTGAGGCTAATGCAAAAGCAGTATATGGAAAGAAATAAGAAGGGTTAGGGTAGTAATGAAACATACACTAATAGAACAGTACCTAGAGTTCAAGGCCAGCCTAGCCTACAGAGCAAGTTCCAGGACAGCCAGGCTACACAGAGAAACCCTGCCTCAAAAACAAAACAAAACAAACAAAAAACAAAAACATCCAAAAATAAAAAAAACAAAACAGGACAATACAACAAAAGAATAAAAGAAAAATTGGGTTCGTTATAATAATAAGTTCCACAAACCCTTAATCAAAAAATTACATATTACATCAAGAAATAATAAAATTGGAAGTTAAGTCTGGGCACTCAGTGAGAGACTCCCTCTAAATTAAAAAAAAATGTTAAAAAAAATATGGGGATATAGTTCAGTGGCAGCATGCTTTCACAGCGTACAAAGCTCTGGATTCCCTCGTTAGTACCACAAATAGATGTTAAAAATTGAGATGAAAAAGAGGAGGTTATAGCAGATACCTATTCATAGGCTCAATAGGGAATACTTTGAAAATCTGTATTTTCAAAAGCCAGGGAATCTAGAAGACATTGATAAGTTCCTAGACACATGTGACCTGCCAAAATTAAATCAAAAGGATATAAAGCACTTAAACAGATCTATGAGAAGCAGCTAGATTGAAGCAATAAAGAAACTCCCAGGAAACAAAAACAAAATTTCCAAGTTGATTTCTTTATGTTCTGTGATCAAAGTGTGTGATGTCTTGTGGAGAACTATGATGTGGTCTGGGAGGAACTGGGAGGAGGAAGTAGGGGTTAACATGATCAAAATATGTTGTATATATCTTTGAAATTCTCAAATAAAAAAGTGTGTGTGTGTGTGTGTGTGTGTGTGTGTGTGTGTGTGTAAACCCAAAACCAGATGGATTTACATCAATGCCTACTAAGCCTCTAAAGAGATAATGCCAATGCTCCTCAAATCATTCTAAAAACTAGAAAAAGAAGGAACACTACCAAACACATTTTATGAAGCTGGTATTACTCTGATACCAAAAATCAGAAGACACAGCCAAATCTAGACAAATTTTCCTGATGAACACAAATGCAAAAATAATCTACAAAATACTTAATAACCAAATTTTGCAACACATTCAAAATGACCCTACCCCATGAACAAGTTGACCTCATCCCAGGGATGTAAAACAACGCACTTAATAGGGACAGCAGTTCCATGATCATCTCAATAGCTGAAGTAAATGTCATTTACAAAGTTCAACATCCCTTCTTGGTAAAAGCACTGGAAAAAAACTGGGGCTAGAAAAAAAACCCCACATCTTTACATAATAAAAGCTATACATGACACACCTATCGCCATTATAACAAATGGAGAAAAACTGAAAACATTTCCTCTAAAATCAAGAAACAGGGTTATCTACTCTTTCCAATAATATTTAATACAGTGGTTGAAATCTTACCTAGAGAATAAGGCAAGGAAAATAATAAAAGTGACACAAACAGGGAAGGAGTAATTCACATTATCCTTAGTCAGAGAGATCCAGATCTGATACCTAAAAGACCCCATAGACCCTCTAGAAAACTTTTAGATCTGATAAATTTAACAAAGTAACAGGATATGAAATCAGCATATAAGAACCAGTAGTTTTTCTGTACACCAAGAAAGAGCTTGTTGACAAGTAAATCAGAGAGCGGGGAACCCCATTCATTAGAGTTTCATAAAAACACAGAGCTGGGTGTGGTGGCTTGTGGCTTTAATTCAGCAAGCTGATAGAGGAAAAGTGCCGTGACTTTGAAACCAAACTGTGCTACGTGGGGAATATCAAGCCAACCTCGTCTAAAAAATAGTAAAATAAATTACCTAAAAATAAACCTAACTAAGGAGATGAAAGGCCTTTGCAATGAAAACTTGAAAACATTGCAGAAAGAAATTCGACATATGGAAATGGGAATACTTTCCCACTTTCTTGGATGAGCAGATTAACATTGTGAAAAATGACACTATTTCCGAAAGTAGTCTACAGGCTTCATATAATCCCTATAAAAATTCCAACGACATTCTTCATAGAACTAGAAAAAACTCATAAAATTCATATGTAAATGCAAAAGGTCTCTGACTTGCCAAAGCAGTCCTAAACAGAAAAGCAATATACAATTTAAAATTCCACTAAACAGCCAGGTGGTAGCAGTGCACACCAGCAGATCTCTGTGGGTTCAAAGCTAGCCTGCTCTACAGAGTGAGTTCCAGGACAGCCAGGGCTGTTACACAATCGGGAAAAAAATTCCACTGAAGAGCTATAGTAAACAATGTAGCATGGTGCTAGCACACACACACACACACACACACACACACACACACACACACACACACAAAGAACCTATGGAACAGAATAGAGGATACAGAGATGAACCCACACAGCTACAGCCAGCCGAGTTTTGACGAAGCAGTCAAAAATGCACATTGGAGAAAAAGACATGAAAATAAAACTGGGAAAGTTGATGCATGTAATCCCAGTACTTTGGGAGGTGGAAGGAGGAGAATCAGGGGTTCAAGGTTATCCTTGGCTACATAGCCTGTCCCCCCCCAAAAAAAACAAAACAAAACTGAAAACAGAAAAGTAAACAAACAAATCAAAATGGAAAAATAAATGGTGCGGGGGTGGGCGTGAGGATGGGTGTTTATATTTAGAAGAACAAAACTAGAATTGTGTCTCTCACTCTGCCCAAAATTCAATTCAAAATGGATGACACTTGAACCTCAAACTGTAGAGGAAAATGAAATTGAAATATCCCAATATAAGCACAAGTAAGGAATTGCTGAAAAGGACCTCAAATAGCATCCTATTTTATTTTTATTCAGCTATAAAGAATAAAAAATTCAGTAAACTAAATGGAACTGGAGGTCATAGTGTTCAGAGAAATAAGTGCAATTCCTTACTGTCTCCAGTCTGAGGGAACTTGAATTACAGTCACAAATAGTCCAGAAAATACTGTACAAATGTATATTAAAAGGCTTCTTCACACCAAAGGAAATGAGTGGCAGAGTAGCGTGAAAAGACAGCCTGTGTAACAGAAAAAGAAATATAAATGAAAAACTTTGCCAATTGCGTTTATGACAAGATATTAATATGTAGACTCTATAAAGAATCCCAAAACATAAGGACAATGATGCAGTCAATGAATGGATTAATGAATTGAATAGATAATACCCAAAATAAGACATACAAATCACCAACAAATACACGAAAAAGGTTCAACATCCTTAGCCATGGGGGGGGGGGGTGGGGGAATATTGAAGCTACACTGAGATTCTGTCTAACCCAGTCAGCCCGAACGGTTAAGATTAAACAAATAACAACAGATACCAGTGTGGATGATCGGGAGAACTAAAGTAGTTGTCAGGCTGTGGTCGCACACGATTTTAATCCCAGCACTCGAGAGGCAGATCTCTGTGAGTTTAAGCTGAGGACAGACTGCTCTATGAGCTACATGGAGAAACTCTGTCCCCCCAAAAAAAATAATAATAATAAAATTTAAAAAGAAAGCAAGAAAGAACTATGGCCACTACAGAAATTGTTCTTTTGGAGGCTAAATTTTTTAAAAAATGGAAACCAAAAGTTAATAATAATAAAAGATAAAACTGTAGAACTACCATGTGGAACAGGTATACCAGTGGATTTATATATAAATTTTCTTCATTATTTATATGTATTTCACAAGGAGCATAAGGTAGTCTATCAACAGAAATGTTCTCCTGTTCTTATTTATTCCAGCACTGTTCTCAATAAACAAAATATGAAATCATAGTAAATGCCCATCTACAGATGAATGGATAAAGAAAGGGTGATATATATACACACACAGTGGAGTTTTATTCAGCTATAATGAAAAATAAAAATAAAGTTTTTAGTAAACTAGATGGAACCAGAGATCCTCATGTTTTGTTGTTTTTGTTTTTTGGGTTTTTTTGTTTGTTTGGTTTTGGTTTTTTGAGACAGAGTTTCCCTGTATAGTTTTGGTGCCTGTCCTGGATCTCACTCTGTAGCCCAGGCTGGCCTCAAACTCACAGAGATCTGCCTGGCTCTGCCTCCCGAGTGCTGGAATTAAAGGCGTGTGCCACCACCGCCCAGCGAGATCCTCATGTTAAGAGACACAAATCCAGATCCTTCCTTCCTTCCTTCCTTAAATTACAGTCTCACATTAGTTGGCAAGTCCTTACTCTTATTCGGTCAGCTTGGTTATCTCATACCCAGATCTTATTTTCCATCCCCTCATGTTACCGTTCTACTCGTGTATTTTATTTTTGTTTCTTGTTACGTGTGTCCACACTTGGCCATGGCGAGCCTTGTGCCTGTGGAGATCCGAGGACAACTTGCAAAAGTCAGTTGATTCTTTCCTCCTGCCGTGTGTTCCGGAGACAGAACCCATCATGTCAGGCCCTCCTAGCAGCTGCCTTTACCCTCTAGGACACCTTTGGGCTACCAGACTACCTCATCCTACCAAGACCTCGCAGTATGAATCCTAATGTCCGTAAGTCACACGCTTGGTTTGAGTCACAGGTCTGCTTTTACTTTAACGCCACACCACCCGCCAGCCTTCAAAGCTCAGTCATTGACCAAAACCAAGACCATACTCTCAGTGCCACCCCAAAGAACGCTTCCCTGGTCTGTGTCCTGGTCCCGATTCCCAGTACCTTCCCAGTACGTACACAGTCCTCAGCTTGCGAGCGGCCACCCTCCACAGCCTTCTTCCTCTTCCGAGGCTCGGACAGGGACTGGTGTGGCGCTCCTCACGCCTATCTCCTCAGGCACCTCAGGAACTGAGAGAATAAGGGGCGCTACCGCTACTCTTAATTGTCCCTGGATCTGACTGGTCCTCTTACCTCACCTTTGCCCTGGAGCACCACCGCTCTTCACACCGGGTATGCACAAGCTGCACTCAGCTAACCCTGAGGCAACGTAGCTAGGTTTTTAAAACTCCTCTAAGAAAGAAACGTCTCCCCTCCCCACTGGTAAAAAGGCCCGAGTTCCGGAGCTAAGAAAGCTCTGGCCGTTTGCCGCCTTTGGCAAGTCACACAGACTTACGGTTCTTTTACACAGCTCTGAGCCTTCTGAGGGCCGGAGTACAGCAGAGACTATCACTTCAGCCTCCTCAGATAGTGATCCAGCACCTCAGGGATACGGAGTCCCTCTTTCCACCACCCCTATCTCTCTACCTTGTACTCATTTGTAGGTGACTGACTGTCACAGCTGGGCCGGCCGGGATTCCAGGTGGCTTCTTCAGCTTTTCTTGCCTTTTGTAGCTAAGAGGGACCCCTCAGGCGAAGCCTACCTTCAAGAGACAACTTTTGCGCATGCGTCTTAAGAAGCCGACTTTCTGGACCAGGGGTGAAAGAGCCCTCGTGACAAGACTGGGCTAGTGGGGTCAACAAGAAGTCAAAACCGGCCATTCTATATCTCAAACTGCTGGACAGTGTTTTCTTCATGGGAAGATTGAGGGACGCCAGTGAAACCTTTTAATAGTTTTTAACTAATTTGTGTTTTAGTATCATATTACTTCTTAAAATACTCTTCACTATTAAGTCTTATTTTTTTTTAAAAAAAAGGGGCCCTTTAATATAAAATTCTGTAGAGGAAAGCCTAGTCTTTCTAGCCTTTGCACCTGTAAGTGTCTCCCCAGTTCCTTTTTCTCCAGAATTGAAGGCGTAACTAAGGAATTCTTTAGTTTGCTATCATCTTCAAAAGTGGCTATCCTGAATCATAATAGACGTTGGCACACAGAGTGAGAAGATAACATATCGTTGTTAGTCCCTAGGGATGGGAAGTGGACAGATTTCTTTAAATCCCTGAGGCCCGGGTATCACTTGAAGGCAAGACAAATACCTTTCAACTCTGTGAATTACAAGGACTGGCCCCCTATTCCTTCTACTTGGTCTTAATATGGTCCTGGGAGGGCTGGCTAGCTGAGATGCTGACTACATTAATGGATGGAAAAGGCCCCCAGCCTGGAGCCTCGTTGCCTGGTCTAAGGAACCTGGAGGCATCCTAGGGAGTGGTGACCAGCAATTGCAGTCACAGCTTGTCTTCTCTTGAGGACTTGTGCACCTAACTTCCTCCAGAATAAAATCCCCTATGTTGAAAACTCTTATGTAAAATGAGTTTGAATATAATCCATGCACATTCTTCTGTATACTTTAAATCATAACTATATACTATTTCTGCTGTATGTCATGTAAGATTTATTTCATCATAAATATTTAGGTACTTTCAAATACAATTATCAGTGGATTTTTTTAAAAAACACAGGCAAACATTGTGATTATAGGATTGCATAACAAAAACTTTATTATATCCATCTGTGATATGAATAATTTGTGTGTAAGAAATAAAAACATATCTCTTGAACACTATTTAAAAAGATAATAGATAAATCTTCTGTTCCAAACATACTGTAAATATTTTCTAAGAAAAATAAAAACATTTTAAAGAAAATTTTAGCAGGGTAATAGTAGTGCACGCTTTTAATCTCAGCACTTAGGAGGCAGAGACAGGAGGATCTTTGTGAGTTTAAGGTCTGGTCTACACAGCAAGTTCTGGGACACTCAGGACTACACAGAGAAACTCTGTCTTGAAAAAAAAAACAAACAAAAAATGAAATGATATTTTAAGGTATTCACTTTTCCCTACAGGTAAAGGAATAGTGTGTCTATCAGTGATTCTCAACCTTCCTAATGCTGTGACCCTTTAATACAGTTCCTCATGTTGTGGTGACCCCCAACCATAAAATTATTTTCATTGCTACTTCATAATTATAATTTTGCTGTTATGAATCATAATGTAAATATTTGTGTTTTCCCAGGCTCTTAGACGACCCCTGTGAAAGGGTCATTCGAAGGCCCCCCAAACGGGGCCACAACCCATAAGTTGAGAACCACTGGTCTATAAGCTATTTTCATGACTGTATCTAATATTTTCTTTTCTTTTTTCCCCTAACATAATATTTTTATTGATTATTTGGAAATTTCCCATCATGCACCATGGTCACACCCACATCCCAGTCCTCTCAGGTCTGCCCCTCACCTTTATGACCTCTTCCCTAAAAAAAAAAAAAAAAGAAGAAGAAATAAAAAAGTCCAATTTGTGTGGTTCATATACTCACTGGAGTATGGTCAAACTCCCAGTGACCAGCCCCTTAAAGAAAACTGAGTCCTTCCCCACAGCACCCCTGCCAGAAGCCATCAATTATGGAGAGCTACAGTTCAGCACCCTTATCACAATTTTTAGGAGTTCTCATTGATGACTTTCTAGGATTTTTTTTTGGGGGGGTGTAAGGAGTCTCCCAGAACCCTTCTATGACCTTCATTCTCAACTATGAGTCTGCAGTCATCAATACCACTGCAAAAGTAGCTCCCTTACTCTTTGCAGTCAGCAGGAGCATGGACCACAAATATCCACATGGTCTCCAGCATCAGCATGTGTCACAGACCTCAGCATGGTCTCCAGTGGCAGTACAGACCATAGACATTAACACAGCCCTCTGCCACAGCACAAGCCATGAACTTGGTGGCAGCATAGGCCAAGGATATCAACAAGGCCTCTGGGTCAACACAGGCCACAAACTCCAATGTGGTCCCCGGCAGCAGCTCAGCCCATGAACCTCAACACAGATTCAGACGGCAGCACAGACCATGGGCAGGTGCGCGGCCTTCAGTGATAACAAAGGCCACAGACATCATCACAGCCCCTTGCTGAGGAAGAGTCACGGACCCAGACATGGCCCTTGGCGGTAGCACAGTCCACAGACATCAACAGGTGGCTACACAGGCCACTCACATCAATCTGTCCCACGGCAGCAGCATGGCTATTTATTTTTGTATTGTGTGCCAAACAATCGGTTCCATTGTGACATTTTCATTGTTGATGCTTTGCTCATTTTCATTACTCTTCCTCGTCTTCCTTTCTTCCTCCTGTTTTTCCCTTTACACCCTCCAAATAGTCCTTTTGCTTTCATTTATGTGTGTGCATATGAGGGAAAACATGCTAATTTTTTATGTTTAGTTACTAGTGAGTTAAGAAATCCAATGGTCCTATCCAGATGTTCACTGTGAGACACACAGTTAATATATTTCCACATCTGACTGTGATAAATCAGCAGAGAAGAATCAGTGTTGCAATCAGGATTAAAGTTTCTTTTCCAATAGGAAGATTCAGAAGGTACTGTTTAAGTGTTTGAAAATATTACTGTGCATTCAGTAGAATGTAGTCAGTCTATTACAGTGACAAGGGCCTTAGGACATTTTACATAAGGTCAATAAAATAGTAATTACACTTCAAATTTCCTTTGTTGTTTTAGGGTTTATGGTTTTTACTAGCTGAGTATTCCATGCAGCCAGTCACCTCATATGTCCATGTCCACACTCTAAGTCTCCTGAAATCTCAGCATATGAGTAATTTGTTTCTATACTGCAATGTCTATAATTTGTTTCTATGATATACTATATCATGAGTAGCAGTTTATCTTTCCATCGCTGATCATTTTCTTTCCCAGAATTTTATTGGTCATGTGAGGAAATCCAGTAACTATATTCCTTGTCAAGGTCCACTTACTTACTGAAAAGGAAAGACTTCTGAAAAGAGAGATATAGAACACACAGTTCATTTCTAACCTATGACATGTATTTGGTATTAGGATGTTCTGTGAACAACAATTAGAAATGAAATTTGATTGTGAGGAGGTACAGGAGGAATGAATGAAGGGGGCCACAAGGCTTCCTTTTATGGATAAAAGGCAGATAACAGATAGAGAACCTGATAACAAGGCTAATCAGAGAAGAAATAGATAAGCATGGCCATTTGGATAACATGTAGAGCAAGTTCTCTCATTGGAGACCCACTATCTCTTCTACAACTGGTGTTCAGTGGAATCTGGGCCTAGTTATAGCCATACTGCACCTCAGTGTTGCCAATGTCTCAAGGAGGATAGGAATCAGTGATGAAGTGGAAGGACCTGTTGCTTAAATCCAGAGTGAAGAAAGGTATAGTTTACCAAAATTGATTATACTTCTCTACAATCACTGCCATCATTTCTCATCACATGTCTATATTGACAGCTTATGTGGAGGAAACAGGGTGATGGATAGCAGTATCCTTTTCACCTTGGATTCTATGAAATGTCCTTCTAGATACCTACACCAACAAGATGATGTTGTCAATGTGGATGCAGTAGAAAACATTTAGCTCCACCATCATTGGGAACAATTTCCATGATCCCTGTACAAATGTTGCAGGAACCAAACTTTTTTAATCCTTCTTCAGTGTTACTTCCATGGGTAGTGAAGAGCCTGAATTTTAATGCAATGGTTTGGTAGTAAGCCAAAATGAATGCTAAATATGACATTTTGGAAGCCTCCTTGTGGTTGTTGCTGGAAGCATGAACCCACTTTAAGAATGTGCCTGGACCTGAAGAGAGGTTGCTCAGCAGTAAGAACACATGCTGCTCTTACAGAAGATCCAAATCTGGTTCTCAGTATCCAAGTCAGGCAGCTGACAACAGCCTGTAACTCCCACTCCAGGGCATCTGAAACCCTCTGCTGGCCTCCACAGACACTACACACACATGCATGTGAACACACACACACACACACACACACACACACACACACACACACACACACTCATACATGCTTTAAAAACCAAAATAAATATTTTTAAAAAAGAAACGTGACTACTCAAAACCACACTAAACATGGCTCTGAGCCATAGCAAAGAAACAACACTGGATATTAGGTTAATTATTTGTTTTCCATAGCCAGCAGTGGACTGTGCACCACCAGTGGCCTGTTTTCTATGGAGGCAAAGCATTTCACTCAAGAGGCACCAGAAAGCAACACATGAAAGGATATAATTCAAAGGTAGCTTATTTCTAGCTTTGAGTCTCTTTACATTATGCCCAGTCGTTATTTGTTCATAAACTTTCCTTCCCTAACATCTACTCAATTTGTTCAATTTTGTGTTTATCTAGGATCTACCTTCCCCACCCTCCTTATGATGTGCCGCATCCACCATGGAGCTTCCACGATGAAATGTTCAATAGACATTTCCAGGATCTCTTCCAGGGAGTGCTAAAGTGAGTCACAATAAGGGCAGAAAGGGAGAAATCGTGGTGAGAGAAAGGACTGTAAAGGTAGGCTTTGGGGGTTTGCATTTTTCTACTAACCTATCAGCAAACAAAATAGGTGATCCATCACTAAATTCAGTAATTGAATCAAGTAGAAATAGTACTTACCTGTGCCTGTTTTTCTTTTTTTTTTAATCATTCAATCTCTAAGAATGAAATTGCCTGCCATTAGAAGCTCGGTTGCTTTTAAAAAAATGGACCTGTTTTGCACATTAGCTTCCTTGGGTCACATTGTGGGAGAGGTACAGCTCATTTTTATACAACACTTAGCAGGAAAACACAGAGCGCCTTGCAAGGAGGAAATTGCCAATGGAGAAGGTTCTTACAATGTTGAACTTGTATGTACAATGGGAAACTCCTTGCCTTCCATTAAGAGAGCATGCCTTCTGGTGCACTCAGGTGAATGTATCCTAAGAAGAATGCTATGTCTTTTTCTTCTCTTTCTTTCTTTTTTTTAAGAGAGGGTTTCTCTGTGTTGCCCTGGCTGCCCTAGAACTCGCTCTGTAGACCAGGCTGGCCTTGAACTCACAAAGATCCCCTTGCCTCTGCCTTCCAAGTGCTGGGAGTAAAGGCGTGCTCCACCACCACCCAGCCTGGAAGATTGCTGTTTCAAAGCTTTAGCATCATTGAAAAGTTGCAGTGAGCACACGCCAGTCCCAGGGTTCATAATTCCTCAGTAAGCCCAGGATCCAATAAACAGCATATAGTTTGGTTTTGCCTTAGAAGTGTAGTTAGTGACCCTCGCTACCATCCAGTAGTTCCTGCTCAGTTTTTTAATAAAGGGA
Organism: Peromyscus eremicus; assembly: GCF_949786415.1. Taxonomy (NCBI): domain Eukaryota; kingdom Metazoa; phylum Chordata; class Mammalia; order Rodentia; family Cricetidae; genus Peromyscus; species Peromyscus eremicus. The sequence goes on from NC_081439.1 coordinate 114,766,118, forward strand.
GACAGAGGGAATGAATGTCTCACTGAGTCCGGGACGTCACTCACTGGCTCAATCCACAGATTCTGGCTCCCAGCATGTTATGCACCCCACAGTGTTCTAGGCACTATAGGGAAGATGTCAGCACATAGCCTCCAGCCCCCAAACAATTTAACTTCTGGCGCTTGTCTGCCTGGGCTTGCTGAACCCAAGAACATCTTGTCCTGTGAGAGGAACAGGGAGAAGGAAATAACCCCGGAAGCTCCAGGTGCCTGTGAAAGCTGGCTTTCCTATGAGGCTCCATGTTTGTGGGGATTACAGAGAAGACTACCCTTAGATGTGAAAGGTGTGAGGGCCAGGGATCTTCCCACCTACCTTAGCTGATGTGGAAAATTGTTCTTTGGAAGCAACAGTGAATGCTGTCAGGCCAATCACTTGTATTCAAACCTGTTTGGCATATGTCTTCCCTGGCCTGAGAGAGAACTGCATTTAGAGGATAGATGAGTTTCCCTTCAACTCTTTCAACACAGAAGCCCAGACTCCATTTGCTTTCATAGAATAGACCCAATAGAGCTTAACTTGAGCGTTCTGCCTCGACGATTCATAGGCCAACTGTGAGGCTCTTTACCATAATTTGAAATGCAGGATCCTTACTATCATGTCATGCTCAAGCAGAGTGTCACTCTGGTCTTCCTAAGCGACACATGGATTCAGAGGGCAGAAAGTTGTTTTGTGGGCTACAAACAAGAAAAGTGTGACATGAAACTCCAGGGTCCTGCTACCACAAAAGCCTCGGTAATCTAAAGCAGTTTCCAACTGGCATGTTGGAAATATGTGCTGATGAGCAGACATATCAGATGCTCCTGTGCTCATGTAATTGCACGTACTGATAAAAGGGAAAGCAAACAATGATCTTATGCAGGGGTTAATGAGTTATGTCATATAGTCTGTCCCCTGTTGTCTTATAAACAGCTTATTGACTCCTAAGTGATGCCGCATGGAACTGCTTGCTCAGAACATACCATGGAACGATTTCTAATATATTGATTGCAATATGCAATTATCATCTCTGTGGGAAATGTGATAACAAATTTAAGAGACTAGTGGATATGAAGCTGTTTTAAATACACCACTCTGTAGAAAGGGATGCCAAGATAGAGAAAAGGCAAAAGTAGCTGGGATTCTGATTTGGCGATAGGTAGTGGTTCTTAAACCCCTGACCACCAGAAATTCCTGCCCTCTTTTTCTCCTAGGCGGGCCTTCTGAGATTGACAATCTAGCACAACTTCCTTCTCAAATTCCCCATCCTATTGATTTAGGAGTCAAAGCATTATCTAATGAATAATTAGGGGCTTGAGACCGCCCCCATCTGTAACTTTCCAACTGTCAGAGTTTTGAGACTAGCAGGCTCCAGCAGCCAGCTAGAGGACATGGGGGTGGGGATCTAGTGCTTCTCGCTTATAATAACTGATGAATTCTAAGCACACCTCACACTGAATATTGTCCATATTTACTTTCTTACAATCAACAACCAATTTTATACTTTCTTGTTTTCCTTCACAAAGCATAATAGCCACTAGTTGCCGGTCACTGTTGCTGCTGTTTCTCAATCCATTTTATTGTATTATAATAACATCCTTAACTTTCTTGTCTGTGGCTACTCTAGCAAGACAAAGGAAAAGGTATGCGTTTGCAGTAGAAACTACACGGCTCCCAAAATAATTTGTTTTCACTCATGCCACCAGTCAATATAATTTCCCCTTCTGTGCCCTTTCTCTCAGGTTTCTGTAGGATACTGTATCGCTATCATGAAATTTGCAGGAAAATCCACGGAACTAGAAAACACACGGAGTGAGGGAACCCAGACCAGAAAGACAAATGCCACATGTTCTCCCTCATTTGTCATTCCTAGCTCCCAATCTTCAGATGTGACTATATAACCTGAAGTAACGTAGAAACCAGGGAAATCAAAAGAGACTGTGAAGGGGCTGCCCCAGAGAGAGGAATAGCATGGCACAGGTGACATGAAGGGGGAAATGGCAAAAAAAAAAGCAGGGAGGGGACTTTATGTGAGGACGGCTATGAGGAGACCATAGTGAATAAGAGGGAGAGGAGAATTTTTAAAAAACCACTAAGGATCATGGAGAAATGACTCAACAATTAAGAGCAGTGGGTGCTTTTCCAGATAAGCCAGCACCTACATTGTATCTTACAACTGCCTGTAACTCTAATTCTATGTGGATCTGACATCCTCTTACGGCTTCTGTGGGAACTGCACACATGTGGTATACCGATGCATCAAAATTATAATTAAAGTTTAGAAATAAGTGAGGATGCTTGAAAAGGACATGGGGAATCATTATTTATACTTACCTAAAATCACATATAATGCATATTAGTGTGTGAATATACATACATATTTTTAATTAAATGATACCTCTTGGGGAGATAGTACCCCTCAAGGCCATAGATTATCTAACAATATCCCTAGTAACAGGAATGGGAAACTTCTTTTCAAGTTGTTGGTCAAGAGAGTCCAAGAGACTCCCGAAAACAATATAGCTTATTGCTGTTATTGTCTTTGACTCCCAGAAGTCGAAGGTTAAATGCCTTAGCTGAAGACACTACACACTTTGGACACAGGACGTAGATTGAACTGAAACTAACTTGAAAGCCTCCTCCCTGAGGACTAGCTTTCATAGTATTGAAGAGTAGAAATAGTAAGAAAAATTAACATTAATTAAAATATGGGTTGAAGGTGTTTACTAATAAGCTTATTCAGAAAATATTAAGTTACATAGAAATAAATTTAGCTAAGGGTCTCTGCCTCAATCATTGCTCAAATATAACTTTAAGAGAGGCAGTTTACTAGCCACAGCTAGACAATACAGAAGGATAAAGGAAATAGAGTTATACTTCTGACTTAATTAGTATTTAAGTTTGTTGGAGTTTTGCTTTCTACAAAACTTGCTTATTAGGGCTACTTACTCATTAAAAGCCCTTTCTTATAGTTATTTTTCTATTTCTGTGAAAAGACATTGTGACCAAAACAACTTATAAAATAAAGCATTTAATCGAGGCTTACAGATCCAGAGAATGAGTCCCTTATTGCAGGGACATGGCAGCAGTTAGACCGCAGGCCAGCCTGGTGCTGGAGCAGTAGTTTAGAGCTCCAAGGCCGTAAGGCCACACCTCCTAATCCTTCCCAAACAGTTCCACCAGCTATGATCCAAACATTCAAATACATATGAGCCTACTGGGGACCATTTTCATTCAAAGCACCACAAGCCCCTTTCTAGTTTTTGTTGTTGTTTTTGTTTTTTGTTTGGTTTTGATTTTTGTGACAAGATCTCTTTACATAGCTCTGGCTGTTCTGATGCCCTTTGCTGGTCTCTTAGAGCACCCACACCTATGTGCAAGTGTCCTTGCGCACACACACACATGCACAAAAAAACAAATAAAATAAATCTTTTTTTTAAATAATAAAAATTTAATTCCAGCACTCAGGAGGCAGAGGCAGGAGCATCATCCAGTCATGGTGGCACACACCTTTAACACTAGAGAGGGAGAGGCAGGTGGATCTTTGTGAGTTTGAGGCCAGCCTGGTCTACAAAGCCAGTTCCAGGACAGCCAGAGCTACACAGTGAAACCCTGTCTCGAAAAAACAACAACAAAAAAAATTAAATCAAAACTTTTTAGAGTAAAACTCACTGATTCCAGTAGTGTGATAGTTATGCATGTATGTCATATCACTAGTCAGAAGACTGTTATAGAATCTATGGGATGGGGAAATCTGAATAGAGAAGTACCTATATTAAAGAGGAAATGATACAGATACATATTGTAATCTTACATATGTACCTAACAAAATCAAAATACTATACCATATCATGATAGCCTAATAGAAATCTTTGCCTAAAAACTGTAAGATTGTGTAGGAGTAAAATAAGTTTAAGTTTTCTTACTGCCTTCTGTCCCTTTGCTGTAGCCTCTGCCCCATATCCTAGGAAGACAAACACATGGACAAAGTTGCCTTAAGGAATAATTATCATAGTCATCTGGACTGTCATGCTGCAGAACCTATTGGCTAAGAAAGGAAACGTTTATCCCTACCAGCAAAACAATTACCTGCAAATGTCTGCTCCTGCAATTCCTATTTCTGTAAACGTGTCTAACTGTGATGGGAATTTCTTTAGGTGCTCAGGAGACTCAGAGACCACTACCAGGTGGTCACACTGTTACCTGACCTATAAAATAATCATGTGAGTGCTGAGACTCAAACCTAAGTCATCTGGAAGAGCATCCAGTGCTCTTAATCACTGAGTCAACCTCTCCAACTTCTCTACCCCAGAACTGTCTTTAGGTCCAGGTTTGTGGGCATTTGGGGTTGATCTGAAGCACTATATCATTTTTTTAGTTTTTCTAGACAGGGTTTCTCTGTGTATCCCTGACTGTCCTCAAACTCACAAGGTTATCCTGCTTCTGCCTCCTGAGTACTGGGATTAAAGGCATGCTCCACCATGCCTGGTTTAGGGTTATCTCATTAAACACAGTTTCCTGACAGAAAGTTGAATGCATGCCATTGAACAAATGCATTTTGCACACACGTAACTGTGACGTCTGAGAACATAATATAAATATCAGAGTGACGATTTCATGCTATTGAGTTGATAAAAGGAAAAACAACTATGCTTATGGTAAAATAATCCAAATCTTATTTTTATGCTTTCAATATCTGTGTAGATAAATCTATACTAGTTGTTTTGATTTTTTTAACATAGAACATCACAGATTTTTTTCTATTTTATTTTATTATTTGTGTATATGTGTGTCTCTGTGAGTGTACATCCACATGTATGCATTGTGTATATTCATATCCTCCTCCTCTTTCTTTTTATTTTTTGTTTTTTCAAGACAGGTTTTCTCTGTGTAACAGCCCTAGCTATCCTGGAACTCATTTGGTAGACCAGACCTCACACTCACAGAGATCACCTGCCTCTGCCTCTCTAGTGCTGGGGTTAAAGGCATGTGCTATGACACCTGGATGATGCTCCTGCTTCTTTCCCCAGAGTGCTGGGATTACAAAGGGTTGCCACTCTACCTACTAAGGATATTCGTTAACAATTATAAACTACAGCTGGGGCCCAGATGTTCAAACCAAGGAGCTTGTGGAGATGATTTCATATTCAAACATAACACTTCATAAAGTGTTGTATCACAGGATGTGATTGACAGCAAACCTGAATTTAGTTACTTGCCCCCTATTAGAAAGGACAGGCCCAGGGAGTCTGTGGAGGGACGGCACTTTGTAACGCTTTTGGCAGCTGGGTGCAGAGTTGGACGAGTATGTTTATGTTTCTGAGGAGAGTACACACCTTTGGTTAGATTCTGAAAAGCTGAAGGGCAGCGATCACATCCTCTTGCCAGCTGGAGTTGGCATAGGGGTCATAGGTTAGGGGTCGTAGGTTCCCCGCTGTACCTGACCCCGTGCCCTCTCTCTAACACACAAATGACAATGCCTAGTTTATTATCAGTAAACGAAATTGTCGGGCAGCGTGAGTTACCAAAAGCATCACTGAATTTTTCTATTGTCTGCAAGCCAATTTTGATGATCAGATGTGCATGTGTGTCCTAAAACCTTAACGTGGTTTGTTGTTGTTGTTGTTGTTGTTTTGAAGTTAAAACAATTGATTTTAAAAAGAGGGTGAATAGCTGGGCAGTGGTGGTACACCACTTTAATCCCAGCACTCTGGAGGCAGAGGCAGGTGGATCTCTGAGTTCGAAGCCAGCCTGCTCTACAGAGTCAATGCCAAGACTACATACACAAAAAAAATCCTGTCTTGAAACCCACCCCCCAAATAGGATAATGATAGCCTCTATATCTAAAATATTAATCTTTGGCTCTTTATATAAACAGCTGGCTTCTTCTCAGTGGAATAGAACATAGAAAAGATATAAAGGAAGAAAACCTAAGTCTTGAGCATTTGGAATGTGACCAGTACAACTGGAAATCAGCTGTGAGTGTGAAAAGCACACTAACAGAAAAATACGTATGTTTGTATGAAGGGAGCAGCACTCCCTCTATCCCCTGAACAAATTGTGTAGTATTGAGAAAACAAATAGACCGGAAAAAAAACCCTCAAATTAAGTCAAGAAGTCCAAGTTATAAGGTATAAATTTCTGATGGGTGCACAATAAGCACACAGAAGCCAGGAGCTAGGTCCTTATTCACATCATGACACTGATTAATTCAGTTAGCATTGTGAGCCCCTTAAGCTGCCTGGGACCATAGTCCTTAGGGCCTGTGTTAGACTCATGCATGCAACAACGTTTTCAGGATCAGTTTTCCTGATACTAATGAGCAGTTTTTAACAGCTTCCCAGCTTTTAAGCTAGTATTAAAAACGGAAGGCTGATTTTCAGACCCAGAGTAGCCTGGCCTCTTGGTGCCATTCCACTTCTACCCTCAGGGTTTGATCCTAGGCTTCCAACCTGAGTGCAGAGAAAATTCGCTAAAAACAATTCCTTTTCAGTTTTTGCAATTTGATGTTCTAGAACCAGCAGGGGTTTGATCTAAGAGTGCCCGGGTTATTGACACAGGACTATAGAGAACACGGAAATGTGTCTCCTCTTCCATCATCACTAGGTAACAGAGGCCCCTTGCATCTGCAGCCCTCCCTAACATTCTGAAGATAAAATCTCCAGGTGTGGTGGCATATGCTTGAAATCTCACTGCTTAGGAAGCTGAGGGGTACAGATTACAAATTCAAGGCCAGCCTTCGTACGTAAAAATCCCTAGTCCAATCTAGACTACTTAATGAGACCTGCTCTCAAAATTTTTAAAACAAGCTGGGCGGTGGCACATGCCTTTAATCCCAACACTCAGGAGGCAGAGGCAAGTGGATCTCTGAGTTCGAGGCCAGCCTGGTCTACAGAGTGAGTTCCAGGACAGCCAGGGCTACACAGGGAAACCCTGTCTGGAAAAACCAAAAGAGGGAGAGGGAGGGAAGGAGGGAGGGAGGGAGGGAGGGAGGGAGAGAGAGAGAGGGGGGGGGAGGAGACTTAAAAACAAAGAGAAATGAAATTCAGTCTCTTATTCTTTGCGCTGTCTCAGTCCTGATCTGGGCTGAATATTCTCCAAAATAACGAGAATGTACACCTGAGCCTGGACTCAGTTCCTGCTTCTTTTCTAGTATTCTGTACCATGTGTGCCCCTCTTTAGCTTTCGTGTGCCAGGCCTTCCTTCTTGAATGTTAGCCTGGCTGTTTCCAGTTTGTGCTGTCAGAGATGACTTCTCAGAGATCCAACACTGCTTAGGTCCTTGTTGTTTAATGATGTGAAAAAGGAAAATGCTGCACATGTGTCGATACATGTTAAATGTCTGTCTCCCGCTGACACCTCTGATGTTGAACACAAGGATACAAATGTGTGAATGACTAATTTCAAGCAGCAAAATGTGATGCCGCTCAAGAAGGTCATACAATAGCTGTTATCCCTCATGGTGGCCTCCTCACTCTTAGTTCTAGCAGTTATTGCACTTTACAGAAGCATTCTGCCTCCGTCTCTTCTCAGCTAAGTTCCCATCATAAGAAGGAGGCAATATGGATGGAAGGCAGTGAAGGATACAATTGCCCCCTCTGTCTGCAGTGGGACGAGAGTACCTCTGCTGGAATACTGCCTGAGACTCTACGGTTCATTCACCCTGGACTAGTAATCCTCCGTTTTGTGAGAAGCGTCCCCTCAATACATCAAAGTACAAAGACTGAATGAACAATATCTGTGCTTCTTACTGAAGGATTCCTACTTTCAAGTTGAAGGAAGGCATGTCAAGTCATATCTTCTCAACATTTACCAAATCAATGTCCCTGTCATGTCTTAATTGATTCCCAAGAGCCCGTTAAGCCAAAAGTTTCTTCAGTACTATGGTATTTAACAAGTTGCTAAAGGCAGAGACAGTTACCCCTCTCTAAATGTAGGATACACCTATAAACTATGTTTGGCTGTATTGTGTAATAGGTAACACCAGTAACTTCCGAGTTTGTGGGAGTGTTGCTCCTAGAGCAAAAGACTCAAATAGCCATTAAGGGTAGCTAGGCTCAGAACCTATTTCCAAGAGAATCCAGTAGTTTAATAATAGTTGCCAGGCTTCTGATGTATCATGTGGGACTAAGGAGGGCTGTTTGTGTCAGAAGCCTATGGACCATTGGAAGTGGTCTAGAGACTCCAGGAGGTCCGCTGCCCCTCTGCCACATACCTTTAACTGTAGCACAAATGCATTTTTTCAGAGCTCCTGGCATCTTTAGATCATTCATGATGCTCACAGATTCTAGCTCCTCATGTTGGATGGAATGCTCTTCATTTCTAAGTGGGCTGATGTGAAAGTATCAGCAGAAAGTATACAGAGTTCTAAATAAGAACGTGTTCTCTCCAGATTCCCCCAAATGACTAGAACATGTTGGTGTTGTTCGAATGTTTTTGTTGCTGAGTCAGTCTATAGCTGTGCCAGATTCTGGAAATACACAAGCAGACATTGAATTCACGTAAAGTAGAAACCAGTGGACATAAGTAGACTATAGAAAATGGAAGAGTCCAAAAATTAGGAAAAAGCAGTCCCTAGTGTATCCTTTCCACAGGGAGGTAAGTTAGGAACAGTAACAAGCCAAGAGATAAAGACACCCAATGACAGTGAGCCAAAGAAACTGCTTAGGGTCCTGGTGCCTGTTGCAACTCCACAGAGATGCAGTGGGGGCTTTCTCCCTCTAAGAGAGCTTTGGATTTCAAAACTAAGATAGGGGACATCCACCAAGAGGATGTTATTCATACAGTGCAGCTTACAGGGGAAGTGCAGGGCAGGATTCTTAAAGTGAAAACAGAAATCTGTCAGCAATTAATTATTAATAGTAGTATAAGGCATTCTGTGACAAGCTTCCTTCCTTCCTTTCTTCCTTCCTCCCTTCCTTCCTTCCTTCCTTCCCTCCTTCCTTTCTTTCTTTTTTGGTTTTTCAAGACAGGGTTTCTCTGTGCAATGTACCTTATGTTAGCAATTGTGTTCTTAACCAGTCCAGGTAAAGTGGAGAAACGTTTGAATAGCAAGTTGATTTTCAAAGCAAGGGAACATTTTACTGTGTATGGACTCCTACAGACTAGCAATGAACTCGCACACATTACGTGCCATATACAATTACCCTTTAAAATACAGGATGTTCCTGCTAGTGTCCTGACTCTTGTTCCAGTTAGACATAAGATTCATCTTCTCGTCAGTACCTCTTAACAGCGTTAATGAAAATGCAATGTCTTGCCTGAGGTCAAATATCCATCTCTGCCATCAGCAGCACTGGAGTCAGGCTGAAGGTTGATATGTCTATAGGCTGGAGGATTCCATGATCTTAGATGTGACATAGAATCATGACTCACCAGAGTACCAACAGCAGTGCTTCAAGCTAATAATGCTTTGTAGACTGGGGCCCACTCCGTCAACAGACAGAGCGCGGGGTCCCCAGTTCCAGTAAGAACTGGAATTAAGCTCATGCATAAAACAAGGGCAGTCTGCCTTAGCACTCTAGGAGTAAGGTACGTGCTGATTTTCTCAAAGGCAGATGGCGGCAGAATTACCAGGGACACAAATGTAGTGCCTCTCTTGTGAATACAAGTGATTCTGTAGCCAAGAACTTGCCTATCAGTCACAGACTACAGACCAGCTTGAGATTCAAGAACCCTTCCCCTTTGATACTGTGAGTACCATGAGCTTTCCCTTATACCAAGAACTCCTGTTTGAGAGCAGGGAGCAGGGGGAGGAATGGGAAGCAACCCCACCAATAAGGAGAACTTTCAAGGAAGGAAGTAAATCCAATAGAAACGGCTTAAGTGGGAGGTAGGGGGAGACGATCATAGGGAGGAGAGGAAAGAATCCGAGTGCTCACTGGAAGACAGTCACTGTTCCTGGGTACGTTTCGTATTCCATCTCAGTAAATCCGTACAAACACCCAAAGGTTAAGGTGTTTGAATTGGAGAAGAAAGACCTGTGGACAACAGTTTTTAGTTACATAAGCAAGCCGTCCCAGGCTGGGTTAGGAACCAGAACACTCTTTACTTAAAGCTGTGTTCCTAATCACTGAGAGCATCGATTTTCTACTAATTAAATGATAACCCCTATCTTGCCACTGTGCAGCTGGGTTGGTGTTTATCATTTCAGTTAATTTGTCTATAATGAGCAAAGTTGCTATAATTATCTTAATTTCTGTGGATATTTTTCCCCCAGACGACTGAGTAGCCAGTTCCTGAAGGAGCAGTACTGATCTAGAAAAGAGGTAAGAAGGGAGAGAAAAAGAAGAGGTAAGAAGGGAGAGAAAAAGTTCCATTTCTTCACTTTCCATACTCCCTCCCCTACCCCCCCCCCCATGTCCTGGGACCTGATTGGTTAAGAAGTCATGATGACTCACAATGGATCTCAGAATCTTGGTACTACATACAATGGGAAGTTTTTGTCTTGGCTACCTCCACCTAGGTTACTCCTGATTTAGGACTGAAAACAGTAAGTAGAGGGTGCTGGGAGACGGACTGAATACTGAGTTTCAGTGTAGATTCCTGGAGCTGTTCTTGGGACGTTCAGTTATCTTGCCCTCGTACTCTTCCTTAGCTGATGAAAGCTCTTCTCATTTTAGTTTCTCCTGTGGTAGGAGGTACCCCAAGGTCCTAACAGTGTTCATTCCAGTTTTCAAGCCTAATCATCCAGTGAGTTTCCGGAGACCTCAACCTCAGGTAAGACTCTCTTCTGTTTCCTTCTGGATAAGAGCATTTTAGAGACGAGCTGGGCATAGCTTTACTCTCCAGCAGCTCTGCTTGGCGTGGCTTTACTCTCCAGCAGCTCCCCTTCATTGCCTTGAGGACCACTGTCCCAGACTGTTTTTGTGTATTTCATTGCTTGGTCGTTTGTGATTGGTTTGGGGTGCTTTTCCTGTGACTGGGTCCAGTGCTAGTGATCATTCTTTTACAACAGTAGTCTCGATCTGTGGGGTGTGAACCCACATATCAGAGACTGTGCATATCACATATTTAGATTACGATTCATAACAGTAGCAAAATTACAGCTATGAAGTAACAGCAAAAATGATGTTACGGTTGGAGGAGTCACCATAACACAAGGAACTGTGTTAAAGGGTCACAGCTTTAGAAAGGTTGAGAACCACTCTGTTAAAGAAAGCCTAGAGCTGGGTTAGTGGTGGCACATATCTTTAGTCCCAGCACTCAGGAGGCAGAGGCAGGTGGATCTCTGTGAGTTCGAGGCCAGCCTGGTCTACAGAGTGAGTTCCAAGACAGCCAGGGTTGTTATACAGAGAAACCCTGTTTTTTTTTTGGTGGGGGGGGGGAAGAGCTGAGACACATCTGTGGACCAACCTGCCTCAGTCCTGTCTTACTGTGTCTCAAATCTCTGCCTTCAAAGAACCTTGATAGCATTTCAACACCATTGGCAAAATCGGTCTGGACACAATTTTTCAGGCTTGTATTAGAAACACATGAAAATAACATATATAGACCGACAACAGATACTGCCTCTTATCTCCTTTCCTGCCCCCTGTATTTTTCATTCTAATAGCTAAAAAACTGGCAGCATGGGAATGCTGTAAATTATTTCAGACCCTGTTTTCTGTATTTATGTGGATTTAACTTATCTTGGCTAAAATGTAATGGTAATTGTACGTATTTATAGTTTGGTATTTCTGTGCATGTATATAGAGGGTGTACTGATCAAGTCAGATCAATAACTTTTTTTATTTTGTCTTTGTTTCTCTGCCTCCTGAGTGCTGGGATCAAAGGCGTGCACCACCACCACCTGGCCGTGAATATGATTTTTCAATGGCACATACTTATTTCACATTTAAAATAGATTATCATTTTTTCCTGTAAAAGCTCCATTCTGCAAAAGAATGTGTTCTAAATCCCCAGTGGTTATCCGACATATCCACTCTACTATGCCTTTTCCTGCATGTCCTGCAACATTACTATATAGTACCGGAGTAAATCTCTCTTTCCACGTTTATGTCCTGGCGTATCTTTTGCATTATTGTTTTTATGTTTGGGGGGCATTACTAACAAAAAATAGGGTAACTTGGACACAAGTTACAGATGCAACGGAAGTGAACATACACAGCTGGATATGTTGAACACAGAGATGATTCTTGCACTTCCCAGGCAGGACAGTGGGAAATGGCATGAGATTCCACCATGCCACTTCCCAAAGGAACATGATTTAAAACTTAGAAACTGTTTCATTTCCGGAATTTCTCACTTACTATTTTCAGCTCATGATTGACCCCTGGCAACTGAAGCTATGGAGATTGAAACTATAGATGAGTTAGGACTCCCATATTGACAGTAATGTGGGGGAGTAAAGAGGTGATGTGAAAACGAGAATCTCTGGGGCCACTTGGTTATTTGGATTTCGTTGTCTTTTAGAGGCATTCTCAGTTGTGCTGTCTCCTTGAGACTGTCATGGATAAAGGACAACCTGAGACCATTCCCAGCCCACCGAGCGTGAGAACCAGGAGGAAGACAGATGAATACTTAAAGCCTAGCCAAGGCACCAAAAATGTGCTGAGCTTTTTACTGGGCAGACAGCTGGGGAGGCAAAAGAGTGATTCAGATCTGTCTAAGTGGCTGTGGATGCTGACACGAGCCACGCCAGGGTGGAAGTGGCCTTTGCCCAAACACCACATTACTTACATGCTTATGCCTACCCCAAATCATGGGAAGCCCTCCAAAAAGAGTGGGAAATAAAATGTATCCTTAGTTTTGGTGTTGAATACAAGCTGTATTTTCACTTCTTTTGGTTTGTGTGTCTTTTTTTTTTACTCAACGTTCACTAAAATATTTTACTAAATATTTTGTTTAAGACTCATCTCTCTGTCTAGAATGTGTTTGGAACGAATGCATTCCCCAGTTCCTGTCCTCTAAGTTCTCCCCTAACCCCCTCCGCATTTTTCTCTCCTCCCAGCTTCAGGTGCTTTGTGCAGTTTAATACCCACTGAGTCCATTTGGCGCTGCTGATTCCGTATATTTTCATCTGACTTTCTCCAGTTATGCTGGACAGAGAAGTCCATCCATCCTGACAGTCCACGCAGAAACTCTCAGACTCAAGGTGGTGAGAGATTGTGCTGCATATCATGTCTCTTTTGCTGTTATCTGAAAAATATGTGTTTATGCATATCTGCAGCACTTGGCCACTCAGTAGCAAAGACTCTTTGCCCTAAGTCATTTTTGGACTGACATCCATTACGTTCCTCTGGAAAGCCTGTCTGTCTTCTCTACTGAAAAGGAATTCTTGAGAGCAAAGCAGAGTCAATGGGAGGTTCTGAATACCTCATTATGGTGCTCATGAGGATATGACTTAGAAACTACAGCACTGTCTTGGTCAGTTCTATTTCATACAAAATAGCTCACAGTGCCTTTTGTATTGGAAATGCTATACCTTAAGAACCTTGTTAAAGCATTTTTTCTTTTCCAAGAAGTGAAATCCCCAGGTGTCAGTTTTTGTTGGGGGGGGTAGAACGTAAATAAACCTGTCAAGGCCGAGGTAGATTGAGTATAATTCATCTGATCAACATGATGTTACCTTATAGTCAGAAAAAACTTGAGGAATAGCTCTTGTTAAAAAACAAAACAAACCAGGTGGTGGTGGCACACGCCTTTAATCCCCACACTTGGGAGGCAGAGACAGGAGGATCTCTGTGAGTTCGAAGCCAACCTGATCTACAGAGCGAATTCCAGGACAGCCAGAGCTGTTACCCAGAGAAACCCTGTCTTGAAAAACTAAAAACCAAGCAAACATCAACCTCTATCTAAAGACTGGAGAGATCTATTAAGACTGGCTCATCTGTTAAGAGCACTTGCCACCATTGCAGAGGACCTGGATTCAGTTCCCATCCCATGGTGGTCCAGAACGGCCTGTGACTTCAGTTCCAGGGGATCCAACACTTTCTTCTGGCCTCCCCAGGCACCAGGCGTGCATAAATTTAGGAAAACACTCATACTCATACACACAAAAACAAAAAAAGTAAAAAACAGTAACAGATTTATCCCTAAAAGGAACGGGCTGAAAAACAACAGAAACTCTTTCAAATCTGAAACAGGCATTGTGCAAGAATGAGTGTTGCAAAATGAGGATTAACAGGAAGAAACAGAGCTAAGGGGCTGAGCACGGGAAATATGGGTAGCTCAAATGATAAGAGAGATGGAAAAAGGACAGGTGAAACGTTTATAGATTCCAAATGCTTCTTCAAAGTGAAATGCAAAGACTTGTGGCGCCACCGCAAAAACAGTCTAAATTCCTTGCATTGTTCTTGTCGCTTAATGTGAGATAACAAAAAAAATGAGACTCCATGCAGCCTTCATGGCAAATAGTTTTCTACATCCTCACCAACTGCAGAGGGTTTTTTTGGTTTTTGGGTTTTGGGGGTTTTGTTTGTTTGTTGTTTTTTGATTTTTTGAGACCGGGTTTCTCTGTATCCTGGAACTTGCTCTGTAGACCAGGCTTGCCTCAGCCTTACAAGATCTACCTGATTCTGCCGCCCAAGTGGTGTGCACCACCATTGCCTAGCTAACAGAGCGTTTCTTTACACCTTGCTGTGTCTGTCCTTGCCTCTGGATCTCAGAGGATGTTACTGTGTCTCTTTATCATCCTCTGTTCCAGATCCTTATGTAGAATATGCTCTTCTCCCTGTCTCCCTTGATATCTATGCTTTGATCCCACTGCATCAAAATAGAGATCCAGTCTGTGTCCAGAGGTGCAGGTGGTGCTGTGAAACAGAGAAGCCAGGATGTGTAGTCGGTCGCTCAGTCAAGTCCATTAAAACCATGACTGTGAGGAAAAGAGAAAGAGCTGAGGCTAAGGAAACAGCAGGAGAGGAATGAGGAGACAAATCAGAGGAGTGGACACCAGAGAGCCAGCCTCATCCCAGGGCCATCCAAGGCCAGAGAGAATTTTGCATGGAGGGCCACGTGTAACATACCCTGTAATCTCCCAGTGATCCAAGGGAAGATCAGAACAGAAGAGGGTGCTGACGGTAACTACAGTTTACTGAGCAGAACCTAGATATGCCAAAGAAACCACACCAGGGCATCAGGGAGTTCAAGTGGAACTACCTAGTCTCTGACTCAGCTGAGTCCTCAGTCTAGTTAGTGACAAGAGTTTCAAACCTCACTTCCTGTCCTCCTGTGAGGGTGATGGAACACAAAGGTAGGAACTCTAACCACTCCCCCCACGAGAGATGTGTGGAGGAGCTGGAGAACTGAAGGCCTTCTTCGTGGAGGATGAGAGGCAGGACATAGCTTTTGTGTCAACTTCCTCAGAATCAGAGCAGAGGGCACAAGGAGGAGAAGAGAGTAGGACAGATTGCATTGTACAAATAGAGTAACCAGTACACTCTGCCACTTTTCCCACATCCAGCCCCACAGCTTCTTTGACTAGGTTAAAGGAACCCTTTGCCTAACACGAAGTAACACGTGAAATCCTATCAGCTATCGTGGGATGAGGTTACTTTTACCACAATTCTACCTGGAACAGAAATTGAAATTCTAACTTCAAGGTTAATGACAAGTCTTTATATACAATATCACGAAATGTAAAAGGGAAACCCGCCTTCCTGCATAATTAATTCTGGCAAAATCCCAAATAGTAGTTCATTATCTGGTGAGATGACTCTCTCATCCCTAAAAGACATCAGTGTTTGGAACTGATATAATCGTGGAGTTCCATCTGTTTCCCATTAAGCATTCAGGATGGACACAGGAGTGCTAGAAAGCATTCCACTGAATCTCATTATTTCCAGAAAAGTCTTCTTTTTATTTTATACTTGTGAAGCAGAAAACTCAAGTTCTTCCTTGACAATCCAGACAGCCCTTCACATACATAGGTTTTACTGACACTGAACAGGGGACAATGTGTCAATGTCAGATTCCAATTCAGTGGAACCCTGAGTATGTTATAGTGAGAACTGTGACCATCAGACCATCCAAACTGTATTTTGGAGTAGGAAGGAATGGAAAACTATAGATTTTAGGGAATTTAATAGTGGAATTCCTATTGTTGACTCCAAGCAACCTACGGTGTCATTTGCCAAGGCCAAGCTGGAGAGGAGAGAGTTGGATAGAGTTGGAGTGAGAAAGAGAGCAGTCCCACTTCATCCTCGCCTCATTTCGACTTCTACTTCAGCTGTAAGACTTCGCTGACTCCCTATGGGAGGCCTTACCCTTTTGGAGGAGGGAATGGGGTGTGGAGGGGGAAGGCTGGGGGGGAGCGGGAGGAGAGATGAGAGCGGGATCTGTGATTGGTATGTAAAATTAATACAAAATTTTCTTGAATAAAACAAGACCAACCACATCCATATGCACCCGCTTCAGAATGCCTCTTTTCTTTCAGTTTTCATTTAGTTTTGCCAGAGGCTCTCAGGCCTCCTCTACTGAGTTTCCCTTTCTGTGGGGATTGACCAGTATCTTCTTCCCAGTGCCTGGAGAACCAAGGAAAAACATGAAGGGTGTGACCACCACTCTCAAAGGCTCCTTCCTGGAACAGAGAGAACAGGAGAAAAAAAAAAGAAATGAAACGAAGGGGGGACTGTTCGTCTTGCCCCTTCCTGTCAATAAATGCTCTAGTCTTCCTTTATTTCTACTCCAAGTGAGGGTCGGCTTGGATGAAAGGGAAGGAAGAGGCTGATATGTGTGGAAAACCCTGTGTTCTGGCTGATGCTGATCAGTGCCACAGCCATGAAATAATGGAGCTGTGTGTCTTATACATGCACATCTTACCCCTGGGTTTTGTGTACTTATGCATGTACATATGTGCTGGCTTCTTAACAATAAGGGACCTATGGCTCGAATTACCTTCCCCTTAGTTTCATATGTATTCCAGAACAATAGCTATGAGCAAAGGCATAGCCCAGAGAAGGTTGGAGGCTCAGGGAGAAAGACTTTTGACCTTCCCTATTCTCGGTGACAGTTTTGACCTTCTTGAGAGCATCAGTATCTTCCAAATCTTTTCCTGTGGCTTTTTTTTTTAACCCTACGGAGTCAACAAGCTCTTTCACCCCAATGTCTGCAACAATCCTTGTTTTTTAGTTCCCAGCTTAGAAAAGAAGCTATTTAGAATTGTATGGCGTTGGAGGACTCGGAGAACAAAATAGGTGGAGTAGTAATAATGGACAGGGGGAGTTAGAGGGCAAGAAGTTGGAGAGGTAGGCAAGACTAAATTCTTTTATTTTATTTTTTGGTCCTTTGTTTTTCAAGACAGGATTTCTCTGTGTAACCCCGGCCATTTTGGAACTCAAACTCGCTCTGTAGACCAGGCTGGCCTCGAACTCACAGAGATCTGTCTGCTCTACCTCCCAGGTGCTGGGATTAAAGGCATGTGCCACCACCACCCAGCTAAGACTGGGTGGTAATTCTTATAGGATCTCATTGTGTCTGTAAAGGTTTAGAACTACTCAAGTACTAGACACACAACATTTGAGCTTCCCTTTCCCCGTTCAGTGCACCATTGGGGAGGATGCACTTTTCTCCTGTTTACTCCAGCTCAACCACCAGGCTTTGCCTAATAATTTCCTGAGGCCATGCTCTGACTCAGCCACTGCCTTTCAGTCAAGTTAGCCTCCAGACACCCTTCTCACTTCAGAGCTGCATCCCAGAATTGACATTCTCAGGCAGTTCTAAGGAAATGATAAAGCTGTTTACTTGAGAGGCTAGCTCGATTCTTTTCTGGGTATGGGGGAGAAGAGAAAAGGTAAAGGACGAGTATGTGGCCTGCTTGATCTGCATTTCAACTTTTAAATCCTCAGGAACATTTATACACACATATACAACTGTGATATATGTGTGGGTGTGGGTGTATGTTTGTAAAACAGCACTTGCAGAGTTGCAGAGTTCAATGAGCTATCCCAAATAAAACCTGGAAGTAAAACCCCCAAAGAAACACAACTTGACAGCCACCTTGACATTCCACTCCTGATTCCTCTTGATCACATTTTCGTTCCCTTCAACCGTTACTGCTATCCTGAATCTTTTTTCGAGACAGGGTTTCTCTGTGTAGCTTTGAATCTTATCCTAATCACTAATGTGCTTTGTTTGGTTTCCTCATCTGTGTTTGCATTCTTAAATACATTGGTGTTTTATTTATTCTGAAAATAAAGCATTCGACTATCATAGTTGCTATAGTCTATATTCTCCCAAAATATGTATGTTAGAATCTAGGATCAAGAAATGGAACCTGGTGGTGGTGGTGGCACATGCCTTTAATCAGGAGGCAGAGACAAGGGGATCTTTGTGAGTTTGAGGCCAGCCTGGTCTACAGAGAGAGTTCCAGGACAGCCAAAGCAGTTACACAGAAAACCCTGTCTTTAAAAAAAAAGAAAGAAAGAAAGAAATGGAGGTTTGCAGGAGTGATCAGGTACTGAGGACGCAATCCTCATGGATAAGATTACTATCGTTACAAACACACTCAAGTGAATCCCCCTCCCCACTTTCCCACTACATAAAGGCATAGCAAGGAAGCAATCTATGAAGCAAAGAGTGAGTCCTGACCAAGGGTCAAGTCTGCCAACACCTTGATCTTGAACTTCCCAACCTCCAGAACTGTGAACCATAGCTGTGGTTTGGAAATCACCTGCTAAGAGATTTTGGTCTAACAGCTCAAAAGGACTGACAGTGGCATAGTACGTGCAGAAATTGGTTGGTAGGAAAACGGAATAAAAATGCTAAGCAGGAATTGAGGAGTTAGGCTTCTGTCAAAAACTCGTGAGGGTGGGGAAGCTGCTCCCCTGCTGGAGCTTGATACACAACCAGTGCATTGCAGTCTCCAAGGAGAGTTTCAGCCAGGAACTCAGGAGCTTCTCCGGCCAGACACTTTCTTACCTGTATCTGGGTTCGGGGCTCTTGTCCATTCCAAACCTTTTTATTGGGAACCTTCAGCCGAAGTTTCCACCAGGTATTCCCACTTAGTCCTCCTTCTATGAGAGAAAGGTTTTGAAGATGCCTTTTTATTTTTTCCTTTAAATGCTATTCTTACGTTTCCCCACCCCCCACCTTTTTAAATTCTTGGGTCGACAAAACTTTGTGAGCCTTTTGTGGAGGGCTTCCTTGTCAGAGAGACTAGTCTTCATATCTCTGCTGTCCAATGATTCTTACTCCAGAGCTTCTCCCAGGAAGAATATGGAACAGGCAGGAGCTGGCATTGGCTTCAGCTTAGCCTGTTGCTACTCCAGTGGTTAAAGGACCAGCTGCTACTTTCATTTTGACTTGTCTCGGCAGTTACTGTGACACCTAGCAGCTCCTTTCTGCTCTCTCTGGTTCAGCTTAGCCCTTGACAGTGTCAGCAAGGAGAACAATGCCATCACATCCATCTAGGAACCTCTGCTTTCTGTCCCCAAGTGTAGCTAATTGCTTTCCTGCCTTAAACACTCTAGTCTGGTTCCATCAATTCCTAAACCTTGTTTACTTTTTTCATTGCTTGGAAAATTTGTAGATGCTGGCAGTTTTTGGAGTCTTACATGACAACTCAGCTGATCAGGAACTTGACTTTCTTTGTATCTCTACAACCGACCTCAGTGTGCACACGAGCTCCCATATCTACAGATGGAGGAAATGGCCAAATCTTGCTGCTTCAAGGTGACTCCACCAAGTCTCTTCTGGTTTGAACCTTAATCTCTTTGGGGGCATTTGGTATTTATTTTATTCCTTGGTTCAGTGGTTTAGAATCTTTAGATTCAAAGCCAGTATTATTTTTCAATTTTTAACAGTGTATTTATTTATTTAATGTGCATGCACACACACGAACATACACATATGTGTATGGAATAGAGCATACACATGGAGGTCAGAGGACAAGGCATGGGAGTCATTTCTCTCCTTCTCCACATGGATCCTAGAGCTAGAACTCAGGTCATAGGGTTTGGGAGCAAGCACCCTTACCTGCTGAGCCATCTCACCAGCCCCCATTGCAATGCTCTTAACATGGCTGCTCCATTCTTTCATGTGCCTTTCCCACCCCTTCCTTTCCCCACTTTCTTTTTCTTCCTTTACTTCCTCATCCTTTTTCTTTTGGTAAATCCTCTTTTCATTTGCTTTTTCTTCTTTCTGTCTCCTATTGTTAATCTACCCAATCAATACCTCTTCTCCCCTCCTCTGCCGATCCTTTTACCTCACCCTCCCCTACTCAAACTATCTAGCTACTGATAAGTATGGCGTTGATAACATGCCAGCAGCCTTGGCACAACATCTTTGGATGTTTGCCTTTTCCCACTGAATTTCAGATAGACAAAGCAGATTATCCTTGGCCATGGCACACACCAACATCTGATATTGGTGTCTGTGGGTGCTGTTTTGGCTTAAAGGATTATGAGCCTCGGGCCTTCTTCTGAGTCCCAGGCTTTGTCTAATTGGCCAGTCCTCTTGGTACATCCAGGAAATCCCTTTCTGAGATCTTCAGCTGAAATTCATCCATGTTACAAAGAAGGAAACTCGGGACACCCATCACCTCCAAACTGATCCTTCCCTAACAACAGGGTACCATTTCTTACTTCCAATTGTCTAGTTTTATTGGCCAGGTGCTGATAGCAGGTCCCCCAGGTGTAGTTATCACTAAAAATGTGTGGCCACTAAACATTCTCTGAGATTCTCGATCTCTCATGTTTTCTGTCCCAGTACTCTCTCTCCTTTCTAAGCCTCTCTTCTGAGGTTACCTCATATAGCCATATAGACTGTGTACTCTGCAATTAAAGCAGAAGCATTCACATGCAACGCACTCAGGAGTTGGAGTTGTGCACAGCCTGCCTGATAGTGCATTTACATCATCTTGTATCTCCTTGCACAGCTCAGGAACCGTACTCCTTTCTCAGGAACAGAAATCAAGAATTATATCCTACACTTGTCTAACACATTTTGGGTTCCAAGAAAAAATGGCATCAACATTTCTTTTTGATATGTTGTGCTAAAAAGATTGAAAGTGAAATCCTTGCAATATTTCTACAAATCAGCGTTAAACATAAGTCCAGCACCACGCCAAAATTCTTTCCACATTTAGCAATCACTGAGAGGGCTGTCCCTTCATTCTGATATTTTAAGTTAAGTGATGGCAGATAAGCTGGAATGCTGATCAGCATCTTTAAATTATTCACTGTTTTCATCTTTCCGGAGAGATAACAATACTAAGAAAAACCAGAAAATATGAAAGAATTCAGAAAAACAAGTGCCTTGGATTAGGTACATTCCTTAGGACTGAGAGAACGGGGGGAATGTTCACTGATTTCTGTTTTTCCTGCCTTAGGAAGTGTACTAAGTTTCATCTTAAGTTACCTTCTCTAAGCTCTGGGAGCTGGAGCTGGAGCTTGACTCTCCGAGACTACTCTTCTATTTGACATGCAGCCACACTGAACTGATTGTAGTGAAGAGGGACCATTGAATGAAGGATGCTCCATGTAGAAGCATCAGGATAGCAAGTGTGTATGGTACAAGATCCTGGCAATAAACAGCACAATCTTTGTCCCTGAACAAAATCAATATGTCCTCTAATCTTTTGGGACCAGGATCTTGATGTCCACTCCCTGTGAAAGGTAGACAAAGGTACATTCACTGAGCACTCAAATAACTGCAAGAGAAGCTACAAGAATTGGAGGATGGGATGAAATGGGAAAACAGGGGTACTCACAGCATGCTGCTGGGGGAGAAGGGTAGCAAGCCCACAAGTGCGGTGTGGATAAGACAAACAAAGGCAGAGGAAACTTGTGGGTGAGAGAGAAAGAACCCTTGGTAAGTGGCAGAAAGGGATTTTGTAAGCGCAACACTCGGGGAAGGGAAAGGCGAAGGGGAAGTCTGTGGGCATTTCCCTGTCACCTGTAGCCTCTGCCATCCCACTGTTTCCCATCATCCCCTTAGGAGCAAAGACAAGATCGCAGCAGGCAGATAGTTCAGAGAGTGACAAAAATCCTAATAAGAATCGCATCCCTAATTCTTGACAGCCCATAGACCAGTGGTTCTCAACCTTCCTAACGCCTTGACCCTTTAAAACATTTCTTCATGTTGTGGTGACTCTCAACCATAACACTTTTGGTGCGACTTCATAACTGTAACTTTGCTACTGTTGTTAGGAATTGTAATGTACATATCTGTGTTTTTTGATGGTCTTAGGTGACCCCTGTGAAAGATTCCCCCCCAAAGGGGTCGCAAGCCACAGGTTGCAAACCACTGAAATAGATGATTGCAGAAATAATATTATTCCCCTGGGCCCAGTCTCTACTCCTCAGGACTAAACAAACTACATAGAGAAGGTAACAAAATATCCTTCCACTGCATAGAAAAGACCCTTTCCTCCAGTTCCAAGACTTCCTTTCCTGTACAGAAACACCTTGTGACTGAGAGCACAGGAAAAGCAGATCTCACCACAGTGAACTGCCTGGCCCAAGAACCATTTCAGCTTTGGGCCCAAGACTGACTCCCTCAATCACAGTCACCATCTCATTTGGAAGAACAGCACACTGAATCAGGTTACAAAGGCCAGGCTTGCAAAATGTCCACCACCACAACCAAGACCTCTAGAAGCTCCCAAAGCTACAAACATTGTTCTTAACAAAAGTCACCCAAATCCTTTCTGCTCCCTCTAGCTGTAAGATAGCGAGGCCTATACATCTTTCACCTCTTCAGTGGTCACCAATAGCAAAAAACGTGTGATAAACAAGCATTACAGCATAGTCCCACAAAATTGCTGAGCTTTACACTGTCATCAAACTCATAGTTCAAAAAGTAGGCCAGTACCTGTACGTCCAATCTAAATATGTGAAAGCCTCCTAAAATAAAAGTATAATTATGACCTGGTGTCTTTCTACACAATAACCCAAATGTCTAAGGTACAAGCAAAAAATCACATACAAAATAACCTAGCTGGATAGTGGTGGTGCACACCTTTAATCCCAGTGCTTTGGGATCTCTGAGTTCGAGGCCAACCTGGTCTCCAGAGCAAGTTTCAGGACAGCCAGGGCTACACAGAGAAACCTTGTGTCGAAAAACCAAAAAAAACAATACAAAACAAATCCCCCCAAAACAGACAAAGGCCAGGCAGTGGTGGCACACAGGTTTAATCCCAGCACTCAGGAGGCAGAGCCAGGCGGATCTCTGTGAGTTCGAAGCCAGCCTGGTCTACAGAGTGAGATCCAGGACAGGCACCAAAACTGCACAGAGAAACCCTGTCTCAAAAAAAAAAAAAAGAAAAAGAAAAAGAAAAAAGAATGGAAACACCAGATAGTAGGAGGTAAGGCTGTGAATGCCGGATTACAGACATGACCTAGTGGTGGTACTTATGAACTTACATCTGTGGTTCCCTGCCTAAAACTTAGCCCATAAGCATTCAGTCACAGACAGGGAGAGGAGCCAAAGGTACTGTAGGGATGACGAACCAGAGGAAGTCATTGTTGTTAAGTGATGAAGCCATTGATGAGTTACTCATTAGGCCAAAGTTTGATAGGCGAAGCATGATGCATCAAAACAAACACTGATAGTTCTCCAGACAGGGTTTCTGTGTAACAGCCCTGGCTGTCCTGGAATGCACTCTGTGGACCACTGCCTGCCACAAACACTCATAGAGGAAACAAAACTAAAATGTATGCTCTGTGAAAGATTCTGCTAATAATATAAAAACTAAGCTCCACACTGCGATAAATTATTTGCCAACCTCATGCCTAACAAAGGCTAGTGGCAAAGCTATATAAAGGATACTTCAAAATTCAAGTTTAAAAACTACATTAAATAACAGCAAAACATATCAATAAGTACTTTATGGAAAAGTTGTACCGGCAAGCAAACAAGCACATGGAATGATCTAAGTCATCAGTGCTCACAGCTTTGATCCAGCACACTGGAAGCAGGAGCAGGCAGCTCTGTGTGGATTCAAGACAAGTTCCAAGCCACGCAGAGCTGCATAGTAAGACACTGCCTTAGAAATGCAAATCAGACCTATAATGAGATACTACATGTGCAGTATGATAAGGGCTCAAATGAGAAACAGTGCCGACACTAAATATTGGCAACAGTGCAGAGAACCTGAGTTATTCATACATTACCGACTAATGTCAAATAATATATTCCTTCTGGAAAATAATTTAACTATCCCTTACAAAATTAAAGATGCAAATTCGTTTTGGTTTTGTGAGACAGCATCTTGCTATGTAGTCTTGGCTGACCTGTGGATTTCAATATACCACGATTGGTTTTACTATGAGTCATTTTAGGCTCAAATACTCATCTAAGTGTGACAGTACTTTGTAAGTTGATTCAGCCACAATTAGCTGATTTTGAAGTAAAGAGGACTGCTCTTCATAAAGTGAGTGGGTCTCATGCAATGAGTTAGAGAACAAACACATTGTCCTAGAGAAAAGAAATTCTGCCTCAAGCTGCCAACATTTTTGCTTATATGACAGCTTCCACCCTGCCATTCTACCCTATAGTTTTCAGGCTTACCAGCCCCATAATCTACATAAACCAACTCCTTAAAATAAATGTCTCTGTATACATCAATCTATATCTATGTTCATGTGTGTGTGTGTGTGTGTGTGTGTGTGTGTGTGTGTGTGTATGAGTGAAAAGTTTCCTGTATTCTAATGGTCCTGTTTTTCAGAACAACCCTAGCTGGTACAGATTTTAGTACCAAGAGTGGTTCTAAGAGTGGTTCCACAGGAACAGAATCTTAAAATTAGAGTCTCTGCATTTTTTCTTTTAATCTGATTACACTTGAATGGACTAGCTCTATTTCCTGAGTGAAAGAGGACCCTGATTGTCTGTGTTGTGTTAGGATACACAGATAAGGAAAATTTCAGTATTGGATAATCTTAATAAGAGTTGAGGTGACCAGGTACTAGACATGTGGGAACATTTTATCTCAACTAAGAAATATGATAAGGCTAGCTAGTTGGTCTAAACAGGGCTAGGGAGAATGGGAACAGAAAAAAAAAAAAGAGAGAATCTCTGGTATTCAGATTCCCAGGTCAAACGCCACAAAATTACCAGGAAGCTTCTGCACCTACCCCATCCTTATCTTCTGTAGCCACAAGCTGAAAACTGAATGAAACCACTCTTGAGGGTATCTTTTGTTAAGGGCATTGATTGAAAAGAAAAGCTACTTTGTAACACCAGCATGTGGACATAAGGGGAGATCCTCATAAAGCCCAGGATACTGAACCCCCAAACTCTGCTGAGTCTTCTCTGACAATTAAAAAGTGTCTTTCAGGTTGGACCTGGTGGCACATGTCTTTAATCCCAGCACTCAGGAGGCAGAGGCAGGTAGATCAAACTTGTAAGTTTGAGGCCAGCCTGGTCTAAAGAGCAAGTTCTAGGACAGTCAGGGCTCTGTAGAGATCCTGTCTCCAAAAACAAAACAAAACCATAAAATTATCTTTCTACCTGTTTGAGATGAACCCTGTTTGAGATGAACCCCAAAGAAACTTTAATAACTTCTATTAGTTGCTTTGCAAGACAATGATGATTTGCCTCAGGATTTCCCTCATAAACATCCTTTTTTATTTCTTGACTGAAAACTAGTCTTAAATTCTAGCAGGCCTCAAAAGGTGAGGTATAAGGAGGAAATACACTACAGTTAAAGATCAGTTTATTTTCCAATTCATAAAAACACAAATATAGACAGTGTATGAACAGATGTGAAAAGTGTGGGATAGGGCCTGGAGAGATGGCTTAGCAATTAATCGCATAGGCTGCTCTTCCAGAAGATCTGGGTCTCTGAACTCACGTGGTAACTCATAACCATCCATAATTCCAGTTCCGTAGGGTTTGCTGCCCTCTTCTGGCCTCCTCGGGCAATAAGTGTGCATGTGGCGGACAGACACACATGCAGACAAAACACTTAAACACATAAAAAATCTAAAAACAACAGTGTGATTATAATTACATAGTTTCTCCTCTTTTCTCCCTTTTTCTCCCTCCAAACCATCCTCTGTACCCATCCTTGCTTCCATTCAATTTTTCTTTTTCTTTTTCTTTTTCTTTTTGGTTTTTTGAGACAAGGTTTCTCTGTGTAGTTTTGGTGCAAGTCCTGGATCTCACTCTGTAGACCAGGCTGGCCTTGAACTCGTAGAGATAAGCCTGGCTCTGCCTCCCGAGTGCTGGGACTGAAGGCGTGCGCCACCGCTGCCCAGCCAGCTTCCATTCAATTTTATAGCCTCTTTTTTCCTCTAATTGTTGTTACAAAATATATTTTTAAAAACCCAAAACTTCACAGTTCAAAAAATTGAGATAATGTGGAAAGAAAATAAGATTGGATCAACCTGAATGTACTATATTGGACCAGTACGCAGTGATTCTGAATTTAATGCTAAAACTCAAAGTGTTAGAAAGAGCTGGAGACATTAGCTCAGTAGAGCTGTTGATTGGTGTGTGCAAGACTCTGGGTTCAATGGCCAGGACTGTTGTACGCAGAGTCCCCCAAAGACCATCAAGAGACCAAATCTGATACAAAATCAAAGAGACTTTTTATTGTTTTGAGTTAACTAGGTGTAGTAGGTAACCATTCCAGCTTTGATCTGGAAGTTCTAACCCCCATTGAGGCTTCAGTAACTGTCATGCCTACAAGGCAGGGCTGAGAGAGGATCCTGGAGACCGGAGATCCGGAGGCGTGGGCTCTTTTGGTTCCTGGACCCTGGACGCTGGAGGTAGACCGAACAGAGTTCTCCAGAGAACACCGCCAGACTGCACTACACCTTTCCCACACCCTGCAACCTATCCCTTCACTTGTAAGTTACCCCACAAAATAAACTTCCCTTTTAACTATGTGGAGTTGCCTTAATATTTTAACCAATAACTAGGGGCTTTTCTGTCCGTCTGACACAGCAGCAGAGCAGGAAAGACCCCGAGTAGCAATGGGGCAGAGTTTTTAAAGCAAGGGGGCCTTGGGGGTCTATAGACTACACAGGAACAGAGTCAGGATTGGTTTATGTGAGTGACAATCATGTTAGTAACTTTTAATTGGCTAGGGTTATCTGGGGGTTACAGTTATCCATTTGGGGGCAGGCCTGGACAAGTCCCAGTCTTTGTCCTTGAGCTGCTGTGGAGGCTGGCTGGCCTAGCACGTACTGACTGTGGGGGCTGGCTCAGTGGCCCAGGCTTGGTGCGTCCTATCTCCCTGTCTCTGCTGACAGGATCATCAGTGATTAATTGTCTTTTGTTCATGGCCCTCTCAGAAACTGCTTGCTCAGTCCCAGGAAACTGAAATTGAGGCCTGATCTCTGAGAGAAGACTGAGCAGTTTGTTATGGTGTCTGCTTGGTCCTCTTAAGGACATCATTTCATTCATCTGTGGAGTGAGGATTACTACAAAAATATTGTAAAAGGTACATGGGGTGTAGAAAGAGGTCTACTAGTTTCACTGAAGCATGAACCAAAGTGTGGCTTAGGTTAAATAGAGGTGAAATGATTGAACTGCCTTGGTATACTGTATACAGAGTCCTAAAGAGATTAGAATGCTAAAGACCCACTTACCCACCATGCAGATTTTAAAAATGCATATTAGTGACTATGACACATAAATATGTGAAAGAATCCCCCTCCCCCGCTCCCCCGCTCCCCCGCCCCGTGTGCACGTGCACAAAAAAACCAAAAAACCCTTTAGGAACTCTGTGATTGTTCTTCCCTGCAGATTAAAAATTTCAGTGGCAACTGCTCCCCATGAACCTGTTTACATAAAGCGATGGGGGAAACTGAATACCAGGGTGGCATGAACCAAGTCAGGACACTTAGAGACTGCCGCCATTGACTCAGTTGTTCATAATGTCCCTTGAAGTGAAACAGGTGAGCAGCCTACTTACTGGAGTATGTGAGCAAACAAGGTCTATAAGAACTCACAGGAGACTAACTGCAATCATCCAAATCTCAGCCACTTTCCAGATTTGAGCCAGTTACACACTTACAGTCTCTTGAATGGAAGGGAAGACCAAATTCCCTTGAGAAAGGACAGGCTTCCTTCCTGCTACAATCTCAAAACCATAGTCTGCCAATGGCTCTGCCAGGTTTCCCCAAGGGGAATTAAGGCCTCTACTGGATGAATGGGCAATAAGGAAAATGAAACAATCAGGTATTTCAGCGACATTGATTACAGAAGATCTAAAGCACCACTATGCTCTAGTGGTTTAGCGTGGAGGATTACAAGGGGTGATGTGATTAATGGAGTTTTAGCTCAGGTCCATTCTCCCAGTGGGTCAGATAGGTCTCTGAATCCATCCTACAGCTATTTCCCCACTTCCCAAATGTATAAGTGGAATTACACACTTAATACTTGTCGGAATTCCTACACCCTTACCTTCACCTGTAGAATGAGCACTATTGCAGTGGATTAACCTGTGTGGAAACCGTTAGAACTGCCATCATGTAGTACAGTAGTGAATCAATAGCAGCGCTCCATTCCTGAAGGAATTACAGAGATTGGCCCCACATTAAGGATTTTCAACATGCAGAGGCAGTGACTCCCACCACCCTCTCATTCACCTTGCCTATTTTGGCTATGCAGGAGACAGGTAGATTTTGGAATACAGCAGTGGATCATTATTATTAATTTAATCAGGTGGCAAATCCAGAACAGTAGCTGCTGTTCCAGAAGTGGTTTCATTGATTTTAACAAGTTAAGATATCCCCTAGAACTTGGTGTGCAGATATTGATCATTACATGCCCTCTCAGTGATTGTAATGGCAAGACTAGCAATTCACAGTCCCTGTCCTATCACAGAGGGTTTTCAACTTTCTGGTCTATGTCATAATTTCTTCACAAAATTCATTTTAATAAAATATTTTATTAATTCTTTGAAATTTTCATACATGCACACAGTATCTTTTTATCATATTCATCCCCAATTTCCCTCTCTAACTCCTCCAAGAGTCACTCCTACCCATACAACTTTTGTGGACATAAAAATGTCCTCTTTTTATTTAATAACCCACCAAATCCAGTTTGTGATGCCCATATATTCAGGGGTGTGGGAACATCCCCTGGAGTGTAGTTGGCCTACCAGGGGCCACACCTGTAGCTGAAGTTTTCTGTGGTCCTGCCCAGCCCCGCGGACCCCACAGCTGCTTATAAAATAATCACTCAGAAGCTTATATTAATTTAAACTGCTGGGCCATTAGCTCAGGCTTCCTACTGACTCTTACACTTAAACTCAGCCCAATTTGTTAATCTATATGTTGCCACATGTTCCGTGGCCTTACCTATATGCCATTATATGCTGTTCCCTGGACAGCATGCTGGTGTCTCCTGACTCAGCCTTTCTCTTCCCAGAATTTTCCTCGTCTGTTTATCCCACCTATACTTCCTGCCTGGCTACTGGCCAATCAGCTTGTTATTAAACCAGTGTACAAAAGCATTATTCCACAGCATTTTCCCTTTTCTGTTTAAACAAAAGGAAGGTTTTAACTTTAACCTATTAAAATTACATATAATAAAACAGTTATCAAGCAAGAATTTATAATATCTAGTCTATTTGTATTTTGTAAAATTAAAGAAAATATTCTATCTATCCTATACTTGTGAATCTAAATTTCATATCTAATTTATCTTTTATCATAACCAAGGAAAACTATAATTATAACTATCTAGTCTTCAACTACATCAAAGACCTCAGAAGGACACAATATTATCTAAGTAAACAGGAAGAGCATTGTAAGCAACTTCCAAAAATCTAGAATGACAGAGACAGCTGGCTACCTGGACAGTCACCCAAAGTTCTTCTGTAATGTTGAGGCATCCATTCTTCAGCCCACCAGCCTAGAGTCTCTCAGTCACTTTTCTCTGTGTCCTGTAGAATGTCTGGCAGTTTCTTCTGCAAAGCAGGAATCGGAAGGACCATCTCACCTTACAAAGATCAGTGGTCACCTTCCTATGGGTCCTGCATGTCCAGTCGATACAACATTTTGTCAAGCAGTCCAGGCAAGAACAGTTTCTTGCCTAAATGGCTATTTTTTCCAAGAAGAAGATAAACTCCATATAGAGTGTCTTTGATGCCCATCCTCCTCTCTGAAGTAAATCAGTGCTGCCAGGAGCAGACATGTCTCACTGTCCAGAAAGTCTAAGTTTTTAAAACATTTTAAATGCCATATTCTGTAGGTCTTTGAAGTGTTTGAAGATTACCTACCTAATTGAATTATATCTATGTATACCTAGAAAACTTAACATGACTATAAGTTTATCATAGAAGACTAATTATTAATCTGTATTTTTTAATTATCCATTACATCTAAATGAGTTACATAAACATAATATCTTAAACAAGAGTAGAAATATATATACACTATAACAAAACTTTAAATTTGTATCAATAAACTAATATCCATAGCACTGTAAAACATTTTAAACAAGTTGTTATTCTTTATCCTATCATATCTATAATATCCCCTTTTCTTCTTTAGAAAGAGATTGCATTTATAATCAACCTGATTTAAACAAAAATAAACATTCATAAACAATATTTTGGGAATTTGGGCATAGCTTCTCATACTACTTCCTGCTAGATGAGGGCACTGGCAATCTAATGGGGATCCTGAGAAAATTAAGAATTATGGTAAAGTCCTGACTGGAGTAGTCTGTGAGGCTGTATTCTCTGAGCCAGTTGCCTTGAAGTTGATTTTGGATGTTGGATGATCTGGGCCATGGTGTCATTGGAGACCTTTCAGGGGGTCTTGGCTGGTCAATCCATATTAGCCTGGAAGCAATCCACATGTTCTCATCAACTGTGGAAACAAAAGCAGAACCTCTTTTCCAAAGCAACATATTCTCAGACATAAATTTTGAAATCAAGGTATCTTTAAAATATACATATTGATTTAACTCAGCAGCTTTTACAATCAAATATCTCTCTGCAGTTAAAAATCCCAAAGACAATATAATCCAGACTCTCTGTGTGATTTCCGCCTTCATGTGGCTTATTTTTTATGTTATTTTTACTGTGTCTTTAAAGACTTTATTTTTTAAAACTTTCTATTTCTTTATATAACTGTCTATATTTTCTTCTCTCTTCCAAGCGTACATACATTTTATACACACTGTAAACCATTTAAAGTCTTATTCCATCTGAATCTGCCTTATTGTGAATCTATTACTTTAAACTGCAGCATGACTAGGACTGAAATGGCAGCTTTGGCTTTTGCCCACCTCAGCTTCCTAACATGGCAAGACTGTTTACCGCCAGCTCTAGGAACCATGCTCACCACTGACTCTGGGAAGCAGTGGGTCTATGCTTCCATCCAGCAGCATAAAGCACCCCCCCCCCCAATTTTTTTTGTACTATCAAAGGCTAAATCCACCAGGCACCACACTGGGCAGCTTAGAGATGCCTCTGTGTACTGTGGCAGGAATCCACAGCCATGTGGTAGATCAAGCCCACAGGCCACAAACCTGCCATACTGTAGCTCAAGCCTACATGTTGCTGCATCTTGCCCGCATGAGACATGAAGCAGGAACCTGGTTTTGGCTCAGTTTAAAATCGCTTATTAAGTATTCTCAGGTTTCAGGTGGAAACTCGAGCCATTGGGCGCCATTTGTAACTGGAAGTTTTCCTGTGTCCCACCAAGTCCGTAACTGCTCAGACCCAAGTAAACACACAGAAGCTTATATTAATTAAAACTGTTCAGGTATTAGCTCAGGCCTACCACTGACAAGCTCTTACACTTAAACTCAGCCCATTTCTGTTAATCTATATGTCGCTACATGTTCCATGGCTTTACCTGTGTGCCATTGCATGCTGCTCCCTGGACAGGAGGCTGGCATCTCCTGATTCAGCCTTCCTGTTCCCTGAATTCTCCTCATCTGTTTACCCTGCCTATACTTCCTGCCTGACTACTGGCCAATCAGCTTTTTATTAAACCAGTGTACAAAAGCATTATTCCACAGCACACACCCTTAAAGAAAACTGACTCTTCCTCCTCCAGGAGCCATCAACTGTTTATAGCTCTTCAGTTAGGGAGGGGTAGGGTCTCCCCTTCCATGCTGGAATGATCACTGGCTTGATCTTGTGCAGGTCTTTGGCAGACAACCATAGCTGCTGTGAGTTCATGAAGGCAGCAGCCTGCCACATCCAGAAGATGGTGTTTTGCTCCAGTACTTCTCAAACCTCTATCTGTTACAATCTGCGCATCTCTTCTGAGATGGTTCCTGAGCCTTAGCAGGTTCACACAATTCTTTATCACATTTCCCTTCCATTAGATTACATTGTAGCCTCTTACACTGACGGCATGCTGACTGGACCTAATGAATAAGAAGTAGCAACCACTTTATATTGTGGGGCTTTTCTCAGTATCAATCAATTCCGTTTGAAAACACAATGACTGTCATTCTGCTTCCTAGGAGAAAAGCAATTCCAAAAGCATTTCTGTTCCTAGCCCACAGCTGGTTGTTCGTTTTTCAGCAGCAACATTAGCTCACTCATCATCACTATGGGGGTCCAACAAAAAAAGGGGCCTGTTTACAAGAAAGTTACAGAAAAGTTTCAACAGAAACTGACTCTCTGGCCACAACAAAAGAAAGGAGTAGTCCAAAACACAAGGGTTTTTTCAATGTCATGGCCATGCATGGAATTATACATATGTGATTACAAGTGGAGGCTTTGGGGAGAAGGTCCCCATCAACATTTATCTTTCCCACTTGGTTCCACCTTCTTCCAATAGAGTCAAGTCTATTCCTGACCACCAGAGAAGCTAATCTGAGTGCCATGGGTACTGTTGTACCCAGAGTCCCCCAAAGACCAACAAGAGACCAAATCTGATGCAAAAGCCAAGAGTCTTTGTATTGTTATGAGTTAACTTGGGATCCTCTGTCCGTCTGACGCAGCAGCAGAGCAGGAAAGACCCCGAGTAGCAATGGGGCAGGGTTTTTAAAGCAAGGGGGCCTTGGGGGTCTACAGACTACATAGGAACAGACTCAGGATTGGTTTATGTGAGTGGCAATCATGTTAGTAACTTTTAATTGGCTAAGGCTAGTTGGGGGGGGTACAGTTATCCATTTGGGGGCAGGCCTGAACAAGTCCCAGGCTTTGTCCTTGATCTGCTGTGGAGGCTGGCTGGCCTAGCACATACTGACTGTGGGGGCTAACTCAGTGGCCCAGGCTTTCACAGTGACCCCATGCACATAGCTCTAAGTTGGTGAGGGGTCCCAGACAGTAAACAACTAGCTGAACCTTGAGCAGAGTATGAGTACGTGCAGAAAGGGAGCTACTGCAAGGACTATGTCTTTTGTTCATGGCCCTCCCAGAAACTGCTTGCTCAAGTCTCAGGAAACTGAAATTGAGGCCTGATCTCTGAGAGAAGACTGACAGCCTGTTATGGTGTCTGCTTGGTCCTTTCAGGTAGAATGACCTCAAAGCCTCACTGTAAATGATTTTTTTCAAGTTCATAATTCATTCTTCTTGGCCAACCCTGACTTTAGTAACTGATAGTTTAAGCATTAACTGTGCCAGTAGAGTGATCAAAATGTACACTTTGTCACCCATCCGAACAACCCCAGAAGATTCACTATAGTTTTACCTATAGGGAAAGTGAGGCTCAGAGAAATAGTGTCTTGTGTTAACATCACGCAGATAGTTGGCAATAGGCAAAATTGGAAAGCACCTTTGATCTAAGGACACAGCTGATATTTTTATTGAAGTAACTCTGTCTTCCTATGGAAGCCAAAAGCAATACCACCCTATTTACTAGACTCGGGTTTTGGGGAGGAATGTTCCAGACTAAGCTAGAAAGCATCACAGTTAAAGATAGGTCTTCTTAGAGTAAGCCAGAAAATCTGAATTGACAATAGATGAGTGGTTTGAAAAAAGTGATATATACATACAGGGACATTTTAGTCAACCATAAAGAATGAAATTATCAACTAGATGTGGTGGTGCACACTTGTGATTCTACAGTGTGGAAGGTCAAGACAAGAAGATCTTCTAAAAAGCAAAAGAAACAAAAAGATAGAAAATGGAATTAAGACATTCTCAGGAAAATTGATAGAACTGGAGATCATAATGAGTAAAATAAGCTATTCTCATATGTGGTATCTAAGGAAAAAGAAAAAGAACATGAATGTAAAAGGGAGATTATTAGGGATGGGGGTGACTATGACCACAGTATACGGCATGCATACATGAAAATGTCATAAGAAAATCTTTACTTTGTACAATTAGTATATGTTAATTAAAAATAGTAGATGGAACCTGTGGCCATGTTGGTATTCAAGGACCTCATTGCCATGGGGGCCATGCCAATCCAAGTGGCCTGTGCAGCCACATGGGGCTGGGCCCAGTCTGCTGCCGTGGACCATGTCTGGGTCCCTGACCCAACAGCAGCCAGGGTCTGGGCTGATGTTCATGGCTTGTATTTATTACCACAGAGGGTCATAGGAACCATGCATGTTGAAATCCAAGGGCAGTGCTAAGCCAGCCTTGTCCCTCACTGGCCCCAGGATAGCTGGCCTTGCCCCTCGCTGGACATTGCAGCAAGAGAGCTGGCACTGCCTCCCCCTACCCCTGTGGGAGAGATGGCCCCACCCCTACCACAGGCTTGGGAGAGCTGGCCACATCCACGATGGCATGGGCCTAGGAGAGCTGGCTCTTTCCCTTGCCTGACAAGGTGGTCCCAGTGGCAAAAACCAGCCAGCTCAGCTGCCATCCAGACCCACATCCTGGGCCTTGGGTTGCCCCACCCTAATAGCTGCCCCATCTATGGCCTGCTGGAGTTCGAACAGGGACTGGTCTTGCAGAATGATAACCGCGGGTTCTCCATGACTCAGGGCGACAACAGGAGATCTGAGAGGAGTTGCAGCGAGGGTCCAGTGATGATGGTGTGTCAGAGGCCTTGAACCAGACCAATGACTCATTGCAATGATCATTTGAGGGTGGGGCTGACTGGACAAAAGGGGTACACTGTGTGACATACCACAGCTCCCGATGTCACTAGGATGCATGAAGAGGTGTTGGAAGGATGGAGGAGCAAGGTGGGGTTTTTGTTGTTTCTTTGTTGTATTTTTAATTAATTTGGGAGGGCATACTGCAGAGGTGAGGGGCAGATATGGAGGGACTGGGAGGTGAGCGAGATTGGGGTGCATGAAGTTAAATTTCCAAAGAATATATTTAAAATGAAAAAAGGTAAATGGATAATGTGATATAAATACATTGTATAAAGGTATGAAATTTTCAAAGAATATTTTTTTTTAAGAAAGAAAAGTACTGGGAATGTAACTCAGTGGTAGAGTGCTTACTTAGAATGCATGAGGTCCTAGGTTCAATTCCCAGCACTAATTCCCAGAAGAAACAAAAACCAAAACAAACAAAAAACATGAGTGCAGAAGCCAGACAACAAAGAGAACTGTCTTAGACCTTGGGGTCAACTATGAAGCAGAGAAATCTTCCCTCTTAACCTATTCTCCAAGCAGAGAAATCTTCCTCTTAACCTATTTGCCAAACCTTCCAAATGCCCTCTAAACAAACCACACATTTTTAAAAAAGTTGTCGCTTCTTCACAGCTCTTTGAGTGCAGCACCTGCACTTTGGTGTGGATTTCCTAGAACAGGATGGTCAGGAACTAACTGCTCTGGCATCAATGTCCCCAAGCCAGGCTCCTTGATGCACATCTTAGGCTGAATTAACCCACATCAGTGCTCCAGGAAATGCCTAAGGGTTTTTTGGAAAAAATAAAAATAAAAAGCCTCTTGGAAACAATTTTCAAAAGCATAGGTAGGCAGCCTCTAGGGGTGTATATTGGGTCCAGTAGGGACAGGTTGTGCCTCCACGCACAATTGCAGTTTGGCTATCAGCCTTTTCATCTGGCTCTCAGAGCAAAAGAATCATCAAGCTCCCATACGGCCTTGGTCGAGGTCAGCTAGACTTGCTGTCAAGACAGTAATGGTGGCTTCGCAGGACTGTGGAGTCAGGGGCTCCAGCCCTCAGCTGATGAGAACAACTGTGGCTTGGGTGGAGCTGTCTTCAGTGCTCGCCAACAACCCCACTCCTCCCGTGTCTGTCGCGCTTCCCAACAGATCCTCAAGGAGGCACAAGAACAGGAAGCTTTGGCCTCGCTATTTGGGGCCCACTCAGGTCTAGATACAGATTCTCAGGCAGAAAAAACGCCCTAGCACTGAAAATCTGGCACCCGCAGACCAATAGCCCCAGCTGGGTCCCAGTAGAAGGACGGTTTTCCAGTTAACACCATTGTATCTAGTGGCCATTGGGCCAACCCTGAAAAAGTTTGTTTCCAGGGGCGGGAACAGCAGGGGACCAATTGGAAGACTTGAAGTAGTGCCAGTGGGCTAATCCTAAAACTCCAGAGACCACTGGTGGCCGTTGAAGGTGGAGAGGAGTGGGAGGGTTTCGCTAGATGGAAGCTCCAAGTCTTCAAAAGAAAAAATCTAAGAAGCATACGCAAGGCCACTGTGACACACAGACAAGACAGATCAGAATCAGCATCCCAGAAAATCTTATTAAAATGCGAATCCTTAAGCTCCAAGCTCTTTAGCTCTCCAGGGCTTCAGGATGTCGGGTGGGGTCCAGAAATCTGAATTTTAAAAATGCTTCCCCAAGAACCTCTCCCTCGAGGCTTGAGACTCTGAGCGGGTCAAGGCTGTTTTAAACAAAGTTGTTCCCCCACCTGCACTGATTACTTTAAAGCTGTTGGGAAGAAGTCCTTACTTAACTCAAGACTCGGGGCTCGTCCCACCCACTCCCCTAGGACCAAGAAGCTATAAGACCGGAAATAGGAGCTCTTCCAAAGCAGCTTGAAGCTAGGTGGAAGACTGGGAGAGTCCCAGCCATTCCCACGTCAGCATCTTTGTGGGCTATAAGAGCGGGCAGCGTGGAGCCTGCCGGGAGATGTAGTACTCAACGCTGCTCCGCGCCTGCGCCCTGAGCAGTTGCCGGTGAGCTTGGGAGAGCCGTGGGCGCAGAGGCGGTGAGTCCCGGAGCGGCCAGAGGGCGTGGCTGTCCCTGGGGCGCGGGCGCGGGTAGCGGGGCTCCTTTCGCAGGCTGGGGCCACACAAACTGGCACATTTCGTATGTGCCCTGGGCGCCAGGCCCCAGGAGCAAGGAGGAGCGGCGGGCCCCTATTCGTTCAGGGACCCCGCCGCCGCTCCCTACGACCCGGCCAGGCCTTGCTGGGAGTCCTCCAGGACTGGGAGTGCCCATCTGGGTGGTCGGACATCGTCATCTAGAAGCTTGGGGGGGACCCCGTCCCTAACACTGGCATCGGATTTTAAACCAGCTTTTAGATTTTGGGGGGACATGTCACGCTTGCTGTTTCCCTAAGTGCCCTCTTTTCTTACATCGCTTTATGGGTAGGCCTGTGAGCGTGGATTCACTGAGGGGAGGTTTGAGAGGGAAAAAAAAAAACACTGTTTCTTAATGAAGTTTTCACTAGGTAGGGCCCAGGAAAGGAAACCTAGAGGGTCACTTCCCTGGTAGACGTGGTGGAAGGTTTTGGGTCAGCCAGGGAAAGGCTAGCCAGCTGTGAGGCTGGAGAAGATTAACAGTGGGTCCACAGCCAAAAGACTGCAGATCCTTGGATGTCCTCCAGCAACGGTTACATGCTTGGGCTCAGGAAACTAGAAGCTTCCTAGGAAGGAGTCTTGACCAGCAATAAATTTCACATGAATCCTTACCTTGTGCCAGGCACGCTGCTATTCACGTTCTGTGCCATTTGGTTCTTGAAGGATATTTTTATGAAGTTGATGCTATCACAATGTACATGTTGCAGGCAGGGGCATTTGGGTGTGAGAATTACACAGCAAATTATGCCTAAATCTGTGGCACAGAAGTATAGGTTACTGTCACGGTAACGGGTGTTACAGAGTCAGTTTGGTTCAGTTGACTGAATGGCAAGAAAATCAGGACTATTTTTTCTTGAATCTCTTTAAAAATCTTAAATAACACAGGTATATACGGAACTGCCTCAGCAAAGGCAGAGAGAGTGGAGATCCATAGTATATCTGCATATGCAGATCCTGAGCCCTGTATAGGCATGTATATGATCAACCCCATGACCTCACAGATTGCAGTAAAAATATCTTGACACTTTTAGTTATTTTGGAAATATTGCATTATCCCTCCTATGTTTCTTTTGAAATATCCCTATAGGAAAAAGAAAAGACTTAGTAGTAGACTAGGGATAGGATTAAAAGCCAGCAGATCAGTGGAAGCTTATAAAAAGGCAGTTACCTTTGTCACTGTAAGATATTAGAGAAGTGCTTTGAGAAATGCTATTTACTGAGCACCTTAAATTTACCTGGCCTAGCTAAGAAAGTGAATGGAATTTTCAATTTCTAGAGGATATGTGGGTGAGCTCTTGAGATTTTTGTAAATGTTTGAAATGTATGTACAGTTGATTGTGTCTATAAATGTTGTTCTGGGAAGTGAGTCCCCAGCTTTTATCTGAGTCGCAAAACCGCCTGAAAGACTGTGAAGTGCTCTTTTAAGTCTTTGTGGGAGAAAGCAAAGCTAAGTAAAGACGGTGAGTATACCATCTTGTAACCATTGCTTTTTCTCCTTTTCATCTTTTCCTGTCTTCAGCTGTAGGTGGCTCCCCCAGATTATTACAGAGAGGAAAAACCTGCAATCTGAGACATAGACCCCAGATAAACTGTAAAATTCTAGAAGAGGTGATGGCTGTGGCCCTGGGTTGTGCAATCCAGGCCTCCTTGAATCAGGGCTCTTTGCTGCAGGAGTATGACACTGACTGTGAAGTCTTCCGACAACGTTTCAGGCAGTTCCAGTACACAGAAGCTGCTGGGCCTCATGAAGCATTCAACAAACTCTGGGAGCTTTGCTGTCAGTGGCTGAAGCCAAAGATGCGTTCTAAGGAACAAATCCTGGAACTGCTTGTGCTAGAGCAATTCCTAACTATTCTGCCCACAGAAATAGAGACCTGGGTGCGGGAACACTGCCCAGACAATAGAGAAAGAGTTGTGTCACTCATTGAAGACTTACAGAGAGAGCTTGAGATACCAGAACCACAGGTGAGAAACAAAATGTGGAGTCTCTGTTCTTAAGGAAACAAAAAGAGCTACCCAGACCATCGGGTCTATATCCATCATTTTGACTCTGATTCCACAGCCCCAAGACTTCTCTAGAGACTTTGCAGTGTTCTCTTCTGCTGGAATCAGCATATGTGTCTGAGGTTTTCCACTGGATCGGACCCCATGCCCTCTTTAGGACACACATATGGGAATGCCCCAGTTACTATTATTAAATGAAATTTGCAGACAGCCTAGCTTAGCTAGAAACACCAATTACAGTACTTTCCTCTGTGGCTTGCTAGCCAGCTCCTGCCATGGTATGATTGATTGTGACTTCTAAGTGTCTAGCGGTTTTTACTTTGTTAATGAATTTCTTTAGAAGGAGGAGAGGATAGGGTAAATGTGCTCCACACATTCTAAACTGTTTACTGTTTGTTTCTTTCCAGAATGATCTGGCTGACACTGAGTCAAGTAGAGTGTAGAGAGAATGCAAAGAAAGGCAACCTAGTTTAGTGTCAACTAATAGGTATTTCTCCAGTGTATGTGTTCTTCACTGCATGGGAAGACATCATGAAGTGGTCCTATGCCAGCACCTCTGCTTTCAATTACTGGGATGGGACAGTCAGGAATTCTGACCAAGGTTCCAGTGCTATGAGTAGTGTTGTCCCTGGTGATGTGATTTTACAAAGTGGCCAAAAAATTTCTTAGTAAAGGGCAATAAATTCTGTGGTTTTCTCTGGTTTGTGCAAAAGTGCTAAAAATAATACACAAAAGTTATTTGGTTTCTACCTTATCGGCAGGATGTGGTTCTTGCTAGATTCTTTTCACCTACATGAAGGTTTGAAGAAGGAGTCCCAAGTTTGGGAGAGTGTAGGAAGAGCTCTGCATTGTAAGTGATGTGCCCATCTCTGGCCCATTAAATTCCAGTAGCAGCTCCTGCCCGCATATTGCCTTGTGTTCAGAACCACCTCTCGCGACTTCCGTTCAGAGAAGGTATAGGTGAGCACAGGGCAAGCTGAACACAGGGCACTCTTCCCAGAAGAAAATAGCAAGAGCTTCTACCTGACACTCGAAAGCTCTGGGGCTTGGGACTGGGGTTCCTAGAGCAGTTGGCTTCACTGCAAGTAGTGGCTTGCATAGGAAGTCACCGAGGTCCCTGCATCCCTAGGGTAGCGTGGGGGAGTAGTTTCCCTTACTTTCCACAGCTTCCAGTTTGGGTGAAAATAGAAGATTTCTTCTTTGGGAGGTCTGGGCATCCCTTGCACATGTTAGGAGTTGCAAACCACTGCTGGCACTTGATCACTCAAATGCACTTACAGTGCAGCTGGATCAGCTGTGAGTGTGAAATGCACACTCCCCACAGAGACTTTGTATGAAGGAAGGAGCAGGTGGAATAACTCACCAGTAATTATTTGTGTTGATTGCTATTGAAACCCTGGTACTTTATATATGTTGTAAGAAGCACATCCTGGTACAGTCAACTCTCCTGTTTTTGTTGGTTTAGTTGGTTGGTTGGTGTTTTTAATGCATTGCCTCCTGGAACTCCTGGAGACTTTAAAGCTACATGTGTGGCTCATGGTACAGTTGGTGAGGAATGGCTGACTTAGAAAGTGGTAAACTGGCTTTACTTCCGGTGGAGTCTAGACTTTGGAGTGATGTTGTTGGCCTCTCTCTCAGATTGATATGGATGACATGCTCTTGGAAGAACTGGCACCAGTTGGAACAGTGCCCATGCCACCCAACTTGCACCTGGAGGCACCGGCACTCCAAGTAATGGAACCTGTCCAGGAGCCCCCAGTGCCAGAGGCCTGGATTACACAAGCAGGGCCACAGGATCTAAACTACAGTGCTGATGGTGAATGTCAATCCTTTCTGGACCCGGGTAAGGCAAGGGTTTTATTTTAGTTCTGGGTTTCTGTTTGACAGCTAAAGAACTTTGAGGTTTCAGGTTGAGTTAGAAATATGCATCCCCCAATGGCACTGGACCACTGACATAAAGAAGTGGAGGGCTGAGAACAGGAGGAGGGAATCTCTTTCTAGGAATGACAGGGAGTGAGGCACATTGGATAGAATGTCCTTGGGAGCTGGCTGTAGTGATGGCCTTGCCCAAGGGGCTTTTCACCAAGAATGTTATTTGGGAAAACCTCTTGTGGGAGTTCAGATCCTCTGGTGAGGACAGTTGTCCACCAAATTTTGAGCCTGCAAGGTGAGATCCAAAGGTGAGATCCAAAGGTGAGATCCAGTTGCTTTTATGTTCTATAAAGCCCCATTGGAGTAGAGTACTTTGCAACATTTCTCTTCAGATCCTTAAAAGGATGCAGTCATTCATAAGAGGTAAAAAAAAAATGTCAATTTCTCCGGGCAGTGGTGGTGCATGCCTTTATTCCCAGCACTTGGGAGGCAGAGATAGGCAGATCTCGTGAGTTTGAGGCCAGCCTGGTCTACAGAGTGAGTTCCAAGACAGTCAGGGCTACACAGGAATGGGCTTGCTGAGCAAGCAGTGCAGATGGAGAGGGGGAGGAGTACGAGCAGAAGCAGCAGCGCTCTGGGGCCCAAAGAACACCTGCGTTTGCACTGGGAGGGGCCGACAGAAGCAGACGAGCCAAGGTGCTAATCGTGGAGAGGAAAAGGCAATTCCACAAATATTAGTGTATGTGAAACATAGGACTTGTCATTGACTGACTGGTTATTGGGTAATGAACAAGAAATAATGACCTGGGTAGATGGCAGTATCACTCACTGGCATAGAGAACTCAGAGGAAGACTGGTTTTCATAGGTCAAGATAAGCTTAAGGTATGACCACACCAGGCCAGAATGTTTTTAAATGATGGTAAGAAAGAAAAATAATCCTAAAGTCCATAGTTATACATATTGGTTGAAGCAGTACTATATAATATTATCATTTATATTATAGTGTTCATATTGCTTTCATTTCAGATTCTGTTAAGAAGTTTAATTTAGCCAGGCGTTGGTGGTGCATGCCTTTAATCCCAGCACTCGGGAGGCAGAGGCAGGTGGATCTCTGTGAGTTTGAGGCCAGCCTGGTCTACAAAGAGAGTTCCAGGACAGCCAGAGCTACACAGAGAAACCCTGTCTCAAAAAAAACAAAATAAAGAAAACCCAGAGTTTCCTTTTTTTTTCATGTATGTACACAATTAATTTTAGAACTTAGCCATCCTACTCAGTTATAAATCTGTATATTCATTCTGTTTTTGCATGTGATTTCTTTCTTGTCTCAATATTGCAGGTACATAATCATAGAGCAGTAGTATTACTATTACTGTTCATATTCATTTTCATACTTTCTAAAGCACATTCACATTCAGACATTCAGTGTATTTTTAAAAATAAGTATAATAATGAGTCAAGTAAAAAGTAAAAATTGGAAGAAATTATCCTATTTAAAATGATATAAAATGATGCAAGACTTATTGTCACATTATTTATTTAAGTTACTTAAAGTTTTATTTTTTAAAAATAAAAGCATCTTAATATTTTGCATGATATCATATTGGAGATTGAGTGAAAAATCATAAGATAATGGTTAATGGGGGAAAAATGTAAAAGTCATACACAAAATCCATTGAGTTTATCTGAAAGTCTGGACCATATCCCCTGTCAGTAAAAACTGAAGTTTATATATATATATATATTACATATGTCCTCCCAAATATATACAGATTAGTCATTTAATTATAGTCATTTAACTATTGCCACATTTGTTAATTGCAAAATTAAGAAAAGAACTTAAATGGAAACTGCAAATAGATCTAACAAGGACAAAATCTTTAAGAATCCCCTCATTGCCGGATGGTGGGTGGCAATGCCTTCAATCCCAGAACTTGAGAGGCAGAGGCAGGTGGATCTCTCTGAGTTCAAGGCCAGCCTGGTCTATAAATTGAGGTCTAGGACAGCCAGGACTGTTACACAGAGAAACCCTGTCTCGAGAAACCAAAAGAAAAAGGAAGAAAAAATCCCCTCATTTGGGGCTGGAGAGATGGCTGAGGGCTTAAGAGCTTACTGCTCTTGCAGAAAACCCAGGTTTGATTCCCAGCACCCACATAGTGGCTCACAACTCTGTGTAACTCTAGTTCCATGGGATCCAGCACCCTCTTCTAGCCTCCACAGGTTCTTGCACACATGTGGTACACATTCATACACTCAGGTGTACACATAAACTAAATATTAAAAAAATAAATAAACAGTTCCCGCCAGGCGGTGGTAGCACATGCCTTTAATCCCCGCACTCAGGAGGCAGAGCCAGGCGGATCTCTGTGAGCTCCAGGACAGGCACCAAAACAACATGGAGAAACCCTGTCTCAAAAAAAAAAAAATGAAAAAACAGTTCCCTCACTTAACTTTATGCCTGACACCCTAGAACTTTGGGAGATTGTAGACTTTCTTCAATCAGAAAGAAAAAGGGTAAGGGGATACTAGGCCTGAAAGCTTAACTGTGTCATATAAATTCGAACTTAGAAAATGTGGAGTTCAAATTAGTGCCTCAGAACTAGAACACATTTTCAATTGCCTAAGCTCTGGATTTTTCGACTCAGTTGATGAGATTTCACTTTGAGTACATGAAAGATGTCAAAGAACACACCCTTTTGGTGTGCTGAATGATAAGAGAGATGAACATTTAAAGTAAAATGTAAATATATGTCATCTGTAAAGCATCAGAAGATTCTTTTTTCTTTTGTTTTATTTTGTTTTGTTTTTTGAGACAGGGTTTCTCTGTGTAGCAGCTCTGGCTGTCCTGGAACTCACTCTGTAGACCAGGCTGGCCTCGAACTCACAGAGATTCACCTGCCTCTGACTCCCAAGCATGTGCCACCACCACCCGGATTAATTTTTTTTTTTAATACGTGTATGTGAGTGCAGGTTCCCATGGAGGCCGAAGGAGGGTATTGGTTTCCCTGAAGCTGGAGTTACAGATGGTTGTAGACCCCTCCTGTGGGTGCTGGGAAATGAACCCAGGTCCTCTGCAAGAACTGTGCATGCTCTTAACCGCTGAGCCATCTCTCTAGCCTGAGAAGATTTTTTAATTAAAATAAGTTTATATTTATTTATTTTGTATGTGTATATGTGTTCATGTACATTCATGTGTGAATATCAGAAGAGAATTTGCAGGAGTCAATTTTCTCCTACCATGTGAGTTCCTAGTGTCAAACTTAGATCTTCATACTTGTAGGCAAACAGTCTTACCTGATGAGCCATCTCACTAGCTGAGAAGGTTATTGTAACTTAAACTTCTTCAGAATTTCCTGCCATATTAAATGCTAATGTAAGTCATATCTAACGCCCAGTATAGTAAGGACACCTCCTAGAGCAGCCTTTGTGACATGATCTTTGCTAAGTGGAGCTTAGTAAAACACTGAACACTGGATGAGAACATTATTGAAGTACCTTTCTTAACCTCCAATTTTTTATCCTTTATATCACACTCCACTATATCATTTCTTTTGCACCATATTCCACAATTAGAAATCACCTCTGAAGTTTAGCAGCTTAAAGGAGAAAATGAAAAGAGGGGATGCTTTAAAAAAAAAAACCAATTTCTATGAGCCAGGAATTTCCAG
Source organism: Peromyscus eremicus (assembly GCF_949786415.1). Lineage (NCBI taxonomy): Eukaryota > Metazoa > Chordata > Mammalia > Rodentia > Cricetidae > Peromyscus > Peromyscus eremicus. The sequence continues at coordinate 114,810,667 of NC_081439.1, forward strand.
AAGGTTTACAGTGTTTTTTCTGGCTCAGTCTCTGCAAGCTAGCAGAACCCTCGCTTCCTTGCTAAGGGAAGGGGACTTCTCCATATGCATGTCCTCAGGACAGGCAGCAGGCTCCTCTCATAGCAGCTGATCGAAAAGAAAGCAATACATGTGCCACGATGTTGTTGGTAACCCAGTCACACACTATCACTTCTGCAATATTCTCATTAGAACAAAGTCACAGATCCAACCCACACTTAAAGGGGAAAGACTGTAAATAATTCAAGGGCTTATTTTAAAACAGCCGTTTACCCATTTTTTCTTGCATCTAAAAATTGGATCCATTTTCAACAATGATTTAATAGTGAGGGTGGGCACCATTTACTTGTGCGTAGTTATCTAGATGTCACCGTGTGCTTTCATGGAAAGCCTAAAAGTAAAAAGCCTGTTCATTTTGCATTGAATGTCCTTAGGACTTTCCTATCAGTCCTTACGGACTGATATTGTTGGACATCTGTTCTTAAGAAAGGACCACATTTACGTTGTGTTGATTATTGTTGTTTTTACTAAGTTTTAGAGTCAGTTGGCTCACTAAGGGGGATTGTGTCAAGTCTGAAGACAGGTTGGAGAGTGCTGCTCTATTAATGATACTGCATTTTGTGATGCCTGAACCAGAGATGTGATTCTATTTACTTGGACTTTCTCAGGTGTTTTCAACAGTGTTTTATAGTTTTCAAAGTATAAATTTTACACTGAGGTTATTAAATTTGTTCTTAAATTATTTTAGTCTTATTAATGTTATCATGAATGGAATTATCTCATTCAGTACATTTTGGATTGTCCTTTGAAAGTAGATAGAATTACTGTTGATTTTTGTGTATTGACCATGTAGCCTACAAACATACTTACCTTGTTTATCATGATAGACTCTTTAGGGTTTCATATATATATAAAATGATGTCACCTATGAACGGCAATAGTTATCTTTTGATTGTGTAGTTTCCCTTTAGAGCAGTATTAAACAGAAGTAGTGAAAGTACACCCTTGTCTTGTTCCATGTCTCAGGAGAATTTTATTTGCTCTTTCATCATTACTTTGATATTATCTGTGGGTCTTTCATAGATAGCATAGATCAAGTTGAGGAGATAATCTTTCTGTTCCTACTTTAAGTGGTTTTTATTAATTTGGATAGCAATATTTTGGGATATATCTTATTAATAAATTGTTTTTTTACTCACTATAAAATGAGACCCTTTATAAATAGTAACTTTTGGTTTTAATATCTGAGTTGTCTAGCTGTCTTATGAATAATATTTATACAATATATCCTTTTCCATCTTGGAGGCAGAAGCAGGCAGATCTCTGTGAGTTAAAGGCCAGCCTGGTCTACAGAGAAAGTTCTAGGCCAGCCAGGTCTACATAGTGAGACCCTGTTTCAAAAAACAAATGAAAACCAAACAAATAGCAACACAAAACTCCAGTCTGAACTTTACTTTCTTTCCACTGAACTGTTTAGTCCACTCAGATTTAGCCTGATTCGGATATAGTTAGAATTATATGTGCCATTTTACTTCGTCTTCTATATATCTCAGAACTCTTTTGCTCTTCTCTCTCACACACTGCTTTCTTTTCTGTTAAGTGAATATTTATAGTGTAGCATTTTACTTGCTTTAATGAATTTTCACAATTTCTAAGTTAATTCTTAAGTAGATGATTACAGTTTACCATTTATGCTCTAACTTATCATCAGTTCAGAGTTATATTAACAATGTCATTAAAATACAGAAACATTAGTCCTATATAGGTCTGTATTCTTTACTTCTGTATTATAATTATATTATTATATCAAACATGGTAGAAGCCCCATAATACATTGCTATAATTATTACTACACATAGTTTTAAGGATTTTAAAAGAAACAAAAGGGATAAAGGAAAGCAAATACATTACAGCTTTTGTTTTTTAACATTATTTAATCATTTATGGTTTTCTTCATTTCTTTAGGTGGATTTGAGCAGGCAACTCTAGTCATGTCTTAACCATGTACAGATTTTTCTCTCACCTGCCTCATCTATGCTGTTATTGACAAATATATTGCCTTTCTACATGACATAGGACTTGTTTTCTTAAATGTTTTGAGGCAAAAGAAGCAGACCTTTTGACTTAGAATTATATGCTGCTTCCATTTGTGCTTTTTTTCCATGTAGCTTCAAGTTACTGTCTCAGAGTCTCTCACTTTCAGACCCAGGGACTACACTTACTATTTTCAACATTGCATAACTGTTTTCAGGCAAGTCAGCTAGCAATGAATTCTGTTTTCTCAGGGATATCTTTTTTGCATATTCATTTCTGAAAGACAGATTTGTTGAATATAGGATTCTTTTTTCCTTTCTTCCTTCCTTTCTTTCTTTCTATTTATTTATATCTTCTGTGCATTGATAGTTTGTCTACATTTCTGTCTGTGTGAGGGTGTCAGATCCCCCTGGAACTAGGATTACAGACAGTTGTAGGTGCTGGGAATTGAACCCAGGTCTTCTGGAAGAGCAGCCAGTGCTCTTAACCTCTGAGCCATCTCTGCAGCTCGAATGTAGGATTCTTAGTTAATAGTTTCCATTTTTCTCTAACACTTTAACTATGTCGCCCCACTGCATTTCAGCCTCCCTGGCTTCTAATGAGAACTCAGTTTCATCTCAAACTAAATTGGTATCATTAAATCTCTAACTAATTTGGAGTTTTATGTCTTAGTAAATTGCTACTAACTTTAAAACTTTTATTACATTCATTTACGTGTGTGTGTGTGTGTGTGTGTGTGTGTGTGTGTGTGTGTGTGTGTAAATTCCTGGGCCTACCACATGTATTCCAGGAATTGAATTTAAGTCAGCAAGCTTGGCAGCAGGAGCCTTTGCCTGCTGAGCCCTTAGACTAGCCCCTCTACTAACTTTAATCGAATCAGATTGAATCTCGAATCTCTACCTAAATAGTTCACTTGTAATTGATGGGTTTTTTTTTTTGTTTGATTGTTTGTTTGTTTTTTTTGTTTTTTGTTTTTTGTTTTTTTTTTTAGTATTTCCTCTGCTGCCGTACAGAAATACCTGTCATTTCAGAGTGACCATGAAGAAGTTCTGTCAGATTAACTACTTTATAATACTTAGCTTACAAGGGGGAAGAAATCAGCAAAATTACCCAGTCATTAATTTAACAAAGAATTAAATAACAATAATGACTTTGTTGTGTGACAAGACTTTTCCTGGGGAGGTGCTACACACAGGTCTACTCACCTCAGACAGGGAGCCCATGACAGACTAAACTACAGATACCATAAAGTGAAACTTGGTGATCCAATGATTATTATAGGGTCACTTACAGGAGCAGAAAAGACTCAAAGACAGCTGCATCACCAAAGTCCACCCCAGCACAATGACAGCTCACACAGCTGGAACCTGGAGCACACTGCACACTGCACATGGCAGGCATCTCAACAGGTTGGAGAGTCTCCTTTCCCGGTGCCTCAGTTGGTCTAAACCACTTCCAGGCAGCTCTGCTGGCTTCTGCTTCTTCCAGGCAGCTGGTCTCCTCTCAAAGTCTTCTTGGCAGATCGACTCATCTGAGAATCTTCTTTGTAGCTTGGCTTGTTTACTCCTGGGAAGAAGGGGACCTAGTGAATCTGATCAGTTTCAGGGACTTCCTGGAGCTGTCTTGAGTTGTTTGCCTTCTGTCTTAAAGGCTTCCCTGCAGAATGAAATGTCCAATTATAGTGGAAACTGTTATATAACAGCTACACATTTGAGTTAAAGTTATTACAGTATATTATCTAAAATGTCATATCCTTAAAAAATATAAGCTATGCATTTGGCCAGAAAATATGCACATACTGGAATGTAGAATGTAGTCCAGGCTGACCTGGAACTTACTATGTAGCACATATTGGCTTCTATCAGATGGCAGTCTTCCTGCCTCAGACTCCCAGGTGCTGCAATTACAGTCATGAGCCACCACACTTGGTTGGTCATACTTTTGAAAGTATCTGTTCAGTTCACTTGTCCATTTACTGATTGCATTACTTATTCTTTGGCTCGCTCGCTCGCTCGCTTGCTCGCTCGCTTTCTTTCTTTCTTTCTTTTTTTCTTTCTTTCTTTCTTTTGTTCTTTATATATACGCTGGACAGTAACCCTCTCAGATGAATAGCAACGATTTCTTTTTACACATTCTCTAAGCTATTTCACTACTTTGTCAATTGTTTCCATTACTGTTCACAAGGTTTTTTTCACCAGATTGTTAGAGCTCGGCCAAGGAGGTGATGCTATGGTGGCACAGATGTCGTCGCCCGCATTTCACACACTCACTTTCTTACCTCACATGAGACTGTGGAGTCTAAAGGGGGCATAGTAAGGGTTCCTAGAACTCAGGCTTCTTGCCTAAGGTTGATAACAGCAACCAAAGTAGATCCGGCTTCTGCCTTTCAGAGCAGATTGTAATGCCAGGCTTTGTGACCTCCCTCTGGCGTCAGCATCTCCTGGCCTGGGGCCCAGTTCTGCTGGTTAACTGTGGAAAGACCTTACTTTTAAGGTAGAGAAATGTGCCAACAAATAACAGCCAACTTGTCATCCGAAGTTTTTTTTTTTTTTTTGAGCTGAGGCTCGAACCCAGGGCCTTGCACTTGCTAAGCAAGCGCTCTACCACTGAGCTAAATCCCCAACCCTTCTTTTTTTTAAATAATTTATTTATTTTTATTTTATGTGCATTAGTGTTTTGCCTGCCTATATGTCTGTATGAGGGTATCAGGTCCCCTAGAACTGGAGTTACAGACAGTTGTGAGCTGCCATGTGGGTGCTGGGAATCAATGGGATACCACTGGCTAATTCTTACTATTGTTTTCCAAGATATTGGAGTTCTTTTCAGAAAGGTTTACTGATAAGTGTACCAGGATATGTTTACCATGTTTTCTTCTAGTAGTTTAAAAGTATCAGATCTAACATTAAGGTCTTTGATCTTTTCTTTCTTTTTGTTGAGACAGTGTTTCTTTGTGTAGTCCTAGCTCTCCTGGAACCCTGTGATTAAATGCATATGACACCACTGCCTGGCTTCTTTGATCCACTTTAAATTAATTTTTAATAGGACTAGAGGTAGGAATAAAGTCTTAATTAGTTATGTGTGGAAGCTGGGCGGTGGTGGCGCACGCCTTTAATCCTAGCACTTGGGAGGCAGAGGTAGGTGGATCTCTGTGAGTTCGAGGCCAGCCTGGACTACAAAGCGAGACCCAGGACAGCCAGGGCTGTTAAACAGAGAAACCCTGTCTTGAAAAACAAACAAAATGAAGAAGTAGCATTTACGTGTGGATATTCTGTTTTCCAGGTACCATTTGTTGAAGAGACTCTTTTTTTCCTCCAAGATGTATTTTAGGCGGCTTTGTCTGTTGGAGTCAGGTATTATGAGACCTCCAGCATTCTCCTTTTTATTCAGGACTGCTTTCACTATTTGTATCTTCTGTGCTTCTATGAACTTTAGGGCTGATTTCTAGTTCAGTGAAGAATGTAATTTGGATTTTGAACATTACACTTAACCAGCAGGCCACTTTGGCTAACAGTGGCAATTTTACAATTTTACTTCTGCTAATTTATGAACATGGGAAGTTTCTCAGTCTTCTAGTATATTCCTCAATTTCTTTCATACATGTTTTGTAGGTTTCATTATAGAGGAATTTTGCTTCATTGATTAGGTTTATTCCTAGGTACTTAAAAATATTTTATTTTGGTTGTGAGCCTAGCCTTTAATGGCTAAGCCATCTCCGCACACGCATTTAATGACAGCACTTGGGAGGCAGAGCCAGAGTTCAAGGCCAGCCTGGTCTACAAAACTACACAGAGAAACCCTGTCTCAAAAAAAAAAAAAAAAAGAAATTTATTTTTAGTTGCGTGTGCATTGGGGTACAAGAATACAAGTGCCTGCAGAGGCCAGAAGAAGGCATCAGATCCCCCAGATCTGGTGTTACAAATGGCTGATGTCTTCTTCTGATGTTAAGTGCAGAGAAGTACTGCTTAAGCCATTTCTCCAGCCCCTCTTCCCAGTCATTTTTGATGGTATATTAGATGACATTGTTTTTCTGATTTCCTTCTCAAGGTCAGTACTGTTTTATTTTTAAAAAGCTACTGGATCTTCTCTGTTGTTTTGTATCTTGCCAGGTCTTAGATTCTTGTGTCTTTAGGGTCTTAAATATAAGAATGTATCTGCAAAGAGAGATAATCTGGCTTCATCCTTTTCTGTTGGTTTCACTTTTCTTTCTTTGTCTTGCCTTGTTACTCTGGTTAAGATTTCCAGTGCTATATTTTAGGAGTAGTGAGAAAGGACATAGCCTAGAGCTTTCAGTGGGTTTGGTTATGTCTTTTCCAGCAGCCAGATGATTGGCTGTCTAGTCCAACACTTCCTAGATAAGTTTGTGGGTTTTACTGTGGGTTTCTGGAGATAAAAAAAAAAAATGTAGGTATCTTTGAATCCTGAAGCAGTTCAGATAAGACCTTAAGATGGCTTTCTTAATATGGTGGGAAGTAGGGTAAACTTCCGCCAGTGCCCGTGTGCTGTGCAAATTCCATGTTGCATGTCCAGGCTGTACTTTTGCATGCTAGTGAAGACTGCATTCTCTGGGTTTCTCCTTCCTTTGTTCCAGCCTGCACTCTCTGCTGTGCTATTACCATGTGTAGGGTGCTCTTTCTTTGTGGTCCTCTGTTCTACTCTCCAGAAGGGTCTGCGTTTTCTCATTTCTCTGTCTTTTCACAGCTAACACCAGCTACCTCCAAGGCTAGTTAGCTCCTTTCTGGCTGTTTCAATCCTGTCCCCAGGAGAACTGGGCAGTTGTTAGGTGGGTATAATCTGCCATCGTGAAGTGTTCTCTGAATCAGTAGTTTATATATCAGCTTGTAATCTCTTCCACGTTTTAGTTTGTGCCCTTTATTTTCTCACAGCACCTTTCCTTGGAGCTGTGACCCTCAGCATTTTTATCTATCCCATACAGTCCCCTCTTCTCATCTTAACTTTGAGATCCAAACAAAAACCGAATAGTGAATTTTGAAGTATATTTTTCTTCTTTTTGAGGCAGAGTCACACGTTGTAGCCAAGGTTGGCCTGGAACTTGCAATTCTTCTATCTCAGCCTAGAATTACAGCATGCACCATCACACCCAGCACAGAAATCCATTTGAGTTCTATCATTCATTTCTTAGTCTTAAAATTGAAACATATGGTCTTTTCTTGATACAACAAACAAGGAATTTCGATCCATTTCTCATGTCATAATCTAAAATACAAAATTTCCTTTGGATTAGTATTTACTTGTGTGTGCCATTTTAATAATTCTAACACTTAACCATCAGCCCACTTGTTAGCTTGTTTCCTACTATTGTTAGATCATTTCCATAGCAAATGTTACAGTAGAGCAGTATGTGTGATCAGCAATGAGGAGGAAGAAAAAGAGGCAGGAAAAATAGGATGCCAATGAAGGCCAAATATGCGGGAGAGCAAGTAGTACTTAAGATGTTAGACAGAAACACTACCTAGCAGTTCATTTGAGTTATTTATTTTTTAAATGCCCTTTCTAGACTCCTGCTGACACATTAAAACTACTTTTTGCTGCTGCCAATTAAGTTCAATAAAATGGAAATGTTTCTGTGAAGGTATCAAGTGAACTTATTCCAGTAAACAATTTCCTAACACCTAAGTTTACACCACTCTTCTCTGACATGTATGTTTAGACCACTGTTTTTTGACACGTATGTTTAGACTGCTCTTCTCTGACACGTATGTTTAGACTGTTCTTCTTTAAGCACTCAAAAGCAGTAATTGCCAGTTTTCACTATACCAACATTTTATAAAGATTTACTCCATATTTTAGCTCTAGCATAAATAAATGTATTATCAAAATAAATACATAACTAACATAATGCATTGCTTTTAGAGCACGATTCATTCACCTGAAAGCACAAAAGAATGGCCTTCTCAATTGTTGTTTTGTTCTTATCTTTAAAAAAGACTCTTACAAGTGACTCCCGATGAAGGAACAGTAACTGGGGAGAAAATGGGTATTAAGACACCACGTATCCATGCACTCAGCCTGTATTCCAGAAAAACCTTTGATGAACCACACTGTCATGCTTCTCCCTTTTTGCTTCTATGACCAGGTTATCAGTTGCCAAAGCTTGACATGAACTTCCCCTTGGATCATAGAGAAGAGCCATGGGTAAAAGAATTGGAGGATCCCAAAGAAATGAAACAGTTACTTGATTCCAAGATTGGTAAGTAATGGTTCCTTTACAGTCTCAGGAAGAAGGGAATCAGCATTAATCAGGGTAAAGAACCTGGAGGTGTGTCTAGGCATTTTTACATTCACTATTGACTTTCCTTCACTTTTTCCTTTTTCCGAACACAATGAAACCTTCAGTTTCTATTTCTTCTCAGGTTTTGAGATGGGAATAGAAAATGAAGAAGATACTTCAAAAGAGAAAAAAATGGAAAATATGTACCCATTTGTTGTAACTTTAGAAGGGAATGCTCTCCATGGTCCCATTCTGCAAAAAGACTATGTACAATTAGAAAATCAGTGGGAGCCACCCCCAGAGGAGTTACAGACAGATTTAACAAAACTTGTAGATCCTCAGAACCCCATTCTAGGAGAAACACCTGAGAGCTCCAACTTGGAAGAACCTCTCAACCCGAAGCCTCCAAAGAAAAAGAGTCCTGGAGAGAGACCTCACCGCTGTCCTCAGTGTGGAAAATGTTTTGCTCGGAAGTCACAGCTTACTGGGCACCAGAGAATTCATTCAGGAGAGGAACCTCACAAATGCCCTGAATGCGGAAAAAGGTTCCTGCGTAGCTCTGACCTCTATAGACATCAGCGACTTCACACAGGAGAGAGGCCCTATGAATGTGGTGTGTGTAAAAAGCGATTTACTCGGCGCTCACACCTTATTGGGCACCAGAGAACCCATTCTGAAGAAGAAACATATAAATGTCTTGAGTGTGGAAAAAGCTTTTGTCATGGATCAAGTCTTAAAAGACATCTGAAAACTCATACAGGTGAAAAACCTCATAGATGTCATAATTGTGGGAAAAGTTTCAGTCGCCTGACAGCACTTACTTTGCACCAGAGAACACACACAGAAGAGAGACCTTTTAAATGTAGTTATTGTGGGAAAAGCTTTAGACAGAGACCAAGCCTTGTAATTCATTTAAGAATCCACACAGGGGAAAAGCCATACAAGTGTACTCATTGTTCTAAAAGCTTCAGGCAGAGAGCAGGCCTTATCATGCACCAGGTCACACACTTCAGAGGACTTCTTTAAGAACTGTTAAGGGGAGCAGGTCCTATGACAGGTTAACATGGGAGCCTGCACTAGCTGTCCGTCTTAGAAGTACAGCTTTGAGGGGTGCTATTTTTAAAAACCATCTTTCAAGGTATAGGAGTTCTACAGTGTCTACCTATCCTTAACAGTTTTTCTGAATTTAATACCTTCTGTCTTTTTCTGTTGTTTAATTGCAATGGAAATTATTGGTTCCAAGGCAACCATATGATAAGCATAAGCACAAAGCATATAAACGGTGGCAATCGTTTATAGGTAGGACCAATATAATGGATGAATGAATAACAGTGTCTGCTCTAGCACTACCACACTTGTTCTCCCCTATAATTATTAAAGGCGACTATATGAAAGCAGCCATTTAGATAGACATGCTTCATGTGGCAAGAAATGAGGGAGTGAATTTTGACAAACAATAAAAACGTTTCAGGAGGATTAGGAGAAAGAGGATGTCATTGGCCTAAGGAACAGGCTTGTTTCCATTTACAGTTTTATGCTTAGAGTTGTGATGTTATGTTTGGACTTTTGTGACATTCGCTGCCCTGCTTAGTTGGCTGTCTGTGAGTGATGGTGGTTACAGTGGAGTACTATGCTTCTAACTGTCTCTAGCAGAAATAACTTGCAGTTGAAGTTGTACAAGTAGAATCTAACTTTATTTAGATGGACTGAAGAACAAGTATCCGTGGACTTTCAGTCATTGGTATTCTCTCCTGTTTATTTCAGTGCTTTTGAAATTGTATCCATTCTCTAATTCAGTGTTTCCTAAGTATGTGTCGTAGAATACTTTGTTCTGCAAGATGTTCTGCAAAAATGTTGGGAATTGCTTCTAGCTGTGTGTCCTTCCTAGATTCATTATGCTCATGAGCTTATGAGACTCTTGGAAAGGTCCTAGGTTAGTAAAGGAGGCTAAGGCGCCTCTTGTAGCACAGTGCTGTCCAAACTTCCTTGACCCCAGAACCTTTTTCTTGTCCACATAGTAATAACTTGCAGTAGTACTCTGCAAGTAGCCCTTGGGACCCACTGCCTTAAACCAGTATGTCTGTAGCTCTCAGTGTGGTCCTGTAGCTCTAAACCTAGTTATCTCCAGTGTCAAGAATTTTATGAAAACATGATTTGAAAATATACATCTTTTGTATTATACACACATCATTTCAAGGACATTCAGATCACTAATTCACATAATTTGTGGGTTACTTAGTGATTTGCAGCCTCTGAATTTTAATTATACTTACACACACATCATTTTAAGAGGTGAAGGTCACTAATTCACATAAGTTATGAATTACCTAGTGATTCTTAACCTTTTTGAATTTTACTTATAATCACACACACACATACATATACATACAGAATTGCTACTTATATAAATGTTCTCATGTAATCATAGTAACAACTCAAATCTCATAGTAAGGGAGAAAGTCAATGAAAGCTGTTGATATGTGAAAATACTCCTTGAGCTTAGTCCTTGTTATTAGACACAAGCAATGGGACATTCAATTATATTCCCTTCGTGAAGATACACAGTCATCTTTAAAGTAGAACTAAGGAAAGTGTGTCTCTTCATTGCATTCAAGTTCTTTGAAGTAACATAGAAGTATTTGGCGGGTATGTATTATGTGCCTAACTTGTCCTGTTCTAGTCTTAATGGAAGCTAGTAACAAAACATGATTCATGTGTAAGGCTCATAAAGAGTTTCAAATCTCTCCAGTTAAACAAGAGTTGGGAAGCAAATGGAGAACAATACAAGAGAGCTTGTAATTAAGTGCCAAATCATATAAAGTGCCAGAGCCAGGATGTGTCTTTAATTCTTGGCATCCAGGTCCCTGTATGATGCTGCTAATAATTCTGGGATTAAAATTAGACCCCAGTAACATAGGAGGAGTCTGAATGTAGAGATTAAAAATACAGAATGTAATGGCTTCTCTTTCTCTCTTGTGGAATTGCATTCAAACCAGAACAGTGCCTTAGAATGGATGTGCCCAACTGCTCTGTATTTATACACTATTTTAATAAAGCGGAAATGTATATATGCTCTTTTTGATTCTCTTGAATTAAGTAATCATTTGAACAACTTAGAGCTACTTCCCTAAGCAGGGGCAACAAGCACCCCAATACACTTCTCTATGCCCATCCCAAGTTGGAATCACTTTTCTGACTGCACCCTAGTGCTGTGGTTAGCTAGCCAGATTAGTGGCAATCATAATATGAATTATATCTCTTCCCTCATCTCTATCCTGAGTAGATTTATACAGGGTGAAAAACATCCTGTATTCACCTCTTTCTTCCTTCTGTGCCCTGTATAGAATAATAACCATTAATAAACATTCATGGCAGTAAATAAAGAAACGTGAAGTAGTTCTTGGAAACAGGTTATTTTGTTAGTGCATTGCACGCCTGTGCCTAATTGGGGCATATACAGGACCTACCTCCTATCATAAAGGGTAATAAACAGGACTCACCTCATAATTACTATGAAGACTAAATAAAATATATTTTGTTCAGGTCCTATACAGTATCAGCATTAATAAATATCAAACATATTGTACTTTCTTTTTTATGTAATAATAAAACATTTGAGATTGTGGATTTTCTCTTAAGTATGGCTTTGGTCACTTTCTATAATTTTTATATATAGTTTTCTTGATTATAAAACTGTTATAGTTTTCATTATAATTCCCCTTTTTAGCCCAGGAGCTGTACAGTATTACCATTTTCAGTTTGGGATTTGCTGTACAGCAATTGAAAACTGGTTTCATTTCATTGCTGCTTTTCAACCTCATTTTTAAATGAATAGAATTTATAAAATTAGTTAAGCATCCTAAAACTATAGAAGATAAGGGTTTCATTTGTGGACATAATACTTAGAGTCCTGGCCTTTCCACTGCCTTATAACTTTTTCATCATTCTTGTGAAGGAACAGGAGCAATTCTGTCTCCCTGCACACCACCTTCCTTTGGTTAATTTTTTTAATGTCCTGTGAAATCATATGTTACAATTTGAATAACAGTCTGAATAAACAGAGATCAAACAAACTAGGCGTTGAATGGCCTCTCCAAGGCAGGCTCAGAACATTCACCCCCACCACCCCACCCCACCCCCCCAAGATTCCATCCTTGCCTCTCCTGGGAGCAGACAGAACCCACAGGAGTCCCTTTAAGGTTTTCCACAACCCTATCCTCCTAATCAGCAGGCTTGTTTCATTGCTTGCCAGGTTGGTTCACCCAAGGACTACAAATAGGGAAATCAGTCCCTGCTGACTCACCGTAAGGTGGCCTGGAGGAGAGGCTTACACACTGGCCCTTACACCGGCAGTCCCCATAGCATTGAAGGAAACCAGTGTTGGGTTCTTCCCAGAAACTGCTCAAGCTGCATCCGTTTACCCTCTGTCAGTGCTTGCCTTCTGGCCTGGACTAAAAATGCTAACAAATAACCAGAGCCCTGCCCTGCTTCCATAGTCATCTGTAGCACATGTAATGGGATGGGAAGAGAATTCAACTCTTAGCCTTTCAGCCTTGATCATCTGTTTTCTCAGCCCCCCGATTCAGGCACTTAGCCACTGCAATTTCCGTAAGGGACTAGATTCTTTTCTCCACTCAGCGATATAAGTTAGCTTTTATCAAGTCTTTTCCAGCTTTCATTGTTAGGCAGGTCTTCTCAAAGATCTAGACAAAACTAAATTCACATTCCCTAACTATACTAAGACATTACAATAGTACAATTTTTATATTTTAAAATATGTATATGTAGTACATTTCTTTAAAGAATGTGTATTTTATGTGTGTGCCTAAGTGTATATGTATACCATGTTTGTTCATGAAATCGTAGATGTCAGGAGAGGAGCATTGGATCTCCTGGAACTGGTGTTAAGGGCAATTGTGAACTGCTGTATGGGTGCTTGGGACCAAACCTGGGCCCTTGGAAAGAGAAGCAGCTCCTCAACCCTGAGCCGTATGACTTCTTTATGTCCTAATACAATAATATGAATGTATGAATTAGTCAAAACATACCTGTTGGCCCTAGAAGAAAGCTATTTACCCTTAGTTTTAAAATACATTCTATAGCCAGGCATTGGTGGCACACACCTTTAATCCCAGCACTCAGGAGGCAGAGGCAGGTGGATCTCTGAGTTCGAGGCCAACCTGGTCTACAGAGTGAGTTCCAGGACAGCCAAGGCTACACAGAGAAACCCAATCTCAAAAAAAAAAATTCTAAATATTTCTTTAGTTATATATTTCCCCAATTAGATTCCTTCCCTGTATAACTGTAAAAGTAGAAGAAATCAAGCCTCCTCATCTTGATTTGTAGTGAAAGGAAACACTTGCACTGTCTCCAGAGACAACCCATCCTGGGAAAGTCGGAGTCTCTCATCTTAAGATGCTGTTTACATGGTGCTACACACACACACACACACACACACACACACACACACACGCGCGCGCGCACCTGTGCGTGTGCCAGGGGAAAAGAAAAGGAAGTCTGTACTTCTTATCCCAATTCCTTCACTTTTCAAACGAAGAAATGGTGTGATTAGTACTGAGAAGTTCTATTTTTGCCAAACAAATGACCTTGGCAAAGGCTCCAAGGCTTGATTTCTTAACCGGTTGTGACCGTTATAAAGCATTTCTGAAAACTGTTAGCTGTGTTTCCATCAACACATATGGTTTATGTCCCTTTCCTTTGAATTTGGGCACGTTTGAGATTGGTACAAAAGGAATGGGCTGATGTGATGCTGAGTTCTGAGATGGGGCCATAAGAGACAGTATAGCTTTACCTGCTCGTTCACTAGAAACACTCTTGGATCCCAAGTTACAAGTCTTACTATTTGAAGACCACCATTATGAAGAGGGCACATATAGGTTCTCAGGGGACTATAAAGTAATAAAAATTTTATTATACTCCTGAAATTAGAATATAAATTAAACCAAATTGTTTTAAATTGAGACATTAATTGTAATCACCAGGGTACACATTGAGATACTGGCCTAAAACTACAGTTTTTAAAAACCTACATCCGGTCAAAATTCAGAGAATAAGAGACAATCATGGGGAGCCCAACCCCAGTTAGTACATCTCCAATGCAACCACTAAGCCTAAGGCTCAGGGGACATCTCAGAAGAGGGGGTGGAAAGATTGTAAGAGCTAGAGAGGACCAGAGCACCTGCTGCTAGCATCTTCCAGACATGCCAGGGAGACTGAACCAATATGGAATCTCAACAGTATGGTTGCCTAAACAAAGACCTGCATAATGACACCAGTTGACACAGCAACACGGATGGCTGGAATTTCACGAGGTCTCACTCCTAGATGAGAGCTACAGGTGATCAACGGCTGCTGGGAGAAATAAACACTTTTCTCCAGGGACGAGCTCTCTTAATGGGTGATCAACCCCAAAGTAGTCAACCCTAAACACATGCACATACAAGCAACACTAAATGAACTCAATAGGTAGGGGTGTGTGCGTGCGTGTGTGTGTGTGTGTGTGTGCGCGCGCGCGCGCGCGTGCGCGTGCACATGTGTGTACGCTGCATAGTGAGACCCTATCTAAATAATTTGAAAACACAAGAAAATACTATGGGACCAGGGAAATAGCTCATTTACTAAAGTGTTTGCTGCGCAGGCATGAGACAATGAATTGAATCCCTAGAACCCACTGTAAAAAGCCTGGCTCGGGTGCCAGTGCTGACTGGCAAGCCAGCCTAGCCTATTCAGTGAGCTTCTACAAGTGAGTGACCCAGTTTCCAGAACATGAGGTGTGGGCTGAGGAGATGGCTGAGTGAGTAAAGTGCTGTACAAGCATGAGGACGTGAGTTCAGATCCCCCAACACCCACGTAAAACGCTGGATGTGGTAGCAAAAGTGTAACCCAGGCACTGGTGGGTAGGGTCGGGGTGGGTGGAGACAAGTGGATCCTGGAAGGGCCCTTAGCTCATAGCCAATCTAGCCAAGAAACAGCGAGCTCTAGATTTCATGTGAGACCTTTTCTAAAAAAAATTAAAGGGAAGGAAATGAGGAAGATAGCCCATGTCAATCTATGGCCTCCACATACACATATACAGGCAAGCACACTCACCCATATACACCGCATACAACACACACACACACACACACACACACACACACACACACACACACGCATAAATAAATAAGGTGGATGACTCCTGAGGAATAACATTCAAGTTTGTTCTGTAGTCACATGTGCATGCACAC
This sequence comes from Peromyscus eremicus, assembly GCF_949786415.1. Classification (NCBI taxonomy): domain Eukaryota; kingdom Metazoa; phylum Chordata; class Mammalia; order Rodentia; family Cricetidae; genus Peromyscus; species Peromyscus eremicus. Next base: position 114,826,195 of record NC_081439.1, read on the forward strand.
ACATACACATAAAATAAAGTGAAATTGTGTGCCAGAAAAGCATCTATTTTAAAAAAAGGCAATCAAATATTTAGGATATAAAACACAGAAGACAGAAAATACAGAAAATAACAAAATGAACATTGTACATCCTATCTTACTAGTAGTCACATTAATTTAATTCTTTTTATTTTATGTGAATGACTACTTTGCCTGTGTATATTCTGAGTACCAAGTGCATGCCTGTTGCCCAAGGAGGGCACCAGATCACCTGTGAGTCACCCTGTGGATACTGGAACTCAAACCTGGGTCCTCTTGAAGGGCTTTTAACCATTGAGCCTTTCCCCAGACTCTAGCACTAAATATGAATGGGCTAAATAGTTAATGAACATGTAAACACTGACTGAATTGATTTTTTTAAAGAAAGTTTTATATATATATATATATATATATATATATATATATATATATATATATGTTTTTTGCCTTACCACATGTGTGCAGTGGCCACAGAGGTCATAAAAGAGCATCAGATCTCTTAGGACTGTAGTTACAGAGAGTTGTGAGCTGCCAAATGGGTGCTGGGAATTGAACCTGCGTCCTTTGGAAGAGCAAACAGTCTTTTAACTGCTGAGCCATCTCTCTAACTCCCCTTAGTGGAATTCAGCTGAATAATGTCAACAAAAGACACACCTGAGATTTAAATACAAAATAACTCAGAAAGTAAAAGTGTGTAAAACAATAGGTTTTAAATACACACACACACACACACACACACACACACACACACACACACCCCGATATTAATTACAGAAAAGGTCATGAACTTGAGAGGGAATTGTGGGAGGAAAGGGAATGGAAATAATGTAAATACAGTAGTGAATAATCATGTACAAAATTCTCAAAAAACTAAATTTAAAAAGTGTGGGAAAAGATTGAACTATCCCATGTATTCCTTACAATATATAATTATCATATGCTATTCAAAAATAAAATAAGAAACTTCATAAAAATGTGCAAAACAGTATCCCAAAGAAAGCTGGAATTGCTATACTAATGTCAGGAACTATATATATATATATATATATATATATATATATATATATATATATATATATATATATATATATATATTTATATATATATAAGTATTAGTTTTTATTTTTGAAATAACATAATTCCATCACTTCTCTTTTCCCTTGCATCCTCCTTAACTCCTCCTTGCTCTCTTTCAAATTCATGACTTCTTTTTCATTGTTGTTACATGCATATATGTATATATATATATGTGTGTGTGTGTGTGTGTGTGTGTGTGTGTGTGTGTGTGTGTGTGTGTATAAAATATTGGTCTGTATAATGTCACTTGTATGTTACTTTTCCAATGTCATATATAGCCAATACCCAATCATATATAGTAATATACATATAATATACATATAATTTCCAATGTCATATAATAATTACTAAATTGTTCTAACAAAGTAGTTACTCATTGTTGCTCAAAATTCTTCATGTTACAAGGGAAACAACATTGATAAAAATAAGTCTAGCCAATTAACTCTAGAAATAATTAAGCAACAAGGACAATGAGTCCAGGAGGGATTGATAATCTAAAATTACTACAGTATTATTTTAATTGTTCATTTTTTTTCATCAAAACTGGACAAGCTAAAAATGGCAAAGTAAAAAAACCACAAATAATTCTCTTCTCCAAAATACCAGTAAAACGACTGGCAACTCATTGCAATCAGAATTTTTGGGGCCATAAAAAAAAGTCAAATGCTGATGTGTGTCCGCAACTAAATGGGAGAATCTGAGACCACAGGCAGAATTTGTGGCATTTATACTCGTCTAACTTCCAGCTCCCACTCTCTACTTCCAGCATAGTCAGCGGAACGGACAGCCCACATTCCAGGTGAAAACATTAGCCTGGCTGTCACAATTGTCAAATGGAGGAGGAGCATATATAAAGCTTAAGTCTCTCAGGTAATTATTATCTGGTCTGTTGAGTGGCTTCCTGGAAGACCCCACTTATAAGGAGGGTTGTATTTGACCCAACTTGCAGTCAACCAGTATAAAACTTTATCTCAGTAGGGTTATAGGAAGGAAGTTTGGTAATAAAGGTGCCGATCTAGCAGGAAGAACAATATACCTAGAACATTTCTATTTCAGTTAACTAACAGCATACCTCAAGAGTTGATTTCTAATACTCAAAAGAAACTAGCCTTGAAGAACTTAATAACTATCTTTATTAGTAAGCTAAATCTCAGATATTTAGGCAAGTTCTTGGTATGTGCTCCAGGCTGGATTTGAACTCACCGTGCAGGCCATGCTGGGCTTCATCCTGCCTCAACCTCCCAAGTTCCGGGATGGTAAGCATTAACTATCATGCCTACTTTTTCTGCTTACCTACTCTAAAAATTATGGCTTTTTTGGATTTTTTTAAACTATAACCATGACACAAATTCATGTATCTTCTGGCATTTTATATTTTCATGCCTAGGCACTCATATCCCAATCTAATGTTGTAGACTGAAAAGTCTGAAACTGTAATGAGTGAACAGTTGGGGTTAAGTTGAAGTTCATAATCAAATACTGCTTGAAAGAATTCTTTCACTAGGGACTGGAGGGCTGGCTTAGCAGTTAAGAGCACTTGATGTACAATCATGAAGACATCAATAATGAAAAATGGAGTTCGGATTCCAAGACTACATAATAAGCCAGGTATCTAGCAAACACCCATAAGTAACTCTAGTGCTGAAACAGACAGCGTCTGGCCTCTGCATGTACAAGCATATGCATCTGCGCGCGCACAGACAGACAGACACACACACACACACACGTACAGGTATGTGCCCCTGCAATCGTGCATGTACATGCCCCCCTTTTTTTGACATAAGAGCCATTGTTCATTACAAAAATAATTACTAACACAAAAGTAAGGCCAGCCTAGGCTACATAGTGAGTTCCAGACAAGTATGGCTACAGATTGAGACTGAATCAAATAGTTAGATATATGAAAGTTTATAATAATACTTTTTTTAATTTTTTTGAGACAGGGTTTCTCTGTGCAACAGCTTTGGCTATCTTGGAACTCTCTTTGTAAACCAGGCTGGTCTCAAACCCAGAGATCTGCCTGCCTTTGCCTCCCAAGTGCTGGGATTAAATGTGTGCGCCACTATGCCCAGCATTATAATAATACTTTTTAGAGATAATCAGCATCAGTGATTTAGAAAATGCATTTGCCAATACACAGCCATGAGGGTAGCTAACTTATCATTCAGCCTAGCATTGTGAATCCTATCCACTGCAATCAAACAAGGAATGGATATAAAGACTGGAAAGAACAAATAAAGAACTGCACTAATTTGTATACGATATGATATTCTAGTTACCAAGTTTCACAGTATTAACAAAAAAGATCCCTAGAAACAAGCTAAGAGTTTAACTTCTTCACTGAACACAGATGAATGTACAGAAATTTTTATTTCAAGGGTAGGAGGATGGCTCAGAAAGTAGAGCATGAAGTTTATATACCCAGAACACATGTAAAAAGCCTGGTATGGAAGCACAGGGGGAGGCTGTTGGTTTGCTTATTTTGGGTTTGTTTGTTGGGGTTTTTTTTTTTTTTTTTTTTTTGCACATAGTCTCACCATGTAGGCCTGACTGGCCTGGGACTTGTTATGTAGACCAGGCTACTTGCAGAGGTCTGTCTGCCTCTGCCTCTGCCTCCTGAGCGCTTGGAATCAAAGACATGTGTGGTCATACCTGGCAGTGGTACATGTTTTGAATCCAGACCTTGGGAAGGCAGAGACAGGCAGAGCCCTGGGGCTCTTCAGCCCTTCTGGTCTACTTGGAGGGCTCTTAGCCATTAAGAGACAATCCAAAAGATAAAAGTGGATGTGTTCCTCAGGTTGTCCTCCCGCCTCCACACACAAAAATGCATGAACACCTACACATGCATGTGTATCCACACAGGAATACATACACATGCATACACATATACATACACACAGATACATTTCTATATACTAATAATGAATAAGCATATGGAAGCTGAGATCAAAAGTCCAAAATCATTTATAATGCCTTCAAAGAAGATTGTACTTTAGATTACCTATAAAAATGTATAAAGGATCTCAATGCCAAACCATACAAATTTCAATAAAAGAAATAAAAAACATTTTGATGAACGAAGACAGACTCTGTTCGTGACTTAAAACAATCAGCAGCCGGGCGGTGGTGGCGCACGCCTTTAATCCCAGCACTCGGGAGGCAGAGACAGGCGGATCTCTGTGAGTTCGAGGCCAGCCTGGGCTACCAAGTGAGTTCCAGGAAAGGCGCAAAGCTACACAGAGAAACCCTGTCTCGAAAAACAAAAAAAAAACAAAAAAAAAACAAAAAAAAAAATCAGTGTCAGTTCTCCCTCAAAATTGGTCTATTTAACACAATTTCAAGCAATGCCTTTTGTACAGACAATTTGATTCCTAAATTATATGGATATGCACAGCCCCTAGAATAACTAAAGATGTGCTGTAAAATAAAAATTGAAGATGGAGGGATCACTCTACTCCGTATTAATATATACAGATGATCTTTGATTTACACTGAGGTTACATCTGGATAAATCAATTTGAAGTTGGAAATATCCTAAGACGAAAATACACTTACTGCACCTAATCCACTGATCACAGTAGCTGAACTGCAATGCGGAATCTTGACTGTTTTCCCTCACCATTGCATAGTGACTGAACACTGCCCTCCATCGCCAGAGACGATCTGGCTTTGCTTTGGACTTGGTTTAACCTGTTGATATAAAGATTAGATGTTAACATGAAAGGGCGACCATCAAATACAACCGAAAAGGAACAAAATGCATGCACCACTGATTTGATGGCACTGCGTGGGATAGTTAAGTACAGTATGCAAATAATGAAAAGTACAATGAGTCCTTTGGCCTGGCTTCCTGGGAGACAGTGGAAGAAGGTGTTAGCGTGCATAGGAGAGAACTTCTGGATATAGTTTCCTATAGAATTAGCAAAAGTGGTCCACATGAGCTAGCCTTCAAACTTCTCCATTCTAGAGTATTCCCCAAGAATGAATCCTAGCAGCACATCATTCACACCACTCAGTGTTTGTGCACTGTAGGAAGACTAACAGGCTGAACAGGTGGGACAGGCACTTGAGAGGTGCGAGACTTCGTGGAGAGAGGGCTCCTATCCGTGAGACTGTGGCAGTGAGGCCAAGCAAGCCTGGCCCAAGCCCTGCAGCCACTCAGCAGCATCAGGACTCAGGATGAGACAAAGATACCTGCTGAACTCGGGGGGGGGGGGGGGGGGGGGGGGGGCGGGGGCTTCTGCCCAGAGCCTGCAGCGAGAGGGCGGAGCTGAGCAGTCGCAGGTCTGGCGGGAGGGCGGAGAGCAACTGAGGCGGTGGGGTGGTGGGTGGAGCACTGGAGGCTGCGGGGACCCGGGTGCCTGAGGGCGGGGCTGCCGGGCAGCGTGGGGCGGTGTGGCGCAGCGTACTTAGCTGGCTTTGCAGCGGGTGAGCCGGTGAGCCAGGCCGATGGCGGTGACTACAGCCTTGTCTGCTGCTGCAGCGGCTGCGGCCCTATCAGGCCTGGCAATGCGACTGTCGCGTTGGGCGGCGACACGCGGCTCCTACAGCGCCTTCTGCAAGGGGCTCACGCGCACGCTGCTCACCTTCTTCGACCTGGCCTGGCGGCTGCGCGTGAACTTCCCTTACTTCTACATGGTGGCCTCGGTGATGCTCAATGTCCGCCTGCAGGTGCGGATCGAGTGAGCCATCGCCCGGCACCGCGGCGGCCCCTCGGGCGGAGAGCGCCATCCGCGCCACCCGCGCCAGGCGGCCGCGGGAAGGACCGTGGGGCCCCGCAGTGCCCAGAGACCGCGGCGGGGGGCGCAGGCGGGACGGCCCGGACCCCTCCATTTTAGGCCTCCTCCGCGGAGGGCCCCAGGTACCATATCCCATACCGCAAAAACCTTCACAGCCGAGTCCTTTTCCACTGCATCCAGAGAATCACCAGAGTCTGGCAAACCTGTTGCCTCCCATTGGCCAGAAAGGGGGAACACTCGAAAGAGGGGATGCTACCGCAGGATTTACCAGGCCCTGTGCAGGAAGGTAGGTGCAGACAGGTTGGAATGGAGGCTGGTGGGTATGACTTGTTTGTGGGGGTAGGGAATACACCCTGGCACACATGCTGCTTAGCCAAGCTTGGAAACTGAAAAGGTAGGCGAGGCTCTCCCGTGTTCCCTGCTGGTGGTTCCACGATTGGGTATTGGGCGGCCATGACATCTTGGAGGGCCAGCTCATCACCAACACACAGACAGGAAGCCCCTCCCACCCACCTTCCAGGTCTCAAGTCCGTTTTTTTTTGTAAAAGCCTCCTGAGATGTAACCTGAACCCTGAATGGGAGAGGATTGGGCCAGTGAGGCACCAGGAAGGTCCCATGAGGAGTAAAGATTTGTCCATCGATCCTTACCTGTTGGGTGGTCAGATAGAAAGGACAGTTCTTTTCTGAACCAAACCTCAGGTCTGTCCCCTTTGCATGGAGACCCAAGGATAGTCTCTGCAGCTCCGCACAGCCCTTCTCCAAACTGCTCCTGCACTGTTGGGGATTGGGCAGGGTCTGTCCTCTGCCTGCTCCTCCTGCCCTCCCTCTTGCTCCCCTAACCCGGTCTGAGGGCATTCCTCAGGCTCTGCATCTGCAGACAGGAAAGAACAGGAACTATTCCTCCCTGTCTGCCCAGGCTCCCTGCAGCACCTGAGATCACACTCTCCAGACCCAGAAGCCCATCTACCAGCCATGAGCAGCCTGGCAGCTGTGTACCACAGGATCTGGGGAAGTGGTAAGAACTCCAGGAGCAGGCAGCTGCTGTCGGAATAGGGTAGAGAAGGAGAGTGCACAGGAGGCTAGCTCTGAAGTCTCCCTCTTTTTTATTTCAGGTCTTGCTCTTCTAGGTGATGGCTCACCACTTCTGAGATCATTTCAAGATGGATCCCTACATAGAGATGCAGTTCCTGTAGCAGCACGGGGAGCAGCCGAGTGAAGAGCCTACCTAGAAGAAAGGCCTTTCTGGTAGAGGCCTGGAGGGGTGGTGTGGCTCGGGTCTTCTGGCCCTTCCATAGAAAAGATGCCAGTGTACCTTGGGCACTGATATCTCCTAGCAACACTGTGAGGGAGAGATATTCTCCCACCTCAGGAACTCAGCGGGGCTCAATGAAAGGCGTGGGATTTGCCCTTGTTACACAAAATAGTGGGGAGCTTGGCCTGCCCTGGACCTCCATTCCCCCACCTCCTCTGTATTCTTCTTTGTGACCTGGCAGGACATTGGGGTTGGGAGGGAGTAGAGAGCTGCCAGGGGACCTAGGGAGAAAGAGAGACCATGGGGTAGGGAAGCTAGGCATCTACCTTTCCTTGGAGTAGTCTAGAAGACAGGCCAATAGTTGAGTTCATGAACAGAGAGGAAGGTTCAAGAACTTCCTGAAATGTCTAGTCCTCCCTGCCTCTCTGGTGCTTGACCAAGGGCTCCTGAGCTGTTGTGTGCTAGTGGACTGCAAATGTGGTTCATGGGAGGCTGAGGAACTATGGGCTGAAACCCATGGTTTGTATGGCCCTGTTTCTCTGTTCCCAGGCTTGCAGCCCCATCCCTAGCATCACATGGGAAAAATCTCCTCCAGATAGGCTGAGGACAGTCTGTCCAGGAGGCCCTGCATAGGCTAGAGTCTCCAAATGCCCAAGGACAGCCCAAGGGATACTTTTACTACTTATCCAACACTCCCCCAGCTTTTCTGATGCTGGTATCTCAAGGTCCGTGCATTCCATTCCTGATACGGAAACCTTCAGCATGCCAGCCAGCCCCAGGGACAGAGTGACCCATCTGCCTACTTGGAGTCAGAGACCCAAATGGAGATCTGTCTCAGCTGAAGGACACAAGCTGAAAGGTGGCTGCCACATGTTCGCCACTCTTTGCCATAGCCCAGGACCCGATGGCTTCCTTCTGCCAAGTCTCGCTGAGTAGTCTGTATATGTATGTATGAATGCATGAGTGCACACCTGTGTGTAAACCTGTGTGATGGAGATAGAACTGTTGGGTAGTGACAAGAGCTCCTGGGAATCTCCTGTTTTCTATGTACAGGAGGGATCATGGACTACTTGGAGAAATGGGTATGGAGTCTGAGGCCCTGCCTTCTTAGACCTCCCAGTTCAGGGAAGCCCCTCCCTGCTCATGCTCAGGCATGGACTATGGTGTGAGGTCAGAGGCACTGGCATTGGACTGGATTCTGGGCCCAGTGGCGTCAGTCAGGAGACGGGGGTAGAAGGAGACTCAGCTTTGTGTTCCTGTCCCATTCTGGCCCTGAGTAGTCTGAGCTTCTGCGTTCCCCTCCCCTCACCCCCCCCACCCCCGGGCCTCCATGGTGCCCTCGCTGTGTGATGGGGTGGTGATGCACTTTATTTCCTTGCAGTCTGCATTGCAGGCAGCAGAGCTTCAATCAGTTCGGAGACTTGACCTGGATGAGCGTACATTTCCTTGTGTGATGAACTCTGCATTGCCAGTCTTGTCTGGTCAGAGATGCAGTTCCTGATGTTGTCACTTGTTGTTGTCTCCCAAAGTTAAAAGAAAATCCTCGAGTTCAGTACACCAAATACTGCCTGCAGGCCTCCTGTTTTTCTTGGGTGCCATACCGTACCTGGGTGGGGAAGTGGGTGGGGTACGGGACAGCAAGCTCCAAGCCCAGAGGGTCATCCAGAGCTGAGCAGGCAAAGTGCAGCTTCAGAGCTTCCTTCTAGACTGTCCTTGACAGGACCACCACCCCCTGCACCAAGGGGGTAACAGTCAAGCTGGCCCAGAATGTTGTAGTTGGTCAAGAAGCATAGGTCTTCTCTTGGCTTCTAGAGACTGGTGTCAAAAAATGCTTAACTGAAGTTGAACTTCTTCAAGGGTAAAGGGAAGTGTAACTGTGGTCTTCTGCAGGTCAGATTCCTGAAAAAGATAAACCACCCATAAGGCAATGTTTTGCCTGTTTTCTCTTGGCCTTAGGATCCAAAGTCTGTCCACTCAGAGTAGCACTCCCCTGGGCTCCCCCAAAGAAACCAGGAGCTGATAGGGTTGAGGTGAGAAGGTGGTTGGCAACCAAAAAACTAGATGAGCCGGACAGTGGTGGTACACGCCTTAAATCCCAACACTCTGGAGGCAGAGGCAGATGAATCTCTGAGTTCGAGGCCAGCCTGGTCTACAGAGTGAGTTCCAGGACAGGCACCAAACTACACAGAGAAACCCTGTCTCAAAAAAACAAACAAAAAAACCAACAACAACTAGATGTGCCACCCAGTGGTGGCACACCTTTAGTCACAACACTCAGAAGGCAGAGAGGCAAGGAGATCTCTGAGTTCGAGGCCAACCTGAACTACAGAGTGAGTTCCAGGTCTACACAGGGAAACCCTGTCTTGAACCCCACCCCCAAAAAGAGAATTTAGGGAAGACAGAAGATAGAGGGGAGGGTAAGGCTCGAGGGAAAGGTGAGAAAGGAATATAGGACAGTGGAGGACGAGCTCAAGGCTGGTGTCCCTCTGGAAGAGGCCAGAGGCCTGTGCAGGAAGACAATGGAGCATGTGGGAGAAACGTCCATCACACACTAAATAGGCATGCTCCAGATGAGGAGTACAGCCCGAGTTTAGGGGCTCAGGTTCCGTTCATTTCGTGTATGTCTCCAAGGGTCCCCAGGGGTCAGAGGACCATAATGCCAGCACTGGGTGTGAGTCTATGTGGCATCTGCCGGTACAAGCACAGATCTAAGTCCCACTTCATTTTCATCTCGTTAGGTTGTACTCTCAGGTCACATGGTCCAGCAAACCAAGAAGTGAAATACCCAACCCAGAGCCAGGCCCCCGGGCATGGTAATGAGAGAAGGCCACCTACTGCTACAGAGGCTGACTTGGCCTGCAACGGTGATAGGTGGTGCCTGGAAAGCCCTGAGCCAGAGCTGCTTCTGTCTGATCCCTAGTACGGTGGTCCAGCACAGCGCACCACACAGTGTGCATTGATTTGTTAAGTGATCTTCCCGTGCTTATGGGCATTCAGTGGTGTAAAGGCTGTTTGCCAATTGTCATGGAGCAGCCTAGTTGCTAGTAGGAAAAGGAAGCAGGTGATGAGAACTGACATCCAAGGAGATCTTGCAGGGTGATTGCACTACCACATGCTTTGCATTCTGAATCTCAGCATAGTCCCACCACCCATAGTCCCACTCCCTTGTCCTGTGTCCAAAAAAAAGAGGCAGGATCTAAAATAGACCATGATGCAGAAGCACATGGACCCCTGTCCTTGTATAGGAATAGAAAGGTAGGCTGGAAAATGGTGGAATAGCAAAGGTAAGAAGTCCATTCTGTGTGGGGTCCAGGACTCAGATAAGAAAACCTGGGCTTTGGGGAACAGGCCTGCTCCAAAAGGAGCTCCCTATGGGGAGCAGCTGGAGCCATGCAGAGATGGGCCACCTTTTCTCCATACCACCTCCAGAAACTTCTAATCTAGGTGACTGAGTCAGGGGAGAGCAAGTTGGCAGTAATCAGGCAGTTCTAGGATAAACAGAGCTTATGAAGAAAGCTAGAAGGATGAAGAACAAGCAGTCTCCTGTCCCTGATACCCTACTGCAAAGGCTGCTGAGTTTTGGATGAATGGGGGGGGGGGAGTAAAATGTGAAATTGAGCTGTGTCGAATAATGTTCCTCGTTCCTCCCACTTCCTGCTTCTCATTTCATATTATTGATTTTTTTCTGCATTCAAAGGTGTCTCGGCCCCTTATATGAAGGCATTTTACATTTCCGGTGTTTTGTCATCCCCTTGGTTGCTGTTCACAGTTTTTCTGTTTCCTGGGATTTGGGGGAGGGGTATCGTTTTTTTATTTGTTTGTTGTTATACAGTTTTATAGGCGATGAAATGACAACTGTCATTGAGGATTAACGTGGCAGATTCATGATCTGTTTCTAAATATACGCTTTTAGATATGGATGGAAGGGTAGGCATGGTTTGGGGCTTTTGTTTAGTTCCAGCATTGTGATACCAGGTTACTTTCCTCAGTTCAGCCAGGGATGAGTCTTTTTTGAGGAAAGGGTCATCAGTCTGGGTCACAACAGCTTTTTAAGAAGCTACGGCCTTTCATTGCCTGAGCTGGGTGCACTTCTCTCTCCGAGACCAGTGTATCAAATCGAACCCATCACTTTCCTAAAACTTTTGTCTCCTCCCCATTCACAGCCAAAGTGAAATCTGCTCTCTTAGTCTCTGTGGACAGAGAACTTGATCTGTTGTCTATAAGGCGTTCATTAGGTTTATAACTTTTTCAGTTCGCTACATTAACATGGCTTATTAAAAGCATTCGTTTTAGATTCCTTTGAATACATGTAAGGGCAGTATGTGTTCATATGTCTAGTGGCCACTTGTAATTCTCTTTTCAAACAGAAGCAGTAATTTTTTTAAAAGAGGAAATGGGTTTTCCATCGTTGATTAATGGGAAATAATTTTAAGCCAGGATGTCAGCTTGAATGTGCTCCATAGACCAGTCTAGCTCATTGCATCCTCCACCCTCTCTGCTAACACATGGCGAGAATGCATGTCATCGTTTAGAAACACTAGCTGCTCTCAAAGGTAAAACAGAAGAAACAGCGGGCCCGGAGAGTGATACCGGAGTGGAGCTGAAAGCAACACAGCCCTTGGAAGCTAGGCCTGAAAGCAGGTCCGGGAGGCCAGGAAAGCCAGCCAGCAACAAACAGGCACCCTGTGCAGGGGGAGGGGAGGGGCCTGGGGTCTGGAACTGTGTGATTTATATGGACTTCTGAGGCACCAATGTACTGTCTGCCGTGAACGGAGACCAGGATATCTTGACTTGCTCACTTGTGACTCTGAAAAGTTAATTCTCATGTCCAGACCACGGCTTGAAACAGACTCACCATCAAGACTCAATCCCCAAGAGAAACTTTCTGTTGACATAGGGTTCATGCATGGCTTTGGGATGAACACGTGACAAATAAATATAAGGGCTTAGGAATTTACTATCCATTACATCTTTTTTTTTCCATTAAATCTTAATGAAAGACTTACTCAAGGGTGTGTGTTAGCAGTAAGAAGAAGAACCCCAAGAGGAAGAGATACAAAAATTGCCGGTAATACTCATTAAAACGGGTTTAGATGGAGCCAAAACAGTGGATTGGAAGCAAGCAGAACTTTTCAGTTTCTTCATGGCTCAGCATCAAAACAGGCAAAGAAAACCTCAGTGAGGTAGGTGACTGAGAGACTGCACTGAACATCAGTGGTGGATGGACCGATTTGGAGGGACCTGGAGACTGGTGACAGGGTCAGAGATCAAGAGAGACCATGGAGCCCGGGGCGGTGTGGACGTCTGGCAAATGAGAGGGCTAAGAAAGGGGGGAGCATGACGTGGTAAGCAAAACCAACCCAGATACGAATGGAGAACACAGAGGCAGTGTGAGCTCAGCTGACCTGGACCTTCAGAGCAGGCCAGTGCCTGAGAAGTGCTCTGTGCTTCTCACCATTGAACTGTGATGCCATGAGGAGGGACATTCTGAAAAGGTTGTACTCAAACTCTGCGTTGGGAAGCATGAATTCCTTGCATTTTTCTTGTCCATGGGACTCCCAGCAAGCTTTGCCAGACTGTACTCAACTGCATATAGCTGTGGTTTAATATGGACCTAACAGTATTCCACCGAAGCAAGTTCACTGAAAATTATATGCTGTGGGTTTTGGGTCAGAAGCACAGACAGGAATGGAGCTCACTTCCCTTCATACTAGCGGTGCTAGCAGGAGACTGAATACACATGTGCAATCCTGTGCCCTTACTTGGGTTTGGAAGTCTCTAGTGACAGATGGTGGAAGTGCAGGGCCTGCTGTGTCTATACCTAGACCAATTTGTTACCTCACCCTCAATGTGGGCTTCGGTGGGGATGCCTGAGATCCAGATGTGCAGCACGGCTGTCAGACAAACTCTATGGCATCAGGGAGCTAATCTGGTTGCAGTTAACTTGCAGCTGGGGGAACTTTGATTCCATGCTGCCTTGTACTAACAAGCAGGAAAACCAAAACCATTTCAATGAGCTTTCATCCCCAAACATTCCTCCTGTCAGTTGCTCTCTCCTCTCTCCAAGGGGTACACAGCCCAAGGAGACACAGACAGAAATGAAGAGTGTTGGGGGTAGTGAATACCCAGTGTTACACAAACACTACAATGGACACAGTGTTTTCTCATCAAGATTTTCTTTCTCAGCCTGGCATGGTGGCGCACACCTTTAATCCCAGCACTCGGGAGGCAGAGGCAGGCGGATCTCTGTGAGTTTGAAGCCAGCCTGGTCTACAGAGTGAGTTCCAGGACAGCCAAGGCTACACAGAGAAGCCCTGTGTCGAAACACACCCACACACACATACACACACACACACACACACACACACACACACACACACACACACACGATTTCTTTCTCACTGACAAGCTATTCAAGAGTTCTGGCCATGACTAAAAAGTTAAGTTAAGGAGCAGGGGCTCTTGCAGAGGCCCCAGGTCTTGTTTTCAGCACTCATAAAGAGCGTCTCACAACTGCCTGTAATTCTAGAGCCACAGAATCCAAGGTCCTCTTTTGGCTTCTGTGGGTATCTTCACTGATGGGTATATTACCCCTCACCTCTGTCCCCATAATTAAAAATAAAAGAATCATTTTTTAAAGGACAAAACCTTGGAAAGGAGTGGTTCATGAGCCCCCACCCATAACTGAGGAACTCTTCACAATTGATGGTTTCTAGGAGAGGGAAAGGAGCTAGTTCAAGGGCACAACCCTGGTAGGTCAGCAGTGTTCCAGGGGAAGGTTGCCAAACCTGGGAGTGTCTAGTAGCACATCTTTCTTTCTTTTGAAAGATGCAAAGTTGGGAGTGGGTGTGGACCTGAGAGGCACTAGGGGAGGGGTGGAAGACGAATGTGGCCAAGATAGATCATATGAAATTCTCAAAGAATTAATAAATATACTATATTTAAAAATATGGAAAGGTGCTTGTAAGAATGTCGTTCAATATTAAATGTTTAATAAACATTAGTTGTTATTCTTAGAAAAAAGACCAAAATTAAGTGTTCAGGTGTAGAAGGTACTGGAGGTATAGATCAAAGTCACAGAAACCCTATACAGTTAAATAACAGAGAACTTTTGTTGGGAAATTCATGGGCACAGATATCTGAATACAAGATGCTTTTAACAGTCTGGGCTACAGAGTGAGTTCCAGGAAAGGCTCCAAAGCTACACAGAGAAACCCTGTCTCAAAAAACAAACAAACAAAAAACAAAAACGAAAACAAACAAAAAAACTAAGATGCTTTTAAAATTCAATAAACAAAATGAAAAAGACTTTCCCTATGTCATTCCAAAGCTTATGTTTGTGTGTTTTTGAAACAAGATCCCACTCTATAGCCAAGGCTGGTCTGAAACTCACATGTATCCTCCTGCCTCAGCCTCCCAAGTGCAAAGGTTACAAGTGTGAGATGATATCCGTGTTCAGAGTGCAAATGCTAGGAATGAAGCAAAGAGAATAGTAAAAACTTAGAAGTACCAACTCACCGAGAAAAGAACAATTCATTAAAATAACCACGTATGATGCAGGGTGATGGTGGCACACACTTTCAATCCCAGCAGTCAGGAGGCAGAGGCAGGAGGATCTCTGTGAGTTCGAGGCCAGCATGGTCTACAGAGGTCTACATGGTCTACAGTTCCAGGTCAGCCAGGGCTACACAGAGAAACTCGGTATTGAAAACCTAAACCAAAACAACCACATATGTCTCAATAGCAGCTCCAAAGACCAAGGGAGCATGTGTAATATAGTTCAAGCTCTCACATAAAATACCTGCTAGTCAGTTTACTATAGCCAGCAAAGTTAGCATTCAGAATCAAGAACAACTAGACCTTCCCAAGCTTCAACTTACAGAATTCATGACGGCCAAAACAGCACTGCAGGAGACACTTAAAGGAATCCTGTACACGAGGAACTAGAAGACAAACACAAGCAGAGGAGGGTAATACATTTCACAGCAAAAGTAGGTCAGCAAATGAGAACTAGGAAAGAAAATCATTAGGAAAACAAGGAAATGAAGCAAATTCTCCAATTAAAAAGCAAAGACCGGCTGACTAGATTAAAAATTATATTTAGCTGTTTGCTTCCTTCCACAAATACATGTGTGTAGGAAGTTATACAGAGTCAAAACATGGAGACAAACAACAACAGAAGCCTGTATGTCTTTAGCCATTAGGGAAATGCCAGTCAAGACTCTATTGCGATTCCATTCCTCCTGAACCAGAATGGCTGTTATCAAGAAAATGAGACAGGCTAAAATGCTGCCGAGAATGTGGCAGGAAGAACCCTTCTGCACTGACCCTCTAATATAAACTAGAACAGCAACTGTGGAAACCAGTGTGGATTTTCCTCCAAAGACTGAAAGTAGAACTGTCCTATGTGCCAGATCTACTATTCCTAGCTATGTTCTCCAAACAATTGAGAACAGCATACAATAGATATACCTGAACACCCACCCTGCTCACCACTGTGCTATTCACAACAGACAAGCTATAGAACCGGCCTGGGTATCCATCAGTGCATGAACGAATAAAGAAAATGTGTAGTACATAAACAACAAAAGTGTTATTTAGCCATAAAGAATAAGATTGTGTCATTTTCAGGAAAATAGAACTGGAGATCATGTTAAATGAAATAAGCCAGATGGGCACGGTGATGCACACATTTGGTCCCACACCCTGGAGTCAGAGGTGGGAGGATATAGTTCAAGGCTAGTCTGGGCTATAAGCAAAATTAAGTAAAGCAGGCTCAGAAAGACCAGCTTCATGTGTTTTCTCTCACATATGTGGAGTCTAGGGAAAAGTCACAAAAGTACAATGATTGGGACTTACAGAGCAGAAAGGAAGCTGATCAGATAGACGTGGACAGGCAGATGATAGAGTATTTGAGAGAGTGAATATGACCAAAGCATCTTCTATGTACGCGTGAAAACGTTACAATTTATCTGTACAATTAAAATATACTAATACCAAGTTTTTAAAATAATCAGCACATGTTAGTACACAAAGAATGTGAAGACTAATGCTTAACAGTTTTCAGAACTTAGTTTCGTCAGACACTGCTCCAAACCCGTCACATAGACTAGACAGTACAACAGTCAGGAAGGTTCCAAAAGGGACCTTGCAGAATCCCTCTGTGAAGATAAAGTAACTGAGGCTCAGAAAAGTAAAGCAACATGCTGGAGGCCAGACATGTGCTAGACTGACTTTGTGAGCCCGGGTAGTTTTACTCATGGTTTTGGAGGTCCAAAAGCCTGGTGCCAAAAAAAAAAAAAGAAAGAAAAAGAAAGAAAGAAAGAAAGAAAGAAAGAAAGAAAGAAAGAAAGAAAGATCATTTGCCTGAGAAGCAACAGACTAATTTCTTTGGTGGGGTATTGGGAGCACAGCACGAAGGTCCTTGTGCCCACAGATATCCGGGGAAACCAGGAATGTTAAGCATGCAGGATTGTCTTTCCAATGGGAAAAAAAAGTGTAAAAAACCTGTTCTTCCATCCAGAAAGCTTGGAACGGGATGTGATTAATAGCCTAGTGATCTGCCTTATCTGTTGGCAAGCCATATCAAGCTCCCACAACCAGGACCAGAGATGCTTAATAGTTTAAATGACCCTTAAATTATCCGTATAGTCAGAGGCTCCCACAAGCTCCTACAGGCTCCCACAAAGCTCCCCCAACCAGAACCAGAGGTGGATAATTGCCCAAATGACCACTGTGCTATCTGTGTGACCAGGACCAGAGCAGAGCCTTCCCTAGGCCCTTAAGCTAGCGCAGGTAGCCTATCTCTAGAATCGATCTTCTTGGAGGAAATGGCATGTACCCTGAGTTCAGTTTCGATGTAATTATGCTTCCTCGTGCATCGGAGATCGTATTACACCAGGAACTTTTTTTCCAAATTGTACTGTGTTTAAATTTGATGAGTTTATCATCTCTCCGTACTTGCTTCCCTACCTGGATATCTGCGGAGCCCCCTCAGTGGAGGATTTAAAGGCGGCCTGCTATTGGTTCTGTTGCCTGGTTATTTGTAGTCACACTTATGCAAGTCTACAATGAAAAAGAGCAAGGGGGGCACATTAGGAATACAAAATGGATAGTTTGAAGAGAAAAAGAGCACCAGGAAATTTAATGTTGGAGCAAGGCTGAAAGAGATAAGGAGATTAAGAAAAGCCAAATCTTCATTGGAACAAAGAGAAGGCTACCCTTGGGAAAAGATCCCAATCAGCTAAGCCTCAATTTGTAGAAGGAAAATGCCTAAGGATTTTTGTTTGTTTGTTTGTTTGTTTGTTAAAAACAACAAGCTGGTTTTGGTGGAGCACACTGGTAGAAGGCAGGAGAATCAAGAGTTCCAGGACAGCCTGAGCTACACATTTTATACCAGGCAGAGTGGCGCACGCCCTTAATCCCAGCACTCGGGATGCAGAGGCAGCTATATCTCTGTGAGTTCGAGGCCAGCCTAGGTATACATAGTGAATTCCAGGGCAGCCAGGACTATGTAGAGAGAGCTTGCCTCAAAACAAAACAAACAAGAGCAACAATAAATAACCAACAAAAGCTGGTAGAACTCTGATTCAAGGGGATCAGACTCCTTTCTAAGTGGGCAGCCAAACTTAGAAGTATTCTCTGTATGGTTCTGGCTTTAGAATCATGAATGATCCGAGAGCAATGGGGTTGTAAAATCTTCCTCATCAGTTAAGGAGAGCCATTGAGGCTAGGTAATATGTGGCAAAGCAGTCCCGGCACGAAGGCCCTGAGAGGCCATTGCTAGAAGCTGGGAAGGTGAAGCTTGATTTTGATGGAGACCACAAGATGTTAGACGTACCAGAGCTATGGAATATTTGCCAAGGACAGCTGCATACAAAGGGGGAGCCATCACAATTGAAAGACCTTACAGGCGCCATCTAAGCCCTCTGACATCAGACATAGAGATACAAGATTTGTTGTTTGCCCTGCTGAGTTTCTGTCTCGCTTTGGTCCACTATTTCTTCATGAGGCCCAAATTCCTCCTTTTGTGAGCACTCAGCCGATGCTCCTTACCACAATAGACTCGAAACCTTCTGGAATCAAAACTTCAAGAAATCACCTGCGGCTTACAACTGAGGCTTCACTCCCAAGTTTTGGTGGAAGCATGGTGAAATAGTTACTCACCAAATCGGCTACCACTCTTATTTGGAAGATTGTTTGGGAGATGTTTCCAAACTTTGAGTCTCTCTCAAAGGCCAAGACCTTGGCAGTCAGGAAGAACGGAGATGATGACTTGAAGGCTAGTACAAGCTGCCCGGAAAATGCCGACTGACAGGCCAGTGCTGCAATTCCAGCTCCGAATTTGCTCTTGTTTTGTCTTAAGCTGATAATAGGACGTCCAGCTGCTCCCTTTCATTCATCTCAGGAGGCCTACATTAAAATCTTTTAGCACATGTCTTCTACTGCCTGCTCCTGAATTTCCTCCAACTTTTACTTTCTTTTGAAAATGTAGTAAAAATATAATTACATCATTTCTCCCCCTTCTCCTTCCTCCAACCCCTCCCATGCCTCTTCCCAAGTCCCTCTCAAATTCATGCTCTCTTTATTGGTGTTACATGTGTGTATGGATGTGGATAAATACATGAATGCAAAAAAGAGCCTGGTGCTAGCAGTAGATGCTACTGGGGACTCAAAATGGATAGCATTACATGTTAGGAGCACGTATAAAACATACAAAATAATCTGTATGCAAGAGATCTGGGAAGGGAAAGCAGACTCACAATTTATTTTATTTTTTTGAAAATTTAACTTCTTGATTCTTTGGGGAGTTTCACATCATGCACCCCAATTCCACTCACCTCCCAGTCCCCCAATATCCTCCCTTTGTCCCTGCAGCACCCCACACACAAAGGAAAATCTAAAAAATGAAACCAAAACAAAACAAAGCAAGCAAGCAAACAGACAAAAACAGGAACAAAAAAAAAAAAAAACCTCTTTGCTTCTCCATCTTTCCTGACTCTCCAACACCTCTTCATTTGTCCTGGTGATATTGAGAGTCTCAGTGTGTCTCACAGCGTACCCTTTCGTCCTATCAGCTTTATTATCAAATGTTCATTGCCATGAGTCCCTGGTCTGGTTCAAGGCCTCTGGTTTCTGGTACACCATCATCACTGGATCCTCACCATCAAACTCCTGGGATACCCCACAGTTGCCTTGAGTCTTAGAGATCCTGTGGGCATTGTTGCACAGGACCAGTCCCTTCACAAGCTCCAGCAGGTCCTAGATGGGGTAGATATTAGTGTGGGCCAGCTGAAAGCCCAGCTGTGGGCCTGTGTGGTAGCTGAGCTGGTCAGTCCAGGCCACCAGGGACGTCTGCCTCAGGTGAGGGGGCAGAGCAAGCTCCCCTACATCCATGCCATCAGGGTCAATTCACCCTTGACTGTGGTTAGGGGTGGGACCGTCTCTCCTGAGTGCAGGGGCCAGCTCTTCTGTCAGGGTTGGGGCCAGCTCTCCTGCTGCAGTGTCCAGCAAAAGGCAAGTCCAGCTTTCCCTGGGCCATCAAAGGGTGGGGCCACTCAGCATGGCCTCCTGAGGTGACATGGGCCACAGATATCAACACAGACCATAGCTGCAGCTGGACCACTGACTCAGACATGGTCCTGGGCAGCAGCTTGGGCCCAAATGATATCCTGGCTCTGGGTGGAAGCACTGGCCACTAAGTTGGGATGGTTTTGGTGGCAACATGGCCCTAAGACACCACCAAGGCCTCAGGTTGCAGCTCTAACCCTGGACTTCTAGGTGACAATACAGGACTCCGGACTTCAGCACAGACCCTAGCTTCGTTAGGACTACGGACCCAGACACAGTCCTCAACAGCAGCCGGGTCTGGATGTCACCATTGCCCCAGGTGGCAGTGCAGACCTCTCAGATCAGGCCCCGTTGGTAGTGTGGCCCTCTGACACCAATATGGCCACAGACCTCAGGCATTTTGCACAGCCTTTGATCGTAACAGGAGCCTCAGACATCAACACAGACCCTGGCCACAGTAGGGCCATGGGTAATTTTATTTTTTATTTTTATTTTTTAGTCTTTTGAGACAGGGTTTCTCCATGTAGCTCTGGCTGTCCTGGAACTAGTTGTGTAGACCAGGCTGGCCTCGAACTCACAGAGATCTGCCTAGCTCTGCCTTCGGAGTGCTGGGATTAAAGGCGTGCGGCACCACTGCCTGGCCACAATTTCTTAAAATTTATTTTTTCATGGGAACTAATCCCTTGCTGAGACTAGCAACAATCCCTTCAGGAGGCTGGTCCTGATCCAATCACCTCCCACTAGGTGATACCCTAAACTACAGTCCTACTACATTTAAATCAATGACATTAGGAACCAGCTTTTTGAGGCAAGATTTTGGAGAGCAACTGTGATAGCTATTCTTGGTTGTCAATTTGTCTACATCTGGAATGAACTACAATCTAGAAATGGAGGGCACACCTGGGAGAGAGATTTTTGCTTGGTTTGACGTGGGTGAATTCATTTCTAGTCCAGACCTTTGATGTAGGGAGACACACATTTGATTTTGAGACACACCTTTAACCTGGGCCTCACCTTCTTCTGGAAGCCAATATAAGGACAAGGCAAGAAGGAAGCTCTTGCTCTTCTCCCCCTTGCCCTTAACTTGCAGCACATCCATTCCTTCACTGGCATTGGAGCCTACTTCTTCGGATCCCAGCATACACTGAAGATCACCCAAGACACCCAGCCTCATGGACTGAGCAACTACTGGATTCTTGGACTTTCCGTTCATAGCCAACCATTGTCCGGTGTTGAAGGAAACACTTTAAATAGCACTTCCCCCAGGGTAGTCACCGCTCTTGTAAGGGAGCAGTCTGAAGAACTAGACCCCTGGAATGAGTGAGCCTTCCCCATGTGTAAACACTGCCCCCTGGTGGCATGGAACTCTAGGGTTGCCTATATTTGCAAATAGGTTGCATTTGCTTTCCAAATGGGTCATATAGGTGATGTATGCCACACAAGGCATATTTCCATTTACAAAAATAACTGAGAAATACCTTTAATCCCACCACTCGGGAGGCAGAGACAAGCAGCTCTGAGGCCAGCTTCATCTACAGAGCAAGTTCCAAGACAGCCAGGGCTACACAGAGAAACTGTCTCAGAAAACAAAACAATTATCGCTGCTTGATGATCTATCTTAATAATATGTAATGTGGATCTAGTATTGACAGTTGCTCTAAGTGTTTGCTGATGGTTAAAGAATAACCTCCCCCCTCAAATCCAGCACAGTCACTATCACCAATCCTTACCAAAGATATATTCTTACAGAAGACAAGTCACAGATAAACAAGACTATTTGGCAATTAAGCCATCAAATAGGAAATGAAAGATGCCATGAACAAATAAATCTTGGATCTAGCATGAGGAGATTGAAAACTTGAAGGTACCCTGTTACTTCACATCATACCTTTTCACCTACTAACTGCGAGGCAGTCTTGAGATAAACATTTGTCTTTGCAGGATCCCTAAGAGTAAATCAGGTTGCTGGCATGACAGAACCCGCTGGTGACCATGAAAAAGAAGGAACTTAACCAAATGGCAATGTTGCTTCTTTGCCACAATCAGGCTCTTTCCTAATGTGGGCTGATAGCTTGGCATGGAGATGCAGGCTTGTATCAGTCACTCAGGGAAACAGACTGTTCTCAAAAGGGAAAGTAACGAAAGAAAGGCAAATATTTTGTTCAATGAGGGAGTATTTGTCTAGTATACACATGACCCTGGGTTTTGACTCATGGTCCAAAAAGAATGGCTTAATAGGATTTTTTTTTTTATTTTAGGGGGACAAGTTCTATATGGTTCATGCTGGTCTCAAATTCTCAAGCCTATTGTTTTTTGTTTGTTTGTTTGTTTGTTTGTTTGTTTTTTGAGACAGGGTTTCTCTGTGTAGCTTTGTGCCTGTCCTGGAACTCACTTGGTAGCCCAGGCTGGCCTCGAACTCACAGAGATCCGCCTGGCTCTGCCTCCCGAGTGCTGGGATTAAAGGCGTGCACCACCACCGCCCGGCGCCTATTGTTTTGCAAGTGTTGGGATAATACATGTGTGCTACCATGCCTTTCCTTATATAGTATCTCAATAGAATTTACCTGAGAATGTCAAAATAGTGTTTAAATGTTTCCATTAAAGCATTTGCCTGCACATACAAATCACGATGTGAGCTAGGGATATAGTCCACTGGTATAACATTTACCCAGCAAGTGTAAAGCCCCGGCTTCTCTCTCCACCACTTCATAAATCTGGCCTGGTGGCACATGTTTATAATCTCAGTACTGGACAGGTGAAGGGAAAGAGGACCAGAAGTTGAAAGTCCCCCTCGGCCACATGGGGAGCTTGAGCCTAGCCTTGACTCAAGGAGATGCTGTCTCAAATAAAAAAAAATTAAATGTGAAATGAAACAAAATAGAAAGCCGAGGGGGAATCATGGAACAAAGAATAGGAATGTTTTCTTAATACTTAATAATGTGGTACATTACTCGGCAGTAACAATCAATGACATCATGACATTTGCAGGTAAATGGATGGACTAGAAAAAAGTCATCCTAAGATAAGCCAGACCTAGAAAGACAAACATGGTATGTACTCACTCATAAGTGGATATTAGATGTAAGGCAAAGGATAACCAGACTACAATCCACAGCCCCAGAGAAGCTAGGTAATAAGGAGGACCCCAAGAGGGACACATCGATCGCCCTGGGAAGGGGAAACACATGAGATCTCTTGGGTAAACTGGGGGCAGGGGTGGGGAGAGGGGGAGAAGAGGGGATGGGAATGTGAGGGATCCAGTTGGTCAAATTGGGGGTGGGACAGAGAGAGAAAGTAACAAAAAATATATCTTGATAGAGGGGGCCATTTTGGGGGATAGGGAGAAACCTGGTGCCAGGGAAACTCCCAGGAATCCACAAGGATGACCCAGCTAAGACTCCTAGCAACAGTGGAGAGTGTGCCTGAACTGGCCTTCTCCTGTAATCAGATTAGTGACTACCCTAACTGTCATCATAGACCCTTCATCCAGTAACTGACAGAAGCAGATGCAGAGACCCACAATCAAGCACTGGGCCGAGCTCCAGGAGTCCAGCTGAAGAGAGGGAGGAGGGATTATAGGAGCAAGGGGGTCAAGATCATGATGGGGATACCCACAGAGACAGCTGACCCAAGCTCATGGGAGCTCAGACTCTAGACTGACAGCTAGAGAGCCTGCATGAGACTGACCTAGGCCCTCTGCATGTGGGTGACAGTTGTGTAGCTTGGTCTGTTTGTGGGACCCCTAGCAGTTGGGACCAGGTGCATGAGCTGGCTCTTTGGAACCTATGCAGGGACGCCTTGCCCAGCCTTCATTCAGCGGGAGGAGCTTGGTTCTGTCTCAACTTCATGCGCCATGTTGACTCCCATGGGAGACCTGCCCCTTTCTGAACAGGAGTGGATGGGGGGATAGAAGAGAGGTAGGGAGAGGGAACAGGAAGAGAGGAGGGAGGGGAAACTAAGTGGTTGGTATGTAAAATAAATGAAAAAATGTAATAATAAATGCATTTTTTTAACTTAAACAAAAAGTGGTAGTGCACACCTTTATTACCAGCACTAGGGAGGCAGAGCCAGGTGGGTCTCTGTGAGTTCGAGGCCAGCCTGGGCTACAGAGTGAGTTTCAGGATAGACAGGACTGTTACATAGAGAAACCCTCAAAAAACCAAAAAAAAGAAAGAAAGAAAGAAAAGAAAAGAAAAAAGAAATATTTTCTTATGATCTTTCCACTGGGCTCATAGAAATTGCTCTCCAAATAGAGAAAAGGTGAGCACTTTCCACTATGGTCACGTTCACAACATCATCCACTTTAGGCTTATATCCAGGAGGAAGCTTCAGTGAATCCAAGGTGAAAAAGATGGAGTATTCTATCATTCCATGTCTTCCCTCCAGGAAAGTAATGTAGACCTGCAAACACATATGATAGAACAGTTTATGGAGAAATGTAGTCTGCACTTGTAGGCTCTAACCAGCAGATTGCTACTCCCTCCCATCCCTGGGACCCATCCTGTCTGGAACACTGACAGTACCTGGGTGCTGTATAAGCCACCCCACCCCGCTGAATCCCACCCTCACACCAATGAGAAGGTGCTCCGTGGCTCTGAATATTAATCCAAGTGGCCGTTAACCCCTCATAATCCAAGTTAAGAGGTCAGAAAGAGTTGACTGAGAAAGGATTAAGGTGGAGAAGATGACAATTATTTTCCCCACTCACCTGGCACATTCCAAGATTGCGTTGGGGTGTCTGTGTATTTCATGGGTACCCACATACAGGTGTGTGGGGTCATGAGTATGTGTGTGCATGCATTGAAAAGCCTGACAGAGAGCAATCTCAGATGGTGCCCCTCACAAATTAATGGCCTTTTTGAGACAGGGTCTCTCACTGAACCTGGTGCTTGCCAGTTAGCTGAGACTGGCTGGCTAGCAAGCCCCATGGATCTTCCTATCTGTCTCCACAGCCTTGGGATTCCAAGTGTAGGCTGTCATGTCAGTTGGTTGGTTTTTTGTTTTTATGTAGGTGTTTGGAATTACACTCAGGTCCCCATGCTTGCACAGGATGCATTCCACTGACTGAGCTATCCCTCGGTCCCCTACACACATTATTTCATCTGCTTCATTATTGAAACTCATGGCCAGTGTCCATTATCTCAACAATAGCTAGCTATTCCTGGGAAGCTCTGACCCCACAGGGTACTCCCGCCTCTCTTCATAAGCAGTTTCAGTAGGATGATGGGTTTTCTTCCGATCAGCTAAGAATATGCCCGATAATGTTCCAAAAAAAAAAAAATACTGTGTAACTAGGAGCTTAATTTTATGTCTGTCTTCTGTATTATTTCCAAACCATTTCCTTTGGGAAGTGTTGTCATTTCTACAAGAAATTCTTGGTAAAGAAGACATGGTTTCCGGCACTCCTGAGAGATTTTCTGGCCACAAGACTCATCCCATAGACTCCCGGAAACTAAGGTCAAGTGCAACATGGAAACAGATCACCTCTTGCAAGTGCTTGACTTTGGTGGGCTTTGCTGACAGTACATGGAGTTTTGAGGTCCACCGAAGCTTGATATACTCGACTTCTATCCAGTCACCTCTGTAAGGCGTAAAACCTAAGGGAGCAGAGGGAAAATGTGAATGGAATTCTTTCCGCTTTTGCAGCAGTTACCGTGACTTGTCATTCCCCCTGGTGGTTTGTATTCGATGTAAATCATCTCTTGCACACCTCTTAACAGAGGCCCTTTATCAGTCTTCTGCCAGAAGGGAATTTACAATCCTCTAGGGTCAAAAGCTTTAAGTCTCCCCTCCTTCATAGTCAAATGGGAAGTGTCAACTGCCCACAGAGTTAATTTCACACTTGTTCACGTTCCCGAGAGACAGGTAAGAGTACATGTCTCAACCTGCTACCTGTATTCAAAGTTTGTTAAAGAGACTTTGAAACCTCAGAGAAGGGACTTGCCATTCAGAGCCTGGGCTCCCTTACCTGAGAAAGTCAGTCCTTAGACTCACACCTGTGGTGGCAATTGTGGATACATTACCTAGAATGATGTCTGCCATATGGTAACCACCTCATGAATGTTGATAACATTGATTCCTACTTAGGTATGTTAATTGTGCTAGGAAACAGTGTCAAGGTAAAAATCAATCTGTTTCCAAAAGTGCCTGAGTCAGCTGAAGAACTCTTAAATATGTGTTATATTTTCTGGTTATGTAAAACAAATATAATAGCAAGATGACCAGGACTATAAATACAACATATAAAATATACATTATATGCAGAATACACACACACACACACACTATTTTATGGTTGTGAATATGTAGTTTTCAATAGGATTTTATGCTGAGTAAAAAGTCCCAGGATAATCAGAGAAACTTCCTTCTGCAGCAGATAGGAACAAATACAGAAAGCCACAGCCAGACATTACAGAGAGTGAGAGAACTTGGCACACTCTGCCTAAGGGGATGTAGGGCACCACCAAGAAAACAAAATCCTCAACATCAACACATGTATTAATTCAGAGACCGAGGCAGCATGCACAGGGCCTGCATGGCTCCACACCAGACGGGGTCCCAGCACTGAGAGGGGAAATGGACACGTGCCCCCATCCTTAATCCAGAAGCATTCTCCGACTGATAATCACTTGCAAATGAAATTTAGTTCTCTCCAAGGGAGTCTCACTAGGGACACTAACTACTCTTCAAAGTTGGATGCATGCCTAGCTGTAGCTGGGCAACAGAAAACAAGCCCAATGGCATCTTTGGAGGTTCCTTGTCTCATAATGCTGCACCAGGGCTTTCCCTGTCTTTTTAAACTTGTCTTATTTACACACACACACACACACACACACACACACACACACACATACACACACTTCTGTCTCTTTTACCTGACAGGTCCTTTGTGTATACATTATGGCTTCCAGTTTAGTGGTTTAATGGGATTCCTGAGTGTGAGAGCGAGTGGGTCTCTGCATCTGCATCTGCATCTGTTCTTGGGCTCTTTTCCTTCTGTTTTGTCCTATTCTGATGTGTTACTTATTGTTTTGTCTGATTCTATTCTATTATTCTATTCTATTCTATTCGAATCCTTTAGAAGCCTGTTGGTTTTCTAAGGAGACAAAAAGGAGGTGGATCTAGATAGGAGGGGAGGTGGGGAGGAACTGGGAGAGGGGGGAACTCTAATAATGATATATTATGTGAGAAAAAACTGTTTTCAATAAAAGTTTAAAAATAAGAGGACCTGGAAAGATGGCTCAGTGGTTAAGAGCACTGGCTGCTCTTCCAGAAGACATGGGTTCAATTCCCAGCACCTACACGGCAGCTCGCAATTGTCTGTAACACCAGTTCCAGGGATCCAATACCCTCACATAGACATACATGCAGGCAAAACAGCAATGCACATGAAATAAAAACAAATTTTAAAAAGTCCCAGGATAACAAGGTATCTACAGTAACTGGAAATCCCAAATCCTGCAGGTGAGAGTGTTGACTAGCCCACCTACTTAAGTTAACACGCACTACTGAATTAGTGGAACATTTGATTACTACATAACCAGAAATGTGGACTTGACAGAGCTTCCTCACTAATTTTTTCTCTCATCTGAATTCATTTCTTTTGAATACAGCTGTGTGTGGCTGTATGTATTACCTATTGGGATGACAGTTTCAAAACGCACGTGCCTCCAGGTCTAACCAAACCGACACTCTGCTATCCGAGGGCCTGTGCAAACTCAACTGCGTAAAGCCCCACCCCCTGTTTCTCTTCTTCTCGCCCAACTTGCCATGAGTCTTCCTTCCCCATCTCAGACTGGTGGCTCCATCCTTACTCTGGCTCAAGTGAAAACCTGCAGTCACGGGCAGCAAAGAGGACCAATGCGAGACTCCACAGTAGAGCTCAGCTTTCTGACCTCCCACAGGCAACTATTGTACAGATAGCCAGTAGCAGAACCAGCTGTGAAGTGAGAGCGTGTGGGAGTTCACGTGAAAAGCTGCAGCAGCGCAGCAGCAGGAGAAAACAAAAACAAAAACTTGTGCCCAAAGTAGAAATTATAGCATCGTTTTGCCTAATCCCACCCTCCACGCAGACACTCCTCAGTGTGCAGAGGGAATTCTCTTAGTCCTAGGTTCCCCTCTAAAGGGAAGGAGAGAAGAGTGGATATTAGTATCCCTAGCTATTGGGAAACCCTGCCTAAATGACTGCTTCTGTTTCACCCTGTAGGATTCTGGGAAAAGACCAGCTGAGGTGCTGGAAAAGGATTGGGAACAAAGAGAGCGGGTGAGACCATCAGTCTCTGCCACACAGCAGGAGCTCCTGGGTTCCCATTGGCAAGCTCTGCACATGGCTCCAGAAGCCCCCTCTGACAAGGACCAGACATCCCCGAGACAATCGCCAAGTCTAGAAACTTCCAGCCATAAGGTAAGTACTGGAGCAAATTAGAAGCATGACGACTATTGTTAACAGTAACGGTTTAAATTGACTGAAGACATGGATCTCATGTGTTCCCACCACACACAAAATAACTAACTACATTAGGCTATGCAGACAGCTGGAGTCTGTTAATTATTTCACGATGTATGTATAGCTCCAAATGCCACATGGAAAACGCTAAGTACTTACAATTGTCAAGAACACCTCAGTAAAGCTATAAGGAGACACATTTAAAAGCTCTAGAGTTACCTGTGATTCCTCTACACAAAGCTCCAAGTCTATCCAATATTTATTACTAACTTCAAAATATGTCCAGCATCAAGAGTCCTCAAGGGCCTCCATCAACTTTGGCCAGGACTGTCACATCGTTTCCTGACTCTACCTTTGTCGATACAGTGCATCATCCACAAAGAAGAGAGTCAACATTTCACAACAGCATTTACACCCATAGTAGGAAAACTTGCAAGTTGCCTGGTTGGGGCTACGCTGATTCTGCTCTGCTTCTTTTATTCCAGCTACATGTCAACTGCATTAGAGTGAAAACACACAAACTATAGTTCTGGATATAAACAGAATCTCAGAAAATCTGCTAATTACAAGTAGAATTCAACAGTAGGCACACAGTATACACAGAAAACTCTAAGCCCATTCCCTCGCCTTATTTTGAAGCATTTTCACTATTTAAAGGTGTTTTTCATTGTGTGTCTAATAGGGCTGACGTGCTACCATCCAGGTGTGAAAGTCAGAGGTCTGTAGAGTGTTTCTCTCCTTCCACATTTATGTGGGTCCCAGGGATGTAACTCAGGTCATTGGGCTTGCGAGGTCAAGCACATCATAGTCCACTACAGCATCTTACCTATCCTCATTGTAAGTCTGTTTTAGAATGGTCTCTATTCAAATATATCAAATACACTATCTCTTATTATAGGAAATTATATACATGAATGACAGAATGGTTGACTTTGAGAGACTGAGCAGACGTTATTGACTACATTTGACTGATGGATACGTAATGAACGATAGCATGAATTTTACAAATACTGCTCTCTCATCTCTGTATTACACCTTCCCTTCCAAAGTCCATCTCAGATAGTAAGGAGCCACTGAATGGCACCAAAGGTAGAAACAATTCCAGTGCTGAAATATTACCAAAATATTAAGCATTGTGTCCTTTGACATATAAACCATACCTTCAATCACACGGCTGATAGAGAAAGAAATTTTGTTTTCAACATACACCAATTTTTTCTTTACACAGGTAACATGACCAACTAAAGATCTGGATTCATGGTATGATAGACGGGTGGTCGCAGATTTATCACAGACAACATCCACCTATAGCAAAAGGAAACAAGCACTTAAAATAGGACCAAAAAAGTAAACTCATGTCCCTAAAACAGTGGTTCTCAACCTTTCTAATGCTGCAACCCTTTAATACAGTTCCTCATGTTGTGGTGACCCCCCCAACCATAAAATTATTTTCATAGCTACTTCATAACTGTAACTTTGCTACTGCTATGAATTGTAATGCAAATATCTGATATGTAACCCCAAAGGGGTTGAGAATCATTGGCTTAAAATGTTGTTCAAGAAACGCTTCAAACCAGGTGTTTTTCTTCGTGTTCAATGAAATCCTGAGGTCCCAGTTACTAGGAGGCTGAGGCTGGAGGATCACATGAACTCAGTTAATTCAAGGGTAGCTTGGACAACAGAACAAGAGTTTGTCTTGCCAGGCGGTGGTGGTGCACACCTTTAATCCCAGCACTCGGAAGGCAGAGCCAGGTGGATGGATCTCTGTGAGTTTGAGGCCAGCCTGGTCTACAGAACAAGATCCAGGACAGGCACCAAAACTATGCAGAGAAACCTTGTCTCAAAAAAAAATTGTCTTAAAAAAAAACATTTAAACATGTATTCTGCGGGAGAACGAGCATGCATCACACTGCAAGATCCTACTTATGCATGACGGGATGGTTATTACAAAGCACTGTGGTTCAAGCACTGACAAAATTCATTTAAAGATTTCGCTGGCCACCCAACTTTCTAAACTGTTGTCCAGCTTAGTGACAGGCAAAGGTCTTAGCAGCAGGTCTCCATCCACCTTGGAGAGCAGCCCACAACAAAATCATGAAGATCTGCCCTGGGTCACAGCCTACCACGGAACCATCACAGAAAACTCCTGGGAAGCTAGATCTCTCCGTACTCTGAGGATCTCTTATTCAGGCTGTGTGACTGTGAGGTGCTGTCTCCAGCTGCATGCTGGGACTCTTCCTTACACTTTTTACCCCAGGCACATGCCTATAAATCCCAGCGCTCTGGAGGCAGAGGTCAGAAAATCATGAGCTCAAAGCTAGGAAGTGAATTTCAGGTGTGCCTCATCTACAATGTGAGACCCTGTCTTTCTTGCATTTTTTTTGATACAGAGATCACTACAGCTATTAGAAAAGAGGCTGAGGCTAGATGTGGTGCTATGTGGCTTTAATCGCAGCACTTGGGGAGGCGGGAGGATCTCTGTTAGTTCATTGTCTCAAAATACAAAAGAAAAATGGGGGGGACCTAAAATTTCAAGGGTGAAGAACTTCAAAACCCTGTAGATACACTATAGAGCTCACATTTAAATGGTTGAATTAAAAATAGAAACAATAGTGAAAATGCGTTAAGAAAAGAAAGTATCTATCATGCAGTATCAAATTCACGCAGATCTTACTTTAATAGCTTTCAATCCACGGGTTCTTTGAAATTCCACACGGGCAGTAACTCTTTGCTGAACTCTCAGAGGCACATGACCAGTCACGACCTCAGCATTAAAGGATATAAGTGATCCAATCCAGCCATAATTACCAGAATAACTTGTCACAACACCCTGCACAGATTTGAAGTAGCCCTCACCTATAAGACAGGCAAACAACAGGTTCTGTTTAGTAATCTGAAAAGCCAGTAACACTTGCAGCCAACAATCCTTACTAGAGAAACACAAGGTAGACAATTATCTCCTAGAAACAGAACGGCTCTGATTTTTGAACCACAAGATAGACAGTTGGGCATAATGGCGATCTGTGTGGGATTCTGGAGGCAGAGTAAACAAGTTCAAATCCTGCTTGTGCCCTTCTTTTCTATAAAGCACAGTCCCCTCGAAACCACACACAGTGGAAGGCCATGGTCAAGAGCATGAAGCTGGGATCCAGATTGCTTAGGTTATAAGCGCTCCTGGGAAGCTAGATCTCTCATACTCTGAGGATCTCTTCTTCAGGCTGTGTGACTGTGAGGTGCTGCGTCAGATCACAGATCGACTGTGTAGCACATTTCTAAACCTTCCTGAGCATCTTATAGCTGCTAAAACAAGGGTGCTCACAGTATCTGCTTCTTTCCACTGCGCACACTAACTGATGCATACATGTCCACTCCTTGAAAATGTGCATGCCTTGCACAGGTTAAATGATATTATTTTGTCTGTGTATTTAGAGTCCCTAAGGGACAACTGCTACTGACCAAAGAGGAAGGCTGTTCTCATCACCCTCCATGCCCTCTATGAGGGACAATGTATCACCCTCCATGCCCTCTGTGAGGGACAATGTCCCCAGAATGGCCATTCCAGATAACAACAGTATCTCGCAGCCACTCCGGTCTCCTTAAGCTCCAATGTTTTTTGAGTAGTGGAAAAGGAGATAAAAAGGAATACCTTTACGGTGAGCCCGCTCCTTTTCCTGGGAGTCTATCTTCCTCCTCCTGAAGAAGGTAAAAATCTTACTCATAGTCCTGAGCATGGTGCTGACACTCCAGATCAGCTTCGGTCTGCAGGTCCTCAAGAGGCAGGTGAGTTTCCTTGTAAAATGGAGCCTGATAGCAAACTTGTGACTAGCGCGTAGGGTGAGTCCTCTTTAAGCTCTGGGAACTGAAAGGATTCAGTGTTGAGGCTATGAAGCCACACTCCTATGGCTAATAAAATATGCTAAATAGGGAAAGATGACTCTTCCCACCCATTGTGTGCTACCCAGTAGGAAAGACTCACTCAGTAAAACACTTGGGAGCTGATGCCCTAAGGGTGCTCAGCATGGTGGGGGTGGGGTGGGGAGAGTGGGTTTCTTTTGTGTTTCCCTAAGAAGTCCAAAGATTTGACTTGGGAAGTGTGACAAAACAAACAAACAAACAAACCCAAAATAAAAAAAAAAACAGTCCTCATTCTGTAAAATTAAAAATTCCATCCTGACGCCAGTCTAAGGACTGGGCACACAGTGAGTGATCACTATTCTTCATCAAGGTTCCTATAGTGTGCCGCATTCTTGAGACACTCAATAGCTCCATGTATTTGTGCTGGAATTCCATTAATGTGCATGTGGAGTGGGGGGAATCACACCACAGAATCCTTTCTTGTCATTGCTACAACCTACATGTTGTGTCCTCGCTTTAGCTAGGCGTCTATTTGAAGGTACAGTATCCCGGGTAGAAGGAGCAGCCTATGGAGAGAGAGCACCTCAAAAGTGTGCCTGCTGTGTTCGAGCAAAGGCTAAGTGGGGGCAACAGTGTAACTATGGAGACAGAAATTTTAAGGGGTCAGGTTGATGTAGGACCTGAATAGTTTGGACACCTAGAAGGATCGCTCTAGCTACACATTCCTTAATAATCTTTATAAAAATCTCCCTTCTGTGATGAGATTAGGAGAGGCCCTATCTCATACATAAAATAACATTCTGGATGTGGGTAGGATTTTATATTATTCTATATGTAATAGATAATATTACACTTAAAAGGGGATTCAATTGCTAAATATGGTCTAGGTAAATACTGCTTTATGCTAGGTGTACTTACAATGTAAATTTAAAAGGCCAAAATAATTTAAAGAGCTGACCTGTGTGTGAAGACACTTTTATATGGCTTCTGGACTCTGTTCTGTATGAATTATACATATATTTTGTAATGTTGAGATGGGCTGTTCTGTCGTTTTTGCTACCAGTCCTACTAGATAATATAACTCATTATAATGTTATAGATTGGATGTTTTAAATATATATATGTATATATAGGTATTTTACAAATTTTAAAGTTATCAAAATAGAGCTAATATTGTTCACTAAAAGGTGATATTAGAGAGAGGAGTTGTGACCATGGCCTTGGTAGTGCAACCATCCAGGGGGAATAAAGATGTTCGCAAGAGACACTTGTACCACTCTTCCAGCTAGGCGGCTAGTGAAATAATGGACCCTGAGAAACTGAAATCTCCTCAGGAGTCTCATGCTGAGAGAAGGACAAAGGACTGACCCATGGTGTCAGTCATAGAGGGAGTTTGTCTCCTGGAAAGAGATTTCACGTCCTTCTGACAACTTGCTAGGCCACCTTGCAGGAAACAGTGACAGATCATGATGAGCGGGACAAAACCTTGACCAGGGCTGTTTAGTTATGTATGACTGCAGCCCTCTACTTAAACCTGAACCTTGTGTCAAGACCTAGAAAATGGCCTGGGTGTTGGGAGAGAAGATGGTCGCTAGACCCCTTTTGTCTTGTCAGTGTGGCGGCACACAATAAATTCTTTCCATCTGTTTTTCCGTAGTTTGTTTATTTAGATAATTAGTCTACTGGGGATGGGTGGCCAAACCCAAGCTGTTTGATCTAAAGTTTCCCAGCCTCTATTCCTAATAAAGGCAGTCATGGCAAGAAAGGACCTATTTTAAAGAGAGGCACCTTGTCCTCCCTTCACTTAGCAGCCTATTGAAACAGTGGACTGCAAAGAGTGGAAATGTATTCATGCACATTTGGTGGATTTTCCTTGTCTTCCCTGTAAAATTGTAACACCACCACATAAAAGAGAGACTCGGTGTGAGTCTGTCTCCCCACCCCACCCTCCCGTTTTGCCAGACAATAAGCCATTTCATTTTCCTTTAGCAATTTGTTCGCTACTTTTTTTAATTCATGAAAACCATGAGGTACCAGGATGGGAGGAACACCTATGCCCTAGCATTCCTCCACAATGCCCATGTGGATAACTCTCTCTCTCTCTCTCTCTCTCTCTCTCTCTCTCTCTCTCTCTCTCTCTCTCTCTCTCTCTCTCTCTCTCTCTGCTGTTATTTGTAAAATTGACTCCTTACTTGGAGTCCCAGCAAGTAACAAAAAGCAAGATGCTGCCTGCCATCTCTGACCTTAGTCTGCCTTCTCACTGCCCCCCCACTTGTTTACCATTTCCTGTAGCTGCATACTCACTAAAGTGCAGATAACCGGGACACCTAATTTAACTCTTTCAGCTTCCCCTTCCCCTGAAGGCACAGAGACAAGTCATTGTCCTAAGCCCAAAGTCACCTTCAAGTCCAGAGCAAAGCTACAGCCTGGAGGCCACCCGAGAACAATCACCTGTGGTGGAGGGGCTCCACCTGGGAGCAGGTCATCTGGCAGCTAACAAAGAGATGCCATCTAGTTAAACAGTGAATTAACAATTTCAGGAGGCAAACAATTTCTTGAGGCTGAAAGAAAGAGAAAGAGAGAGAGGAGAAAGAAAAAAAGAAAGGAAGGAAGAAAAGAGGGAGGGAGGGAGGAAGGAAAGAAGAAAGGAAGGAAGGAAGGAAGGAAGGAAGGAAGGAAGGAAGGAAGGAAGGAAAGAGGGAGGGAGGGAGGAAGGAAGGAAAGAGGGAGGGAGGGAGGAAGGAAAGAGGGAGGGAGGAAAGAAGGAAAGAGGGAGGGAGGAAAGAAGGAAAGAGGGAGGGAGGGAGGGAGGAAGGAAGGAAGGAAGGAAGGAAGGAAGGAAGGAAGGAAGGAAAAGAGTGTAATGCCGAGTGCTTGTTGCATGTTTAGCATAATCACATAACCGGCAGAGGAGTCCCTAAGGTGAGCTCCTTGGCTGTTCCTAGTAGCCCAGCCACGGGTAGAGTTCCCCCCATGTGAGTCAGATGTCTTTTGCTTATGTTAATGGCCTTTCTGGCTGATTGTAAGAACAAAATTGTGTCTCTGAAGCATGCATCCCAAGAGTGGGCAGTCCACACAACAAATTAAAGCAGGCTCACAAAAAATGTTCCTGCCTGGTACCTGTGGTGTTCAGAAAAGGGTGTCAGATCCCCTCAAATTTGAATTATGAATGGTTATGAGCCGCCATGGGTGCTGGGAACTGAGCTGAGTAAGTGTTTTTAACTGCCAAGCCTTCGCTCCAGCACCCATGTATGGTTTATTAACCTTTGTCATGAATCAGATGGCTGTAGGTATTTACTTCTGGATTTCTCTGTCATTTTCATTGTTCTACATACCTGTTTCTATGCCAATACTATGTGATTGTGTTTCTATGACTCTATAATGGAATTTTAAATTAGCTAATACGATATTGCATTGCTATTGTTTTTTCAGGGTTGCTCAAGGGTCTTTTGTTCTTCCTCATGATGTTTTAAAATCGTTTTATGGGACCAAGAGGTGAGTGACTCTTGTCCCAGCTGGAGAGTCCTGTCTCTGGGACCTAGGTCCTGAGGCACAAACGTGCACCCCCCCCAACCCATTGCTGCCCCAGTTGCCAGCCAGTAGGGAAGACTCCAGGGGGCAGACCTCCCTACCAACACCCCCCAGGGGATCCTGCAATATACAAGACCCACTCCCTACCCCAAACCCACCTATCCACCTGCGACCTCAGCTGCTTCCTGAGACACAGAATCTGCCAGTTCTGATTGGAGCAAGAGCAGCTCCCTGAGACAAAGAATCCTCCAGCTCCCATTGGACCAAGAGCTCTGAATGGACCAAGAATGCCCCCTGAAACACAGGTATCTCTTGCACCAATTGGAGGAAGAGATGGGTAAACACTAGTGCAAGAATACATTCAACAACAATAAAGAGCAATATGGCATCACCAGAACCTAGCAGTTCTACAACAGCAAGACCTGAACATCATAACATAGAAGAAGCAGAAGAAAATGACCTAAAAATAACTTTATGAAGATGATAGAGGTTTTTAAAAAGGAAATGAAAAATTCCCTTAAAGAAATTGAGGAAAAGACAAACAAAAAATTTGAAGAAATCATTAAATCCCTTAAAGAAAGCCAAGAAAACCAAGAAAAAGTAATCAAACAGGTGAAGGAAACAGTTCAAGACCTGAAAAGTGAAATAGAAACAATGAAGAAGACACAAACAGAGGGAATGCTGGAAATGGAAAATCTAAGTAAATGAACAAGAACTACAGATGCAAGCATAACCAACAGAATGCAAGAGATGGAAGAGAGGATCTCTGGCATGGAGGATACAATAGAAGAAATAGATTCATCAGTCAAAGAAAACACCAAAGCCAAAAAAGTTATAAACAAAACATCCAGGAAATCTGGGATACCACAAAAAGACCAAACCTAAGAATAATAAGAATAGAAGAAGGAGAAGAATGCCAACCAAAGGCACAGAGAATATATTCAACAAAATCATAGAAGAGAACTTTCTCAACCTATAGAAGGACATGCCTATGAAGATACAAGAAGCTTACAGAACATCAAATAGACTGGACCCAAAAAAAGTCCCCTTGCAAAGAGATACCATGATAAATGAAGACATCATGGGAATAGGAAGAGGCAGGGTGCTGGGGAAGTTCCCAGGAATCCACAAGGATAACCCTACCTTGGACTACTGGCAATGATTGAGAGGGTGCCTGGACTGGTCTACTCCAGTGACTGGAGTATAAAATACCCTGTCATCATAAAGCCTTCATCCAGTGACTGATGGAAGCCGATGCAGAGATACATGGCCGAGCGCCAGGCCAAGCTCCAGAAATCCAATCGATGAGAGAGAGGAGGGATTCTGTGGCAGAGTACGTCAAGACCATGATGGGAAAATGTGCAGAGACGACCAGCCACACTAGTGGAAACCCATGAACTGTGGACTAATAGCTGTAGAACCTCCATAGGACTGGACTAGACCCTCTGGATAAGGGAGACAGTCGTTTAGCTTGAACTGTTTGCCCCCCTCCCACCCCACCCCACCCCCGGCAGGGGAATTGGGATCTGTCCCTGGTGCGGGCTTTTTGGAGCCCAGTGCCTAGAGTGTGACACCTTGTGCTGCCTTGGTGCAGGAGGGAGGGGCTTGGACCCATCTCAGCTGAGTGTGCCAGGCTCTGCTGACTCCCCATGGGATACCTTAACTTGGGAAATGTGGGGATGGGGGTGGGTTGCGGGGGAATACTGGGGAGCAGGAAGAGGGAAGGGAGGATCTGTGGTTGGTAAGTGAATAGAAAATTTCTTAATAATAAAAAAGGGGGAAAAAGTCTTCTCGCCACATAATAATCAAACCACTAAACATACAGAATAAAGAAAGAATATTAAGAGCTGCTGTTGTTTATGCTGCGGCGCTGCTCCTCGTGGCTGGTCGCCGCCCACGGCAGCCATGCCAGCGGAGGAGTGTGCTGATTGAAAGAATCACAGCCATGGTTACCTTTTAGAGCTTTATTGGGAGGGGGGAGAGAGAGAGAGAGAGAGAGAGAGAGAGAGAGAGAGAGAGAGAGAGAGAGAGAGAGAGAGAGAGAAGGGGGAGGGGAGTCGACAGGAGGAAGGAGCAGAAAGGAGAGGAGACAGAGAGCACACAGAGGGCCCATCCGCTTTTTAGGCTGGGACGCCGTCGAAGGCTGATGACATAATTAAGGAACAGCTGCAAAGGAAAAAGGCCAAGTGACTTATAAAGGCAGACCCATTAGAATAACACCTGACTTTTCAATGCAAACCCTGAAACCAGAAGGTCCTGGAAAGATGTTATGCAAACATTAAGAGACCATGGATGCCAGCCTAG
The DNA here is from genome assembly GCF_949786415.1 of Peromyscus eremicus. Lineage (NCBI taxonomy): Eukaryota > Metazoa > Chordata > Mammalia > Rodentia > Cricetidae > Peromyscus > Peromyscus eremicus. Next base: position 114,863,987 of record NC_081439.1, read on the forward strand.
ACTAATATACCCAGCAAAATTTTCAGTCACCATAGACGGAATACACAAGATATTCCAAGACAAAACCAGATTTAAACAATACCTATTCACAAATCCAGCCCTACAGAAAGCACTAGAAGGAAAACTCCAACCTAAGGAAGTCAGATGCACCCACGAAAACACAGGCAATAGATAACTCCACAGCAGTAAATCCCAAAGAAGGGAAATACACACACACACACTACCACCAAAAGATACCAGGAATTAACAAAATCACTGGTCACTAATATCCCTTAATATCAATGGACTCAATTCACCTATAAAACAACAAGGCTAACAGAATGGATATGAAATCAGGAACTATCCTTCTGCTGCATATAAGAAACAAACCTCAGGGAGGGAAAAAAAAAAAGAAACAAACCTCAATTTCAAAGACAGACACTACCTCAGAGTGAAAGGCTGGGAAAAGACTTTCCAACCAAATGGACTTAAGAAGCAAGCTGGTGTAGCCATCCAAATATCTAACAAAATAGACTTCAAACTAAAATCAACTGAAAGAGATCGGGAAGGACATTACATATTCGTTACAGGGAAAATCCACCAAGATGAAGTCTCAATTCTGAACATTTATGTCCCAAATACAAGGGCACTCACATTTGTAAAAGAAACATTACTAAAGCTTAAATTGCACGTCAAACCCCACACATTAATAGTCGGAGACTTCAACACCCCTTACTCTCACCAATAAACAGGTCTGCCAGACAGAAACTTAACAGGGAAATAAGAGATCTGACAGATGTCATGACTCAAATGGACTAAACAGATATCTACAGAACATTCTTCCCTAATCCAAAAGAATATACCTTCTTCTCAGCACCCCATGGAACCTTCTCTAAAATTGACCACAAACTCATCTATCTCCCTGGCCCTACACCCTTTAAAAAATTTATATTTGCTGGGTGGAAGTTCCAGGGACAAGCAAAGTTTCGCATTCACTCTCCTCTAATAGGATGGGACTGGTTTGGAATCTTTATGATAATATTAAATTCACTAGAGAAATTGATGGTTTCCAAATTAGCAAGCATAGTAGTGGGACAGTTTCATTTTTAAGCTTTTTACTGTGTGGGCCATTGGAAAACACTGGAGTCTCTGAAAAGGACAACTGGGAAAGAGTCACAGCATTTGATTGTAAACTCAGAGGTTGACCACGGTGAATTCTTTTATTTTTTTCTTTTAAAAAATATTATTCCAAATGTTACAGTGACAATACAAAAATCACATAAAATAATGAAATTATTATCCTTTTGACATAGTCTGAGGAATAGATTTAAAAGGAAAAATGTAAAGCTTGTGCTCTAAAAGTACATTGTGTATAAATTATCTTATAAATTTACATTAAGTATAAAGAGATTAAACACCAAAACCTCGGGAGGCAGAGGTAGGTGGATCTCTGTGAGTTCAAGGCCATCCTGACCTACAGAGTTAGTTCCAGGACAGCTAAGGCTGTTACACAGAGAAAGCTTGTCTCAGAAAACCAATTTAAAAAAAAAAAGAAAGAGCCGGGCGGTGGTGGCGCACGCCTTTAATCCCAGCACTCGGGAGGCAGAGCCAGGCGGATCTCTGTGAGTTCGAGGCCAGCCTGGGCTACCAAGTGAGTTCCAGGAAAAGACGCAAAGCTACACAGAGAAACCTTGTCTCGAAAAACCAAAATAAATAAATAAATAAATAAATAAAAAATAAAAAATAAAAAAAAAAGAAAGAAAGATAATCTAAACTGATGCAAAGGCATCTGAGTTTAAAGTGCAAAAGATTTACTAGTGTTAAGATGGGAACAACTAACCAAAAAAAAAAATCCTTAGCTGGGTGGCAGTGGCGCACGCCTTTAATCCCAGCACTCAGGAGGCAGAGACAGGCGGATCTCTGTGAGTTCGAGGCCAGCCTGGTCTACAGAGTGAGTTCCAGGAAAGGTGCAAAGCTACACAGAGAAACTCTGTCTCAAAAAAAAAAAAAAAAAAAAGATGGGAACAACTTCTGAACTGACTTGCAATTCAGTGTAACCTCCAGCAAAATGTCTAAACCTTCTTCTGCAGGCATGCAAAGCCAGTCCTCAATATAGACAGAATTGTAACTGCTGTCTGAGGAACCAAGAGCAGCTGTATTCATGAAGAGCATAGAACGACGGTTGTCAGGGGATGGAGGAGGGACATTTGTCTCCTGAGTACAGTGTCAGTTTGGCATGACGAAAGGAATCCTGGAGATGTGTTCTGATTGCTGCACAGTGATGTTAATGTACCACTGAACTGTACCCTTGGAATGGTTCCAATGATAGCCTTTACTTTCTGTATATTTTATTCTAGAAATAGTTTTGATTAGCAAAGGAACCGAATAGATAATTCTCCAAAGATGATGAGCAAAAGGCCAATAAGCACAGGAGAAGATGTTCAACATCACCAGTTACTGAGGAAACATGAAAAACATGAAACTGTTTCACATCTACTAAGATAACACAAAAGACAGACAGTGGCACTTGAGGAGAATGTAGAAATTGGGACCTGTGCTGTATTGATGGAACTGCAAGATGGTACAGATGCTGTGGAAAACTGGTGGGCCCTCAGAAAGTTGATTATGGGCCAGAAGTGGTGACTTATTCCTGTAAAAAATAAGCCAGGTGGTGGTGTTGGCAGTGGTGGCGCACACCTTTAATCCCAGGACTCGGGAGGCAGAGGCAGGTGGATCTCCGAGTTTGAGGCCAGCCTGGACCACAGAGTGAGTTCCAGGACAGGCAGGGCTACACAGAGAAACCCTGTTTCAAAAGCCCAAAACACACACACACACACACACACACACACACACACACACACACACACACACACACATCTTGTCCCTGTCCTTTTAGATACTGAAGATAAAGCAGGGCCTTGTTTAAACCAGGCAATTGCTTTATCACTGACTGAGCGAATTATGCTGCATGCTGCTTCTGTGACTAGAATATGGAATTCCTAATGCTATCCTCCTCCAGTCTCTCTTCCTGCTTTCACAGTCACTTGTAAAATATATGGAGAAGGGGCTGCAGAGATGGCTCAGTGGTTAAGAGCACTGGCTGCTCTTCCAGAGGTCCTGGGTTCAATTCCCAGCACCCACATGGCAGCTCATAACTGTTTGCAACTCCAGTTTCAAGGGACCTGACACCCATGGCAAAACACCAGTGCACATAAAAAATAAAAAGAATGTACGGAGGAGTCACTGTCACAAAATCAAAGTAGCAGATATCACTGAATCACCACATAGAAAAGATCTGTCCCAAAGTGTCTGTCACTTGGACCAGAAATGGATTTTGTGGAAACAAAAAATTTAATTCTATTGAGATTTTGGGCAGATTGTAACCACAGCATGACTACTACAACATTCTGGCTAAAATGAACCTAAGTAGCCTCTCTGGTAAATAAAGAGAATAGAAAACTAATTATCAATTCCTGAGCGTTTGTCATGTGTACTGGAGCCAACTAGGGGTGTGTGTGTGTGTGTGTGTGTGTGTGTGTGTGTGTGTATGTGTGACTGTATATTTATGTGTGCAGATGTGTGTGTGCAGATGTGTGTGTGTGCAGATGTGGTGGGGGTTGTGTGTGTGCAGATGTGTGTGTGGTGTGTGTGTGTGCAGATGTGGGGGGGTGTATGTGGGTGGGTGTGGGTGTGGGTGCATGTGTGTGTGTCCGTGTGTGTGTGTGTGTGTGTGTGTGTATGTGTGTGTATGTGTGTGTGTATGTGTGACTGTATATTTATGTGTGCGGATGTGTGTGTGTGTGACTGTATATTTATGTGTGTAGATGTGTGTGTCCGTGTGTGTGTGTGTGTGTGTGTGTGTATGTGTGACTGTATATTTATGTGTGCAGATGTGTGTGTCCGTGTGTGTGTGTGACTGTATATTTATGTGTGCAGATGTGTGTGTCCGTGTGTGTGTGTATGTGTGACTGTATATTCATGTGTGCAGATGTGTGTGTCCATGTATGTGCGCGTGTGTGTGTGTTGCAAAGATAACTAAGATGTGTTGAAACTGGCACTGTCTGTGCTGTCTTCTTCAGTTTTCCCTTTTTTTTTTTTTTTGTTAAGAAAATTTTTTCATTCATTTTACACACCAAAGATTCCTCCCTTCCCTCCTCCCGGGCACCCCAGCCTCCTCCTCCCAATCTACCCCCTACTGTCCCCCAGTAGAGGCAAATCAAAGCCGTCCTCAAGGCTGCAGGAGCTGTCCCATCCTAGGCAGTGGGCTCCACAAAGCCTGCTCATGCACCAGAGATGGATTCTGATCCTACCGCCAGGGGGCCCCCAAACAGATCAGGCTACACGACTGTGCATAGGACTGGACTAGGTCATTCCTATGCAGGCTCCACAGCCATTGATCCAACTTCCACGAGTTCCCACTAGTTTGGTTTGGTCGTCTCTGCAGGTTTCCCCATTGGTGGCTCCGTGGTTAAGAGCACTGACTGATATTTCCGAGGACCCAGGTTCAGTTCCCAGGTTCTTCCACTTTAATGAACAGACCCAAACAGTCCTTTTCATATATGCTCATAACAATTTCACCTCCTCTTCACCTCCTCAACCTTTCAATCAGCCCAAACTACTGAATCCAGGCCTCAACTCAGCTGTTTGTGGTGGAAAAATGACACTTCCCTTCTAGTTATCTGGCTCTTGCTCATCCTGTATGTCTTAGAGTTACGACACAGTCTCTTTTTTCTTTTTTTTAAAATCAATTAATTCTATATTTCTTTTATCTATAATATCATACAATATATTTTGATTATGATTTCCCCTTCCCTAACTCCTCCCAGATCCTCCCCACCTCTCTTCCCATCCAAATCTACACCCCCCACCCCCATTTCTCTCATTAAAAAACAAGCAGGCAGTCAGGTGGTGGTGACACACACCTTTAATCCCAGCACTTGGGAGGCAGAGGCAGGTGGATCTCTGTGAGTTTGAGTCCAGCCTGGTCTACACAGCGAGATCCAGGTCAGCCAAGGAGAGCTAAGGCTACACAAAGAAACCCTGCTCAAAGAAAGGAAGAAAGGAAGAAGGAAGAAAGGAAGAAGGAAGGAAGGAAAGAAAAGAAACAAGCATCTAAAAATAATAAAAGATAAAACCAAAAACAAACTGCAATAGGACAAAGCAAACACATATCTTAGAGTTTTGACCCCATCTCTCTTTTTTTTTTTTGTTTTTTGTTTTTTGTTTTTTCGAGACAGGGTTTCTCTGTGTAGCTTTGCGCCTCTCCTGGAACTCACTTGGTAGCCCAGGCTGGCCTCGAACTCACAGAGATCCGTCTGGCTCTGCCTCCCAAGTGCTGGGATTAAAGGCATGCGCCACCACCGCCCGGCTGACCCCATCTCTTTTTAAAAATTAATTTTAAATGTTCATGTGTGTGAATGTCTTGCCAGCATGTATGTACGTACACCATGTGCATGCAGGGCCCATGAAAGCCAGAAGTCAGTGCTGGATTGCCTGGAACTGGAATTATAGGCAGTTGTAAGCTGCCATGTAGGTGCCAGGAGCCCATCTCAGGTCCTCTTTAAGAGCAGCAAGTACTCTTAAGCACTAAGCTCCAGGACACCATCTCTTTGGGAACCGTTCTCTGCACTGTGAGTGTAGGTTGAGTGCTTTTCTTCTGGCTCTCGCAGTGCCCTAGAGCACATTCCTCTCACCATGCTGCGGATCAATTGCTTGCTAGCTGTCTGTCTTTTCTACCAATGGCTAGGTACTGCTCTCCTTATCTTTGTGATCTTGCATCTCACCAATATCCTGGCACAAATTGGGAATAAACCACATTTTCTAGTGAAATTATATATATAGCACCTGCTGGGTGGTGGTGGTGGTGGTGCACACCTTTAATCCCAGCACTTAAGAGGCAGAGGCAGGCAGATCTTTGAGTTCAAGGCCAGCCTGGTCTACAGAGTGAGTTCCAGGACAGCCAGAGCTGTTACACAGAGAAACCCGGTCTCAAAAGACAAAACAAAACAGAAATTGTATAGCACCTCATCAACATTTGACAATCTGTGAATGAAAGACCTTGCTGGGTTCTTGGGACAGGTATAAAACACATGTGACCAGAATAAAGCTAGAAGCATATTAGAAGGTATAGGAAATAGGGGTGGTTGGCATTTGGGATGTGGCCTGATGGGAAGGCTCTTGGTATCGTGGAGATGGGTTTAGACTTCATTGTCTTAGGAATGAGGGGGTAAGAGAGTGAGTTTAGGGGTCATTATTTTAGTATCAGAATGTGGGATGGGTTTAAAGGTAGAATTATCCAGACCAACCAGTGACCATTCTGTCAGAGGTGGCAGAACTGAGGAAGACTAGGGGAGGCTAGGAACTGAGAACTGGCCCTCAGAATGCTTCGTCTGAGCTCTGCAGGTCAGTTTTCAAACACAAATGAAATAGTTAACAATCAGCAAGTCCTTCCTGGTTTTTTCCTAAGGTCCTGTTTTATCTAACCCAAAATAGCCTCAAACTTGTTAAAGCTAAGGATGACTTTGAACTTTTGATGCTCCTGCTTCTACCACCCAAGTGTTAAAACTACAAATGTGCGCCCACACGCTCACACACACACACCCTACCCGCTCCCCGTACCCCCTACTGTGGTGATAAGGATCAAAGCAGGCAAGCACCCCACCAACTAAGCTATAGCCTCAGGCCCTTGGTTTCCGGCTCTCTAGTCCGAGAAACAGAACCCTGGGCGTCTTTTACCAGGAAGCAGTAGAAACAGAACCCTGGGCGTCTTTTACCAGGAAGCAGTAGAAACAGAACCCTGGGCGTCTTTTACCAGGAAGTAGTTTATTATGCTGGCAGGCTTCTAGCAGATTGTTATCCGAAGGCTAGAGCCCAGAATGATACGGGTTGATGCTTTTATAAATTTTTGGCTCTTTTCTTTCTTATCTGTGGCTACATGCATTTTGATTGTGTGTTTTAAATTACTAGGCAGTAACGAGAAGAGGAAGGAAGGGGGTGTAGGAGAGATGTGGTCAGTTTGCACGTCCACATGAGGACACTGACCAGCCTGTAATCACATACGACCAGCCTACAGGGCTGTTCCCTGTTTTCTGATTACCCCTCCTCCCAACCACATCTTCATTAAAAGACTCTTAATAAAGAGTCAAAGAGCAGGATGATCAAATATGACTGACTGCCAAGGAGACCAGTCTCACCAATTTATAGTTTCACTTTATGAACCTTAGATCTTCTTCTTCTTCTTCTTCTTCTTCTTCTTCTTCTTCTTCTTCTTCTTCTTCTTCTTCTTCTCCTCCTCCTCCTCCTCCTCCTCCTCCTCCTCCTCCTCCTCTCTCTCTCTCTCTCTCTCTCTCTCTCTCTCTCTCTCTCTCTCTCTCTCTCTCTCTCTCATTTTTCAAGACAGAGTTTCCCTGTGTATCCCTAACAGTTCTGGAACTCACTCTGTAGACCAGGCTGGCCTCGAACTCATTAACAGTGAGTGCTGCCACCACCATCTGGCTTCATTTTCATTTTTAGTATCAGGAATGTATTTCCTATTTCAATTTCTGTACTCTTTTTCTCGTGAGTTTCAATATGGTGGGGCTCCCAAAGCTACATAGACACTCAGTCTTAAAGTTGGGGCAATCCTGTTAACTTGATATAACCATTAAAAACAGGATATCTCGGGGGCTGGAGAGATGGCTCAGAGGTTAAGAGCACTGCTTACTCTTCCAAAGGTCCTGAGTTCAATTCCCAGCAACCACATGGTGGCTCACAACCATCTGTAATGAGATCTGGTGCCCTCTTCTGGCCTGCAGGGATACGTGCAGACAGAACACTGTGTACATAATAAATAAATAAATCCTTTAAAAAAATAAATTAAAAAAAAAAACAGATATCTCATTTGATAGAATGTCCTCTGCTGAGGACATACACAATAGCCACATGAACAGATCAACCTACATATACACATACATGAATGTGCACACATGTATGTACACACACACACACACACATATATATATACAATTAAATACGAATTGAAAGAACCTAAATTAGAGAGGCTTACCATGAAATACAGACACAAAACATTCTAGTTTTTCTGCATAAATCAATGAGCAAGAGCTCTGAAGCAGTAGTAATCAAAATAACCTAGGGAAATAGACCCCAAATGAACATAAACCCATTATTAGGATTGTGAAACATCATATCAGTTTTCATTCAACAGTTCATGTTTTCATTCAAAACTCACTGGAGATGGTGTTTTAAGAGCATGGGTTGCCAGGGCAGGGAGGTGGATGAAGGGAGGCTGGTATGTGATAGTGTGAAGTGTGTAATATATGTTGTTCTTTAAATATAAATGTAAAATGGTGTGTCCCTTGACTGTAATATTTTCTCCACTACTCATATATAAGAACATCACAACAGAGTTAGAAGATAATGGTGGTGGTGATGGGAACGATAAAGGCAAGAAGCTGGAGAGGAAGAGAGTTTTCACTGAGGTATAGATGAACTAATATTAGTTACTTTTTGTCAGTTTCACAGAATCTTGCTGATTTCAACAAGAAGAGGGAAGTCTGTCTTTGCTCAAAGTTCAGGGGATACAGTCCATCATGCAGGGAAAGAACATTAGCTGGTGCTCTTGTGTTTCAGCTTGTTGCATGATGGTGGCCAGGACAGAGACAGGACTGGAACCAGGCCAGCAATTTAACCCTTAAAGTCCACTTGCTGACTTAGCTTCCGCCAGCCAGGCCTCACTGATTTTATTTGTTATGCATATGAGTGTTTTGCCTTTATGTGTGTCTATGCACCACACAAGTGCCTAGTTTCGGTGGAGGCTAGAAGAGGGCATCAGATTCCCTGGGACTGGAGTTACAGATGGTGGGGACTGGGAATCAAAACTCAGATCCTTGACAGACATTGTGGTGCACGCCTTTGATCCCAGCACTCCACAGGCAGAGGCAAGTGGATCTCTGTGAGTTTGAGGCTAGCCTAGTGTACTACTAAGTGAGAGCCAGGACAGCCAGGGCTGTAACACAGAAACCCTGTCTTGAAAAAACAAAACAAAACAAACCTAGATCCTCTGGAAAAGCAGCGAGTGCTCTTCTCAAGTGTTGAGCTATCTTTCCAGGCCCCAGGCCTCATGTCATACGAGTTCCATAGCCTCTAAGAAGAACACCATTATCTGAGAACTGAGTATTCAAAAACATGAGCTTGTGGGAGACATTTCATATTCAAACTATAATAACTATGCTTACCTATGTCTGGAGATTTTTTTCTTTTCTTTTTTCTTTTTTTTCTTTTTTTTTTTTTTTTTTTGGTTTTCAAGACAGGGTTTCTCTGTGTAGTTTCGGTGCCTGTTCTGGATCTCGCTCTGTAGACCAGGCTGGCCTCGAACTCACAGAGATCTGCCTGGCTTTGCCTCCTGAGTGCTGGGATTAAAGGCATGCGCCACTGCCGCCTGGCTGGATTTTTATAATGATTGATATTGGCTAACATTTTATAATTACATAGTGCATTTTAAAAGCTAGTCATATGGGGTTGGAGAGGATGCAGGTGTGATTCCTAGTACACACATGGTGGTTCCCAACCATCTGTAACTCCAGTTCCAGAGTGTCTGATGTTGTCTTCTAGACTCTGAAAGCACTGCATGTACTCAGTGCACAGACGTACACGCCAGCAAAACACCCACACATATAAAATAAAAGTAAAATATTTGGGGGCTTTTTTATTAATGTTTTTCATTTATTTTACATACCAACCACCGTTTCCCCTCCCTCTTCTCTTCCCATTCTCTTCCTCCACCTCCCATCTATCCCCACCTCTCATCCACTCCTCCTCTGTTCAGAAAGGGTAAGGCCTCCCATGGGAGTCAACAAAGCATGGCATATCAAGTTGAGGCAGAACCAAGCTCCTCCCCCTGCATCAAGACTGAGCGAGGCATCCCACCATAGGGAATAGGTTCCAAAGAGTCAGCTTATGCATCAGGGACAGAACCTGGTTCCACTGCTTTTAAAAACTAAAAAGAGAGAAAATGATGTATGTGCCCACAAATACACAAAACGTCATATTATATAACCACTAGGGACAGATATGAAATTATGTTCAGTTGTGTTTCTTTTTTGAACGGTTTTCTCCTGGTCATAATTAATAATTAGAACATCTAAGAAGCTGCTGTTTCAGCTGTCATTCTCATCCCGTCAGTCTTCCAAGTGGCCTCTGAAGTCAGACTTCTTGGACCCAAATACTGGCTGCGCTATTTGATAGCGCTATGTTCTCTTAGGTAACTTAACTTCTTCGCACCTTCGTTTACTCATCTGTCAAATGGTCATAAAATTGTTTTCCTCATAGAACCATTGGGAGGATTAAATGAGATATCTCTACATTATCTTGCAGTATTCTGTCTTCCTGTGCATATATTACCTTCCCAGCAGACCACAGCATATATCATTGGGAGAGGAACTGTGTTCTATTCATCTTTAGAATCAATAGCCAGTTGATATACATTATTGATTGAGGGGAAATTTGATGTCACATTTTCCCTTCATCGTTGTTCTATTTTGGCTGAAAGCAGGTCCATTAAGTGGGTCCTCTGCCACTATACTTTGTGAATGAAAGCAGACATCTCTCACAATAATCAAGTGTGTGACATGAAATGATGGCCTTTGTTTTGAAGAGTTCCTAAAAGGTACAAGTGTTTTTAGCAAAGTACATTTCTGCTGTGGGCACAGAAATTTAAGACTTTCTTCCTAAAGAAAGCTCATAGTCTAGAGAGCATGTAATTGGTTTCAGGTGGATTTATCTTGATTTGTTGCCTGGTGATAGCCAAAGGAAGTTACCCTGTGGTGAACCACAAGTCTGTTTGCCATTATGGTTTCACACAAAACAGGCTGGAGCAGAGAGCATTCATAGAGGAGAGCAATGCCAGAATGGGTTAATTTTAGCTAGATAATGGGAACATCAAGTCCTCAGAAACACTAGGGGAGGCACAGCTGTTTTAATGTCCTCGTTTAAGTAAGCAAAATGTCTCCCTTAGGGATAGCTTCTATTCATTTTTGCTACTGTACACAGGTCATACTTCATGGATTCTTTGCATGGATCTCATGTTTTGGGTGAAACTGAACATTATAATGTAATACCTTTGGCAATAAGATTCTTCTGCTTCCCCAGGTTGTTGCTGTTTGTTGCAGACTGCAGGGTGTTTTAGTTTGGGTTTGGATTTGAGTTTATAGTTTTGCATTTTGGAGTCAGGGACTCCCAGCCCAGGCTAGCTTCAAACTCACTATGTAGCCCAGGGTGGACTTCAGTGTCTACTCCTCTTGCCTCTAGCTCCCGAACGCTGGGGTCCTAGTGAAGCAGTACCACGCAGGTTAGTTGCTGGGGTTTTGTTGAGTGTTGGACACTGGTTTTGTAGAGGCTTCATCTATTGTGCGCATTCCCTGAACTCTTTGTTAGCCTCACAGTTCACTAAATAATCCTGGTAGGTTTAGAGACAAAACAAAACAAAAAAACCTCTACCCTCTCCTATCAGCTGCTTGTTCAGAACTCAAAGGTCAGTCAGAGGTAAAAGCCTGGGGTCTTCTCAGATCTTCTCTGAGCATCCATCCCCAGGCGCATGCATGGCTTTGCTCAGTTTCCTCAGCCATTTTTACCGCCTGATCCCACACGTATTTTTACCAGCAGCTTTTTGCCACTCAAGACTGTTGGGTCCATCTGCTCCTTGCTCTTTCTTGTTCCCAGCCCCAGGAACATGTGGCTAACGTCCTTTCAATTCTTTCAGTAAAAGTTGCTCGGGAGGCTGCCTGTTGCAGCCCTGAAAAGATTCTAAGACTGGTCAAACAGAAGCGAGCCTGGGATCATCCCTCTGGGAGCCGCTACACTGGCATTTTATGACCAACTGTTAAATGATATCTATAATCTGGTCTGCAACTGGCTATGCCCTTAAATAATCCTCTTGACTCTGGTTGAAGAACAGCCGCAGATGGCAATTCTAGCACAGGGAACAGCAGGCAAGACTCCAAAGTTCGGATTGGTGTGAATCTGTTCTGCTCCTGAGAGAAACGCCCCCCACCATGTTGCTAGTTGCCTGATCACCAGGACGCAAAGTGACATTCCACAGCTTTACCCACCAGGATATTGGAGGGAGGACACTTAAATTCAATCTTGAAACATGTCAAAGAACTTTCTAGTTGGGTCTACAAAGATTAAGGCCAGATGTGGGAAGTCTATCTTCCTTACATAAATTTTTTCCTCCTCCTCCCCTCTTCCTCCCCCTCCTCCCCCTCTCCCCCTCTTCCTCCCCCTCCTCTTCCCCCTCCCCTTTCCTCTTCCTCCCCCTCCTCCCCTTCCTCCTTCTCCTCCCCCTTTTTAAGTTTTCATTATATAGATATAGCTAGCTTGGAACTCACTATGTAGATCATACTGGCTTCGAACTCAGAGATTTCTCTGCCTCTGTCACTGCCTCCTGAGTGCTGGGATTGAAGGCATGCACCACCATACCCCACAGAAGTCCTTTTTTTATGCCAAATGAGCAGCCAGTAAAAACAGAAGTGTGAAGCAGTTTATGTTTTGATTGAAGTACTTTTCTCAAACCTTCTCACAGTACTACCACCATTTTTGTAGGAAATAGGTATTGTTGTCACTCTAGAAATTTAAATATTATAAAGACTAGGATGTCTGCTGTGAGATAGTGTCTTCTGAAACAAACAAAAAAGAGGACATGAAGTGGAGGGGTGTGGGAAGAAGGGGGTGGATCTTGGAGGAGTTAGATGGGAGGAGCAGGGGGTTAATGATCAAATACATTATACGGATTTCTCACAGAATTGATAAAAATATATTAAATATTTATTTATTTATTTTTGAGACAGGATTTCTCTGTGTAACAGCCCTGGCTGTCCTGGAACTCGTTCTGTGAACCAGGCTGGCCTCGAACTCACAGAGATCCACCTGCCTCTGCCTCCTGAGTGCTGGGATTAAAGGTGTGCACCACCACAGCCTTCTACGTTTTTAAAAGTTACAATTTTCTTTGTGTGTGTGTGCATGCACACCATAATGGATGTGTGGAGACAGAAGACAGTCTGTAGAAACTGGATCTCAGCTTCTAACACGTAGGTCCTGGGGTTCTGATTTAGGTTGTCAGGTTTGGCAGCAACTGCCTTTACCTACTAAGCCATCTCGTCAGCCCCATTATCACCATTTTGCATGGGAAATATGCTGAAGGAGATGGTCACTCCGTTAGCTACAAGTGTCCATAAGAAGATGGCCACAGAATATTTACAAAAAGTTACTATAAGTAACTATTATACTGTCCATTGTGAAATACCACAGACAACACCCTTTATTCCTTCATGGTTTCCATGTTATCCACAGTTAAGAACGGAGTTACTTTCCTCTGAGTTGACCCTGCCTTCAGGCCGAGCTTCCCCACATACATGAGCTTCTATTGTCCCTTTTCTGGTGTCCTTGTTCACAGAATTTTTTGTTGTGGTTTGGTGTTTTTGTTTTTGTTTTGTTTTTTCAAGACAGGGTTTCTCTGTGTAGCTTTGGAGCCTGTCCTGAAAGTTGCTCTGTAAACCAGGCTGGCCTGTTTTTTGTTTGTTTGTTTGTTTGTTTGTTTGTTTGAGACAAGGTTTCGGGTTTCTCTATATAGCCCTGGCTGTCCTGGAAATAGCTCTTTAGACCAGGCTGGCTCAAACTCAGATATGCACCTGCCTCTGCCTCCCCAGTGCTAAGATTAAAGGCATGAGTCACCACACCACAAGTTTGATTTTTATTGATGAGTGACAATTTTGTATGCATAGGTCTCACTAAACTGGATATAACCAGAGGTATAGTAGTACCAAGAGGAGCAAACAGGAGAATTAAGTAGCAGTTGTCAGGAAAAATGAATCTATCATTTTGCCTAGTTTTCTTTATGTACACACAAAATATGAATCAAATTTGAAATACTTCGATGGTAATGAAATTACACTCACATAGCTATGTAAATAAACATCTTACCTCCCAATATTTAATCTGCAATGGGCCTGCAGTTTTCCAGCGCACATTTACTATTTTCTGCAATAGCAACTTCGGGAAATGTGCTATCTTTTCTATCAAAGGGTTAAATAAGACAAAAGCCCTTTGAAAAAATTGTGAAGAAGCCGCTTAGCAGAAATTCAAATTCCTCCAGGGTCAGCTCTTCTTGAAATCAAAGTACTCGCTCAAGGTTGCATCCTTCTCTCAAAAGTTGCAATTTACTTATCCACTGCGCTATTTTGAGTTAGCCAAACACTGGAGAATGCGAGGCCAGGCTCTGGGCACTCAGTGAGTTACAGAACTCCTCTAGCCTAGGAATAAAAACCCAGCAGCAAGGTCAGGTGTGGTGGTACAGGTCTTTAGTCCCAGGCAGAAGGAAGTGGCCCTGTGTGAGTCCAAGGCCATCCTGATCTACACAGTGAGTTCCAGTACAGCCCGTACTATGTAGAGAGACCTTATCCCCAGAACAAAGCGAACAACAACAAACCCACAGCAGGCCCCCTACTAGCCTGCTTGATTTGACATTGTTGAGTACCTTGCACCTTGCTGGCAGAAGTAAACTTTTTGCTTTTTGAAAATACTTTGGCTTGTGTGGTCATTTTCTTGGGACCTAAGATCCATTTCATATGTGTGTGTGTGTGTGTGTGTGTGTGTGTGTGTGTGTGTGTGTGTAAGTGTGTGTGTAGGTATTTGCATGTGAGTGCAGGTATCTGCAGAGGCCAGAGAAGTCAGATCTTTCTGAAGAGTTACAGGCTGATGGAGTAAGTGGCCCGCTGGAGATGCTGGGAATTGAACTAGGGTCCTCTAGAAGAGCAGTACATGCTTTTACCACTAAGCCATCCCTCCAGACCACTGAGACCCACTTTTAACAGGAACCAATGACCTTATTTTGTAATTTTCTTCTGAAGCAAGGACTGTTTCATCTCTGGTAATCTTCATTTTATTTTTTTTAGACAGGGTTTCTCTGTGTAGCCCTAGCTGTCCTGGAACTCATTCTGTAGACCAGACTGGCCTGGAACTCACAGAGATCCGCCTGCCTCTGCCTCCCGAGTGCTGGGATTAAAGGCATGTGACACCACTGCCCAGTGGTAATCCTCATTTTTATCATTTATAGAAAACTAAAGGATAGAGGAGGAGGAAAGTATGATGAATTACAATTTTTAAAGGAAACATAAGATTTATTTGCATGATTTTTCTGCTATGAGGTTAATTGTGCTAAGCTTGGAATCAAAAGCACGTTTCCTTTTGTATAGGAATCACCAGTACACCAGAAGCTTAGGTTTCTATGTATTTTCTTAAATTACATGACAGACTGCTGGGATTAAAGATGTGTGCCATCACCGCCAGCTTATTTTTAATTTTTTATTAAATTAGGGAAATATGCGTGCCTGTGATTTTGACTCGGAAGTTAGAGGTCAACAAGAACTATCACTGTGCGCAAAGCCCAGGTCATCTTCTTTTCATTGGAGCCCAGTTTGGTAGAGAGGTAAAGTTTATCTCTGAAGACTCACTAAAGAAAGACAGGCAGGAAGTCAGTTGGTAGTGTAGGAATTCGTGTCTGGCACCCACACAGAGAACCAGGGCACAGCAATACAGTACAGAAGTGGTGTGGTCAGTGGTTGGCTTTACCACCTGGCACAGACTAATTATCTTTGGGCATCTGGTTACTGATATCCAGCCAGCTGTTCAGTCCCATCTGGAAGATACCTATAGTGTAATGTTCACTTATAATGTCATTGATTAGAGACCACTGGCAAATGGTGTATAGGTCCTATGGCATTTAAAATCCTTACTTTTATCTCTTAGAGAAAGAAGTTGTTTGATAATCTAACTTCGTAGGACAGCTGATGCTCTATATTATTATGTTGTTGTTGTTATTGTTATTATTACTGTTGTTGTTGTTGTATATGCCATGGAGGGCATGCACACCTGCCATGGTGGGCACATGGAGTCCAGAGGAGAGATTTGTGGAGCCGGTCCTTTCCTTTCCTTTCAGTGGGTTCTGGAGATCACACTCAGGTTCTCAGCCTATTGCACCAAGTGCCTTTATCTGCTGAACCATCTCTCTGGCTCAGCTAGTTGACGCTTTTGGTAAAGTTCTGTTACTAGTCTTTTGTTAGCCAATTTGCTGTGGGTGCAGCACACGGACATGAGGGAGTTTTTCCATAGACACTCTCCAAGTAGCTTCAAGCTCCTGTTTGGTCTCAACTCTCTTGCCATGCAGCTTCTCAATACCATGCTTCTTGTCAGATGGGCTATCCAATCAGCAGGATGGCTGATGGAACGGTGCTTGTTGTACTAACATCTTCTGGGGAGATGTGACCAAAGGACAATTTGTCACAGATAGAGCGCAACAACTGGCCAAAGAAGGATTCCATCCAAGTCTGGTTTGGCGAAGTGAGCTTAATTGGGTTATTTACAAGGGCATGGGGAATTTATGAGTGGCTAGAAAATCGAAGACAAGAGAATTCAGGAGAATGAGTTTCAAGGGTCTAATCAACACTCTAATAGAGAAATCTTCTCATTTAGAAGTTGAGATCCATATGAAGTCCACAATAAGTCTACCCAGTCTGTCATTGACTCTTGTGAAGACTCTGTATCTCGACACAAACTAGATTTGGGAAATGAACGTAGGCTGTATGGGATTTTTTTTTTTTTTACTTGCAGGGATCCAGCTGAATACAGTCCACACATTTCTATGACAACGTGACTTCTGCTGAAGCCAGGGCACATGAAGAGTGGTTGTGCCACTTTGAACTTCCACAGTGAAATGGGGCCAGGCCCTGGGATTGTGAGCTCTGCACCAGCCAGCTCCTGTAGACCAGCAGATCAGATGACCAACTGCTATTCAAGATAGTGAGCTGTGGTCCAGTTTCCTTGGAAAGATTAGAAACCCTTCCTTGTACTGTGTGTGGCTGCATTTCTGATTTCCATGCTCACTATGCCATTTGCCAAGTTTATGGTTGAAGGCCTGGTTTTTTGAGACCCCATCTTACCTCTATTTTTGAGTATTAACACTTCACAGCTCTTTTCTGTTTTTTTTTTTATTTAAGAAATTTTTTTATTCAGTTTACATACCAACCACAGATCCCCCTCTCATCCCTCTTCCCACTCCCCCCCATCCCCCCACCCCTTCATCCCCTCCTCCAAAAGGGTAAGTCAACTCCCCATGGGGAGTCAACAAAGCCTGGTACATTTAGTTGAGGCAGGACCAAGCCCCTCCCCTCTGCATCAAGGCTGAACAAGATGTCCCACCATAGATAATGGGTTCCAAAAAGGTAGCTCATGCACCAGGGATGGATCTTGATCCTATCGCCAGGGGGCCCCTTAAACAGACCAAGCTACACAACTGTCTCGCTTATGTAGAGGGCCTAGTCTGGTCCCACGCAGGCTCTGCAGCTGTTGGTCTAAAGTTTGTGAGTTCCCACGGGCTTGGTTCAGTTGTCTCTGTAGATTTCCCCATCACGATCTTGAACCTCCTTGCTCGTATAATCCGTCTTCCCTCTCTTTGACTGGACTCCTGGAGCTCGGCCTGGTGCTTGGCTGTGGATCTCTGCATCTGCTTCCATCAGTTACTGGATGAAGGCTCTCTTTGTCCGAAGAGCTGGCAGGGAGCCGCTGAGGTCTCGGGGGTGGGAGGGTGAGGGAGGTGGGGGGTGGGAGAAGTGGGGGACTTGGAAGATGGAGCGGGGCTTGTAGATTACAGGGTCCGATGGAGGGTGGGTGGGAAGGCCTGCCTGCAGGAGTCTTGTGGTCCAGTTACCTTGGAAAGATTAGAAACCGTTCCTTGTACTGTGCGTGGCTGTGTTTCTGATTTCCATGCTCACTATACCATTTGCCAAGCTAATGTGTAAGGGCCTGGTTTTTTGAGACCCCATCCTACCTCTATTTTTGAGTATTAATACTTCACCCTGTCTTGAAAAACAAAACAAATAAAAAAACAAGATAAACACGGTGGTAGAAGATGACAGAGTGCAGGTTGTATCCACCTTATGTCTACCTTATGGGTTCCTAGGCCCTCCTCCTCTGATGGGCTGGAGTATGTCACAGGTGAAAGCCATGTAGGGAAACTATAGGCTCCACATTCCAATGTAGATAGATTGGTTCCCCCACTGATGTACAGATCACAAGGCTTCAGTGGACGCCAAGTCATGACAATGTACAAATACAGTAAGCCATGACTACCCATAGGTGAATACAAAGAGGAAACAACACAAGAAAAGAAGTGGTTTGTCCTGATGGGCAGCTGTGTCCCTCCTCAGTAAGCCATTTACAGGTTTCCCACCCAGGAATACACACATACTGGGTGTTGACGTGCTTCTGGAACACACTGCCCAAACGTTTGTGTTGCCTTTGTCTCCCAAAGGGAACCTATGACCTGTCAGCAGATACAGGGCTTCTTATGGGAGTGACATATGGCAATAGTTAGCATGCACACTTTCAGGAGGCCTTTCTTGTCTGGCTGTATCTCTTGATAACCGGCCTGCTTACTCTGAAAATGTGCCAGCTTTGGAAATTCCTTGTCCCTGGGTGCTGGCATGATGGGCGCTATCTCCATGCCCTGCTCATCCCTCAGGCGAAGATACCGGATGCTTTGATTCAGGTTAAGGCTCTCCTTCTGGTCGTTGGGGTCATGTACTCATGAATGCTTTATAGGGCTAAATGATTCTGTGGATTGCCCTGTTCCTATAGAATAAATAGCACAGGGTTTTGTGCTTGACAAGCAAAGGTAACGATTGTGGAAAAAGACAGAAAAAATGGAAGAGCCAATGGAAGGATCTAATGAGATTTGTTCTCTGAGTCTGAGCCTTACTCAGCTGGAGTGACTCAACCTTGCAGTGAGCCACCGTTCAGCTGTACTGTGTCAGATTGCTGCAAAGCAAGCCATCTGCTTTTCCAGGATCAGATAAAGTCTGCTGGAGTCAGCTCATCGCGCCCCCCCCCCCCCCCCCCCCCCCCCCCCCCCCCGCCGCCGCCGCAGGAAGGGCAAGGACAGAGTATACAAAAACAGCTTTGCCAGTCAGTTTGGGGCCTTGTGCTTTGTGAGCCAGTGGCAGCTTTGCTGCTCTGACACTAGGGGGTGCTATAGCTTTAGAGCCATATAAAACAGGATCCTGCTAGGTATGCAGTTACTGACTTAGGCAAAACGCAGCTGGATGTCTAGAGCCATCTACATCTATGTCAGTATCTCAAAAACAAGAACAAAAACAAAACAACTCATTTTACTCGTGAACACGAATCTACACAGCGGTTTTGGGTGCTCTAGTCTGGGGGCAAATGAAAGTTAATTATAAATCTCTCTCTCGTTTTGTTTGGGGTTTTTTGTTTGGTTGGGGTTTTTTTTGGGGGGGCGGGGCAGTGACAGGATTTCTCTGTGCTCTCTGGCTGTCCTAGAACTCTGTAGACCAGGTTGGCCTCGAACTCACAGAGATCCACATGCCTCTGCCTCCCAAGTGCTGGGATTAAAGGTGTGCACCACCACCAGGCTGACCTGGAACTTCTGATCCTTCTGTCTCCACCACCTGAGCGGGAGTGAGGTATAGAAAGGATGGAGGATGGAAAGAGACCCACACTGAACGCAGCTGGTACCATTCCGTGGGCTGAGATCCTGGACCTGATCGAAAGAAGTGGAGCCGAGTGACAGCACTTATCTTTTTTCCTTTCTGACTGCAGATGCGATGCAGGTCTCTGCATCCACAACTAGAGCTGCCCTTGTCACCATGCCGCCCTTGTCACCATGCCTTCCCCATTGTGATGGACTGTGCCCCCAACTGAGAGCCAAAGAAATACTTGCTTTTCCAGGTATTTTTGCCACAGCAATGAGAAAGAAACTAAGAGATGAGCTAAGGACCATTTGGCAGAGCCGAACATGCTAAACCTCTGGTCATATAACCTGGGATTTGCACTCTGGATTTCCCAGCGACTACATATGCCCATTAAGCCAGTTCTTTACTTTCTGGGGTTTTGTTTGATTTTTGTCTGTGTCTGAAAAGTGATGTAGGATGGACAGTTTTCAGAGTCCGTTCCTATGTTCTTTATGCATTGCAAAAAGGGCCATGGGGTTCTTGGCTGGTTGCCACCCTCTTTTTTTCCTCTTTGTTGTTTTTAATTTATTTATTAATTATGTATACAGTGTTCTGCCTGCATGTATCCCTGCAGGCCAGAAGAGGGCGCCAGATCTCATTACAGATGATTGTGAGCCACCATGTGGTTGCTGGGAATATGAACTCAGGACCTCTGGATGAGCAGCCAGTGCTCTTAACCTCTGAGTCATCTCTTCAGCCCCCTTTGTTGTTGTTTTGAGACAGGGTTTCTCTGTGTAGCCCTGGCTAGCCTAGAACCTGCTCTGCAGACCAGGCTGGCTCTGAACTCAGAGATCCACCTGCCTCTGCCCTCCAAGTGCTAGGATTAAAGGCACGCACCAGCACACCTGGTTCTCAGCTTTTTTAAAGAATGTACATGTGAAAATTCTCTCCAAATGTTTTTTCCTTACATACCAGAGATGCAGTGCCTCAACCACTTCACCTTCTTTCTCTCTGATTAGTGTTGAGTCTCAGGGGGAAACTGGGTAGCAGCCCTTAGAAAGTACAGGAAAAGGAGGACGATGGGAAGAAACTCGCTCAAGTACCTTGGGATCAGCAATTGGGAAAGCTGAACCTTGGCTGAGAGTGGGAAGGAAGCCTGTGTTTACTTTGAAGCCACAGCTGTATCTTCTCCGTGAATGTTTTTTAAAAGGTCTATTCCGGAGGAAAGGAACAATAGTTGTTTTGCAGTTGTAGTAACAATTAAGCTTTTTAGAGCCTTTTAAACTGAGCTTCCGTCTTCACTGATAAGCGGTTGGGAAATTGGTAGCTGAGAAGAGGGGTTCCTTAGCAAAGACAGGATAGAGGCCGGAAAGTGGCTTAGAGACCAGGGCAGGTTCAGCTAGAGAAATTCTCACTGTCTAGGTCCAGAAGGTACCACGCTACTTAGAAAACGGTGTACACAGTTACATTGGGTTATAACACATATTGCGCTTACAATTTGGATACTGTGTATCTGTGGGGGAGGGGAATGGAATAAAGATGACATTAAAGGAAGGGAGAAGGAAAGGGAGTACACTGTGGGGAGAGGGCAGACAGAGACAGACATGGCACATGGGAGCTTGCTTTGTAGCTCAGGCTGGCCTAGAATTCACCACGTAGCCCAGGCTGAGCTGAGACTTGTGATTCTCTAGCCCCAGCCTCTTGAGTGCTGAGATCATAGCATCTACCAGGGCTGTTTTGGTGAAGAGCTAATGCTAGCTACAGGACATCTTCACATTTCCCCTATCTCCTAGTTGGAGAGAATGTGAGTTATAATCACAAAGATGAAATGTGGAACAAGAATCTCTTTCAGGGCCTGGAAAGATCATTAGTGGTTAATGTGGTGATATATTGTGTACCCTAATAAACTTGCCTGAGGATCAGAGGACAGAGCCAGCCACTAGATTAGACATAGAGGTCAGGCAGTGGTGGCACACACCTTTAATCCCAGCACTTGAGATCTCATGCCTTTCCTCGGGAAGCACACGCGCCTTTAATCCCGGGAAGTGATGTCTGGGCAGAGAAAGGTACATAAGGCGTGAGGAAATAGGAACTCACTCTCTTCAGACTGAGGATTTTGTGGCGGTAAGAACTAGTGGCTGGTTGTTCTGTTTCTCTGAGCCTCAGGCAAGTTTACTAGAGTACACAAAATATCACCACAGGTTAGGAGCACTGGCCCCAGGACTTTGGGGCCTGGAAAGATGGCTCAGTGGTTAAGAGCACTGACTTCTCTTCCAGAGGACCCAGGTTCAGTTCTCAGAACCCATTTGGAGGCTCACAACCCTCTGTAACTACAGGTCCAGGGGATCCAACACCCTTCTCTGGCCTCCGCAGGAACTAGGCACCCAGGTATTATTCATAAATATATATATATACATATATATATTCTGTATATGAAAATACATGTCTGAATAATATATATGAAAACACTCATAGATAACAAATTTTTTTGAAAAGAATCTTTTTAAAAAGAAAATCGAAGTGGAGGGGATATTTTCTACATACAAGAAAGAGCTTCTTTACCTTAACCAATGATATTAATTTATCTAAAGTGCATGTGCAAACATATCTATGTGACAGAGACTGATTTGTGCATATGCAGTACTCTCTAGGGGACAGAGGGTGATTGTTGCACGAATCCTAATTGATCTTAATAAAAACCCAGAGCCAGATATGGGGGCAAATGCTGAAAGATCAGAGAGACAAAGGAACAAGCCACAGCCAGCTCTCACCTCACCAACTCCTCAGCTGAAAGGACTGAGCTCCTGTCTCCTCCCACCTTATATTCCTTTTCGCCATTCAGCCATATCACTCCCTGTTTCCTCCTCCCAAGTGCTGGGATTAAAGGTGTGTGCCACCACTGCCTGGCCTCTATCGCTAACTAGTGGCTGGCTTTGCTCTCTGATCTTCAGGCAAGCTTTATTTGTTAGAACACAAACAAAATATCACCACAGGTGATCCCATACTGAATTAATACACTGCCACATGTAAAGTGAATGGAAGAAAATAAAGAAGACACATTCAGTGTTTATGATGGAATTACAGGCAGTAGACTATATTTTTTCATGTATAATTCTCTAATTGCTCCCAGATCTCTGTGCAACCTATACAATTTTTATAATGTAAAAAAAACCCATAATTTTAAGGCTTTTTTTTTGTTTTGTTTTTCAAGACATGGTCTCTCTGTGTAGCCCTGGCTGTCCTGGAACTCGTTCTGTAGACCAGGCTGGCCTCTGCCTCCTGAGTGCTGAGATTAAAGGCGTGTACTACCATTGCCTGGCTATTTCAACGCTTATTATATTCATCAAAAGTGGTGTGGTAAAGTTTCTCTGGATCCTTGAAGCCCACCCTGTTCCCCTGGCCTCTGTTCATAGATGTCCTAGAGAAGGATGTAATTAAAAAGATACGTCAGAGAAGAACTTGCTTCTTGAGTTACTAAATACTCATGTATCCCAGCAAAGTGGCCTACAGCATATGAGATGAAAGGACTCCTTCTTCCCTTTTCCTTAAGGACATTTAAAGAAGAAGCAGACCTAAACAGGCATTGAGATAACACGTGTTCTATTATTATTATTATTATTATTATTATTATTATTATTATTATTATTTATTCATACACATGCACAGTTTCAGGGTTAGAAAGAATAAGGGACCCTGGGCTATCTGGTCCCACTAGCCACATAAGATGCAGGGTTCAAGGGAGAATGGAGACAGAACTTACACCATACTGAGGGGAATGGCCTCAGGCCAGTTCCACCTCTAACCACTTTGCCCTTCCCATAGGAAACTCCATCCTCTTGCAGGGGAGAGGAAGGGGAGAAGCCTGGCTTTCTCTTAGGACAAGAACTCTCAAACTCTGATGACAATCACAGTATATACAGACTACCCCTAAGCCCAAGGAGAATTTTCACAAACAACACCTTATTAATAGGGTCTGCGTCCTCATCACATCTCCAGTACACAGAGCATGGCTCGCTTGTGTGTGATTTAGTGCCTACCTGTTACAGTTAGAACTTATCAATAGCTGGGTGGTGGTGCATACCTTTGATCCCATCACTCGGAAGACAGAGGCAGGTCGATCTCTGTGAGTTCAAGGCCAGCCTGGTCTACAGACTGAGTTCCAGGACAGCCAGGGCTGTTACACAGAGAAACCCTATCTCAAATAAAAAAAAGAAAGAACTTATTAATAATTGCATTTTTGAGCTCATCTTTTAGAATTGTAGTCAAATGCAGCAACTTTGATAAGCATGGAACAGGGGAGACATGTGTGGATTGTAGCAGCTGTTTTCTTCCAACCTCATTTACGTACAGTGTAAAATTCCAGTTGCCCTCCAACCCTTGTGAGGTCGGCATGACTGAAAGGGAGTAGTAGGTTAGGGAGTTGTTCCATCTACAGTTTAATGAGGTTGGACAGAGTGGAGTGGCAAGGGTACCTCACTGAAAAGGTCACAGTTTCCTTTGGAACTCGAGCTTGTTCCCAAAGCAGAAAGTGTGCAACGAAGTTCTGAGAGACATGAAAACTAAGAAAGCCTACCCAATTAGAGTAGTAGCTCCCTCAGTTACTAAAGTCTAGAAATAAACTGCTCAGCTGGGCAGTGGTGGTGCATGCCTTGAATTCCAGAACCCAGGAGGCAGAGGCAGATCTCTGTGAGTTCGAGACCAGCCTGGTCTACAGAGCTAGTTCCAGGACAGCCAGGACTACACATTGAAACCCTGCCTCAAAAAAACTAAAAAGAAGAAGAAGAGGAAGAGGAAGAAGAAGAAGAAGAAGAGGAGGAGGAGGAGGAGGAGGAGGAGGAGGAGGAGGAGGAGGAGGAGAAAGAAGAAAGCTCATAAGTTTTAAACTGTGTGCCCCCCCACCCCCACCCCATCTCGCAATGAAATCTTGCATCATTGTCCTTGGTCTTTCTGGAATGTACATCATCCCTTTGTTTAGTTACCTGCGCACTGGTCACTTAGTAGCCTATGAGATTATCACATTGACTCTTGTGGAACTACCATATTTATGTGACAGAGCCCTTACTTTACTTCATAGGAATGTAAAATGAGAGTAATGATCTTTACAACTTTATAAGAGCATATTTTGATAATTGTTCTATTTTATTATCACTTGTTAATCTCTTCTGCTGCCTTATTTATGAATTCACCTTTCTTATAGGTATGGATGAATAGAAAAAGCACGGCATATATCGGGTTCAGTACTATCCTTGGTGTCAGGCATCCACTAGGGGTCATGGAATGAGGGACTCCTGTGTGCTACAAATGATGACAGAGAAGCAAAGGGAAGATAACCCAGCCTTTCCTTTTCATCCTCATGCACTCACCAAAAAAGTGAGCACAGAGTGCGGCTAGAATGCCTATTGAGAAGTGCAACCAAACAGAATGAATCAGCTCGGTGCAGCAATTCTATCACTATGGTAAGAGCAACCACTATGGTATGGTGCCAGTTGTGTATGCTTGGGGTCTCTGTGTAAACTTGCCCTTTGAACAAGCCTTGTAGAACATGAAGAAGAATGGCGACGGTTACATTTACAGTAACTGTGAGTATTTTACTCAATGTGATAGGCAACAGCAAACAAACAAACAAAAAACAGAGGGCAAACCAAAAACAAAAGACAGAGAGAAACAGCAAAAGAAGGAAATTGCTATAGAGCTCATACTTTGAATGACTCTTTTATCCTGGTTTTTGATCAGAGCATTGTTCACTGGACCTGTATGCTACGGTAGCTCATCCTACTTAAAATGTGTGTGATCTCCCTGATACTATTTTACTGTGCTCTCTGTAAATTAAATGCTGTTCATGAACCACACAGATTTCATTAACCTAATAAGTTATGACAGGTGATAAGTAAAGCACAGCCCCACCCATTAGAGTACATGCTTAACATCCTCCTAAAGATTTTTCTCCGCAAACAAACCCGAGGTTTTCACAGGCCAGCATGATGAGACTAATCAGAGCCGGTATGCTTTTCCTTGAGAAGGATAAGCAGTGGTGGCATCCAAGTCCTTCTGAGGGCTGCCTGCCCAATGAGTGCCACAGCCTCTACCCACAAGGCCTTAGAGAACCGCTCTTTGATCTGGCTCCAGAAAATATTGTAATTCATTCAAGTAATACTTCAGTTAAATTTACCGCAAGGCTAGCCCAGGAACTTGGTGAAAAAGTCATTTAAAATTAAGCTTAACGCAGTTATTCTAAATAGGATCACCAGACAGGTTTATACAATGGGCATATTACCTGGCTCACTACTGTGGTAAACTATCAGAAAAGGGCAAGTTAAGGAAAGAATGGTTTGTTTGGGCTTACAGTTTGAGAGTATAGTCCATCGTGGTACGAAAGTTATGGCAGCAGGAGCCAATGGGTGGTATGAACTACAATCAGCAGGAGCAAGTGGGTGGTATGTACCCCCATCAGCATTAGTGAATTGGTGGTATGTACCACCATCGGCAAGAGCCAGTGGGTGGCATGTACCACCGTCAGCAGGAGTCAGTGGGTGGTATGTACCCCCAGTAGCAAGAGTCAGTGGGTGATATGTATCACCGTCAGGAGGAGTCAGTGGGTGGTATGTACCAACGTAACCAGGAGCCAATGGGTGGTATGTACCACTGTCAGTAGGAGTCAATGGGTGGTATGTACCCCCGTTAGCAGGAGCCAATGGGAGGTATGTACCACCATCAGTAGGAGTCAATGAATGGTGTGTACCACCATCAGCAGGAGTCAGTGAGTGGTGTGTACCACCCTCCACAGGAGTCAATGGGTGGTATGCATCTTCTTCAGCAGGAGTCAGTTGGTCGTATGTACTCCCCTCAGCAGGAGTTAATGAGTGGTATGTACCCTTGTCAGCAGGTGTCAGTAGGTGGTATATACTACAGTTAGCAGGAGTCAGAGGGTGGTATGTACCCCTGGCAGTAGGAGTCAATGGGTGGTATGTACAACCTCAGCAGGAGTCAATGGTTGGTATATGCACCCGTCAGCAGTAGTTTGTGGGTGGTATGTACTCCCGTCAGCAGGAGTCACTGGGTGGTATGTACCCCCGCCAGCAGGAGTCAATGGGTGGTATGTACCAACATCAGCAGGAGTCAATGGGTGGTATGTACCCCCGTCAGCAGCAATCAGTGGATGTTTTGTACCCCTGTCAGCAGGAGTCAGTGGGTGGTATGTATCACCTTCAGCAGTAGTCAGTGGGTGGTATATACCCCTGTCAGCAGGAGTCATTGGGTGGTATGTACCCCTGTCAGCAGGAGTCATTGGGTGGTATGTACCCCTGTCAGCAGGAGTCATTGGGTGGTATGTACCACCATCAGCAGGATTCAGTGGATGGTATGTACCCCCATCAGCAGGAGTCAGTGGGTGTTTGTACAACTGTCAGCATTAGTCAGTGGGTGATTTTTACCCCTGTCTGCAGGATCAGTGGCTGGTATGTACCCCAGTCAGCAGGAGTCAATGTGTGGTATGTACCACCGTCAGCAGGAGTCAGTGGGTGGTATGTACCCCTGACAGCAGAAGTCAGTGGGTGGCATGTACCCCCGTCAGCAGAACTAATTGTGTGGTATGTACCCCTGTCAGCAGGACTCAGTGAGTGGTACATACCAACATCAGCAGGAGTCGTTGTGTGGTATGTACCCCCAACTCGGGAGTCAGTGGGTGGTAAGTACAACCGTCAGGAGCACGGGAAGATGAAAGCTGCTTTTTTGCTTTCTTTCTCAATTTTATTCAGTCCAGAACCCCAACCCTGGACTACTGGTGCTCCTAACATTCAGTTAGATCATCCTGAAAATGCCCTAATAGACATTTCCTGAGGTGTTTCCATGGTGATTCTAAATTCAGTCAAGGTGATGAGATTAGCCATCATGATGGGTGAATTCCTTTTGTAGAATATTTTCTTAAGGTGTGTTACTTTTGTTTATGCTCTGGAAAATTTGTTTAATGATGCAAAGATGTTTTTGATTAAAATTCACCTGTGGTCAGGAGGCTGCATCAGCAACTAGCTGACAGGAAGTGATAGGGAGAAGGTGTTAGTGTTCTGACCTGCCCCTTGGGGACCCACCCAGCAGCCTCCTGATGACATCCTATGTTCCCTTTAAGAAAAAGCTCCTCCCTCTTTGATCTCTTTCTCTCCCGCCTCTCACCAGAGGTAGCACATACCTCTCTTTCCTCTTCTCTTTCTATCTCTCTTTCTCTCTTTTTTTCTTCCCTCCATTCCCTCTCCCCTCCCCCTAAACCCCAAAACAAACTCGCCACATGGACATCGAGTCAGCCATGTGAGTCACTTCCCACCCTCTACCATGCTCAAAGGGCTTGTCTCACCCACTGTGGGCACCTTGGTCCAAAACCCACCAAGGCCTCCCATATGCCATATCATTACAGGAGCCAGGTGGAGAAGGGTTTTTAAGGAGGGCCAAGGAGAAGCACAAGGGCTTTTGGAGGCTGCGAGCAAAGAGAGGAGGTGAGCTACTTGCTAGTCAGCCTCTCTGAGGAGCAGAATTCCACCTTAACCTTTGAATCTTGAGTTCGTTAGAGGGAGAGAGATTTAGTGAAGATCCCTTCCTTCATAGCTTGGAAAGAGTCGGTTCCTGAGGGAACAGAATTCCCTCTGGCTATGGCCCTTGCGCCTAACCACTGCTAGTGGCTGTGGAGTTGCAGTTGCTGTTTCAGACAGCCATGGCTTAAAAGGCAGCAACCATTTTTAAAAGGACAACAACTTCCCATAGACCAGTGGTTCTCGATCTGTGGGTCACATCCCCTATGGATGGCGAATGACCCTTTCACAGGGGTCACGTATCAGATATTCTGCATATCAGGTATTTACATTATGACTCATAGCAGTAGCAAAATTACAGTTATGAAGTAGCAATGAAAATAATTTTATGGTTGGGGTCACCACAGCATGAGGAACCGTATTAAAGGGTTGCAGCATTAGGAAGGTTGAGAACCACTGCCATAGAGGAGACACCATGTTGAATACAATACTGTGGTAGCTGAAGGCAAAAGCTTGCAACTTGATTAGATTAGATACTAACCCTAGCCCTGCTCTTCTGTTGGGCGTGCAACTTAACCTTCCTGCATATCATTTTTCTTGGACTATTGCTCTGGGGATTGTTTGAAAAGAGCGAAAAATATTTCCTAAACAGCTGATGGTTGTTATCATTTCCATCAAAACTCTTTAATATCTCAGATATCTTCCTTATACAATTTTGTTTTTACTATTTTACTGTTCAGTCCAGCTGGAAGGCTCTTTCTTATGTGCCTTGTTCAGTGATTTCTAACTGGGAGCACTTGTTCACTTGGCCCTCTCTCACAAACGTCTGAAGACAGTTTTCATACTACGGCCTGGCGAATGAAGGTGTGACTAGCACATAGGAGGTAGGGGCCAGAGATACTGTTAGGCACCCTACAATACTCAGTACCTGTTGTGCCCTGGGCGTGAGACCCCCGAAGAGACCACCAGAGACACGAACTCACCGAAATGCAGCAGCAAGGTTTATTGAAGCAGTTCAGGCCGTGAGGCAGGGACCTCGGTCAAGCACCCCGACACAGTGGAGGCTAGAGGAGGTGCCCGGCCCTCTGCAAGCTCAGTTTTTAAAGGCAAAAACCATAAGGTTACATCATTTAGGGGTGCTAGTACGGGTACAATTCTGACTGGCTCAAGTTTTAGGGGCTTTTCGGAATTTCTGTGTTATCTTACTTTGTAGTTTTAACCGGTTGTTTGTCAAACATTATAGACTACCTCCGGCATTGAGGCATCTGTGGTTAATCAATTGTTACCAGATAGCCCTTCAAACATCCTGACTGTACTTTGACCATCTCCGGCATTGGAACATTCTATGGTTAATCAGTTGCTACCAGATGGCTCTTCAAACATCCTGACTTTGTCCTGGGACCTATGTCAGCAGCTCTGAGAACTTTGAAACTCAGGCCTGTTTCAAGCTGGGGTGAGGGGCTTGCTTGAAATGGGGGTGCTTTGGTTCTTTAGTACCCACACACATTAAAGAACTCTACAGGGGCTGGAAAGATGGCTCAACAGTTAAGAGTTGGCTGCTCTTCCGGAGGTCCTGAGTTCAGTTCCCAACAACCACATGATGGCTCACAACCATCTGTAATGAGATCTGGTACCCTCTTCTGGCCAGGAGGAATACATGCAGGCAGAACACTGTATAGAGAATAAATAAATTAAAAAAAAAAAAAAAAGAATTCTACAGTCCAAAATGCCGATGTCACCAAGGTTGAGCACCCTTCACTTTGGTTGAAACTTAGACTAGTACCTACTGGGAAGTATCCTGCTGCTTTAGTATTTCCAAAATTGGAATGAACTCACCCCATGACTCCTACCTTCCAGAGTTTTCAGAGCTATCAGACCAGGACAAATTTTGATCCTCTTATCTCATAGAGTACTATGAAACTATAAAAGAATGAGATCAGACATTAGTACAACAGCTTACGTGTTTTTTGTTTGTTTGTTTGTTTGTTTGTTTTGTTTTTCCAGACAGGGTTTCTCTGTGTAGTACTGGCTGACCTGGAACTCACTCTGTAGACCAGGCTGGCCTCGAACTCAGAGATTCATCTGCCTCTGCCTCCAGAGTGTTGGGATTTAAGGCGTGCACCACCACACCCAGCACACGTTCTTTTTTTTAAAGACAAGGTTTCTTTACGTAGCTTTGGCTGTCCTGGAACTTACTATGTAGATCAGGCTGGCCTTGAATGCACAATATTTATCTCTACAGAATAATGTAGTAATTATCAAAGCATGCTCTGTGGAGCCCTGGTATTTCCTGATAGGCATGTAGTAGTATCCAAGGACAAAACTAATATTAGGATATTAAAATATCCTTGCCTTTTCTACCATGTTGAAGTTTGCATTGGTTGCACTAAGGCAATGATAAGGAACATTACCAGCCACCTATGACCAAACACACCATATACAAAACTATTCCCCTCTATATTAGAAGTAAGAATCAAAACTGAGGAGGAAATATGCCTTTAGGGCTAGGGCTATTCCATGGTATAGGCAGGCATGCACTTCCTCAACATACATGATGAGACCTTGTTTCATTTCCTGGGACTATAACATAAGAAAAAAATGCAAAAGGATTTGGTGGTCCTGAAGAAATGGCTTATTAGGTAAAGCCTTTCCTGTGCAAGGGTCGTGAGTTCAGTATCCGAGCATCCGTGTTAAGAAAAACTGAATATGAGTGAACATCTCGGTGCCCCAGAACTGAAAGGCAGAGAGTGGAAGACTCTTGGGACTTGCTGGCCAGTTAGTCTAGCCCAAACAAAGAGATCTAGACTCAGTGAAAGATCTTGTTTCAAAAACTGAGGTGGAGGGCTAGGGAGATGACTCAGCTGGAGAAGTTGTTTGCCCTGCCTGAGTTTAGTCCCTGGATCCCCAGGTGGAAAACTGACTCCTGAATATTATCTCACCTCTACATGCACCATTGTACACACACACACACACACACACACACACACACACACACACACACACAAACACACACACACACACTCATGCACTCACCATGCATACACACTCACAATAATAATAATAATAATGATATTGATAATAATAATAGGACTAGAGGGATGGCTCAGCAGGTAAGAGCACAGGCTACTCTTCCAGAGGATGCAGGTTTGATTTCCAACACCTACAAGGAAGTTAACAGCCTTCTATATCTCTATTTCCAGGAGATGTAATGTCTTCCTCTGGCCCCTGAGAGCACCAGGTACATACATGGTGCACAGACATACATAGAGGAAAAACACCCCTACTCATAAAAATAAATAAATCGGAAATATTAATATGGGCTAGAGAGATGGCTCAGTGGTTAGGAGAGTGACCTGCTCTCGCAGAAGGTCTGAGTTCAATTCCCAGCACCCACATCAGGCAGCTCAAACTTACCTTTAACTCCAACACCAAAAAATTCAGTGCCTCTGGCCTGGTATCAATACTCATATGCACACTCCCACACACATACACATACTAATGCCATCATTTAAAATAAAGTAAGATGTCAGGCAGTGGTGGTGCACCCCTCAAATCCCAGTACTTGGGAGGCAGAGGCTGGCGGCTCCCTGTGAGTCGAGGCCAGCCTGGGCTACAGAACGAGTTCCAGGACAGTCAGGGCTACACAGAGAAACTCTGTCTTGAAAAACCAAAAATAAATAAATATGTAATAAACATTTTAAATGAACATTTAATAATAATAATAATAATAATAGTGATAATGATAAGATGGAGAAGAGAATGAGGAATACATCTGGATGTCAATCACAGGCTTCAACATGCATAAGCAAGTGTTCCTATGTGGGCAGGTACACCCCCATCCCCAGAGGTACACAGATGCATACAGTACACACGAAAACACATACATAATTTTTTTAACTTCAAAATGATTAAAAGAAGCACAGTAATATGGGATGCATGAAATAAATCTGAGTCAGACACAGCCTTTAATCCCAGCACACAGGAGGCAGAGGCAGGTGGATCTCTCTCTGTAAGTTTGAGGCCAGCCTGGGCTACATAGAAAGTTCCAGGTCACTCAAGGTTACAGAGTGAGACTCTGTCTCAAACAAAAGTAATCTGAGAGGCATTTTTCAATAAGGTTAAAAATGGAATGAACTGAATGCAGAAATATGCCATGCTTGGAGCTAAGGAGAATCCAAAATTTTGTACTTGACATGGATTCTCCCCAAAGGAAGCTACACATTTGATGTCATTCACCCCAGTCTAGAGACTTCTTTTATACAAAAGAAGATTCTCAGAGGAGCAGTGGTGGCGCGTGCCTTTAATCCCAGCACTCGGAAGACAGAGCCAGGCGGATCTCTGTGAGTTCGAGGCCAGCCTGGTCTACAGAGCGAGATCCAGGATAGGCACCAAAGCTACACAGAGAAACCCTGTCTCAAAAAACACCAAAATAGATAAATCAAACAGAAGAAGATTCTCAGTGTGGGTCACTTATTCTGAGATGACAATCAGTATAATTCTTGGTATCAGTTAGCTTTCTCGTGTTGTGTTGTGGAAACAGAAGCAAAGTTCTCTCCAGAGGAAATTGCAAGGGCTGGTTCCAGGCACACAGGTTTTCATGCTCGGGAACGAGGACCTGCTTAAAGGGCTCTTCCTCGAGGACTCATTGGCCCTTGGAAGCCATATAGCCAAGCGCCGGATCATAATCGAGAATACAGCTACCCTCCAGCCTTCCAGAACGTCACAGCCCACCCGAAAGAGTCCACTCAGGCATCACAGAGCTATTTTGAGTGTCTTGGATAGTAGTGGCAACAAGGTCTCAGAAAAATCACAGGGAGGACCAGAGGAGGGCCGTCAGGAAACCAGTAGCCATGACCCAGCATGTCCACGAGGTGGCAGTATGAGCTCACTTGGAAACATCCATTCTTGGCTCCCAGGAATGTCTCTGTGGCTGGCAAGCAGGATGTTCTCAAAACCCTTCTGAGAAACTGTGATACAAGTGCGCAGTAGAATGCCACCCATGAGACACTTGCAGGTCCTCAGTAATACCTATTTTGGGGGAAGGGGAGTAGTAATGTTGTGAGGCCAGGGTGTGGAAGACACCATTTTCCCTGAAAAGGCTGAGCTTTCTGAGCACTGGGGTTGGCTCAGGGGCATGCAAAGCCAGCACAGAGCTGAGAACTCACGTGTGTTCCGTTAGGACCTACCTCTGCACTTCTGTTTCTGATACCTGGAGCATCCCTCAACTTAGTAAGACTGTTCTAACATTTATATGAAAATGCAAAGCTCAAACTTGACAGAACAGTCTAACAGTGAATCAGAGATGTAGGGTTTCTGGGAAAGTTTGAAATATTTACTGCGTAGTCCAATGTGCTGGTGGATGTCTTTAATCTCAGCACTTCAGCGTCTGAGGCAGAGGTATACGTGTGCTTCAAGGCTTGGAGTAATGGCTCAGTGGTTAAGGATACTGCTCTGTCAAAGGGTCCAGTTTCAGTTACCAATACTCACAACTGCTTAAACTTCCAACTCCAAGGGATCTTTGCCTCTAGCCTCCGTGGTCACCTTCACTCATATGCACACACCCTGGAACACCACACACACACACACACACACACACACAAATAAGAAAAAAAATCTTAAAAATTACTTCATGACAATTTCTAATAAATGACTCTGATCAGGACAATCTTTTGTTGATACCTGGTTGGCAGAGACTTGTATATGGATTGAGGCTCAGAATGAGCATTTATCAACCAAATATCTAAGGCCTAAACCAAACTGCTCCCCAATACTTTTACTCCTGCACTCCAAGTTCTATGAAGACACAGGGTACGATGGGACCCATGTAAGAGGGCCCTAGTATTAGTCAGTGTCCTCTAGAGAACAGAGCTGATAGAATATATATGTATATCATATATTTTCCAGAAAGAAGTCAAGGTGAGATGCAACAGAGTCTTGTTGGAAGTGTAAAGCGATTGAAGACTTAATCGTTTCTCTTCTGAAGGGACCCTATGTAGCAACTTCAGATAAGTGTAATTAAGGAGCCGTGATCCCCAGCTCCTGCATTTGAAATTTACCTGAGTGGGAGATGTCTTACCTTTATCTGTGTCCCTATAGCCTAAACCTCCCTGACTGCCACAGATATCTTTTCTAGAAGTCCTATCTGGTCAAAACTAATCAGCCTCTGAATAGAAAATATCTAAGTTGTAGCTTAATAAACTCAAAACAGCAACAAACAAACACAATTTTAAGCAACCAAATATTTAATCAGAAACTTTACCCAATAAGGTGTTTAGGCAGCAAGGAAGCACATGAAGAAATTCTCAGTACCATTAGTCATCAGGATGTTTAAAATAAAGGATACTTTAGTACACTTACATTGTAAGATGGCCTCTTCAGGTGTTGAAGATAGACAACTTCTGTAGCTATCATACAGCACTGGTGGAAACGTAAAATAGTAAAATTATTTTTTTGTTTTGCAGCTTTAAAAAACATCCTAAATGTACTCTTACTATGTGATTAAATCATTCCACCCTGAGGTATTTGCCTAAGACAAATGAAAGTATATGTTCATACAAAAACTTGCAGAAAAAGTCTTTCTTTGCACCTTTATTTCACAATATTCTCACACTGGAAGCTGCCCAAGTGGCTAAATCAACAAGCAATTGAATAAGCCAGTGATTGCATATCAATCATATAATAAGCAAATGATTGCATATCAATATCACTGAACACTTCTTACCCATGAAAATGAATTACATGCAACATCATAGACAGAGCTCAACATAGTTCTTATGAATGGAAAAAAGAAAAAAGTAGTCATACATTGTGACTTAATTTCTAGAAAATTCAAAAGTGCAATTGAATATTTCTACAGAATTATTTTCATGGTTTGTCTGAGGTAGGTAAGGAGCTAAGAGAGGCAAGAGGTAGTCGTGATTACAAAAAAGGAATGAGAAAATGTTGTAGAATATTATTTCAAGATGTGTTACTTTTGTTGACGTTGCATTTGTTTAACTCTGTGAAGCTGTGTTACTGTGCCTGTCTAAAACACCTGATGGTCTAATAAAGAACTGAACAGCCAATAGTGAAGCAGGAGAAAGGATAGGAGGGGCTGGCAGGCAGAGAGAATATATAGAAGGAGAAATCTGGGAAATGAGGAAGTAGATAGAGAAAGAGGAAGACTCCAGGGGCCAGCCATCCAGCAACACAGCAAGTCACAGAGTAAGAGTAAGATTTTCAGAAGTAAGAGAATGGGAAAAGCCCAGAGGCAAAAGACAGAAGGGTTAATTTAAGTTAAGGAAAGCTGGCTAGAAACTAAGCCAAGCTAAGGCTGAGCATTCGTAAGTAAGAATAAGCCTCTGTGTGTGATTTATTTGGGAGCTGGGTGGCAGGCCCCCAAAAAGAAAAAAAAAACAAGAAAACTTTGGTAGGTTTCTGTCTTAGTTTGGTTTCTGTTGCTGTGATAGAACACTGTCCAAAAGCAACTTGGAGAAGAAAGGGTTTATTTCATCTTACACTTCCAAATAACAGGAAACTTCCAGGTAACATCACTGAGGGAAGTCTGATAGGAGCTCAGGGAGGAAACTGGAGACAGGAACTGAAGCAGAGACCATGAAGGAACATTTGCTATCTATGGCTTGTTCAAGCGCCCAGGGGTGGCACGGCCCACGGTGGGCAGGACCCTCCCTGCATTAATCATTAACCAAGAAAATGCCTCATAGACTTGCCCACAGGCTAATCTGATGGAGTTATTTTCTTAAAGTCCCCTTTTCCCAGATGACCCTAGCTTGTGTCAAGGTGACAGAATACTGTAGGGACCTTAGGTCTCTCCAAATGACCAGAAGACACCTGATATGCAATTGCAGAAAGCAGCTTTATTCTTGAGAAAAACCAGCATGCTGGGGCCCACCCAAAATGGCTTCGACCCCAGGGGAGGGTAAGGTAGCCCCTTTTAAGCCTGCTTAGAGGAATTCCAGCTGTGGTTAAGTATTATGGGAATTCCTTCTGCCAATGGCTTTGGGGGTACAAACCCTAGGGCATGGATTTCTGTCTGCGTACATGACCCCTTAAGAATGGAGGGAGTTGAGTGGTGCGCTCTGTCTTGGGTGGTGAAGACCAGGTCAGGTGGCATAAAGCGTTATTGGTCCCCAGCTTTCCAAGGACACTGCAACTGCATTTACCTTATCCTGTATCAGTGAGTATATTTCCCCACTTCTTATCTTAATAAATTCCCAATACCCCTTAAACAGACTCTTGTGGATTTCATTAACAGTTAAGTGTACTTTGAAGTGATTGGGTAGAGACTCTTACTGATACAGGAATCAGTTTATGATTGGCTCATGACATCTGGTCACCAACTGTGGTTGCTGTGTCAGGGGCCTAGCTGACTGAAAATAGCAAGAACAGTTCCTGCTTGTGGCCAGGTAGGACCCTATCCTTCTCCCCCCTGCCACAAATGATCTTGCTTTTACTCTAAACTTTTCGGAGATCAAGTCTTTTTTTGTATGTTTTGTGTGGTGCATATACATGCTCATGGGTGTATGTCCATATCTACATGCAGGTGGACATGCAACTAGGTACATGTGCATGTGGAGACCAGAAGTCAATGTCACATGTCGTCATTGTTTGCTCCCCACTTTTCAGTGACAGGCTCTCTCATTGAACTTTGGGCTCATTCATTTGGCTAAAATGGCTGCCTAATGAGCTCAGCCATCCCCAGCTGTGGAATTACAGGCAGACATCACTGTTCCAAGCTTTTACATGGTTGCCACATGAGTCCATTTACATGAGTCCTTTACATAAGGATCCAAACTAAGGCCCTCGTGCATGCTTGGTGGGTGCTTTACCCTACTGAGTCACCTCTCTAGCCCCTGAGATGAATGAGATGATGCAATACTTGTCTTTTCTGTGTTTTTATTTTATCTCACTCAATGAATTCCTGCTCCATCCATGTTGTGCAAATGACAGGCTTTCAATTGCATTATTTTTATAGCTGGGTGGTATTTCATTATATATGTGTGTGTTCTTTATCAATTCTTCACTTGATAGAAATAGAAACTGAGGTTGTTTCCATTTCTCAGCTACTACAAATATTGCTACTATAAACATGAAAGTGAATATTTCTCTTCAAAATACTGATTTCATTTCCTTTGGATACATACCTGTAAGTGAGATTTCTAGATCTAGCTAATTTGTTACTGAAGAACCTCCCCCCTGACAGCTATCATGGATGCTCTAATTTACATTCATACAAATGCTGTTTAAGAATTTCCCTCTCTCGGGTCAGTGGGATGACCAAACTTGATGACCTGAGTTGGAGCCCTGCAACCCACACAGTGGAAGATGAGAACCAACTCCTGTAAATTGTCACCTGACCTATACATACACACTGAGGCACAAGTGTGCACACACAAATAAATGTAAAAAAATTGAAAGAATATCCTTTGTTCCACATGTTCAACAGCATTTGCTATCTTTTGTCTTATATCATTATGATCCTAATTTGATTTGTTTTCCTTGTTAGTGATTTTAAACACTCATATATAATCCTCATTGATCTGTTGTATGCTTTTGTTTGGAGAGATACCTATTTCGACCTACAGCCCATTTTTAATCAGGTTACTGTTTTTCCCCGTTTTGGGGGGTTTCAAAGTTCATAGTATATCATGATATCAATTCCTTATCAGTGTTTTCTCCCAGCCTGTGTTATTTCCTCCCTCGTTTCTTTGGCTGCTGAAAAGGTTTTTAGTTTGCTGTTATCCCATCTGTCTACATTTACTTTCATTTCCTCTACTTTTAGAGTCACATAAATAAATGATTGCCCATTCCAAAGTTCCAAAGTGCTCCCCATATGTTTTCCAATAGTTTCATGTCTTAACACTTAAATCCTGAATCCATTTTCAGTTATCTTTGTGAATTCTTATAGAAATGTAGGCCCAGCTACACTCTTCTTATGGACATCCTATTTTCTTGATGAAAAAGTGCCTGTTTTCCACTGTGTGTTCTTAGCATTTTTGTCAGGGATCAGCTGGCTGTGCTTGCATGGAATTATTTCTGGATACTCTATGTGCTTCTATGTGAATACTATGATGTTTTCATTACTATGGATTAGTGGTATACATAGAAGTCAGGTAGTGTGTGCTTCCTACTTTTTTTTTTTTTTTTTGGTTTTTCGAGACAGGGTTTCTCTGTGTAGCTTTGCGCCTTTCCTGGGACTCACTCTGTAGCCCAGGCTGGCCTCGAACTCACAGAGATCCGCCTGGCTCTGCCTCCCAAGTGCTGAGATTAAAGGCGTGCGTCACCACCGCCCGGCCTTCTTTTGTTTTTGCCCAAGACTGTTTCATCTACTGACTTTTAAATCCTTGAAAGTTCCTGGATCAAGCCCCATGAATACTAAGGGACAAGTACAGTAGTTTAAAAATATGCCCACAATTTTTTTGATAGCACGTCTCTTGAAGAAATGTAGTTTACTTCTGTTGATAACAAGCCAGTATTCTTTTTTTGGTGGGTGTGGTTTAGGACAGGGTTTCTCTGTGAAGTTTTGGTGCCTGTCCTGGATCTCGTTCTGTAGACCAGGCTAGCCTCGAACTCACAGAGATCCACCTGCCTCTGCCTCCTGAGTGCTGAGATTAAAGATGTGTGCCACCACTGTTGGGCGAGTACAAGCCAGTATTAGCAATTTGTTTGCATTGCCTAGCATATGGAAGGATTTATGATGTATTATCTTGAAGATTAAGTGTTAAAGTATATCACAACTTCCATAGAATACCGTCTCTTGGCTTTCTCTCACTCTGAGGGACCCCACCACAACAGGAGGGTACTCAAATAGCCCTGTGGATTTATAAGACAGGGAACTAGTTTTCTTTAGTTCATGCTAGAGAGCCACCTTGGAACCAAATCCTCTACTCTGAGGCCATCAGAAGTAGCCCCAGGTGAGGTCATGATAACACAAAAGGCCATGAGCCAGGACCACCCACCCAGTTGAGCTACTCCTGGATTACTGGTCCACAGAAACTGTGAGATAATAAATGTTGCTTTTTCTAAGCCACTGCTTTGAATAATTTGTTGCATAGCAAAAAATGTGTGTTTATAAATTTGCCTAGCAGTGCTCTTTATAACTCAGTAAAGTTATAAAAAAGAAGAAAAATATCATTTGTTGAGTCTTGGTATAGTATCAGAGAGGAATATCCACAAATACTTACAAAGGTTATTAAAATAATGTTTTTATTTCAACCATATATCTATGTAGCCCTGATTATATTTCATATATTGCAACCAAAACAGCATCTAAAACTGATTGAACACAAATGCAGATATGAGAATCCAACTGTCTTATATTAGATAGTAAAGAATTTTGAAAATACAGAACAATTTAATTTTTCTTAATGTTTTTCTATTTT
This sequence comes from Peromyscus eremicus, assembly GCF_949786415.1. Lineage (NCBI taxonomy): Eukaryota > Metazoa > Chordata > Mammalia > Rodentia > Cricetidae > Peromyscus > Peromyscus eremicus. The sequence continues at coordinate 114,903,380 of NC_081439.1, forward strand.
GAAAACATCAGGATTTAAAATAAAACTAATATTACAGTTTTAAACAATAAAAAATCTATATAAAATTAAAATTATAAGTGGGACACAGTCCTTTTCACCTATCTAGATTTGGGTTACACATATGAATCATTACCATTCTGAAAGGAAATACATTCTAAATAAGAATCTACTTGAGGGCCGGAGAAATAGATGGTTCAGGAGTTAAGAGCACTGGCTGATCTTCCAGAGGTCCTGAGTTCAATTCCCAGCACCCACATGGCATCTCACAACCATCTACAATGAGATCTGGTGCCCTCTTCTCGTGTGCAGGCATACGTGCAAACAGAACACTGTATACATAATAAATACACCTTTAAAAAATCAAAGAATCTGCTTGATTTTATTGTCTGTTTTCTGTAAGTAGACAGAACTACAGTTGTAAGATGAGGACTTGTGGAAAATAGTCAACTAGAATTATCTGGATAAAAGTACAGGAACATTCCATAGAAGAAGGCAATGGATATCCTAGAACTCAAGTTTAGATGGTTGTAAACTACCATGTGCGGACTAAATGTGGGTCCTCTGCAAGAGCAGAAAGTGCTCTTAGACACCAAGCCATCTCTCCAGCTCCAAGATTAATTAAAAAAAATTTTTTAAATTTCCTGCGTATGGATGTTTTACCTGCATGTATGTCTGTGTACCACATGTGTGCCTGGTGCCTGGGGCAGCCAGAAGAGGGTATTGAATCCTCTAGAATTATTGTTATAGATGGTCGTAAGCCACCACATTGGTGCAGGAAATCAAACCTAGGTCCTCTGGAAGAGTAGCCAGTGCTCTTAATCACTGAGCCATGTCTCCAGTTCCCTAAAATTAAAAAAAAAGTCAAAGACAGAAATCAATGCATAGAGGATAAATAAATAATAAATGTATGGAATTTTGAAGAGTAAAATGGTTACAGAAAGAAAAGTGAAAGGATGCTACATCTCGGCATACTAATGGAATGAGTCACACTGAAAGCTAACTAACAGGAAACTATTCAAATGCCCAGTAACAGAAAGCTGGCTAAACAAATTGTGTCAGACACATACAATATGAGTGCTATTCAGCAACAGAAATGAACAGACTCCTGATGATACACAGCATTGGATGAGTCTCAGCAACATTATAAGTAATAGAAAAAGCTAGACATGAAGAATCCAAACAGCATGATCCCACTGTCGATAGGGATATGGCTCAGTGGTCGACTTTATGACAATAATGCACAAGGCCCTGTGTTTGATCCCCACACTAGCACTGCATATACACACGTGTGTCATATATATTATTCAGTTATAGTCCATTTATATAAAGTTCAACAGCAGGCAAAAATAACTGAATGATGTAATGAAGATGAGAACTGTGAAGGGGTGAAGTCAATTGGGCATGGAGACCTCCTGGGGTTATTTGATTAATCATATGGATGTGTACATTTTTCAAAGACTGTAAAGCTATACATTTTGAATCTGTGCCTTGGGCTTTGAGTGTACTTCAGTGGCAGCAGAGTGCTATCCTAATATGGGTGATGCCCTGGATTCCATCCCACATAGTGGAGAGAAAAAGAGCAAGAACTTATTTGTCATCTCTTTAACCCCAGATACTTCATTTCCAACTGAAAAGTCTCAAGTGAGACTATCATCATTTGTGGCGGGAAAAAAAAGACATCTTGCTCCAGCAAACCATCCAGAATCCATCCACTCTTACCCTCCACTGCTCCATCTGGCTGTTCGCACTCAGAATCCCTGCCTCCAATCCTGCCTGCCACAATCCTTTCTCCGCAGATCAGCTATGGCAATCAGGCCACAGCATTCTCGTGCTTAAGCCTCTCTCTGCTTCCCTAGCACATTTAGAAAGAAACGCATGTTCTTCCTTTTGTCCTACAAAGCTCTACATGAACAGGTCCTGCTCTCCTCACTACCCACTCTGTCCCTTTATCCTGTCATCTCACCACTCAGACCTCTTTCAGCTCAAAAGCACCAAGCGCTCGCTTCCTGATGGCAGGTGTTGATAGTACAGAAAGCCCTTCCCTATGCTTCCTCTGGCTGATTCGCTCTGACACTGTCTCCAAATATGCTGGGACGCTTTTTCAGAGAGGCCTTCCAAACGTGCCCCCATCTGGTAGCTTCTCTTGTTCCTTCTCATAGCACACTTACACCATGTTATAGTCTTTTTTTAATTTAATTTTTTTGAGAATTTCATACATGATTATTATATTCACATCATTTCACCTTTCCATCTTCTCCAGTGATCTCCCAACTCCCTCTCAAATTTATGATCTCTTGTTCTTTAATTACTGATATATATAGAGAGATATATCACTTCTAACTGCCTGATACTCTTCATCTATGGGTGAGGTCTTGTGAACTATCCCCTGTCTGTATTGGCAGGTCAACTGGTGTTTAGACAACTGTGATGACTAGTCTTGGCTGTCAATTTGACTACATCTGGCATTAAGTGGGACCCAAGTTGCCAAGCACTCCTGTGAAGGGATTTTCTCAATCAGATTCTTTGAAGCAGGAAGATTCACCCTAAATCTAGGCTGCACCTTCTGATGTTAGCCCAGGATACGGACATGAAGAAGGAAGCTTTGCTTTTGGCCTGCCTGCTCTCATGCTTCACTGGCAAGTTCCTTTCTTCTGTTGTTTCACCTAGTATTAAATCCAGCTTCTTCAGGATTCCAACGTATACTGAAGACCAGCAGCTCTCCAGGAATACTCCAGCACTCCAGCACCAGCGTGAGACCGTGGAGACATCCAGTCCCCTGGGCTGAGCAACTATTGGATACTTGTCCCTTCCATCATGAGACAGCCATAGTTGAGCTACCCAGACCACACCCTATAAGTCGATCTAAAATCCCTTTGTGTGTGTGTGTGTGTGTGTGTGTGTGTGTGTGTGTGTGTTCATTTTATCAGTCTGTCCCTTTAGAGAACCCTGACTAATAACTGTACGGTTGAGATTTCATGGGTGCTGCTTACCTGACTTTTCCTGTGTGTGTGTGTGTGTGTGTGTGTGTGTGTTCATTTTATCAGTCTGTTGCTTTAGAGAAAGAACCCTGACTGATAACCGTATTGTTGGGATTTCATGGGTGCCGCTTCCCTGACTTTTTTTTTTTTTTTTTTTTTTGGTTTTTCAAGAAAGGGTTTCTCTGTGTAGCTTTGGAGCCTGTCCTGAACTCACTCTGCAGCCCAGGATGGCCTTGAACTCACAGAGATCTGCCTGCCTCTGCTTCCCGAAGTCTTCTGACTCTTACAATCTTTCTTTCTTTGGTTTTGAAACCCAGTCCTTTTTAGCCCTGGCTGTCCTGGAACTCACTCTGTAGATCAGACTGGCCTCAAATTCACAGAGATCCACTTGCCTCTGCCTCCTAAGTGCCAGGATTAGAGGCGTGCACCACCATACCCAGGTTTTTTAAACCTGTAGATGCTCTTTATTGAAATGTCTTTGTGTACTTTGCCCATTTTTAAAACTGAAATTTTTGCTTTACGTTTTTTGAATTTCAAAATTTAGTCTATATACTGGTCTTTTGTCCAATATGGGACTTCCAAATATTTTCTTCCAGTCTGTAGTTGTGTGTGTGTGTGTGTGTCTACACGTTTGGGTATCTTTGCATGTGAGTGTGAGTGTATGCACGCACATACACTTGTGGAGGAGAGAGGTCAATGTCAGGCCTTCCTCAGTTGCTCTCTACCTTAAACATTTCTATTTCAAAAGCATGAAGTTTATTGTTCTGTATTTTTTGGTTTTGTCCTTATACTGTCTTTGTCTGGTTTTGGTGTCACGGTACAATTGAACTAAAAAAAAATGTAAAAGAATTCCTTTTTTCTTTTTGGAAAGATATATTGGATAATTAGTGTGAGTTGTTTGTTAAAACACTTGGCAAAATTCTCCACTGGGACCATCTGGGCTAAGAGATGTCTTTTTAGAGAATTTTAAAATTACAAATGCAATTTCCTTCATAATTGCAGTGCTAGTTAAATTGGTTCATATTGACTGAGTTTTGCTAACTTGTGCTTTTTCCTGGAACTGATTGACTTTACTAAGTTCCCAAATGTGTGTGTATGTAGTTGTTTGTAGTGTTTATTGTCTTTAATGGCTCTAGTCTGTTGTGGTACACCTCGCTTCATTCTTGGTATTAGTAATTTCATCTCTAGTGGCTAGCTGGCCTTGAGTTCACATTCCAATGGTGGCTCTTCTTTTAAAATTACATTTTAATTTATTTATTTTGAGGAATTATGTATGGGTGAAGGCACAAGTGTCGTGGCATGCTCATGGAGGTCAGAGGACAACTTGTGGGTGTCAGTTCTCTCCTTCCTGCATGTGGGTCCAAGGGATCACACAGTGGCAGCAAGTGACTTTATTGGCCTAGCCATCTCTGGCCCTCCATTTGTTCTCTTCCTCTAGCTCTCATCCTTTCTCTTGCCTCTCCTTCTCTCCTGCTCTGTTGACTTCATATACCTTTTCAAATAATAAGGGTTAGTTTCATTGAGTTATGGTTTTTGGTTATTCATTTGTCCTGTTTTGATTTAGGCTTTTTTTTCTTGTTTTTTTGTTTGTTTGTTTGTTTGGTTTTTTTTCCTCTGTGTAACCCTTTTTTTTCTTTTTTTCTTTTTTTCCCCCCTCTGTGTAACCCTGGCTATCCTGGAACTCTCTCTGTAGACCAGGCTGGCCTCAAACTCACAGAGATCCTCCTGGCTCTGCCTCCTGAGTGCTGGGATTAAAGATGTGTGCCACCCTGGGCTTTTTCTTTTATTGACACAAGATCTCACACTGTAGCCAAGGCTGGCCTAGAACTCATGACGATCCTCCTGCCTCAGCTTTCCCAATATTGAGATTGTAGATGTGACTACTAGCCCCAGTTTTACTCCACTGATTTTCTGTATTTTGTGTGTGTGTTCCATCTCATGACTTACGGGTCACTATCATTTACACTTCTGTCTTTGTTTTAGGCCCTTTTTTCTAAATCTTTTAAGATTGGGGTTCGGATTGTTGATTTGATACCTTTTAATTCCAGTGTAAGAATTTAGTAAAGACATTTTCTCCTTAATTTATAAGATGGGATCCTACTAATTGTGATTTGCTAGACTTCATTTGAAGTCACCTCAGGATTTAAAAAATTGTTTTCTTGAGGCTTTTCCTTTGATCCGTAGGTAATTTAGAAGCATGTTTTATATTTTCCCAATGCTTAGAAATTTTCTTGGTCCCTTTCTCTTATTCATTTTATTATGGATTGCTTCTTGGACCTTTGGTGAAGATGAAGTGACAATTTCATTATGGTTGATAGTAAAATGTAAATTCTTTCAACTCTTCTACACATTTGACATTTGCTTTATGGTGCAGAGTCTGACCCAGCTTAGTATCATGTTCCGAAGTTATGTGAAAAGAACATGCATCTGCTGTTGGACAGAATGTTCTATAAATGCTAAGATCCTTTGGTTGATGCTGCATCTGCTGGTTTGCTGTCTGGTTGCTCTATCAATTGTTGATGGAGGCATGTTGAAATGTCAGCCACAATTGTAGATTTGTCTTTCTCCTTTCCGCTGGGTTAGCTTTTGCTTCCCAGACACTCTTGCTCTGCAGTTTGGCATGTATTCATTCAGGATGTGGAGGACTGGCTCTTTATCACAGCCTCTGTCTCTGATATTTCGCTTTTATTACTCCTAACTTCCTATTGGTAATTTGGCCATTTTGAGAGCTTAGCTTTGGATATCTCTTGAACTTTGCTGTTTATCTTACTGCAGCTTTGGTTTGTGGCTGCTCTGAGTATTATCCCATCCATATATAACTTATCACTGCGGTCATCAGTGTACTAATTCAGGTGAAGTGTTGAAACTTTACCTTCCAGTGTCTCTTACATTCCCTGGTTTAGAATATAATTATCTTTTTGTGTGGTATTGACACTAAACCAAGGATTTTATGCTTGCTAGGCAAGTGCTCTACCAAAAAGCTATCATTTCAGTCCCTATAACTGCCTTAAATAGTTCCCTCCACATTTATTGATGACCAGCTCAGGGTAGTGCTAGAATTTTTGCTTCAACATGAAATATGATTTAGAAAACTCAAGAGAGGACAAAAAGTACTTATCCTGTTTTGTGCATTCTATTCTTTCTTCTTGACAATGATACTTATTTTTGTATTTCCTGTCTATTTATAGAAGTTCCTGTGATCATTCTTTCCTGCTGGTCTCACTGGCTTTTAGTTTATCTTCAAATGAGAACGTCTTGCTTTCACCTTCATTCCTGGAGGGAAATTCTGAGTTGACAGTTATTTGTTTCAGCCCTTAAAGATCTCACTTCCTGCTGAGAATAATGGCATATACTTGGGAAGCTGGGGCAGGAGGATTAAGTGTTTGAGCTCAAGACCATCCTATACTACATAGCAAGACCCTATTCTCAACACATCAAAAGGGAAAAAAAGTCACTTCAGATTTCTTTCTTTTTTTAATTTTATGTGCTTTTATTTTTATTTTGGTGTTTTGCTTGCCTGTGTGAGGATGCCAGATCTCCTGGAACCGGAGTTACAGACAATTGTAAGCTGCCATGTGGGTGCTGGGAATTGAACCTGGGTCCTTTGGAAGAGCAGCCAGTGCTCTTAACCTCTGAGCCATCTCTCCAGCCCCATCCTTCCGATTTCTGATGAGAAAACAGCCATTATGCAAATAAATTTTCCCCATTATAGAGATGTCAGTTCTCCATAAATTCATCATTTTCTTTTTCATTTAGTTCTCAGATATTTTAAAAACAATGTACTGTTTCTTTCTTTTAAAGTTTATGTATTTGTGGGAGCACACCTGTCACAGTGTACATGTCAGAGGACAACTTTCCAGAGTCAATTCTCTCCTTCTACCATGTGTGGAATCGACATAGAAATCTACCAGCTGATGAATGGATACTGAAAATGTGGTAGAAATGCACAATGGAAATTATTCGGCTGTAAAGGAAATGAAATCATGAAATTTACAGGTAAATGGATGGAACTGGAAAAAAATTACACTGAGTGCAGTCACCCAGGCTCTGTTCTATCTTACATAAGGATCCTGGCTTCGAATCTTTGTGCATTTAACATGGGGTACATATGTTCTAGGAAACTAGAATCAGACCGCTGATGTTAGGGTCAGGAGATGCACTTAAGGAGGAAAGAGTAGAATACATTTAAAATTAAAGTGGAGCGGGCAGTATTGGGGTAGAAGAATTCAAACGGGTGGTGGAATGATGGGGATAGGGAAATGAAGGGCCGGGGAAGCTTAAAAAGAAGGAAGTGTGCATGAAAAAGCTACTTGGGAAGCTATGATCTTTTTTTTTTGAGGGGTTCAAGACAGGGTTTCTCTGTGTAACATTCCTGGCAGTCCTGGAACTCATTCTGTAGACCAGGCTGGTCTTGCCTCTGCCTCCCAAGTGCTGGGATTAAAGGTGTATGCTACCACCTCCCAGCTGGAACCTATGATCTTGCAATCTAAGTAAAAAAGACAATAAGAGGGGATAGTAAATATATATATAATATATATATAATATATATTATATATTATGAAAGAACATAGGGAGACTATTGGGAGCTAAGGTGTCAGCTGAGAACAATGGGTAAGTGGAACAGAGGGAGTGGTGTGTGAACCAAACTAAGGATAATGCAATAAGGTAATATAAATATAAATATCTTTTTCTAAAGGAGTTTGAACAGAAATACCTACATTAGTGAACAATGATGCTTCTAGAAGACATGTTTGTTTGTTGTTTTTTTTTTTTTCATGAAAATCCCAGTTCTAGGCTCAGGGGATTTTCCTACAAATTATTGATCAGAGAGGCCATTGCCCTTGGTTGCCCACTTTAACTAGATGGTAAGACCCTATTGCTGAAGATGCCATATGTTTTTGTTGCAGGAAACAGAAATCAATTTGTACTAACCAGAAAACTCTACTTGCTGGCTAATGCTGGAAGGATTAAGAATAAGAAAAAACAGACTGGGCGGCGGTGGCACACACCTTTAATCCCAGCACTCGGGAGGCAGAGCTAGGCGGATCTCTGTGAGTTCGAGGCCAGCCTGGTCTACAGAGCGAGATCCAGGACAGGCACCAAAACTACACAGAGAAACCCTGTCTCAAAAAAAGGCAGTTTTATTTTATTTTATTCTAAGACGGCAAGTTTGCGTAGTGCTAAAGATGCTATCCAGGCTGCTGCAGAAAAAAAATCAAAGTTATTATCCAGAACTGGACCCTGTGTGCTACAATACTGACCTTCCAGGCAACACATATCCATTGGTTCAATAGTGGCAAGGCTGTTTATGGAGACAACCAGCTGGTGTCCGCAGGAGGGAATTCATGCCTGGTACGGTAACCATGCTCAAAAACCATGGCTAAAGAATGTTTATATCCATAGATTTGTCTTGCTTCCAGCCTTGATTGGAGAAGCTTATTGCGGTAGGTAGTGGTTAACACAGAGACACATCACTGTTCGAACACTGAGAATAAGCAACTCTGAGTGCTCAGCCATAAATAGGATATCTATATCAACATACCTTACCCCACCCCACCCAGGGCCACCGAGGCTCTGGGACATCATGGAAGAGGAAGCAGAGGATGAGGAAAAGCGCTGTGAAATGTTGTCCTCTGGCTATGACATATTGTTGCACACATGAAGTCTCAGCAGCAGTGGTACCTACAGAAGACCTATGCTAGATTAAGCCAGCTAAATATTCCATCATGGACTGAGGAGGGGCTCCTGAAGCCCCAACTCTAGCTGAGGAGCTGTTGGCCGTTGGTAGCATCTAATGGAGGAAGAATCACTTTTCCTTAGGTGTGTGACCACTAGAAAGTTATTCATGCCCCAGTGGATGATCCTCCACCCATGCACATATAGGAGCATTAATTGCACCCAGAGGGTTACATCATCATCATCATCATCATCATCATCATCATCATCATCAAAGGACAATATGAATTTGGGAGGAGATGTGATGAAGAGGTTATGGAAGGAGTTGGAGAGGGGAATAAAGGGTGGATATGATCAAAATACATTGCACACATGTACGACATTGTCAAAGAATAAATTAAAATGAAATGAAGTAAAATGGTAACGACAGCCTGGAAGATGGCTCAGCTAGTGAGGGTGCCTGAGAGTAGGCCTGCTGATCTGAGCTTGTTCAGGGGATCCCACAAGGTGACAGGAGAGAGCTGGCTCTCTTTGACCCCTACACATGCAGTTGTCCTCCAACCTCTACACCTGCAAGCTTGCACACACACACACACACACACACACACACACACACACACACACACACTAGTATTGTGATATGCATCTCAAACTTAAATTGGCTGGAGGACTAACATAAATTTCTGGGTTCATCCTTAAGATGTAATTGGGAAGATATGGGAAAAGTTTGGAAAAATCTGCATTTCTAACTATGTCTTAGCCAATGCTCCTGGTTCACTATTACAATTTTAAGACCACTGCCTTGAGATAGCTACTCAATTATTCTGAACTGACTGTTCATTAGAATTACCAGCTGAGTTTAGTGACTTAACAGAATGAATACCCAAATGCTATCTAGCCGCTATCCCACAGATGTTTTGATTCTATTAGTCTGGAATGAGACTAGAATATTCAGTAGTTTCAAAAGTTTTGTAAGAGGTCATTTCAAAATGTTTTGTCAGATTGTGGAATGAAGACCTTTTAGGGCTTTGACCAAAAAAAAAAAAATGAAAGTTTCTCCAGGATGTTATAAATGCTCAATAGTGACCTATTTTCCTGAGAGGACATAAAACTGTTGGAGGGGATAAATGGAGAGATGGTTTAGCAGCTAGGAGCACTTGCTGCTCTTGCAGAGGACCCAGGTTCAGGTCCAGTTCACAGCATTCACATGGCAGTTTACAACGGTCTGTAACTCTAGTTCCTAGGGGATCTGACATCCTTCTCTGGTTTCTGAGGGCATCCGGCACACACGTGGTACATAGATATACATGCAGGACAAACACCCATACATCTAAAATAAAAATTAATTTAAAATGTTTAATTGTTGATTGCAGAGGGTGGTGGTAAATGTATGTTTCAAAGTTAAAAAAAGTTTCCTAGACAAGAATGTTCACTGTAGCACCATTCAAAATATCTCTAAAATGGAAACAACTTAAATATACATGTGAACTGGTGAATAAATGCTCACTTTGTTATATCTATACAACGGAATGATATTCATGCATAAAAAGGAATTAAATACTCAGGCTGGGCTTGGTGGGACACGCCTTTAATCCCAACACTCAGGAGGCACAGGGCAGACGGAGGCTGGTGGATGGATCTCCATGAGTTCAAGACCAGCCTGCTCTACAGAGCAAGTTCCAGGATAGCCAGAGCTGTTACACAGAGAAACCTTGTCTTGAAAAACAAAACAAACAAACACAAACAAACAAATGACAACAGTTGGTAAAGTGAATGAAACCAATCACAAAAGGCTACATATTATGTGACTCTAATCAGAACTAGTGGTTAGAGCTGATGAAGTCTGAGAGAAATGGGGAGGTAATAACTATAGAATTACTTTGGGAGGGATGAAATGTTCTAAAATTAGAGACTGTGATGATTGGATAATACCTTATAAATATCCTATTTCACCAGGATTGTATCTTAAAATGGATGAATTTTAGGGCTGGGGTTTAACTCTGTGGTGCTGTTTGCCTTGTGTGCCTCAGGCCCTGGATTGAATCCCTAGAACTGCAAAGCAATTTAAAAAAATTAAAAGGATGGATTTTTATGGTCTGTGTATTCTGTGTCAATAAAAACCCTCACCAGGTAATAGCCAAGCCAGTCTAGTAACTGGCACTATAATTGTGTCTGCTGCATGTTCTTGTAGCATTATCTGAAGTGACTATGATAGGCGAGAAATTTTGGAAACAGCCTTCGGTGATAAGGAACAAGTAAAGGTTTTCTCTGTTGTATTAAAAATGTGCTTTTTCCCCATGATGGAGGTTCCTCAACAAATTAAAAATAGAACTATCATATGACTCAGCTGTATCACTCCTGGGCATATACTCAAAGGACTCTCTTCTGCCACAGAAATACTTGCATATCTATGTTTATTGCTGCATTATTCACAATAGCTAGGGAATAGAAATGGCCACGTAGCCCATCAATAGAAGAAAGGCTAATGAGAATGTGGCATATGTACACAATGAGATTTTATTCAGCCCTAAAAAAAATAAGATTATAAAACGTGCAGGGAAATGGATGGATCTGGAAAGTATTAAGTGAGATGACCCAGACTCACAAAGACAAAAATCCCATATTCTATCTCATAGGCAGATCTTAATTTTTATTTTATTTCCTGACTATTTCACACTTATGTACAGTATATTGTATCATGAATCCTAAAAGTTCTTATTAATAAAAAAATCAAAGTTTTTTTTGGTGAAAGCTGAAAGATCAGAGAAATAAAACAAGCCACAGCCAACCTCACCTCTCCAATCCTGTTTCCACGAATCCTCAGACTGAAAGCCTCTGAGTCCTCACCCCTGAGGGTCTCAGTTAAACTGCTGCCTAGTTTCTGTCTCCTCACGCCGTATACACCGTTCTCCACCCAGCCATGTCACTTCCTGGGATTAAAGGCGTGTGTGCTTTCCAAGCTCTCAAGTGCTGGGATTAAAGGTGTGTGCCACCACTGCCTGGCTCTGTTTCCAGTGTGGTCTTGAACTCACAGAGATCCAGACGGATCTCTGCCTCCCAAGTCATAGGATTTAAGGGTGTGTGCCACCACTGTCTGGCCTCTATGTCTAATCTAGAGACTGGCTCTGTCCTCTGATCCTCAGGCAAGTTTATTAGGGTACACAATGTATCACAACAGTGTATTGTGATCATATTCACCCTCTGTTATGCCCCCTCCTTTCCTTATGAAACCCTTCTTCTCACCTAATGCCCCTCTTGGTGGCTACATTAGAGAAAGTGGCATCCTCTCCTCCAGCGACCATTAACAGTCATTAGCCCCTCACCACAGGATGGAGCTTCTTAGGCACCTTCTGTATTTGGGTGGAAAATGTGCAGACCCTAACTTTCAATGTTTCTATCTATGTAAATAAGGGGGTGTGCGAGAGGGTATAGACTATTAAACTAGATGGAGGCCATGAAGGGGGAATAAGAAGTGATGGGGAGAGGGAGAAGGGCAAAAGGAACATGTGACACGAAGGTGGAAATGTTATTGGAAGGGAGGGCACAAGGGAGAGAGAAGGGTAGGGAGAAAGGAGGAAGCAAACAACCAAAGTAAGTTTTGTTTGAAGAATGCCATCGTGAAACCTAATTCTCTGTGTACTAATAAAATAAAATAAACACTATTTCCTGAAATGTTTTGGTGACTTATTAGAACACATTTAATCAGAATCTGCATTTACTGTGTTTGTCAAGCAGCAATTAACTGCTCACATGTTTGATCTGCTTCAAATAGTAAGAAATGGTCTGTCTTTGTGTTGTGAAGGTTTTGTTTGTCTGTTTTGAGACAGAGCCCCACACTATAGCCCGTCTGGCCTGGAACTTGCAATGCAGACCAGGATGGCCTGGAACTTCGTGGTGATGCCACTGCTTCTGTCTCCTCGGTGCTGGCATTGAAGGTCTGCAACAGCCATAGTCAGCTGACAGCTGGAAACTGTGTTGGATCTTGTCTACTTTTGTCTCCTTGGTTGGTTTCTTGTGGTTAGCAGATGTGAATTTGTGTGAACTACAGATGTCTAAATGCTGTCTCATTGTTTGCTCCATTTTATTCCTTTTTTCCCCTTAATCCACGTGGAGCACATTCCTGACATTTAAATCATTTTCTTGGGCTTATCCAATATTAGCATCTGCTGACACTATGGTATATGCAGTTTCACACATTTCATTAGACAGATGCACAAAAATGGAACCCAAAGTGTCTCTTTTCACATAAAATGGTGAACACTTTTTATCTCAGTGTTTTAAGTCCTACCTTGCCTATATAATGACTAAATGATACTTCCTTTTAATATATAAAGTATAATTTATAGCATGCCTTCTTTTGAAAGACTTAAGTTGTAATTCAGTTTCTTTCCATGTTGTTTGCCTTTGAAATACAGATATAAACATTAAAAGAACAAAACTACAAATTACTAAGAGAAAATATTTAATGCATTTATGACGTCAGATCAGGGAGAGCTTTTAACTCCTGACAAGAAATTCAGAAGCCATAATGAATATGAAAACCAAACTTAATGAGAGAAAAATTAAAAATTGTTGTTGGTATTATAAACAAAGTTAAAACATGTATTAATAAATTGGATTAAATAGTTACAACATATGACAGACACAATAGTGTTACTGTGTAACAAGCTCATGGAAAATATTCTTAAAATTCAAACTTCAATGGGAAAGTGGATAAAGGATATGGGTTACTTTACAGGAAATGAAATACAAGTAGCCCATAAACTTACACAAGCTGTTTGGCTGCACTGATTCAATAAATACAAATTAAAATAATGATGTAGCAACTTTGACTGTGCCTATTAGCTTTGAAAAAGTTTTAAATAATTAATGGTACCTTGCTTGGACTTAAATGTGGGAAGAGAGGTTCAGACACCGTCAGTACAATGACTATGATACAAAATCATCCAAAGGACAATTTTGGAGCCAGGTGTGAATCTTGTAAGCTTCAGAAATTTCCTGAGGGTTGGGGATTTAGCTCAGTGGTAGAGCGCTTGCCTAGCAAGCACAAGGCCCTGGGTTCAATCCTCAGCTCAAAAAAGAAACAAACAAACAAACAAAAAAGAAATTTCCTGAGATTTATTACTTTATTTTCTGAGTCTTCATGAATCTCCTTCCAGAAGGGGATGTTTCAATTTGCAGGAAGTAGCTATATACTATTTCCAAGGCTTTAACCTAAATGAGTCTGTCAGTCAAGTTATTGGAGGCTCCATTATTCAAGGTTGGGGAAGTTTTGTATTAACTTCTCTCAGGGAAAATGTAAACCAAAGTCTACCTACTCACCTCAGATAGAGACTAAACTAAGAGTTCCATCTAGGTCTATCTTGGTGAAGTACTGTGTTTACTGACTTTATTTACAGAGTGTGGATGACCTCCTAAACAGCCATATTGAATCTCATCCTATCATGGGTGACAATTTCCCCATGGCCATGTAGATGGCACTTTCCCTGCAGTTAGTCTTCTACGCTATACACCCTAGCACCTCCTGAGACCATAAGACCATAAGCAGCTGGAGCAGAATTATATACATCTAGGGGGTGGGGGGGGTGGAGCACATGACTGGAACCTCACCTGAGGGTCTACCGATTCTCTTCCTGGTCTTCTGTAAGGCCTGACTTGGGGAATGGCAGTAGGTCTGATCTTGAGGGTCGCTTGTGAGTACAGCAGCTACTCTGATTAGGATGGCAGCGGCTCTTACAATCCTAAGACAATGTCCCAGAACAGGAGGCCACATCAAGAAAAGTGAGGGTCGCAGTTTCTAAATGGATGCTCTAGCCTTTTAAAGACACAGTTTGTTTTTAAATAAGAAACTTTAAAAGACTCAAAAGGGTTAAGACCAGGCTGGCCTCAAACTCACAGAGATCTGCCTGCTTCTGTCTCCTGAGTGCTGGGATTAAAGGATTGCACCACCATTGCCCTACTAGGTTTATCTTTGTATTGAGGACTGGAGTGGGTTGAGGCAGGGTCTTTCATGTAGCTCAGGCTGGCCTCAAACTCATTATGTAGCCTAGACTGATCCTTCTGTATCTCCTAAATGTTAGGGTTATACACATATATAATATATAATATATAATCACACACAGCTTAGTGCATAGTAGGCATGATCAACTGAGCCTGAGCCAGGGTTGCTTTCTCTCTCTCTCTCTCTCTCTCTCTCTCTCTCTCTCTCTCTCTCTCCCTCTCTCTCTCTCATTGAAAGTACATTCTTTTCTCATACAATAATCCCAACCACAGTTTCCCCTCCCTCCACTCCTCCTAGTAACTCCCTCTCCCCTCTCCCTCATATCCACTCCCCCCTCTCTTTCCTCTACAGAAAAGAGCAGGCCTCCAAGAGACAATAACAAAACATGACAAAACAAGATACAGTAAGACCAGGCAAAAGTCCTCTTATCAAGACTAGACAAAGCAACCCAATAGGAGGAAAAGAGTCCCAAGAGCAGACAAAAGAGTCAGAGATCCACCCATTCCCACTGTTAAAAGTCCCACAAGAACACCAAGCTAACAGCCAAAACATGTACACAAAAGACCTGGCGCAGATCCATGCAGGCCCGATGCTTGTCACTTCAGTCTCTGTGAGCACATGTGAGCCCAGCATAGCTGATTCAGTAGGCCATGTTCTCCTGGTGTCCTCCATTCCCTCTGACTCCTAATGCTGTGGGATGTCTTTCTGTACACTGTGAGTATGTGTTGCTCTGATTGTTTGACATATAAAGCTGTATTGGCCTATGGCAGGGCAGCATGGAGCCAGGTGGGAAAATCCAAGGGAGATAGTGAAAGGAGAAAGGAGAGGCAGGGGAGACACCATCCTGTCGTCCAGGGAGCAGCAAGTAATGGGATGCAGGTAAAGCCACGGAACACATGGTGACATCAGGATTAATAGAAATGGGCTGAGTTTAGTTATGAGAGCTAGCTAGCAAGAAGCTTGAGCCATAGGCCATGGCCATACAGTTAGTAATTAATATAAGCCTCTGTGTGTTTATTTGGGTCTGAGTGGCTGCAGGACCTGGCGGGACACAGGAAAACTGAGTACATCCTACAATCTTTCCTTGCCCTCTTCCACGGAGTTCCTTGATTTTTGAGGGGAGGGACCCAACGGAAGCCTCCAGTTTAGACTCTTTCTCTGCATAGTGCCTGGCTGTGGGTCTCTGCACATGCTCCCATCTGCTGCTGGAGAAAGCCTCTCTGATAACGACTGGATAAGGCACTGATCTATGAGTATAGCAGAATATCATTAGGAGCCATTTCATTGACATTTTTGCCAGTCATGTTTGGTTTTACCCTAGGTCTAGGTCTCTGGGTTATCTAATCCTGGCCATCCAGGCAGTATAGGGTATGAGCTCCCTCTCAAGGCCTGGGTTTCAAGTTAAACCAAACATTGGTTGGCCACTCCCACAAGTTCTGTGGCTGGATTGCTGTCCAGGTTTCTCTTTCCATAGCCTGCAGAGTATCTTCTTACACCAAAGAGAATAGAACACAGGGGTGAAGGCTCCATGCAGGTACCAGCTTGACCTCTCTATGTTCAATGAGCTGTGTGGATGTTGTCCTCAGCAATGGGGCCTCTGCTGTCAGTTTTCAGAGAGTGACCCCCTGTCCTAGCATCAGCCTGGACAGTATAGGGATCTTCATGGGATGCCCCCAGCCAACAAATCAACCTAATGCAACCCAGTCTCTCCAGTGGAACCCATGCCTGACTACAAAATAGTGCCAATTGAGACTCTGTATCCCCCATTTGTATGAGTCCTCATTAGGGTCACCCTTATAGATTCCAGGAAGTTTCCACTGCACTAGGTTTCCACACTCCCCCTCCATGCCCACAAATTCTGGCCATCTCTCCCTGCACTCTCTCCCCCAACTCCCCCATCTGACCTCTCCTACTTCCATCCCCACATGCCCACAGTCCACCCACAAAATCTATTCTAGTTCCCCTTTCTAGGGAGGTCCATGTGTCTCCCCTAGAGCATTCCTTTTCAATCTAACCTCTTTGGGTCTTTGAATTGTAGCTTGATTATTATTTACTTAAAAACTAATATCCACTTATAAGTAAACACTTACCATATTTGTCTTTCTGGGTCTGGATTACCTCACTCAGGATGTTTTGTTTTGTTTTTTGTTGTTTTGTTTTTTTCTAGTTGCATCTATTTGCCAGACTGTACCACATTTTCTTTATCCATTCTTTGGTTGAGGGGCATCTAGGGCCAGATTTCTATACTCTGGCCTTTGCTTGGTTCCTGGGTTTAATCTCCCATCTAGTCTTTGACTCACCTTGATTGCAAGATGTGTTGAGTGTGCAGAAGTTTATTAAACACACTAGGTAGCCTCTCTACAGGCAGAGTTCAAGTTAAGGATTTGGGTTTTTATAATTTGCTACAGAAGAGCCTTCAGGAAGAATGAGGTAAAGGGAAGAGTATAGGGCTGGGGAGAGAGCCGAGCAAGAATGAAGGTTTCAGCCTGAATGTCCAAAGCAGATTAACACCACAAGAGCAAAGGGGCCACGCTAGGCAGTCATTGCCTTCAGGTTGGGTGGGAGGATGTGGCAAGCTGCTGATGTAATAATGCTCAATGATCTCCATGCAAGGCAGTTACCAGTCCTCCAAGCAATTTTCCAGAGAAGGGGGTCTGGGCCACATTCACAGCAGCTGTGGGAGGATGGCTATACTGGTTAGGAAAGGATAGGCCACAGTTTCAAAGCCTCAAACCCTGACTCCTCCTCCTCCTTCGTTATCTTGGGAAATACTTATCTCTTTTGTCTCAGGCCAAGTTTAGGTACCACTTTTTTCAGAGGCTTTGCCCGAAAATGGTCAGCCAAGCCCTTCCTTCATATGCCCCCTCAGTATGTATGTCTGTTCCCCCCCCCATTTACCATATGGTATGGAAAATGATCTGCTGGTCCTTCTCCAGCGGAGTAGTAGCTCAACAAGACAGGAATCATGTCCTGTTTGTCTTTTTACCCCAAGCATGTAGCAAATGCCAAGGAAAGCAGTCCTAAACAAATATCTGATGAACTGAACACCAAGTAAGCGACTTCCTGTTCCTGTGTGGCCATGTAAAGACAACAAGCTCTGCTGCCCAGAGACTTCTATCTCCAAGTGACAAGAGGGAAAACTGAAAGACTCTGCATTTGAGACAGAAGGACAAACTGACTTCTAAGTACAGCCAAGTCAAAAGTCTGTTCTTGTTAACATTTAAAGTACATAACATGTACTTAAACACAACAGGGGTTCAGAGCTGTTGATTTTTAGAAGCAGCCATAAAGAAGAGAAAAGAATGATAAAAAGAAGCAAAGTGTTTCTTCTCTGATTTGTGGAACTGGCTTGGTGTAACAGTTGGTTAAGAACTTTTCACACCAGTGATTTTTTTTCCTACAAGTTAAAGAGAAAAGCAACAGTTTGTCAGCACCTTGGGCTAAATAGCAGTGTTCAGACGCAGGGCCTCTGGAAGGTGGTCACATCGTGAATGAATTAATTCATCTATGAATTCATAGCTTAGTTAGCCTTAGGGGAAGGACTTAGTTATAACACCCCACCCCACCCCCGAGTGCTTCCTGTCCACCATGAAATGAGCCTTTCCTTTGCTCCATCCTCTACCATCATGTGCTGCCTCCTCAGGCTTCAAACCAAGTGGACAAGTCACCCCAGACTGACGCTTCTGTAACCATAACCACATGAATGTTTCCTACTTGAAGTGGGTTTCTCTCACATATTGTGTCACAACAATGCAAAGCTGATGTACGTCTTTTTTACGGGGAGATGTGAGCAAATTCGTATTTACCGACAGGGTAGCAATGGCAGAGTAAAGAAAGAACTCCATCCAAATCGAACATAGTGAGCCAGTGAATTCATAGGGCTCTTTACAGGAGCGGGCACACAAAGGCACCTGCGTCACCAAAAAAGCCCACCCCAGCGTGAGTGACATTCTTAGAGCTCTCTGCATGACTTGCACGCCACTCAGCTGCTCAGAGATCAGCTGCTCAGAAATCAGAGGACAGAAGGGCTTCCTCTCCAAGCAAGCATTGCTACTTGTAAAACTTTGGGGCAGGATGCTTTGTGAATCTCAAAAACGTATAGTTCCCAAATCTCATCAGCCTCTTTTCGGTCTCCCAACTCTCCCTAGGAGGGAATGTTTTGTGCTGAGTATATTGCTACCCAACACTGGACACACCAAGGATGCAGATTTCTCAGGTGGTCGCCCATGCTGGGGTGGCCTCTTGGTGTCGTGTGTTCCTTTTAGTAACTCCTCACTCATACTTCTGTAAGTAACCTGATAAAGCCACGTGTTCACTAAGACTTGGGTGGGCTCATTTCTTTGGTCTGTTGTCAGAACCTTATCTAGGGTGAGTAGATTTTTGGTTCCTATCTTCCCAGGAAATGTCATACAACAGAGGCTGACTAAAGCATGGGGTGGGGTAGGGGGTGTGACAGAAACAAGATGAATTTGAAAAATATCTAAAAGCAAACATCTGGCAGGATTTGATAGCCTTGTGCACGTGGGGAAAGAAAGAGCTGAAAGGAAGTTCTGGGTTTCTGGAAACAGAAAAGGCTGAGGCTGTCTGTCTGTGATAGGCCTCCCCACCACAGTGCTTAGACTGTCAGGTGTACCCGGTACCACCACCCACAGAGTAGGATTCTTTTGCCCCCTGTGTTCCTGCCACTACAGACTACAGGGGGCATGCTGCTCCAGCCTCCAGGTATGAGCTAGAAGGAGAACATCACAGCAGGAAGGAAGAGGTAAGATGGAGATTTCAAGGGTTTTGCCCAGAGGCTCCCACACCGTACATGTGACAGGAAGTTACCCAAGTGGCAGAACCCGCTGGGAAGCTTGTGTCGGGACTGTACTGGGCCAAGTTTCATCACCAGCTATTTTTATTTTTAGCCTATGCCACGTCTTAGAGCAATCAGGTCTATAAATGTCCATACAGCTTGCCATGCCTGGGCCCCAGGCAGAAGGGAGCTGCTAAAAAAGGATTATGCTAGGCTTTGTCATGGGCTCTTAAATGCCCTTGCTCAGCAAATGCCTGGGTCTTACTTCCAATTTCTGGTTTTCCCATCACCATCACCAGCCCTCTTCCCATCGGGTTTCAGAAAAGAGGGTCCTAGGAGAACAAGTAGATGGCCACGTATCTATAGGTAAATTACCACAAAGCCAGGTCCCACAGTGGCCCGCAGCTCCAGGTGGCCTGCTACTCTGGCTTTCCTGGACTCCTCTGTTGAGCCTCTGCGGATGTATCTTCACTCTCTCAGCGATTTGTCCTATTGCTATTATTAAAGAGAAGGGACGCTTGGCTTCTGAGTGAGGCAGCTAGCTAATCAGCTTGGGGGCCTCAAGTCCCCGCACTTTTACCTAAGAGGAAGAATGGGCCTTATCTCACAGGACTATGGAACTGAGCTAAAACACACAGAGGGCAAGTGCCTTGTCTTGCTTATGCTTAGGGAATGAAGTACTTCCCATCAATTTGAACCCTCTGGGCAGTTCAGTTTTAGACTCTACTATTCTAACTTGTTTCCTGATTATTTCTACTTAAATGGACAACAGATGACTCAAACTCACCTTGCCCCATTACACAGACTGACCCTCTCTGCCTCCCTCAACTTTTCCTATAGTTTTAGCTTCATCTAATTAACTAAATATCTCCTTGTTTGCCTGGCCCCAAAGCAGGAACTTTGACCTGTCTTATCAGCTGATGTATATCTAACTTGTAAAACAATCCAGGGGAGGGGGCCCTGGAGAGATTGCTCAGTGGTTAAGAGCATTAACTGCTCTTTCAGAGGACCTAGTTCCAATTCTCAGCACCTACAT
Organism: Peromyscus eremicus; assembly: GCF_949786415.1. Taxonomy (NCBI): domain Eukaryota; kingdom Metazoa; phylum Chordata; class Mammalia; order Rodentia; family Cricetidae; genus Peromyscus; species Peromyscus eremicus. The sequence continues at coordinate 114,923,866 of NC_081439.1, forward strand.
GACGGCTTAGAGCTGTCTGTAATTCCAGTTCCTAGGGGATCCAGTGGTCTCTTCTTGCCTCCTTGGGCTCCGGGCACTCACATGGTGCAAACATACATGCAGGCAAAACAGCCATTCACATAAAATAAATGAATGGATAAATAAATACCCCAGTGCTGGGCACATAGATGCTGCTAAATAAATATTTGTTGAATAAAGCTATTCTCTTATGCATTTATTGCCCTATTCCCCACTTTAGCCCATTTTCTTTTTCCTATTGCTCAAGCCAAAATACTGGTTGTCCTTCATTCCAACTTTTTTTTCACAGCCATGTTCAGTCCAAAGTTAAGACTTTATATGCTCCTGCTCCAATGTGCCTGACACCCACTCACCTCTTTCTAATCCTTAGTCACAAATGTATTGCACCTACATTACAGAAGTAGACTGCTTAAGTCTTCTGTTCCCTTATTCACCATGCTGCAAATATAATGATATTACCAAACCACAATCCATTGATCCTTCTTCAGTAGTTCCTTCATGCCTCCAGGACTGCAGTCAACTCCTAACTGAGCCAGCTAGGCCCTACCTCACCTAGGTCCTGCTCATTTTTCCAAGTTCCTTTCCTCCTCCTTGCTCCCTGTCCTGCTCCCTCAACGCTGGGTCCCCTACTCTGCAGCCGTACAGAACTTGCATGTTTTCAGAGGGGTCTATTTGAACCTCTCTTACCATCTTCGTCCTCTTACTGTTTTCTACCTAGACTTCTGTCCTTCCCTCCTCTGCCTCCAGCAGCCTTCCTTCACAGTCTATGCTCATGTCATTCAAAGTCGGAGTCCTCAGGAAACCTCTGCTCCCCACTGCCACTTCTAGAACGTAGGCTCCTCCTCGGTGCTTCTTCTCTTAGAGCACTTCCCATAATGGTGCATCTGCACGTTTGCTTACTCCTCCACGAGAATGTAAGCTTTATAAGGACATGGGCTATAGCTAGCCTTGCTTTTATTGAATCTGTACATAGCATAAACTTTTTCTTATTTTTCCAGCACTGGTAACAGAACTCGGTGCCTACTGCATGGTAGTTCTTGATTACTGAACTATATTCCCAGCACATTTTGTGTTTACCTAGTTTTGAAAAAGGTTCTCATTAAGTCACCCAGGCAGGCCTTAAACTCTTTCTGTAGACGTACAAGGCCTTGTACTTGTGATCATCTGCTTCAGACTCCCAAGTAGCTGGGATTACAGACCCGAGCCATTAGATCCAGCTATAAAACCTTTTATAAATATTAATTCATACAATTTTCTTAATACTCATATAAGGTGCTGTTATTATTAGCATTATATAGATGATGAAGCCGGAACAGAGCAAGGTCAGATAACGTGCCCAAAGTCACATGCTGGCTTATTGCAAAGTTGGAATAATACAAAAATCCAAGCTTTTACAGCTACAGTTCCTCCATTGCTTTTCATATAGAAAGCCCTTCCAAGAAATTTTAAATACAACAAGGAAAGAATGACCAAGTGAATAAAGATTGTAGAAATAACACAGTTCTGTGTGGGGGCAGTGGGAAGAAAAGATGTAGAACAGAATTAAGTGAGACAGATTATGTTTACATGCCAGCCATGGTGAAAAAAATCTTAGTCCACAGCATAGGATGACTCTAGAAGAAATGGAAGGTGATGGACCAGGACATATCTCAACAGTATAGTACTGCCCTAGCATTTACTACTACGTTCACTTACTACACCTGAAAATATGTTCATGAGGCAGGTGGGTAGGGTGGGGGAGCTCAGGAAGACAAATGGCAAATAGTAATGCCACCAATGGGAGAATGTAGGACAGACCATTGGACTTGTTCAGAAATGGGCCACTGAGGACATCTAAGCAGTTTCCATGGAGTGCTGGAGAAAGAAATCAGACAGTATGGGCTTAAGCAATGTGAGGGTATGGAGGAAGCATTCAGGAAGACTTTATTCCTCTCTGAGCCATGAAAAGCAGACTTAGGAATCATGAAGTCAGATCTTCTTAAGATGTGATGACTAGGGCATGCTTAATTTCAAGAGGATTGACTCTTTGGAAAGTGAGAAGTGAAATAGGCTTATACTGGAACAAAGCGGCCACTTCTCTGCAGCAGCAAGCACACTGTGGCCAGGCACATAAAATGTAAGTGTGGCACAAGGCTGGCATTTGGGTAGAGGGAACGAGCAGTATTAAGTTAGGAATTCCTTCCTAGGAAGCATCTGGTGGCACCCGACATGGGCAAGAAAGGTCTGGAATGAGGAAGTATGATGGGCAGGAAGGAAAATAATTTAGGGCCTATTAATGAAGAAAAAGCAGATAATGAATGGAGATGTGAGGAAAGAGGAAATGATTTTCAAGATCTCCCAAGTTCAAAAAACGTGAGAAGACTGAAAAGGTTGGATGGGCAATGCAGTTCACAGAGACATAATGAAAACGATCCATTTACTCGCCAGAAGTCTGGCAAGTAAAACAAATCTCAAACTGGGGAATAGTAGGAGAGATTCGACAGAGGGAGATAAACAGTGTGCTGTAGACTCCTCCAAACAACTTTGTAAGGAGCATAAGGCAAGCTGCCAAGGTGAAAACTGAAGGGCTTCATCTGTAGAGGCCTACCGGGGCCCTAATCCTAAAGGTCCTAGAGCCGCACGGACACCTTCCTCAGGTGGAGGATGGTGGGGAGGGACAATGGTCCAGGGCTGGGTAGCTCTAGAAGGATGTGCAACATAATGCCCAAGCACTTGAGAAGACAATGAAAGAGTGAAAACCAGGATGAATTTGATAAGTTCTTTTAACAAGCGTTTATTGAGCAAGTACTTTGCATCAGTCATAGGCTTTGATTGTTCTCAAAAAGTTTACACTCGGGCTGGAGAGATGGCTCAGAGGTTAAGAGCACTGGCTGCTCTTTCAGAGGTCCTGAGTTCAATTCCCAGCAACCACATGGTGGCTCACAACCATCAATAGTGAGATCTGGTGTCCTCTTCTGACACACAGGCACACCGTACACAAAATAAATTAATTAATTAATTAAAAAAAAGTTTACACTCTAGTTGGAGGGACAAGTCGATTCAAGGCACTTAAACTGTAGCGCAGGAGTGGATGGTGTGTAGCAGAGAAAGATACAGAAAGACCTTTTGGTCTTAGTATTAATGTGTGGCGTAGAGGTCTACATAGTATACCTTAATAGAGCTCATACCGAAAAAGCCAGTTGGGGTTTGGACTTAATCTGGGTAAGTATATAAATCCACTAAGTTGCTACTTTTTGTATATTGCCACTTCTGCATTTTATAATGAGATGTGGACAGTTTTCAGATTTTTAGGTTTACATCACTGCGGTTACACTCGAGCTTATGCCAAAAAGAATGAATTAACATGCCTGCCTTGTTTGAAGGAGAACAAGTACAGTATAAGGAGTTTGCCTGCCAGGGAAGACTCCACCCTGAGGACCTGCATGTCCTCAGCTGCTGGAGAACTGTGTGACTGAAGCTATTTGTGCTTTGCTAATGTTGGCAAGTTACTTTTGAAATTTCCTGCAGGGTTTACCTTGGGAGAAAAATCTGGGAGAAAAGTATAAGAGGTTTTGTTTGTTTGTTTTTTTGGTTTTTCGAGACAGGGTTTCTCTGTAGTTTTGGTGCCTGTCCTGGATCTCGCTCTGTAGACCAGGCTGGCCTCAAACTCACAGAGATCCCCTGGCTCTGCCTCCCAAGTGCTGGGATTAGAGGCGTGTGCCACCACCGCCCGGCTAAGATCTTTTAAGACTTATTTTTTATTTTGAATTCCCTGTATGTATGTGTTTCTACATGTGGGTATGCTCATATGAGTGCAGCCATCAGATTCCAGGAGCTGGAGTTCCAGATGGTTATAGGCCTCATATGAGAGCTAGAAACTGACCTCAGGTCTTCTGCAAGAGTAGTAGAAGTTCTTACCCCTGAGTCATCTCTCCAGCCCCTAAAGGAAATTTTCAAAAGTCATCTTAAAATACCATTTGTGGCCGGGCAGTGGAGGCACATGCCTTTAATCCCAGCACTTGGGAGGCAGAGCCAGGCGGATCTCTGTGAGTTCGAGGCCAGCCTGGGTTACCAAATGAGTTCCAGGAAAGGCACAAAGCTACACAGAGAAACCCTGTCTCGAAAAAACAAAAAAAAAATACCATTCGTGAACTAGTGCACATTATGCCTCAACAGTCCTATTACCAATGAATCAATAATGTCATAATAAAACGTAAACTCCTCATGAGTAGTACTGTAATTTATTCAACAGAAGATGATAAATCAACCCAGTGTATTTATTCGGTTGGATGAGAGTGACATATTTATTACTATTATTATTATTTATAAATTGACTTTAATGAAAATTATAAATTATGCAAAGCTGGTTTCTAGGTCATGCTCCCTCTTTCCCTAAAGTTGTGGAGAATTCTCAGATGGGCCCCAGGATCTGTACCCCTGCTGTATAATCACTTTCCCTTAAGTGTGGGTGGGACCCCTGACTTGCTTCTAGTCAGTGGTAATGGTGATGGATGTCACTGTCATGATTATGTTACATTGTATAAGGTTCTATGTCAGCAGATTGGAGAGAGAGCTTTCCCTGCTGGCCCTGAAGCAGCAGCTGCGTTGTGAACAGGTGATGGAGAGGACTGTGTGGCAGGGAACATTAGCAGCAGGCAGATCTGTGGGTGGCCTTCAGCCTCTATACATACAGTCCTAATGAATTCTGCCAACAGCCTTCCTGAGCTTTCCCAAGCTGATTCTTTCCCAGTTGAGCTCCCAGATGAAACGTGGCCTGGCCAATACCCGACCACAGCTCTATGAGATGGAGCAGGAAATCCAGCTAAATCAGACCATGAGATGACACTTAAGTATGTGTTAAGCTGCTGAATTTGTGATAATTTACTACACAACAATACAAAAACTAGCACACAGGCATCCACTGGTCATAAACTTTTATTTGCACCCTAGCCCATATAGATACTGTCTTTCTTCAGTAATAGTTAATGATTTATTTTTATTTTCAATTACATGAATGTGGTGTGTGTGTGTGTGTGTGTGTGTGTGTGTGTGTGTGTGCACATGTGTGTGGTGCCAGTGGAGGCCAGAAAAAGGTGTGGGATTCCCCAGACCGAGACTCACAGGTAGTTGTGAGTCACTCCATGTGTGTTCTGGGAACCAAACTCGGGTCCTCTGCCAGAGCAGTAAGCACTCCTATCCAATGAGCGATGTCTCCAGACCCCTTTCCAATAATACTTAAAACGGAATGAAAACGGGGGCTTTTTGTGACTTTCCACTCTTATTTACCCAGTAATTCTCTACAATCCAACCCATCAGCCTGAAATGTGTCAGGCATAGTATGGTCTCTGGTTGGCTTTTGTTCACACCATTCCTTCTCACCCGGATTCCCTCCTTTACACCTTGCTCTTTGCTCATGAAATCTGAACTTCTAGACCATGGACAATTGCTCCCACAGTGTTTTTACTTGCATTACTTTTTGTCTGTGGTTCATAAACTATCATGGAATCACTTCTGAAATCTTATTTTTCAGAAAACATAATATATATACATATATGTGTGTATATATATGTAGAGAGAGAGAGAACATATACACAGGATGGCTACAGCAATATAGAAAACATTTGCAGATATGTATGTGGTCTTCTCATTAAAATTGTACACTCATTGAACCCCAAGATTCCAACTTGTACATAGAATATTGCTAGAAATCCTCTGCATCATCATCAGCATCGGTGCTGGGAATCAGACCCAGGGCATCACATGTTCTAGGCAAGCATTCTACTAATGTGCTTCAGCCCTACCCACAAATCATCTATATTAAAAATAATGGGCCGAGCGGTGGTGGCCCACGCCTTTAATCCCATCACTCGGGAGGCAGAACCAGGCGGATCTCTGTGAGTTCGAGGCCAGCCTAGTCTACAGAGCGAATTCCAGGACAGCCAGAGCTACACAGAGAAACCCTGTCTCGAAAAACCAATAATAATAATAATAATAATAATAATAATAATAATAATAATAGTCACAACAGTGGTTGAAGTATCACAGGTTGGCCAGTGATTCAAAGCTTGAGAAAGCCTGTCTTTGCAAAAAGATAGCTTAGGGGAACTGTTTCAGTGCTAGTATCCTTTTTAAGTAGCTACATGCCGAATACAACCGAGATAATGACACATAAACACTGATCAGGAAGAGGGACTACGCTAAAGAAATTCGAGCAAGTATGGCCAGGAAATATGTTTGCTGCTACTGAAATGTTTTGGTGTTAGCCACTGGCAGGACTGATTAATTGTAGTTAGCACAACGTTTTCTGTGCAGCCTGCCTAAACATCTGTTTTGTACAACTGTTGCTCAATTTTCTCTTCCTTTCGAATCACCATCTTTGAAGCACAAAAGAAAATCTATCGAAACGACCAAACAAATTACCCTAAGGGCTTCCCAATCCTTTAAAGGAGAATCTGAGCTTAAAGAGGGTTCTTTACTCTCTAGCTCCTTACCTCCAGCAAGGGTTCAAACTTCAACTCTTAGGCTTGACCCAAGTCCCTCCCCTTACCCTGTCATCTAATGAATATGCAAATTAAAGATAATTGGCAGCCAATGGCGTGGGTTCTGGTCACATGGTGCTGATGGTAGGTGAGCAGACAGAAGTTGTGTCAGTGAACAGAGAGGGCTCTCAGTCCGGGGCGAGCGCTCTAGTGAGCGTGGACGGATGCTTAGGCAGTAGTCCTGGCAGCGGCGGCAGCAGCAGGCAGTAGTGGTGGCAGAAGAGGGGAAGAGGGACGGCCCCGAGACCTACACACACTCACACTTTCAAGTTCTCTTGAAGGGAGAGGAGTTGGAGCTGCAGAAAGAGGAGGCCAGGAGCGGTCCCATCTATCCCATTCCATCTGCCCCTCTTCCTCTTGCTCCCTGGCTCTGTGAGAGTTCAGGATTTGGGTAGCCATACGTGGCAGCGAGGGCAAAGGGGCCGGGAGAGTGGGGACCAGAACCAAAGGTGTAGTGGAAGATGCCCATCCTGCTGTTCCTCATAGATACGTCCGCCTCCATGAACCAGCGCACTGACCTGGGCACCTCCTATTTGGACATTGCCAAAGGCGCTGTGGAGTTATTCTTGAAGGTAAAAGGAGGGGAGAGGAGAGATGGGGGTTGCTCCTGCGGGATGGGGGCGGTTGGACTGAGGTGCTTCTGTAACGTTTGTATCGCTTCCCCTCGTTTCCTACGCGATCCCTCCGTCACCCTCGCCCCGCAGCTGCGAGCCCGGGACCCGGCCAGCCGCGGAGACAGGTACATGCTGGTCACCTACGATGAGCCTCCGTACTGCATCAAGGTAACCAGGCCAGCCGGGGAGCCGCGGCGGCGGGCGGGCGGGCGGGCGGGCGGGCGGGAAGAGCGAGCGCGTCCGCCAGCCTGAGCCGCTGAGCCCCTTTGCCTCCGCCCGTAGCGATCCTGCGTCGCCCTGCGGGACGGGCTTGGGTGCGGGGCGTCGAAGGCCAGGAGGAGCGGGGAGGTCAGCGGCGGCCGGGGGTCGCAGAGAGGGACCCGAGAATGGGCAGCCCGTGTAGAAAAGGCACGGGAGGGCTAAGCTTGCAGCGCGACGGCTGCGATCACCTCGGAAGATGGCGGACATTTTGCTTTTGTATGAGGCAGCCGGAGGCAGGGTGAGGGCGCTGCTGAGATGGAAAGGAGGGAGGGGAGGAGGCTGAGGAAGGAGGGCTCAAGGCCCTTGGTGAGGCTGCGGCCCCTTCGCCTGGGACTCCGCCCTAACGTGCTCCTAGCCCAGCGCGGGCTTTCCTGCCGCCCGGGCTCCTCCTCTGGACCCTCCTTCCATCCCTCGGCCCGCCCTGCCAGGGCTTCCTCTCCCTCCTCCTGCTCCCGTCCTCTTCTCCTCCACCACATCTTCCCCTCCTCTTCCTGCCCAGCGCAGGGACGCACTAGAGCGGGCCTCCGGGAGCTGCTCCTTTGCATTGGAGCCCCTGGGCCCCGCCCCCGCGCCCCCCCCCCGCCCTCCCCCCACCCCCCCCCCACCCGTTTGGAAATGGTTCGCCTGGGCTGCTCCCAGCTCCCAGACCCTGAACGCTCCTTTCTGCTCCGCTCTCAGTCACATTGAGCCCGGCTCTCAGTTACCTTAGCGACTGTTGCTGTTTCATTGGAAATTCCTGCGAAGCAACCACTGAATGTGTGTGTGTGTGTGGGGGGGGGCGGTTGGGGGGGGGGTGCCTGCGCAGAATCTCCTTAGGGAACTGGTTTAACAGGGGCTAGAGGTTTTTAGGGAGCTAGCCTACCTATTTGCATCCGAAATTAGGTTTGCTCTTAGCTGCATAGGGATTTGCCAAGGGCAAGATTGGACTCAGAGCAGATGCACTAGTCAAATTCGATGATTTGATTCTCAGGATCTGACCCTTAGCCTCCGTGGGGTAGTTTTTTTGTGTTCCCATGGTGAAGAGATAAAGAACTGGTTTGCCTGCAGTAGCTTGATAAGAGGAACTCAAACTGTTAAATCATCCTGCATAGGGATCGTGCTTGTATTTTGAAAATTTAGAAGGTTGTTACCATTATCCCCCATGTCTTTTACTAGCGAGTGTGTCCGTCTCTCCCACTCCCCCTCCACCCCCCGGTCTAAATCACCTTAGTAAATTAACAGGAGGTTCAGTCTGGATGTGTTGTAAGCCTTGGTTTAGCGAATTGTTTTGATGAAAGATACCTCTCAAAGTGATTAAGTTAGCCAGGGTGTTCTTTCAGACATAATGAAAGTGAAGAGACTTATTTGGTAAGTCTCAGCTTTGATTAAAAGTTTAATTTGCAGGTTCCTCCTAACATTATTCTGGTTTCATTACTTTGTTTTCAATTTTTATTTATCTACCACCACCCCCAATCGAGCTACTAGACATCTTGCAAAATGTCATATGTTTTTAGAAAATGGCAGTTTTCCGAGCCAGCCTGGGCTAACATAATTGCAAGTATAGGGCTGGAGACCTAACTTTTAGTGATGGAGCACTTACAAATATGAAGCCTTGCAAACATTCTATCCTCACCATAGAAAAATCAAGTAAGATCCAGCGTCCAAATGTTTACATCTTTTGACTATTAATAACAGCAGTAAGAGCCTACCATTTGTGGTATGGCTATTTGGAGATGATATACTCAGTAATTTGTAGCAGTGGAAGACGACGTACAAAAACAGTGTATGTATCTTTTTCTATAAAGGTACAACTTACTGAGCATTTTGTGAGGACTGATAACAGTTCCTAAAATAGTTTTTTGAGTTATCGGAATTACATGACAGCCTGTCATAGTATTGCATGCCTTTAATCCCAGAACTCAGAAGGCAGAGGGAGACCGATCTCTATGAGTTTGAGGCAAGCCTGATCTACACAGGAAGTTCTAGGCCAGCCAGGGTTATATATTGAGACACTTTCTCAAAAAAAAAAAAAAAAGAAGAAGAGAAGAAAGGAAAAGAATTAAATGACAATTTGCAAAATCTTTTCCCTCGGAAGGAATAAAATGTTTTGCCCACTTTAACAGCCATTACTCCATCTTTAAGTCCACCACTGGAATCCCGTGGCTCGGACTACTTTTTTCAGTGCTGGGATACAACTCAGGCCCTCCTGAATGCTGGGCAAGTGTTCTGCCACTGAGCTGCATTCCCAGCCAGTGTGCTTAGTTATACTGTGCCTTCCTAGTTACTTCGTTCAGTGAATTACCCTGAGTTGCCGCGTACTTTTTAATGGCTGTGTATCTTAGCCACTTGTTTATGAAGCACTCAATATTTGTGTGGAACAGAAGAAAACGTTCAATGTTGTTTTAGTTTAAATTTCAGTTTAGCTCTTTTTTTTTATTTTAGCTCTTTTTATCCTACCGCTTTACATCTTCCCCTTAAACAAGAAGCAGTCTACCTTTGATTTTTTTCTCCTGTAGATTAAATGTGAGAAGATACTTTGTATACTATGTTTAATTATTAATCACTTCATCTTAGTCTTTATGCCTTCCCAAGCCTTTTCAGTTCTCATTTAACCCATGAAAGGAAAGGTTAAGAATCTGATGATATTCTTGTCCCTTACCAACATTCTTATTGATAGACCATATTTAGGTAAGAATTTTCTGAATTTCTCTTTTGAATATTACCTTCTGCCTAGCCCAACTCTCTCCTCTGCCTGTAATAACTTAGTTCTTTTGCTTTTTGGGGTTGTAGCTTGCTTGGAAATTTGGAAATTTTGGAGCATCTGGTGATATTTTTCATAAAATTCAGGACAGATTTTCACTTGCTGTGGCTGGGAGCCTTGTAGGTCTGCCCTCTCTCTCATACACACATGCTATCAAACAGGTCCTGCGTGGATTGTCAGCAGGCACCTTGGTTCCTGCTTGAAACTTCAGTGTTTGCAGTGAAGGGGCCCAGGTCCTTCCAGCAAAGTGGAGGGGTGGCAGTGTTTTATTGGTAGCCAATTGTTCTGCAGAAGAAATAAAGTCAGTGTCATTTTCACTTTCTCTGAGGCCGCAGAAACAGTGTAACAGTTTACTTCTCAAATCTGGACTCTGTCCAGCTCCAAATGCTTCCAAATGAATTCTGTTCTGCTAGCAGGTCCTCTGGTCTTGCAACTGTAGCAGGCCTGAGTTGTGCATTTGCTTGGGAGATTTCATTTTAACAGGCATGCAACTCTTCCCAGTATATCCACTTACAAGCTTTGACAATAAATCTTGGGAGGAGTTACTGCAACAGGAATTTTTTACTAATGTATACTGTTGAGTATCTAAATATAATCTTAGGAAGAGTTACTGCAACAGGAATTTTTCACTAATGTATGCTGTTGAGTATGTAAATATAATCTTGGGAGGAGTTACTGCAACAGGAATTTTTCACTAATGTATACTGTTGAGTATGTAAATATAATCTTGGGAGGAGTTACTGCAACAGGAGTTTTTCACTAATGTATGCTGTTGAGTATGTAAATATAGTATTTCACCAAAGACTTAGTAACTTTGCACTGCATACCTCTTGGCACATAGCTGTCTACTCTTTTAATATCAGTCATACCTGTTCCTTGCAGCACTCTGGGTATGGGTGGAATTAAGCTTGATTTAGGGACCACATAAAAAATGCAAATACTTGTGTTAAACCTGTGTTAGTGTTGTTTTGTAAACATGTTTCATATATTGTGTTACAAGTATTAACACTCTCTCTCTCTCTCTCTCTCTCTCTCTATATATATATATATATATATGCAGTATATTTTCAGTGTACATGCTAGGATACCCTTGTTTAGTATTTTATAATTTCCAGTGTATCCTTAGAAGATGAATATAGTACAGGGCTTTAAAAATATTGTGTGAGGGGTTTTGTGGCATAGTTCTTAATGGTCTTGCCTGAGATTCTGCTGTCTTGTATGTTTTGTTTTGTTATGAATCATAATTTCCGTTTATTCTGTGACTGGGAGAGGCAGACTTGTCAGAAGAAAGTAAGCCATTAGCCTGAGCTCTCTCCAGTGAAAGTATTCAAAATAATTTTGTATTTGAAGCCACTTTATTAAAATTATTTTTATTTAAAGGAGATTATTATTATTATTATTATTATTTGGTTTTTCGAGACAAGGTTTCTCTGTGTAGCTTTGCGCCTTTTCCTGGAACTCACTTGGTAGCCCAGGCTGGCCTCGAACTCACAGAGATCCGCCTGGCTCTGCCTCCCGAGTGCTGGGATTAAAGGCGTGCACCACCACCGCCCGGTTAAAGGAGATTATTTTTAACATGATACAGAATCATCTTTCTAGAAATAGTTGAAACATGTGCATAAATAGTAGTCAGAAGTATGTTATAAATAAGAAGAGATAATGTTTCAAAGAAATATCCTACATACTAAAGTAGTAAATTGAAAAAATGAGTGATTTTCTTGGATATTGCTTTTTCACATTGTGTAGCTGCTTTTGCTTATTGGTGTCTACATGCCTTTGTCAATATGAGCCAGAAAGAGGAAGAATTCCGGCCTATAGACTGAGGAAGTAAACCTAAGGTTTAAAAAAGTGATAACAGACATGGACTAGAATTTTAATTAGGTATTACAGGAGCAACTCTTTTTTTTTTTGGGGGGGGGGTTTCAATACAGGGTTTCTCTGTAAAGTCCTGGCTGTCTTGGAACTAGATCTGTTGACCAGGCTGGTCTTAAACTTGGAGATCCACCTGCCTCTGCCCCACCTGCCTCTGCCTCCCAAGTGCTGGGATTAAAGACTTGTGCTACCACTGCCTGGCTAAAGGAGCATCTTTTAAGAGGGTCCTTATGGCTAAGACTCTGTAGAAATGTTTTGAGGTAAAATAGTAGCAACATAACCTGTAAGAGCCATGTTAGGCAATGCAAGATACTTTTAAAACTCAAAATCCCCAAATGCTCAAAAGCAGCACATTCATTTTAATGATTAATTGTTTTCCCCATGATTTTGTTTGCACCTCCCCTTTTAGACAAGGTCCCTTATGTTGCCCTGGCTGTCTTGAAACTCTCTATGTAGACCAGGCTGGCTTTGAACTTACAGAGATCAGCCTGCCTTTGCCTCTCAAGTGCTGAGATTAACAGTACGCACCACCATGCCTAGCTTGATCCTGGCTTTCTTTCTCCCTTTCCTTCCTCACTAGCTATGTGAAGTATTTGACAATAGTTATTGTGAAACCAAAATAGAAAGAGAGACTTAACTGTAGAAGCCTGAATCTCTGGCAAAGGTCTGTTTTGTAAGCTCAGTGTTGAGATCAGGCATCAGCCGGAAGATGATGGCTAGGGGAAATCAGATGACATTGTAGAAACCCATCTCCATTGTGTCCCAAGCCTTTCTTGTAGCCATTCCTTAAGGGTTACATTTGTCACTCTTCACCTGGGCCAGTGTCGCAGCTGCCATTCAGTCGGTAGCTAGTCTCGCCCTCCAGTCATTCTTCCTTCATTGCTAAGTCTGTTGGTCTTTAAATAAAACAAAATAGTCATTCTCCTGTGAAAACTCCTGCGGGCGCTGGGCATGGTGGCTCACGCTTGGAATCACAGCCTGGCCTGCGTGTTGATACCTTGTCTCCAAAACCAAACCAAGCCAGAATGGTGGCATACTCCTATGAGACCAGCACTTGGAAGGCTGATGCAGGAGAATTGACATGAGTTCTTAGTTCCTGCATAGTGAATTCCAAGCTATCCTGGGCTACAGAGTGAGATATTGTCTACAAAAAATGAATGAAAATTTTAAAATGAGAAAAAATTTAAAAATCCTTCAGGATACTTCATTAGATGTCAGAATAAAATCCATACACCTTGGCCTAGACACTAGTGATGCCCTTGATCTGGACCGGTGTTACTTTTCCAACAGTGTCTCTCCATTTTTCTTCTTTCCACACAAAGCCAGGCTCCAGTCATCAGGAGAAATGAAGCCCTCATCTCCAAACGCATTATAGCTCCTCTGTATCATTGTCTATACCATCCTCTGTAACTTGGACATATTTCAGTTTACTTTGTTTTGTTTGATCCAGGTATCACTAGGTAGCCCAGACTGACTTCGAACTTGGAGCAGTCCTCCTGCCTCAGCCTCCTGCGTGCTGAGATTACAGGCATGTGCCACCATGTTGGGCTCTGTTTTTTCTCTATCCTCCTGCCTCAGCTGCCTGAGTGCTAGAATTAAAGGCACGTGTGCTATCACACCCGGTCAACTTCCACCCTTCATTGTATTCTCTAAAGTGATCTGGCTCCTCTTTCCCACTTCCATCCACTCCAAGCACTGTAACAAATTCCCTTGTGAGTTCTTAACACTGATCCCTTAATACTTTCGCCATAGTCCCGCTTCTGCATTTAGCGCTCTCTCTCTCTCTCTCTCTCTCTCTCTCTCTCTCTCTCTCTCTCTCTCTCTGTGTGTGTGTGTGTGTGTGTGTGTGTGTGTGTGTGTGTATTGTTGCTGTTGTTTTTTTGGGGTAGAATCCAAGGCTTCATGCATGCTAGGCAAGCATTCTACTGCTGAGATACATCCACAGCTCCTAGCATGTTGAATATGTTAGTGTTCATCTTGAGCTCCCTAATGTGAACATTTTAAAGGCATGCATTTGAACATAGGGATATTTGTGCCTCAAATACTAGAGAGTGCCTACTCTCTAGTAGGTACTCAAAGGGAAAAAAACATTTTTGGCGATGTGTATACACAAAAGCTTACCCCCTTTCCTACCCTCACTCCCATTTTCAAGATTTCTCTCCAGATAGTAATCACCATTAACATTCTAATTTCCCTTCACCGCCTGCACTCCCTCTTTCTTGCAGGGAAATGCAGCTTTTATCACTACAGTGATATGATCAAAATGGTGCTTCCCAAGGGTGGTCTGACAGTGCCTCCCTACTTCTGCCGTCTAGGCATGCGTTTATATGTATTGAACAACCTCTGTGCACCAGGCTTTGTTCTAGAGACTTAGGGTAATACCAAGAAACACCCAGCTCAAGGGGAGAACGGGAATCACAGAGTAGTGGACTCAACCGAAGGATCGGAGGTGAAGGAGGGAGGGTGTGTAAGACTCTGAGAACTCAGGTTGTCTGATTAGAATTGTGGCTAGTTCAGACAAAGCCTGGGAGTTTTGAAACTGACATGCTACAGTTTGTCTATTTCTTCCGAGAAGAAGGTGTCTGAGGTGAATTGGAAGAGAAATCGGGCAGGCTTTGTCGTCTGCGTCTGTTTGCTTATTATTTCCCAGTGTTTGTTGAAGTGGGCCAGGATGGAGAAGAAGGGGAGAGACAGTGGGGTAACACGGAAGGGTTAGTTGAAGTTGCCTGCTTTTCATTTGTGCTGGCTACTTGGGATTTGGTCTTGGCACTGGGATTGGGGATGGAGAGGGCCAGGTGCAGGTAAGGAGAAGGCAAATATTTTCCTTTTCAGTTTGCCTTTGCTTCTGGAAGAGAATATGAACTGCTGGGAACACAGGCTTCTTCGTTTCACAGTGACCAAACAAGGCAGCTGTTCTGTGTCTTGGGGAGAAATGTGCTTTCTAGGGAAGGGCCGGGCTGAAGGAGGGGCCTCTGTGTGGGTGGGGGTGGGATCTGAATAAAGAAAACTTAACTCCTTTAATTTAGATCGTTAAACAAGAGGCTCCTGATACTTTAGGGAGAGCGTGCGTGTGAGATCTAGTCCAACCCCATGGATAGATGTTGGAAGCCTGGTATACTTACTTACCTCTTGAATACAAGCTTACAAGTAATGATTGACTTTCCAGAGCTTCCTCCTCAGGAAAGCCTTTTGAACCCAGAGAGGTCACTCGGCCATGGAACTATTGTGTTTATTCTTGTTTCTGTTGGTAAATGGGTTAGGATTTCCAGCCTGATTTGTTAAAAACACATGGTCTCCACTCCCCCTTTCTTCCTCAGAACAGCTCCCTGTCAGGGCTTGGCACTGCCAGTGCTGGGCGAGGACATGAAAGAGGCTCCAGTGGAGACAGCAAGGGGCTGAGATGGCAGAGGCGGTTGGCATGTCTTTTTCAAACGTGCCAGCTGTTCATACTTTTTACAATTACTGTTGTTGCGCCTGCCTGTGCTCATCTGCATGTGCTACTCTGGTGCTTGTGTGGACGGCAGAGAAGGTCGCTTCTCTCCTTCCACTGTGTACAACCAGGGATAGGACTGAGGTCGTCAGGCTGGGAACAAGCACCGACCCCTGTCAGTGGCCCTAGAGTTTCTATTTTTTCTACTCTTCGGCATAGCATCCACAAGCCATGATTGTGTGATTGTTGAGCACTTCAAAAGTGGATGGTTTACAAGTGTGCTGAATAAGGCAAAATACATTTTTTGTTCTAGTCTGTTAAATAAATTGCATAATAATCCAGTTATTTTTTCATTTTTGGTGTGTGTGTCTCTGCGTATGTCTGTGTGGTCTCTTACCATGTTGCTCAGGCTGGCCTCGAACGAAGTGATTTTCCTGCTGCTAACTACCTCTTTATAGGCTGGACTATAGGCACATACTGCCATTTCTAGCTTTTATATTTTTTTAAACATGGTTGCTTGGAAATATAAAGTTACATCCATGACTTGCACTGCATTTCTATGAGCAGTGTCGCTCTGTCCTTTTTCTGAAGGTGATTTCTCATGTGCAGGCCCTGGAAACTGTTTCTGAAGGAGGATCGTTTCAGAGTCCTGTTTAAAAATGAACAGCATCATAAAGGCCTCATTTATACATGAAAGGTTATCTTACAGTTCAGAGTTGATGGCTGGATAACCCTCGGCCCTGGGGCAAAATACGAAAGCATCCCGTTCTTGACTGTACTGAAAGCTAGTTTGGTTGCTTAGGTTTTTGGATGCAGTTGCCGACCCAACTGGTTGGGTTGGAATTTTTTTCCTGGGCTAAGTATAACATAGTACACTTATGAACGAATCTAACTGGGATAATTCAGAATTCATTTCAAACGTGTTTTAATTGGTGACACTAAATGGTTTTGCCATATTGGTGACAAAAAAGCCTGTTTCAGGCTTTCAGTGTTATTAAAATATTTATGAAAGTATTTACTATGTCTCTTATTAGATTTCCCTAGCTACTTGGCCCCAGATTCTCTGGGAAAAGTATGATAAAGAGTTCATTTTTTCAGCTCAGCATAGTGCAAAGCTAAGAAACAAAAGAGAGTTTGAATTATTTTAATGATCCTTGCACGGTGCTGTCTTAGTATGGGAAGACATCAGAAGCCTTAAAGGGAAATGCTTTGTGGTGGTGGTGGGGTCCACCTGTCAGAAAGCACCTAGGAGTCTTACTTCTGGGGGATTCAACTCTTAATGGGGTTTCCAGGGCCATCTGATTGCATTGTTACTATAAAGGCTCCAGTTTAAAGACTAAGTGTGTAATTATGAGGATGCAAGTACAGAGAAGAAGCCTGTTAATAACATGCAAAAGATGTGGGAGGGACTAGAGTGTGGCACAGTGCTAGAGTAATTGAGTGTGTGAGGCCCCAGCACTATTAAAAGGTTTTTTTGTAGCCAAGTTTTGGGTCCTCCTGAATCCTATCTTAAGGTCAAATGTGTTGTCTAGACCTTCTGGTATACCATATATTTCAGATACGAATTGACTTGTGGCTGCTTCCTTGTAAAAGCGAACAGTCAAATGCTTGCTTTCTAATAATAGCAGCTGACAATTATTGAGCAATGCTTATATACAGGGCAGCTTGCCAGTGAATATAAAGAGTTTATTTAGTTTATCTCCCCAGTCAGCCTATGTCAAAGGTATTATTATCACCACTTAGTAGATAAGTCGGAGACGTTTATCTGGGGCCCGGAGAGGTTAAGAAACACAGCTGATAGCAACATGCCTCCATCCAGAAGCTCTTCTAATACGATAGTGCATAGTAACTTAGCAATCACCCAGCAAGGGAAAAGTATTGCTGCAGATGTTTTTTTTTTTTTTTTTTTTTTTTTTTTTTTTATTAGTTAGCTGGCTCTTTCCAGGTGAATATCGTTGTACGTTTCTGCCTTTGATATCCCACAGTTGGGCCCCTGTTTAGCACAGTCGTGGAGTTATTCCGGTACAGAGTGGATGGAACTTGAGATAGGGTATATTATGTATATTCTGGCAAGTGGGGAGGCTGACTAGGCCCTGTGAAAACAGTAGCAGGTTGGCAGAAACAGCAAGGTGGTTCTTGGCTACTCAAAGATGCCTGGAAATGACTATGTTTCTTTGCTTTACCAATCACCTGATAGGTATTTCTATTGTGAGGGAAGAAAAGTATTTAGTGCCCTCCACAGGAGCCACTTGGTGTCTTCTAAGCTGAAACTTGTAGCTTAAGCAGGGTTTTGTTTGTTTGTTTGTTTGTTTGTTTTGAGACAGGGTTTCTCTGTATAACAGTCCTGGCTGTCCTGGAACTTGCTCTGTAGACCAGGCTGGCCTCGAACTCACAGAGATCCACCTGCTTCTGTGAGTGCTGGCATTAAAGGTGTGAGCCACCACTGCCTGACTGAAGCAGGGTTTTTTTTCAAGCTCTAGATGCACCAGACTCCGGATAGGTCTGGGCCTCCCCTGCTGGTACGGCCCTTATTTCATCCAGAGCTTCCAGTCTCCTCAAAGCGTGGTTGAGAGAGAGTACTGTCTTACTTATTTAGATGACCTGGAATGGGGAGGTGGGTTTTAAAAAAGAACTGGAGACACTGGCAGAATTACCACTGAGGTTGTGACTGGAAAAACATTATATGCAGACTTTTGTGGTACTGTGCCACATGCTGACAGGAAAAGGTAGAGCTTTGTATACTTTCTGATTCTCCAATTCATTACTACTTTCCACTCTTTAATTCAGCAATTTTCAACATGTGGGTCTTGACCCCTTGGGGGGTTGAACCACCCTTTCACGGGGCTGCATGTCAGATATCCTGCATATCAGATATTTACATTACAATTCATAGCAGTAGCAAAATTACAGTTATGAAGTAGCAATGAAATAATTTTATGGCTGGGAGTCACCACAGCACAAGGAACTGTATTAAGGGTCACAGTGTTAGGAAGGCTGAGAAGCGCTGCTCTAATTACTTATGTCCTGCCCCCTGGCTTGAATAATCTGGTAAATTTAGTACCAAAGCCAAGGGCTAGGACTTGAATGCTACTGAGCAAAAAACGACTCAACAGTTTTATCTGTGAAGCCAAGGAATACTACTATTGAGAAAATATGGTTTATGGAAGCCTTAGGGTTTCTTTGCTTTAGAACTGCTTTTTTTTTGGGGGGGGGGGCACAGCTGATGTGATGGCTCACGGGGTACAAGAACTGACTGCACAGGCCTGGCAACCTGAGTATGATCCTCTGAAGTCACTCAAGGTGGAAGGAAGGAACTGATTTCACATTTGCGCCGTGTCACGTGGGCTCACACATCCAATACACACATGCACAATAATAATAAGTACAAAGTTAAAAAAGGAACGCCTTGGACTTCTACATGACTTTGCAAGGAGTTTACTAATGTTTCTTCTCCTTGCCCTTAGCTAAATTTGAAAGTAACTACCTCTTCCTTCTAGAAACTTGTCACTTCCTCTATTCTGCTTCCCTGCTTTTCTATCTTACCATCCTTGTCCTGTCTCTTAAGTTTTTCCTTTGATGAATGAATGCATCCTGTTCCTTTCATGGTTTTGGATAGTCTGTCTGTATGGATGCTCCCCGCTTTCTATTTTTCACTCAGGTATCTCAGCTGACTATAGGATGTCCTCAGTCACAGGTAGGACATCCACAGATCTAAAACCTTCTATAGTCCCCTCTTTTAGTCACTTAGGATTGAAAGCAAACCACGATGCAGCTTTGATTATGCCTTTCCATCTTTTTTTCTAAGACCTAGATGGCATTCCTCTGAAATGTCTCCTACACCCCTGTCTTCAACTCGGTCCAAGCCCTCAATGTTTCAATGCTTTGAACATTATACCAACCTTCTAATTGGTCTTCCAGGGGCCTCCCATGTTCCTACTCTCCCCTCAAACCAAATGTTAGCTCTCTTTAAAATTTCATTTCATCACATCACCCTCCCCGCGAACCTTCAAAGACTCTCCGTGCCTACAGAGCCAAGTCCAACTTTCTTGGGTTTTTAGAGCTCTCTGAGACTGCTCCATGTGTCAGCCTATAAATTTATGCTTCATCATTTCTGGCCTAACATGCAGCCAGACCTGTCTCTTCTACCTGCTGAGTGTGACTCTCCACTGTGTCCACAACTCTTAGAACCTCAGTAACAAAGGAACTAGAGATCCCAGGCTGCCCGGGGTGGGGGAGGGAGAGGGAAGGAAGTGAACTGAAAGTATCCCATTAAGGGTGTGACTTGAGGGGGATGATGTGACAGAAGGTGCTTTTAAACTGCTGTTATAATGATGGGAGGCTGCAGAGGGACTGGGGGAGGGGAAGGAGTATGACCTTTAGTGGTTTATTAGCCTGAACCAGACCAAGATGGTTTGGTTTAAATTGGCCTGGAGTTGCCTAGAAGCACATTTGTTTAGTGAGAAACCCCAGTCTCTGCACTTCTGTCTCCATGGAAGAGAGCCTGCATAACTAGGCAATCGGCTGTGGGATTCTTGGGACAGCCGTGGCATTGGAAAGTAAGGAATCGCTTCTGCTTCAGTTCTCAGACAAGAATGTCAGTGAGGCACAAAGCAGAGCTTCCATTCTCATGACATTCCCCCAGGTAAAGTAACACTGGAAATTTCGTTGTTTTGGAGACAAGGTCTCTCTGTAGCCCTGGCTGTTCTGGAACTAGCTATGTAGATCAGACTGGCCTTGAACTCAGAGAGATCCATCCACCTGCCCTGCTTCCCAAGTGCTAGACTTAAAGGCATGTGCCACTGTGCCCCGTGTAAACTTCATTTCAAAGTGATGCTTTTAAGCTATATGTTAAAAAGAGATTCAGTACCTAGGTATCTTTATATGAAACCAATGTCAAAAACTGGACATAGTACATCCTGTCTGCCAAACAAAGCTTTCCACTGCTGTGACTCCTTCAGGGTGTGCCATCTTAGGTGTGTGTGCATTGCAGGGCTGGAAGGCAGGAGACCTAGGGTTTTAACATGAGTCTGCTACTAATTACACCCATGACCCCCGGGCAAGCCACTTAACCTTTTGTGGTGTCAGTTTCCTCATCTGTTAAAGGAAAGGATCAGACTGGATTATTTCCATGCTTCCTTCCTGAAAAGGGGTGGGAGAAAATTGTAGGACGAAAAGGCAGGAAATGGAATAATTGAGGATTGGAATTCAAGGTGATTTAGAAATTACTTGAAGTTTCAGAAAGTAGCTCCTTGGTGTACTTAACGTGCTTAAACGCTTGTTTAAGTTGGTGAGTGGCACCCCAGTTTACACTGCTACAAAATTTGGTTTTCGCACAGCTCCTATCAACAATTACTTCAGAATCCAGGTGGTTAAGGGTGAATGCACAGACTAGTTTTCTTCTTATGTGTGGATTTTCAACAACCAACAAATGTTACTTTTATTTTGTGCAAATCAGCTCATAATTTTTTGAGATAGTTTTGAAAAAGAATTAGTCTATTGGGAAGAGATGCTGTGTAATATTAGAACATTGCAAATGACCTTTCTGTTATGGGCTGCTGTTCTGTTGTGTTTGCGTGGCTTAGTCTCATTCCTGACCAGCTGTGTTTTTCCCTGGGCCATTAGTGTGCATTTTTATTATGTATATGTGCCCATAAAAATGTCTCACTGTAGCTAGGCTGGATGTCAGACGGCTAAGGCATACAGATTGTGAGTTTGAAGCTAGCCTGAGCTATGTAGTGGGACTCCTTGGAAAAAAGTCTCGTATTGATGCCAATATTGAAACAAAAGTGCATGCAATCTGCACAGTAGCTTTTAAAACGATTTATTGATTTATTTGTATGTGTGCATGTATGTGCATGTAAGTGCAGATGCCCACAGAGGTCAAAAGAGGGTGTTTGATCCTTAGGAGCTGGAGTTGCAAGTGATTGTAAGCTGCCTGATGTGAGTGCTGGGAACCAAATTCAAATCCCTCTTTTTTTTTTTTCTGAGATACGGTTTCTCTGTGTAACAGTCCTGGCTGTTCTGGAACTCATTTTGTAGACCAGGGTGGCCTGGAACTCCCAGAGATCCACCTGCCTCTGCCTCCTGAGTGCTGGGATTAAAGGTGTGCACCACCACCACCTGGTTTTTTTCTTTTTGTCTTGTCTGAAGCATGTGGATGGACATCAGTAGTTGGACCCACAAAATGATAGCATTCTGTGTTCTCGAGCAGAGAAGTCATTTAGTGAATTAGAATGGACTTTGCACATTTTAGCGAGTTCAGGACACAGGAGCTGTCAAGAAATAACTCAAACAAAAAGGAATGCAAGAGAACTGTGCAGTCCTTAAACAAGTGTGTTGTAAGAAAGAGCTATACTAATCAAACACTAACCAAATGTACCCTTTGGTCTCCTGAAAGTGTTAGTACCTTGAGTCAAACACAAAAGCCAAAGGCTGCTTCTCTATGACTTTGAGGCTAGCCTCTTCTACGAAACAGGTTCCAGGCCAGCCAGGGCTATGTCTCAATGAAATAAAATAAGAAAAAAACTATGAAAAGGCTCACAAAGGAAAGCGAGTTTAATAGCTCAATGTTGAGGGAATAATGTGCCATAGAGGGTGACAGAATACCATGTAAGAAGAGAGACTTAGGAGGAGGTACACAAAGCAACGGTTACATTCTTGTTAATGGACAATGTGTGCTTCCTCCCTTCACGAGTAGGTTAGATAAAAACAGTTTAAATGGATGTGTTAGTGATTTTAGCTGTCACAGTGTTCTGTTATTGATGCATCTCCTATGTAGAGATTGGAGTCCAAACAGACCTAGATCTGACTATAAACTCATGTGCTTCAGAAGCTGAGGCAGGAGGACTGTCAAGAGTTTAAGATCAGCCTAGTCTATATATTGAGTTCCAGGGCAGTTTGGACTACAGGATGAGACCCTGCCTCAAAAGAAATAAAAAGCTAAAGGTGGGCCTGGAGAGATGGCTCAGCAATTTAAGAGCACTTGTTGCTCTTGCAGAAGACCAGAGTTAGTGCCCAGCACCCACATGGCAGCTCACGACCGTTGTAACTCTAGTTCTAGGCGATCTGATACCCTCTTCTGACCTCCCTGGCCCCACCAGGTGTGTATATGGTACCTGTACACATAAGCAGGCAAAACATATGCATAAGATAAAGCAAATCAATTTTTTAAAAAAGGTCTTTGAAAACCCCAAACAAACAAACCAAAACAAGCCCCCAAAGTGGGAGGTGGGTGGAAAATTGAAGAACTGGAATCCACTTTAATGGTGAGGAGAAGATTCTTGGCACTGAGCGTTTGAAGTTGCCTGAATTTGGCATAACGATAAGGGCAGGGACCAAGAGAAAAGGCATTTGTTTTCTGGAGAGACAAGGTTGATTGGAAAAGCTGAGCGTATTAGTTTTTTTTACAGCATTCTGTCTTACTCATCAGTTTACTGACACAGAAACAGTTCATGTTAACAAAGATGATACAATGTCAAATTGAAGAAGAAAGTAAATTGGCTAAAAACTACTGTTGAGATTGATTTATTCCAATTGTCTGGGTTGCTGCAGAGCAGCTTTCCCTAAACTTATGGAGAGCAGATGGAAAAAGGAAAATTGTTTATCTTTCTACAAGAGAATTGATGGCCCTGCTATATTTAGACTCCTTGGCTTTAACTTGGGACATCTGGGAAAATACTCAGATCCGTTAATCATCCAGTTTGTAACCATCTACAAAGCAGCACAAAGTCTAGAATAGCTCTTTAGCATAGGCTTATGAAGAACAAATACTATCAGGCTGATTTCACTTTCTTTCATGGAAAACAAAATGTGTGGCGGCGGCGAGGAGGGAAAGCAGCATTGTGTTGTCTCCCTGGTGTCGACAGCAGCCCTTGTTACTCAGTCGCTCTGAAGGGCCCTCCTCAGCTGGGATGGCTTGGACTGGACTGTCAGGAGAATGTCAAGATAGGTTGAGGAGCAAATGTGCCCCCAAAATCAGTCAGTGCAGTGGCTCAGCACTAAGTTGGGGACATGGGAAGCTCTGCTATTCCGGAGATAGGGTCACGGCCTGCTGTGTGAGAGAAGTGTAACGTGTAAGGAGTTTTTTCTCTTTGAAGATCCACTGCTGGTATCTTTCGATAGCTAACCATACTAGAAAAATCTTAATAATCTCTTTTTCTCTTTATAAATACTCAGTTTACATACAGTCTGTAAGGGACACTTCCTACGTGGACGTTTAAGCGTAGCTGACCTATCTTTATGCATTACTTTGAATGGGAATGTTAACACTGTGTTTATTAAACTTATGAATTATGCTAAGTCAAGCAAGGTCACTGATATTTTGGAAAAGGATTACAAATGACCTTTCGAGGGAGAGCAGAAGCGTTCAGAAAGGGCTCTAACACCGCTCCCACATCCCTCCCCTTCAAGCACAGTTGATCTTCTAGCTCCTTTACTTCTTTATACTTCTGGCAAGGTTTAATAGAGGGCAGAGTTCTTCCAGTTTAACAAACTCCTACGTTAGAGAAGTAGTCTCTGGGAAATGGGATGAAGTTCAGGATGCTGAGATTTGGGGGTGGGGAGTGGGGTGATAAATGCGTCTTTTTCCTCCTCCATTGGAAGCCAGTGGAGAAATAGACACAAGAACCGGTGAGTCCCTTTGTTGTTGTTTTTTAGACAGGATCTGGCTAGCCTCCAACTCACTGTCCTCCTGCCTCAGCCTTCCCAAGTGCAGGGATTACAAGCATCAGCCATGAGAGTCAGCTCAGAGTTCTAAGGAACACCTTTCTTCCTGATGAAGGCTAGGCTAAGAATCCAATCTAGATGCACGATCACAAAGAGTTTGCAGATGTTACATACTGATACACTCCCTTGTTGGTCTGTTTAGGGCAAGAGCCAACCTCCTAAGTCTTACATGTCAGAGAACAAAGCAGGCAATTCAAGGGGCTTTAGCAATAGTCTGGGAAAGACAGGGCCGGCTGCCTGGTCCTAAACCCAGCAGTTGGGTTAGAAGGTAGAGATGACGGCAGTGAGAAGCCTCTTTAGGCTTCCCTCCTCCGAGGAGAGTCTCTGTACTGTGCGGAGGTAGAACTGAGATAAGTGGCTAGTGCACAGTCAGGCAGAGCTGAAAACAGAACCGAGGTCACTGAGATACAGAAAGTCCTGTGCTTTTCTGTTGATATGAAAAGATATTTTGAGCTGGCTATGCAAATTTAAATCAGGCCTAAATTAACTTGCTTTATGAGGCAGCAGATACTTTCCTTCTGTAGGTCAGTTTTACTTACATGATTATTATAAGACATAGAATTATAGGGTAAATAAATGCTTAGATAAGAATTGCTATGGGGTGTGGAATTACAGGATATGAAAATCAGAAGGGATGTTAGTTTTGGTTTTTTTGTTTGTTTGTTTTTATTTAAGACAGGGTCTCATTGTGGAGCCCTGGCTGGCCTGGAATTCTCTGTGTAGACCAGGCTGGCTTCAAACTCACTGCCTGTCTCTTCCTCTCAAGGGCTGGGGTTAAAGGCGTGTACTATCCTGCCTGGCTTAGCATTGGTTTTATAGCCCTTTTATTTATTGGATGAAGAAACAGTGCCCCAGACACTTATTCTGGACCATGCCAGGTTAGTCAGTGACATCCAGGGCTAGATGAGGGTCATATAATTTTGAATTTACTGCCCCCACCCCCAAGTGTTCTGTACTTAGCCATCAGGGAAAACAGGCTGAGTAAAATGCAATTTGAAAACTCTACTAACCTTGAACTTAGTTAATCTAACAGAACTTGTCTATGAGGTCACTTAGAGAATATGTGGAGGAGTATGTAGTGTAGTGGTTTAAATGGGAGGGAGATGCTCTAAGGTTAGGCTTGCTTGCTT
The DNA here is from genome assembly GCF_949786415.1 of Peromyscus eremicus. Lineage (NCBI taxonomy): Eukaryota > Metazoa > Chordata > Mammalia > Rodentia > Cricetidae > Peromyscus > Peromyscus eremicus. Next base: position 114,949,173 of record NC_081439.1, read on the forward strand.
CAGATCCTGGCTTATCCTTGATGAACCTCATCTTCATCTAGAAAATGGGTATAATAGTAGTACCACCTTTCTTATGCTTCTGAGGCTAAGATAAGAATGATATATATCTACTCTACACTTTGCATATGTGAATTCCTAGTGTATAAACACTGGTAAATATTATCTGCCATTATTCACCATAATCCTTCTAAGATACTTTGAAAACTTGACCTGTGAAGACAACGAATGCTCAATTTTGGATTTTACTCATCCCGGGTTACTCCTTTGCTCTAACCTTCCTTCTCTAGATATCCCAGGCTAGGAATATTGTCATCATCCCCTTTTAGACCTGCCCTCTATTACCAAGTCATAACTTGTGCGTTTCAAATGTTTTTCAGTTTACTCTGCCTCTATCCTGTCGCGCTTCTGGCCCTGATTGCACCAAGCCTGGATTACTACATAGTTTCTTTTTCTGACTTGCATTCTTCCTCTGGTCTGTTTTGGTTGTTGCTACCAGACTGGTCCTTCAGAGGCATTGTTTTATCTTGTTTCCCGTGGCCCTGAAATTTGTAATGACTCCATTGTCTGTTCCCTCAAAGGCCAGCCCTCATGTCAGACCTCCATGTCCCTAGCAGATCATCAGTGATTAAAAGAAATAATACAATGCCTGCCATATACAATTGAAAATAGTCAAGTAGCAACATTTAAAAAATACCCTTTGTGGTGGCACTTACATTAAGTCTTAACATTTGGGAGGCTGAGACAGAAAGAACAGGAGTTTACATGGATTTTATTAGACTATGTCCTACTATGTTTGTTAGTACATTTTTAAAGATTTTATTTATTTGTTTATTCATTTGTTTGATTGGTTGTTTTTTTTGAGACAGAGTTTCTCAGTGTAGCTTTTGGAGCCTGTCCTGGAACTGACTTTGTAGACCAGGCTGGTCTCAAACTCACAGAGTTTCACTTGCCTCTGCCTCCCGAGTGCTGGGATTAAAGGCGTGCGCCACCACTGCCCGATGAGATTTTATTCTTTGATTACATATATGTGTGTCTATACCTGGATATGTGCATGGGAGTCCATATGTCTTCAGAAGTCAGAGGAGTACGAGTCCTGTGGAGCTGGAGTTACAGGTGGTTGTGAGCCCGCCCACATGGGTATTGGAATCCAACTTGTGTCTTCTACAAAAGCAGGATGTGCTCCTAGCCAGTGAGTCATTTCTCCAGCCCTGTATTAGTTTATTTTAACTGAACATGTCTCAGAGAGTATCACTTTAATATAATCAGCATAAAATAAATAGTGAGATTTTGTATTATTTGGGAGAGGAGTCTATACCCTCAAAACCTCATGTGTAGAGCTGAGGAAGTAACTCTGTGCTAGATTCCTTGCCCAGCATGTGAAGATCCCTAGGGTCTGTCCTCAACACACGAAAAGCACCTATGTTTATTCTGTTCTTCTATCACATCTTCATTTCAACCATGCACATTTCAAGTGTTCAGTAGTCACATGGTGCTCTACTTGTCATCACTGTTCCTTCCACAGAAAAGAACCAAATTTCACCTCTTCCTTGCTTTTTCAAACAGAATAGAGTGATAATGTACCAAATGGCTGGACTGTTCTAAGCCAGTACAAAGTGTGAACGTACTTTGTAAGCATAGTTCTGCAAGAATATATGGAAGTTATTATTTCACACAAGGGTGAAATGTCTTGGAAGTAGAGTAATTTGAAAGAAATGCCTGGTTGGGGATACAGCTTGGTGGTATAGTGCTTGCCTCCCATGCCTGATGCCTGTTGTAAGTTCAGTTCCCAGTCCAGAGAAACTCAGTCCAGAGAAAAGAAACTCTTCCACACTGGGGACTGGCACTATAGCTCAGTGGTGGAGTGTGTACTTCGAGAGGAAAAGGACACATTAACTGTCCTGAATTGAACTGTGAAAAAATATAACCTCAAGCAGTGAATGGAGAATATTAACATGTACGTCATCCTGCTGTTTCTTTATAATGGCTTTTTAGGAAGAAATTAGTTACATTAATAAGGTTTTCTAAATTTTTAAATTCTTTCTTCTAGCCTTTCTTCCTCATTGAAAATTAACTTTCTTTCTTGAAATAGGATCCAGGCAGCTACCAAGAAACCCATTGCTTTCAACACCTTGTAGCACTCAAGTATGGAATGACATTAAAATTTTTTCATATTGTCCAATTCAATATAAAGGCTAAGAATTGACCTAAAAACAGATGTTAGATATTTAGACCTTGAAACCATTTGTAAAATGCTTTCAAGCTATGCCATGAAAGGAGATTTTAAGGAGTAGGTATCCTGACAAATTGATGAGTAAGACCAGTAAAAACCAGGATGCATGCATTTTTTCAAATCCCAGTGAGTTGGCCCCTCTGTCAGCTCCCCACTTAACCCACTGTTGGTGATGAAATACAGTACTTTGTGCATGCTAGGCAAGCAGTGCCCTGGTGCTACATTGCTGTCTTGTTTTTGTCTGACTGTTCTTGAGACAAAGTTTTGGTTCGTAGATTAAGCTGGCTTCAAGCTTTCACCCGTGCCTCAGTGTCCTGGGTGCTGGATTACAGCTGTGCACTACCATGCCTAGCTGCCCATTAAAATTTTAATAGTTATCGTTTATTTATGTACTTACTGTGTGCATGTGAATAGGCCACAGAGTATATGTAGAGGTTAAAAGGACTACTTTCAGGAGGTATTTCTCTCCTACCGCCATGTGGGTCTTAAGGATTAAACTCAGGTCATCAGGCTTGGCAACAGGTGCCTTTACCAGCAGAGACTTACCCCCTCACACATTTTATTTATTTATTTTTAAAATTTATTTATCCACTTGTGTGTATGTGCATCTATGTGTATGTATATGGGCATGTGTGTCATGGCACATATATGCAAATGAGAGGACAATTTATGGGAGTCACTTCTCTTTTTCTACTGTTGTGGGTCGTGGGGATTGAGCTCAAGCCGTGGGACTTGATGGCAAAAACTTTTACTCTCTGAGCCATCTTGCTCCCTCCTTTTGAGATGAGTCCAGGCTGGCCTTGAATTTCATTTGTAGTCTGGCTGGACTGTCTCTACCATATAAGTGCTGGACTTATAAAGCAGGCCCCACCACATTTGACAATATGGATGAGTTTTAACGTGATTTCCAAATAGTACACTCACTTCCCTTTACTCATGCTCTGACCTGTCCTATGGCCCTTTAGAGTTCAACACTTAATATGGATATAAACGTAAGTTTATAGTGTATAACTAATATTGCTGATGAAGTAAGGATTCCATCATTCATAAGTTTCCCCAAGCTAGAAACCCAAACCTGACGCATGCCCTCTTTTCCCTCATGCATCCCACTAAATTAGGTGCTGAATCCGTACAACTCCACCTCTTTGAGTACTTCCTTAGTCTGCAGTCACCTCTCATCCTTGCCACCCTCATTCAGGCTTTTGCCCTAGCTCAGGCTTTCGTCACTTTTCTCTTGGCTACTGCAACAGTCTCCAAACCAGTTTTCCTGCCTCAAGCTTCAGTCTTCCCTCCACCCCTCAATTTAGTCTCCAGCTCCTAGCAGAACGATCTTGCTAAAATGCAGATCTGATCACACCACTCCCCTAATTAAAAAGAACACTGAGTTCTTCCCAGGGCTGCAGATACAATCCAAACTACTGAGTGTGCTGTACAAAGCACTTAATAGTCAGAGCCCAAATTATCCCATTAGCCTAGCCTTCTGCCATATATCCAGAGCAATAATAATTAGTGGTTCTCCGGTAAGGTTCATCCTTTTAGGAACTGTTCTCTTCTTTTGATGGTCCTTCCTACTTCTCACATCAATAAGACATGTCATCTTCAGGCTTGTTCTAATGTCTCTTCTTCCTTCACATTGTGGCCGTTTGTTCTTTTATTCTCTATGTTTTATTGTGCTTTGAGGGAGGATGAGACTAGAAACAGTGTTTGCTGTAGTTGTATTGATAATGGGCATTATGACTTTAGCTAAATATTAAATACAAATTACTAAGTTCATCTCTGTATTACTTGCTCTTTCTGCCTCCAACTGTACTGCTCTGGTTGGTGTACCTTCAGTGTTCAGCTTATCATCCTTGTCCTCAGAGTCCTCCAGGCTCAAGTGGCTGACACGCAGTCTTCTATGTTGCCAAGCTGTGCCGTGTGCATTCACCTTTGCTGACACACTGCTCTGTGACATGCTGAGAGCTGCCATCGTCTTCTTTTGGCTTCTCTTCCTGTATCTCACCGTTGCTTTGTTTCTATAGTCACCACTGACCAGGCAGTACAATCCTTTCCTTCCTCCAAGTCTGCAAACTAATCACAGCAACAGTTGGCTGTTGACCTTGAGTTTTGGCTCTTTGCTGCGATGTATAACTTCCAGGGGTGCCTAGAAGCTGTTAGTTCATTGCAAAAAATTTTCTTTTCCTTCTTATTCTACATTTGGGATTTTGTGAATCTTAAATAGTGCCAACAGGATTGTCTCTAGATAAATATGGCTCTGCTCTATTTGTTTGTTTGTTTATCTATCTATCTATTTATTTATTGGTAACCATGTGTATTTATGTGTGCCTGCTTGTCTGTATATTTGCCACACATGTGTGCAGGTGCCCCCCGTAACCAGAAGAGGATGTTGGTCTCTAGGAACTGGAGTTATAACTAGTTGTGAGCTACCCAGTATATGTGCTGGGAACCAAACCAGAGTCCCCTGCAAGAGCAGCAGGTGCTCTTAACCATGGAGCCATCTGTCTAGCTGCTCAATGTGTATAATTCTGTATTGTCATTTAAAAGTGAAACTACTGGACAAGAAGATTATTAGTTATCGAAATTCATGTAGCTCAGACACTCCATAATCTTTCCCCTTCTCAAGGACAGTGCATCTACAAAATAATTGCTTTTTACTCTCCCCTGACTCCATGCTCATCTGCTCATTGCCACTATTAAGATGAGGGAATTGGTGTGTATGAGTAGATTTGGTTGAGCCTGAATATAGATTGCCTTCTTGAAACAAAGCCCTCCTGCTTGCTATTCTGAATGAATGCATTGTTTGCTTGAGTTCTTTGCCTTTGATCGTTAAAGCTAGTAGAACTTTTGGAAGGTGACTGCTTGTTTGGTTCCACTTGAACAGTCAAGATATAGAATGGAATTAGTTTAAAGAGGGATTAATTTGTCAGAGGCTTGGTACTGTGTTATTTAGTGCTTATTTGCGCTCTATCTTAATCATTGTATAATTGAGAATTTCTTTGTCAATGTTTGGTTTTCAGGCTGGTTGGAAGGAAAATCACGCCACATTCATGAGTGAACTGAAAAATCTTCAGGCTTCTGGACTGACTACTCTTGGTCAGGCTCTAAGATCCTCATTTGATTTGTTAAATCTCAATCGATTAATATCTGGAATAGACAATTATGGACAGGTAACTATTTTTGAGTGAGTTCAGCTAATTTATTTTGATGACTTAGGGTAAGAGTGCAAAATTAGGCAAGACTTGTGCTACCTGCACTATCAACCAGAAGGGGGTTCATGCAGCGTGTAGATGTACAGTTCATAGAAATCACAAAGCAAACCCAAATGTTTGGTTCTTGGTTTTGTTTTGTTTTTTATTGTTGTTGTTGTTTTGCTTTGTTTTGTTTAGACCAGGCTGGCCTCGAACTCACAGAGATCTGCCTGCCTCTGCCTCCCGAGTGCTGGGATTAAAGGCATGCGCTACCACCGCCCAGTCAACTTTTTTGGTTGTTAAACATCAGTTCATCAATGGATTATACACTAAATAAAATGTCTTGTCATTTGATCTCAGAAATCTGAGAATATGATGAATAAGGTGCTGCACAAATGTTGGAAGAAGACAGTGGGAGGGAAATCTTCTGTGTCCCTCCTTCTTCCCCCACCCCCAGTCTAATAAAAGACTTGGAAAGCTCCAGATAAAAGAGGAGGCCAGAGAAGCACGTGCTGCTGCCGCCGCCATTGTTCCTTTCTCTCCTAAATGCTCTGCTCAGAATCCCCAGACACATTGTCCGGGCTGCAGAGCACGTGCCCCATGTGTCCCCCAGCCTGTGCCAGGATTTTAACTCAGGTGAACGGGTTCATGAGTATGGATGAGCTTTTGTTTCTTATTTATCAAGGAAAAGTTTATCATGCTTGAGGGATCATTGGCAAGGCAAATGTAGAAGTTTAAGTACAATCATATTGCTTTACTCAGCTCTAATGCTTTTTAAATATATTTTAGGGGAGAAATCCGTTTTTTTTAGAGCCGTCTATTTTAATTACCATCACAGATGGAAACAAGTTAACAAGTACTGCTAGCGTTCAAGAAGAGGTGAGATATATTTTTTTTTAATTTCATTTAAATAGCAGAGAACATGCAGCTATTTCTGTGGGAGGCATGTATTTCCAGTTAAGAATACAGTTTGCACAAATCTATATTGGTAATCCTTAAGAGATGGCTTAATTCTGTTGAGTTCCATGAAAGTGCAGTGAACCATTTAACACTCTTCTTTTTATATGGGTTGTTATGATGAACCTTTTCAAATTTTGCCTTATCAGCTTCATCTTCCTTTGAATTCTCCTCTGCCTGGAAGTGAACTAACCAAAGAACCTTTTCGTTGGGATCAAAGGTTATTTGCCCTGGTGTTGCGTTTGCCTGGAGTGGCTTCTACCGAACCAGAGCAACTAGGGAGTGTACCAACTGATGAATCGGCCATCACACAGATGTGTGAAGTCACAGGAGGTACTACTGTTCTTTCAGGTTTCTGCAGGAAGAATTTGGGGTGGGAGAGTATAGTTCTTATTAAGAGCCGTAGCTAGCCTTTGGTTGCTTGCCTTCAAAATCATACCTGCTAATATAGTTATGATGGTTCTAAATCCTATTTTAGGCTTTCAAATACTTGTATTATGAACCAGTATTTGATTTGATGAAACTTATGCTCTTTATTTTTCTCTCTGGCATAGGTCGCTCCTACTGTGTAAGAACACAAAGAATGTTGAATCAGTGTTTAGAATCACTAGTTCAAAAAGTGCAGAGTGGTGTAGTTATTAATTTTGAAAAAACAGGACCAGATCCGCTTCCTGTTGGAGAAGGTACAGTAATCATTTTCTAAGCTAAAACATTTTTTACCATAATATAGTGTGAGGAAGAATGATCTAAGACTGAAAAGACGTTAAACGTGTGACAGTAGAATCCAGTATCCATGTGCATCCCATTCATCACGAACATCCATCCAAACACTGACGTATGATCGATCATTGCCCATGCATGTGTTAGGTGGTCAAATTCTAGCAACCTTCATTTCATGTCAAATGTTTTCCTAAGGAAATTACTACTTTTTCTGACCTTAGTTTTTGGCTAAAACTGATTAGTTCATCTCTCTGTTCCCCAAATTTTTGAATATCTACTATGGTATGGCACTTGAGTAGTGATCTGATTTGGTGCTTGTGATCACCAAATATGCTAAATTATCTTTCTGAAATCTCTTTTAATTACCACCCCACAGCAAGAGTGTGAACGGTTCTTCAGGAACTTACAGTATTCTGTGAAGTTGTATATTGGTATATTCTCCACCATTCTTTAACTGCAGAATGTTTTCTCTTCAAATGAGATCTTATAGAAAATTTGACATCTAAAAATATAGAAGCATTGGCTAATTTTGCATAAGGAAGTTAAGCCATAGTGAAGCTCCAGATGGCTTGTCAAATGGATGTTTCTGAATGGGTTTCAGAAGGATCAGGGGAACTAAATTATACCACAGTGATACAGTACAGGACTTCCTTAAAGCCCTGCTCTTTGTTATGGCCTCTCCATTCTCTCAGCATGGGTATGCGCGTGCGCGCAACACACACACACACACACACACACACACACACACACACACACACACAGAGAGAGAGAGAGAGAGAGAGAGAGAGAGAGAGAGAGAGAGAGAGAGAGAGAGAGAGAGAGACCAACAGACCGAGAGACCGAGACAGGGAGCCCGAGAGACTGAGATTTCATTATTACCATGCATGGTGTTTTGTTTGATCTGATTCCCTTGGGTAAGGCCAAAGGGATCCACTATACATGGCAGAAAGCAGCACAGTTTTGTCTAGCACAATGGATCTTGTGTTTCTTGACTTGTTTTACTCTTTAGTTCTTATATCCCTTTGAGAAATTGTTGGAAAATTTAGATTCCTTTCCTTGGAGAAAAAGACTTAAGTCACACAATACAGTTTTATGTGTAATTTCAGGAGTTTCTTGGATTCCTAAGTTAAGAATATCTGCCGAAGAACACTGGGGCCTCACACCATATTTTGAATCAACCATATAGGGAAGGGTGTGCTGTAGTGTTGGCAACTGACTGCCCAGCCCATAATTTTGTGTTTACTGCCTTAACATGAATGAGAAACTCAGATTGAAATACTAGTTCCGTTTACTGTCTCATAAGTAGCTCAGATTTCCTTTCTAGCTCCATTTTTCCCCTCTTTGTCCAGAGTTCTGTAGTCTCAAAGAATCTTATAAAAATAATAATACTTTGCTCAGAAAGATGGGCATCCCCAGCATTGTGTGCCCAACTGTAGAGGGATCCTCACATGTATTTCTTTGTTTTTCCAAGAGCCTGGTGAACTCCTGTAAAATCTCCTAACCTGAAGTAATTACTTGTTTAAAATAATGCCAAAATAAATAAATCAAGTCTTCTGTAATTTAAGGAAAATGACATCCAAATAACTAAAATGTCCTTCCAAATTATAATTTAGACTAGTAAATCATGGCATAAGGGTTTTTTGTTTTTGTTTAGGGAGGCAAAAGAAGTAAGCTAATTTAAATAATTAAAATGCGTTAATGGTGTATTAGTATGCATTATATATGGCCAGATTACATAGAATTTTAATGGTGTATGGAGAAAATGGGGTGAATTTTCCACAACAGTCTTGAGCTGTTTGCTTTATATTCCCCATCCCTATGTATACACAGAATATGCCACCAACATACTCTCAATTATCAAGAAAATTTAGAAAGCTTGTTTTTTTGTTTTGGGGGTCATTGGGTGTAGAGCAAAAATGTAAATGGAATTTATGATCTATTTTGCCAGCTCCCAAAAATCTAAAGACTATACCAGGGAACAAATGATTTCATTTGCCTAATTTGGTAAATGAATTCTTGAAAAATGACCATTGTGTTGTGATGTGCTTAACTTATGTGCCCACGTCTCCTAAAATGTAAAAGTAGTTTTGCACTAGTTTTCCAGACAGCTTCCTATTCTCACAGTACGTTAAGAATAGTGGGAGGCATTGAGTTAAAGGACAAATTAGATTCAAATTGTCTCGAGAGAGAGAGAACAGAAATCCTTGGACTGCCACTGCCTTTTCCTCCTTTCATTTTTCATAAACCATATTTTTAGTTTTAGTTTGTCCTTTGCCTGAAACTGAAAATTGTGTACAAGATAAGTAACAGTAAAAAGCAGCCAGGCCTTCTGTCACGTATTTCTCTCGTAGATGGACTGATGGATTTGTGTAGGCCCAGCAACTCATTTGCTGCTCAACCATGGCATAGCTGTCATAAACTCATCTATGTGCGACCTAATTCTAAAACTGGTGTTCCTGTTGGACATTGGCCCATTCCAGAATCGTTTTGGCCAGAACAGAATTTATCTTCACTAGTAAGTATTGTAAATGAGAAGAGTAAACACTGATCTGGGTTTTTAATTAGATGACAGTGAAGCTTTTAAAATAACTTGAGGCTTTTAAGCTGTGCCACAGGCTAGTAGACCCCCTTCTTTTTGGGCTTCCATCTTTTATTGAAAGGCTAGTTCTGTGCCTTAAAGCAGAGGAGGAGAATAGCCTTTATTTTATCATACTTGTTCATCTTTTGTGCTGTTGCCTTTGCCGTGTGGATATTAAAGCATTGCTTTTAGTTAATTTTTTTACATTTATTTAGTGTGTGTGTGTAACCAAAGTTTGAAATACTTTTATTTCTTTTCATAGTTTATATAGGAACTTATTTTGAATATGGCTATTTTGATGCATTTGAAAGCAAATTAGGAGAGCATTGTTTTAATGTTTTCTCCCTCCTAAAAGATACATTTTTCCAAGTAACATTTACATTCATTCATTATTTATTTATTTATGTATTGTTTGCTTTTCTTGTTTTGTTGTTTTTTTTTCGTGGCAATATTGGCACGTGAACCTAAGGCTTCACACATTCTAGGCAGCTACAGCCCCTCTATGTAATACGTCATTATTTTTACTGTGAACAATAAAATGAAAAAATAATGGAAGGCTGGTTATGCAGAAAATATGCATGAAGGCATGAAAATGTAAAACGAGCAGTTGGCGGCTGCTCTCAAGGATGGAAGTAGGAGGAAAATGTAAACAAATAGCTGTCTCTGTCCTTGAAGGGAAGTGCAGACAAAAATTTGTGCACTTCTATTTCGATACACTTCCATGTCTACTTGGTATTTCCTTTCAGTTACCTTATAGTATTCATTTTTCAAAGTGGGCTCACTGAGTAACGGGCTTCCTCACGGTGTTTTCATACATGCTTCGTCTGGCTTGAGTCTCCCTCTGCTCCCTTCAGCATCCCTCTGCCCTTTTCCCACATCAGCCTTTTGACCCAGCATCCCCCTTCAATTTTAATCGCTCATGTGTCCTGTTGCCTTCTCCACCTCACTTCTTTAAGGCCTCTTTTTTCCCATCTGGTGGGCCCCCTTCGAGTTTCCTGGCCTTTACCTACCCTTCCTCCCATCTAGATATACATATTTAAGCATTATAAACTAGAATCCACATGTGAGAGAGGACATATGTCTTCCTGAGCCTGAGTTACCTTGCTTAATAAAGTGTTTTTCAGTTGTACCCATTATCCTACAAATTTGACAAATTCATTTTTTATTTTTTCGCTTTTTGTCTTTTTTTTTTTTCTGGAGCTGAGGACCAAACCCAGGACCTTGTGCTTGCTAGGCAAATGCTCTACCTCTGAGCTAAATCCCCAGCCCCTTTGACAAATTCATTTTTATGGCTGAAATTCCATTATATGTATCTGTCTGTTTTCATCATTTATTCATCTATTGATAGACATCTGTGTTGATTCTATGTTTTTAATCAAGGCACTTCTGTTTCATATGGATTCACATTTTTTGTTTAAGATGGGCTCTCACATTGTAGCCCAGGCTGGCATTGTACTTACTCACAGTCCTTCTTACTCAGCTTCCCAAGTACCGATAATCATACCCTGGTGAGCCTTTTACTTTTCAATGATTCTAATTATGCAATGCTTAAAAAGTTATCTCTAAGCAAAGGTTTGTCTTTTAGTATCTACGTTTGGTAGAAGAGGGTTGGATGCTATAGTTACTCTTAGTACCAGATGAATTGGCTTTTCTCAGGGGTAGTGTTTAGGAAAATAGGAAGTTGTAGGAAACATACTCTGTTTCCTATCCTCAAGGAAAGAAAGCCTGAGTAGTTCATGTGTGGTCTGGGGCTAGGGATGGGCAATACAAACATATCATTGCTCCTCTACCGTACTACTTGCCTGATTCAGGTTAATTTGTATTTTAGGTTCTAGAAATTTCCACGGTGAACTGCATTTTCTCCCAGGCTACCAGTTTGGGTACTTATATTTGCAGGAGTAGTCATGGAAGGTTCAGTGAACAAGACACCTTTTAGCCCCATTCTGTGGGTGAGGGAAAATATTCCTCTTCTCTCCCCCAGGGCTCCAAGGTGACAAACCTGTCAGCTCTTAGCTCCTTCAAACCCCTTTGGTGAATTTATTTCATTATTGCTAGCTATGGGGTTTCACTCAGGTGTTTATCATTTTTTTTAGATACATAGATCTAAGAAATCAGAAACATTTCACAAACTGATTAAAACTGGAATAAGGGAAAGCTGGAATCACGGAAATTCCAGTAATTTATACACAGTTTGCCTTAACATCCCCCCCTGTAGAAGGTCACTGGAGAGTCGTTTTTTATCAACTCTCAAACATCTTACAAGTTTACGAATGATAAAGCTAAATGCATCTGTTTGCACTTTCATAAAGGAAGCCAAGCCATTTCCAGTATGTTTCTATGGCCTCCCATGTGTCTCAGCCCTGGCTGTCCTCCCTTCTCTCTGTGGTGGTCTCTAGTTATACAAAGCTGCTGATGAAATTGCTTCTCCTTTGGTCTACTGTGGTGCCCCAAACACACAGGCCCTTGAAGTTTCACCCAAAGCACCCTCAACTTCAGCTGTGCAAAGGACACACGTGGGTATGAACAGTGCTAGAAGATTCCTTTGAGCCCCTGAAGTCGGGTCCAGATCATTATCATTGTGTATCTTGCCCTTCCATACCTTTGCTATTTTTCCTTTTGCTTCTTAGTAGCTTGAGCTCATTAGAAAAGATTCTCCTTGTTCAGTGGTATCACAGTTATCTAACCTCATACCACAGAAGACTGACACTCATCGAATGCTTAAAGGTCACAAAATGGATTTGAAAGTGAGTTCATCCTATGGATCATAAGGGTTACTTTAACATAATTAATAGTTATTATTTCACTGAAATTCTAGCTCTCCATTTCCTTATCTTCCCTCTTCCCAATCCTAAGTAGAGGTTAGAGGCGAAGGACTTGAGTTACCACTGCCTTGGTGATTCTTAAAGTTCTAGAAACTCTTCAGATACTAATCTGTATCTTAGTGATTGACAAAAATGTAACGGGGCTTTCAGAATGGTTAGAATTGGGAGCTTGCTTGATATCCAATTGTATTTCCTCTGTTTTTTTTTTTTTTTTTTTTAGCCTCCACGAACATCTCATCCTGTTGTGAGGTTTTCCTGTGTCGATTGTGAACCAATGGTTATAGATAAACTGCCCTTTGACAAATATGAACTGGAACCCTCTCCCTTAACTCAGTACATCTTGGAAAGAAAGTCTCCTCATACTTGCTGGCAGGTATCTATCCTTACCTAGTAGCCAAATGTCTGTAATCATTCTGGGATCTGGGAATTGGTTATAAATTGGGGGGGTCTAGAGCGATAGCTCAGTGGTTAAGAATGCATACTGGCCAGGCGTGGTAGCCCACACATTTAGTCTCAGTACTTGGAAGTCAGAGGCAGATGGATCCCTGAGTTTGAGGCCAGCCTGGTTTACAGAGTGAGTTCCAGGACAGCCAGGACTACACAGAGAAACCCCGTCTCAAAAAACCAAAACAAAGGAAAATGCACACTAACTTTACAGAGACCCTAAGTTCAGTTCCATTATTCACATCAGGTGGCTCACAGCTTCCTGCAATTCCAGCTCCAGATGATCTGATGCCATCTTTCTGGCCTCTGTGGACACCACACACATGCACATACCCCTATGCACATATACACATAATTAAAAACAAAATATGGGTCTGGTGAGATGGCTTAGCGGTTAACTTAATGCTCTTGGGAGGATCCAGGTTCAGTTCTCAGCACCCATGTGGCATGCGGCAGCTCACAGCTGTCTCTAACTCCAGTTCCAGCATCTGAGGCCCTCTTCTAACCTCCATGAGCACCAGGCATGCATGTAGTGTACAAACATACATACAGGCAAAACACTCATACATAAAATAAAAATATATAAATCTTTAAAAAATGAAAACTTTAAAATCTTTTCAAAAATTACTTTAAAATATTTCAAATTTGGTAATAATTACACTGTATTTTTAAATGCTATCAAATAAACAGCATAGCCAAGAAAATAAACTTAGAAAAGTAGGAAACATTAATGTACTGTGCATTGCCATTTGTGGAAGTAGGATCTGATGAAACCATGCATTTGAGGATTTGGGGTTGGGTAGACCTGTTCTTATCTGTTCCCCAGGCTAAGAACATTAAACTACAGGGTGTGATTCAGTTCAGGTATGAGCAAGACTCTCAGCCCTTATTTTGAACTTGACAAATGAGAAGTCCTGCATATTTGGGGCCAAGAACCAGAAACCCTGAAATTACCTTCTGTATGAGTATAATGCAATAAAACTGTAGTTTCATTAGTACAAGCCCCACTGACTGGGATTTGACAAGTGGAGAGATACCATTCTCTCGTGCTTCTGAGTGCTGTGCTGCAGTCAGAAAGACTTGCTCATTGCTTAATAGAGTTGCCTGTGGAGTTTGACTTGTAAAATTCTAGACTTGACACGCATAGCTTTTTTATTTGGATACAAAAAAAGTCCTACATTATAAGGATGTCCATTCTATTATTGAACTATGGGACCACATACCAGCCAGCAATTTTTAGGTTCTATTGACACAGGGGACACTTTCAGACACTCATCTGTTCTGTTCTAAAATGTGAGATCACAGATACACAGCATCTATAAGCTACTTTAATTCTCTCAAGATGCTAAGGCTAGCTCAAAAGAAAAGGAACAAGCTTGAATCAAAGATATAAAGGGGTAAGAAACAAAATTTCAAAACTACAGGTGGTACTTGCATATGTCTTTAATCCCAGCACTCCAGAGGCAGAGGCAGGCGGCTGTGAGTTCAAGGCCAGCCTGGTCTACAGAGCAAGTTCTCGGACAGTTAGGACAGAGAAACCCTTGTTCAAAAAGAAATTTTAAAAAACATTTCAAAACTACAGTATTGAACAGAGGCCAAACAAAAAAAGATTCCATACTGTATACTTGTACTTTTCTATATTCAGACAGCTAAAATTAACTTACTGTGTCAGAAGTCAGGGTAATATTTCTTCCTGAGGGTTGCAGGGTAGTGGCCAGAATCAGACACAACTGGGTTTCTTGTAGTGTAAACAACACCTAGGTCAAGAAACAGAAAGGGACAGGCAACTCCCTCCTGTCCTTTTTCTGGAGTATCCACCAAGCCCTCTACTTGTTTATCCCTAAATTCTAGAAATGTAGACCATAGAAAATTAACTTCTTCTTTTGAATAGTTTGGTTTGGGTAGGAGGTTTGAGTTTCTACAACAAAATTAAATAAAATTACAAATCACACCTTTTCTCTTAAATAAACTTTCATTCTATATAGCATATTTCTTCTAAATCTTCTCCGAAGAAACGGAACAAATCTGTCCCCACTTCTCCACAGCTTCTTAAATGTCATACATAGTCTTTGTCCTGACCTTATACGAATTTGATCTGATTGATTAGTGGGACTGACAAAGAATGGAGCCGGGCCGAGGAACTCTCACAACGCTTGAGTAGAGAAGGTGTTCTAATAGAGCTGGGAGAAGGCTCAGGCAGTAAAGTGCTTGCCCCGCCTCTCCGAGACCAGCACTGCGGTTCAAGCCCAGGACTCATTGTTTTTTAAAGAGCCTATCAAGGACTTGTAATTCCAGCATAGACAGGTAGAGACAGGGGGACCCGGAGTTCTCTGGCCAACCAGGGTAGCTGAATTGTTGACCTTTAGGTTCACTGAGAGATCATGTCTCAGAAAATAAGGTGGAGAGCAGCAGAAGAAAGCACACGTTAACCTCTAGGCCTATACACATGTCCATGCATGTGCACTTGTATTTACATATGTGCACGTGCACACGCGCGCGCGCGCGCGCGCGCGCACACACACACACACACACACACACACTTGTTTTTTACTTTGCGTGATACATCATTTCTCCTTCTTAGGAAACAAAATATACCCCATTTTGTTATAGTTATCTGTTTAAAGTTGGAATTGCAACAAAATCTAGAAGAATCATTTTTAGCATTCCTTATGTTTTATGGAGTCATCAATTACATAAGAAAGATTTTTTTCTTTTTTCTTTTATTTGTTTTTGTTTTTTGTGTTTTTTGAGACAGGATCTCACTATGTAGCCCTGGTTGTCCTGGAACTTTCTCTGTAGACCAGGCTGTTCTCAAACTTGCAGAGATCTGCCTGCCTCTGTCACCCAAGTGGTGGGATTAAAGGTGTGTGCCAGCATACTTGGCATATTTTCATAATAACTAGACTTAAGAAGAATTTCCTGAACTGTAGGTGATATTGCTATTACGAAGAAGTAGCATGGTAAATTGTTGTCATTAAGGAACCCTGCCAAAGGTCTTTGGGAAGGGATAGGAATGGGTCTCTAAAAGTTTGTACTGGTGTCCTCATTTGAGTCAAAGAGTCTAAAGAAGGAACACAGAGAAAACATGGAGGCTGGCAGATAATGCACACCAACTCAGGAATACCAATAAAGAATCAAAAGGTGGTTATGTGAATACAACCAATGTTCTAGTCTTCTAAGTTGATGTAGCCAAGAAAATGTGTTCCAGATTGAAGTGAAGCATCTCCTTGCTGCCTCAGAAAGTGTACAATAGTTTCTGTCTCATAATAGGTTACTCTATAATATTTACTCAGTTAAAAATGAAAGGAACTAGCAAAACTTAATAGAAGTATGTATAACAACTGTTTACACAGTCTTTTAATGGCCTTTCTTTTTGGAATGTATGCTGTAGGCATGGAACCATAGTCTTCTTATTCTGAGTCTACTGTAATCATGCCTTGTTCTTTTGGGAAGTTGGCTTACTTAATACTATTTCAGCATCATTTTCCATTATACTAATCAAGTGAATTACTGGACATTGTTGATGTGTCCCTGTGGCCTCTGAGTGGTTATTGTATCATCTAGTTTAATTTGTAATATAATTGTGGAATATCTATAATTTGAATATGCCTATTTAGCACGTTATTTTTACCTGACCCTATGCAAAACTACCGAGTCTATTTTTTGAATTGTTATGCCACAGATGTTGCTGTGGGGCGTTGCTACAAGTTTGGCCTTACCTAGAATAATCCCTGCCATAACTGTACATTGTTTCATGATCTTCTTAGGTGTTTGTTACCAGCAGTGGGAAATACAATGAGCTCGGATATCCATTTGGTTATTTAAAAGCTAGTACGACTTTAACTTGTGTAAACCTCTTTGTGATGCCTTACAACTACCCAGTTTTACTTCCTCTTTTAGGTGAGTAAAATATGTGCTACTTAATCATCTTTAAAACATGGCAAAAGTACTAGGTAGATAAAAGATTCATAAGCATTTCAAATTCCATCAAAGAATGACCAATACTAGAGTAAATACATTTGTAACTGATGTGGAAAGATAGGACTTCATTTCCTTTTTCTTTCTTTCTTTTTTTGACTTGTACATCAAATAGAAGAGATACCTGATCTGATCTTGGCTGTTCTTCAAATTGCAAACTCCATTAATCACCCTCCGTTCTCCACTTTTGAAAGAATCTTGGCTTTTCTATAGATGAGTTGGAATGCCCCCAGAAAACTAGGTGGTGTGTGTGTGTGTGTGTGTGTGTGTGTGTGTGTGACATGAGCATGTGTGTATGTATGTGTGAAGGCCATAGGTTGATGTCAGATATCTTTTTGAATCACTTTCCACTTTGATTTTTGAGAGCCAGTGTCTTGGTCTCTCTGGAACTTGCTGAGCATCTAGGCTTTTCCATGGGTGCTGCAGACCCAAACTCAGATCCTCATGGTTTCACGCAAGCACTTTCTCAAATGATCCATCTCTCCAGCTCCAAAACTAGGGCTTTTGTTGGAGAGGAATTTGATGGCTTTCTTCAGAAACTAGGGCTTCTGTGAGGCTACTGACTTGATTACACTCCTTTCTCCCCAGAGTATTACATACGCTAAAAGCATATGTTTTAAGCAGGGTGGGGAAGTAAGGTACAAGAGTCAGTTCTGCAAAGCAGGGTTAGAAGTTATGGATTGGTTCCATGACAAAATTCTAAAGGATCAACTTAAGTAGCCATTACTCAATGCTGTTGAAAATGTATATGAAGATGTTTACTCTTCATTTGAAGAACTATATCTTCTTAGAGTAATATACTACATGACATCCTTCTACTTGTAAAGTTGTGAAGATTTTTGGTGAGGGTTTCTAAATTTTTGTGTGAAAGGAACATTTACAAAATTTAATCAAGGTACTACTTACTATTAATGTATGGTGTATTTAAAAGGCAGTACTTTATTCGTATTTAAGAAATTTAAAAGTAGGTCATCATAAATATATCAGCATGGTTGCTTTGAATATTTCACTTTATTTCTTAGTCCAGTCTAAACATATGTTCTTTCTAAGAGTTGCTGCTACCAGTAGAAAATGTGGGCTATATGTTAGAGGATAGTATGATTACCAATAAAGGGGCTGGCAAGATGGCTCAGCCTTTAAGAGCACTTGCTGCTCTTCCAGAAGACACAGGTTCACTATTTTACAACTAAGTATAACTCCAGTTTCAGGGAATATGACACCCTCTACTGGCCTCTGAGAGTACTACATGAACATGACATGCAGGCATACATGTTGGCAAAACAACCATACACATAAAATAAAAATAAATAAATCTTTCTTAAATCACTAGTAAAATGTGTCTCTAGTTCATGTATTAATCTATCCCTTTTCTTAAATACGTCCTTATGACCTCAATTTCCACAAATATATAGTAAGGAGAAAAGAGTCATTTTCATTTAGGCTGCTTTTTTTTTTTTTTTAGGTTTAATTTTGATCCACTTTATTGCACGAGGATTGGCATACAAAAAGCTATACATATTTAATCTCCAGCATTCATGACTGCACACCAATGAAACATCACTACAATTTATGCCCTAAACATGCCCCATTCTTGTCTTTCCAAAGTTTCCTTTTTATTATTATTTTTTATAATAAAAGTATATACCATAAGATCTACTCCCTGGGTAAAATTTCTATATACAAAACACTAGTGCTAACTATTAGCACTTGTTACGGTGTCGGAAACAAAGGAGACACAGAAGGACAAATAATCCATGATAGTGCTTACATACTTCTCTAGCTTATGGTCTTGTGTATTGCCAGCTGGCCTCAAGCTCTCTATGTAGACAAGGATGTAAACAGTAGAGAGACATTTAGATATAAACAAATCAGATAAACAGAATAAGTAATACCCTTAGTTTTTATTTTCTTTTTAAGAATTTATTCTTTTATGTATAGAGGTTTTGCCTGCATGTATGTCTATGCGCCATGTATGTGCCTAATGTCTACGGAAACCGAAGGAGAACTTCAGAGTCCCCTAGAACTGGAGTTCTAGAAAGTTGTACACTGTTATAAGCTGAGACTCAAACCTGGGTCCTCTGGAACAGGAGCTACTTAGTGCTCATCATCACTGAGCCGTCTCTCCAGCCCCATCCTTACTGTTTTCAATATAGCAAATGCTTTGCCTAGAAGCTGATTGAGTCTATTTCTTGTCAGATTTGTTTTTCCAGTGCTGGGGATCAAAAACAAGCCCTTTTGCAGACTAGGCAAGTGCTATCCCACTAAGCTACATTCCAGCTCTGCAGACTTTTCAAACCTCCGTGTAATTCCCAAAAGACTTCAAGAAATAGCACAGTGTAGCAGGGTCTTCCCATAGCATTTCATGGCTTCCTGTCAAGACATGAATGGTCTGTAAAGGACCTGAGGGCTTCAATCAAGGACACCTTCTGATTTCTTGCTTTCTTCTGGGGAAAAAAAAAGAACAAAAGACCTGCTTTTTATGGCTCTGTAAATTTATTGAAATTTGTTTCACAGGGAGTGAATAATTTATTAGGGCAATAAAGAGAAGAAAATATCTAGTTGCTTTTCTTAACCAAAGTATTTTTTAAGAATAGACCTATTTGTAAAGAACGGATGCATTTTTCCCTCTGTAAGTCAACAATTTGCCTAATGAAGCTTAAAGGAACAATAGAGGATGAACTGATACTATCTGCTGTCTTTATAGTGTGAATGACAGGTAGATGTTGATAGCTGGGATACCAGTTTGAATTATTAAGTTAGAAATATTTTTCTCATATTTGGAGGGAAATAAAGAGGGTGTTTGGAAGTTTTCATGCAATATGTATAATGTATATATTTAGATTACTAAAATAATTATATTTATATATTAAAAGATAGGGAATATCTGCATATTTAAGGTAAATATCTTGAGTTATGTTGGTGCACATGGTGTTCAAGAGATATATTAAGCCAGATGTGGTGGTGCATGCCTGTAATCCCAGCAGTTGGGTGGCTGAGGCAGAAAGATCCTGAATGAGCCAAGCCTGGCTACATAGTAAATTTAAAGCTTATCTAGGCTACATAGTGAAATCCTAGGACAAAAAAATCAAAAACAAATAGAGAGGAAGGGTGTGCATGCCATGGCATGTATGTGCAAGTTAGAAGAATCTTTTCCTTCTGCCATGTGGGTCTGAGGGATGGAACTAAGGTTGTGAGGCTTGGCTGCAGGCACCCTTACCTGCTGAGCCATCTTGCTGGGCCCCACCCTCTATGCTTTTTGTTTGGTTGGTTTTTAAGACAGGCTTTCTCTGTGTAGCCCTGGCTGTCCTGGAATTAGCTCTTCAGACCAGGCTGGCCTTGAACTCAGAGATCTGATTGCCTTTGCCTCCTGAGTGCTATGATTAAAGGCCTGTGTCACCATGCCTGGTCCATGCTCTGTTTTTAAACCAAAGAAATATTAGTCTGTCAACCAGTGATCTGGATTCCCCTCCAGGTGAAAATTATTATATTAGAATTATTAATGCATAACACATCAGAAAAATATTAAGCTTTGCAAATGGAAAATGGATGTATAAGTTGAAATTTTACTTCATTTTTTAAAAAGACGTGGTAGATATGCTCCTTGACTTATGATGGGGTTAAGTCTAATAAATCGTTAAGTCCAAAATGTCCCTACTACTCCTAACCTCCAGGTTAGGGCCATGGCACACCTCACAGTGTCTCCTGTTTCCCCATCGTGATCCATGGGGCTAACTGGGAACTGTGGTTCACTGCTGCTGCCTAGCATTGGGAGAAAGTTCTCTATTGTGCATCACTAGACTGAGCGAACATCACAACTTAGCAGTTGTAACATGGTTGCTATTGAATATATATTACTTTCCCACCAGTGCTTTCTCTCTTTCTTTCTTTCTTTTGTTTTTTGAGACAGGGTTTCTCTGTGTATCAGTTCTGGCTGTCCTAGAATTTTCTCTGTAGACCAGGCTGACCTTGAACTCACAGAAATCCACCTGCCTCTGCCTCCCAAGTGCTGAGATTAAAGGCGTACGCCACCACCGCCCAGCTTTTCCCACCATCTTGAAGTTTAAAGAAGTCTTCAATTGAACTATTGTAAGTTGGAGACCATCTGTATGGAACTTTGGTATATACAACAACCAGGAAAGACACTCAGATAAACTGCAATGAAGTGTTCATCTAACGTGAATCAAATCTGATTTCTAATGTCAACTGCTTGATTTTACATCTTGCAAGCTGGTTCTGGGCTAACGATTACTTGGTTTTGTGTTACAGATGACTTGTTTAAAGTTCACAAGCTTAAGCCAAATCTGAAGTGGCGACAGGCTTTTGACAGCTACTTAAAAACTCTGCCTCCCTACTACTTAATAGTATGTATTTTTGTGTGTATATATGCATCTTTATTAACTGTCACTGATGATTCTTGTCATAAGGAATCAAAAGTTTTACCCCTGCAAGAAGATAACTCTTTGTACTTTCTGAACGTTTGTGCCGTCACTGTCTTCTCAGGCCATGTGTAGAGTTTGGAGATGATATGGCGGCACAAAAGAGCATTGTCTTTCTGTTTCCTTTATTTTTAACTGCCATGGTCATTGTTATAAGCACATCTATGTTTCTCTTATTAAAACTAACCTTATAAAATTGTAATGCTGGAATGTAAGAACAAGTATGTCTCAATTCATGTTACACCAACTTCCCTTTTGAACTCTAGAAACTCATTGTGGCGTTTCAGTCCATAAACAAAATTTGGAAGAAATTATAGTTCTTTATTGCTGGTTAAATGCGTCCTTGACACAACATGATGTGGAGGCGTTGGCATTAGAGAGAGGATCCAAGGAGAAGAAAACATCTTGGCCTCATTCTGGTTTTTATACTTTGAGAAAACGATGCCTAATTTTCTGAACTGGTCATGTAATCCAAATCAAGACAATCAAGGTCATTTCAGTAGTTGCTGTCGTAACTTAACGCCAAGTTTCTAGAGGTGAAAAGGCAGAGTCTTCAAGGGGACCATTGGTGTTGCTGGGAGGAGAAAGTGGGCTGGGTTGCTGTTTACCATGGCAAGTGTGGGTTCTGCAATCATATGCAATGGGAAGTGATTCAGTGATGGGGACTAAGACTGAAAGCAATGTACTTGTTTGAATTGGCTGCTACTTGCTCTTCTTACCCACTCTCTTCTGATTTTTTTCTGCTCCTTACTTCTCTGCTGTTTTCATTGCCACTTTTTAATGTTCCATGTTTGGTTTTATGTGCAGCACCTTGACTTCTAAGAAATGAATCATGTCCCCTTGCCCCTTATAACTGAACTTTTGAGTATTGAAGATTTATTCTATTCTTACTGTTGTGTATTTTGTTTCCTTATAGCCATTAAAGAAAGCACTAAGGATGATGGGAGCTCCAAATCTGATATCAGATAATTTAGATTGTGGACTTAGTTACAGTGTTATCTCTTACCTTAAAAAACTCAGCCAACAGGTAGTATTGGTAAAAACAAACAAACCAAAATCCTTTGCCCTCAGAAGTGCATTTCCTTATTCTTTAGTGTAATTGTAACTTTTCCAATTAAATGTGTATATATCTCTACACTTTATGGATTAGTAATCATGTGATTCTCTATGGCTTCTAGCTTCACCATTAAACGCAGTTAAGGGTTTGTCAGTGTCCTTTGATGCTGTGCTATTTCTCCTTCTGCCTGCCCATCTGCTGGCTGATATTTTGTGGCCTAAGAGGGGCAGAGGCTTCATAGGCTTCTCTCGTGGGTCACATTTGGTCTGTCCTCCAACTAGTTTCTCCTCAATTCACTTGGCTAGAGCATCCCCCTTTTGTGAGTCAGCACACCGAGGTCTGGTGTGATTCAATATGCCTTGCCTGAAATCACTTTGCAGGCAGCATGTTCAGTTCTTATACTCACAAGCTAGCCCTTGGATAAATAGCTGCCTGCTTTTCCCTGGAGAAGGGGGGGCACGAGACTAGTATTCTTCAACCTAGAGAGTGATAGACCCCCAAGGGAACCTGGAGAGTGGAGTTCTTCCTCCTCTCTTGCCCTTCATCAATTCCTTCAAACCCCACCTCATTCACCATTATTCACCTTGTCCCTTGCCTGCCCCTCTCTATTAGTACCTCATCTTCCACTCAACCCTCCTTATCATATTTCTCACTTTTACCTAGACCATTCTTGTAAGATGGAGATATTTGGAAACTACTGAGTTAGAGTGCTACTGCCATACAATTGTGCTGTGTGATAAATTAATGCAGCAGCTTTATGCTCTTATTCACAAATACATATTTTTTTCTAGGTAGGAAGTTACATTTGCAGCAACTACAGCATTTCAAGCTGAGTATGTTTGCAAATTTGGCCTTTAGAAAACTGAGTACTAAGCAAAGTGGCAGATTTTACTAAGGGACCTATAGGACTCCATAATTGGGATGCTGGCTTGCCTTGCTAGGAATGAGCAAAAACTTAAAACCACATTCTAAAGCTTACAAATGCATACTAGTCTAGTGTGCTCATAAGTGCAAAAGAAAATAAAGGCAAGCCCGGATTTTTGACATAACAAGTCCCCCTAACCTGCATTTCTCTCTGCTAATAGATTTTTGTTCTTGTTGTTGTTGTTGTTGTAAATACCTTGGTTATTTATCTTTCTATTGATCTATTGATTTTTTTAATTTGATGTTTATGTTTGGCCTTTAAGGCTTTGTGAGAGTATGGCTACAAAGGAAGAAAAGTGAACAGAGTTGAAACTAATTCAAGTGCTGGGATCTTCTGGGACACACTGTATTCTTTCATTGAATGAACTTTTAAGGTCATTCAAGGAAACAGAACCTTTATCTACTTTTGTCTCATATTTCATGACTTAAAAATTTGCTTATATATATTATATATATGTAATACATATATATATATTATATATATATTCCAAATAATTAGTTAGGGAAAATATCTCTGGCCAATCCATAAGAAACAAAAAAAATATTGGGGGCTTATTGAACATGGATAGAATTGTATTTTTTAGAAAAAGGAAAGATTATTTCTAATTTCTATTTCTCTAATTACTAATTTAGTATCTATGTCACCAGTGTCCCTTGAACCATCTCAGATGGATCTAAAACACGAAATATGCCAAATACCCTGCTTTCATTCATTCAAGCAAAATTAATTGATGCAATGTCTATTAAAGGGATTTCCCAATGTTTGTTAGTGAGAAACTTACTGAGTAGAACATTAAAAGTATTTGCTTAGTAATATTTGTTAAATTAAGCTTTACTTTTATAAGATTTATTGAATCATCTCATATTTTTTTTAAAAAATCATCATTTTACTGTTTTTAAATATAATGCCAGTCTATATAATCTGAATTTAAGCAATAATTTACATGTATGAATACAGAGTTTTAAACCTTTGTATCTGGATCCAAACTGAATGTGTTGATTTAGATTAGATTTTACAGTAACAGGATGTGCTTTTTTGTGTCTATGAATGAATTCTTGCCCATGGTTTCTATTTTCTCCATGATTCGTTCATAGTTTTGACACTACAAACGAAAATTTGCATGAAGTCATTTGTCTTTCCAGCCCTCTGTGTTTGCTGTGGTAGAACAGAGAAGCATAGGGAAATGTTCACTTGACTGTTTTTCTGTGATTTGCACATGAAAAGTGTTCTGTGGGGTGTTTTTCTGAAATAGTAGGATGATGATGATGATATAGTAGATATTTGGATGACATATTCTGTCCTTTCATTTTAGACCAAACTAGAGTCAGAGAGAATGCTAGCATCCGTGGGGAAGAAACCCCCGCAGGAGATGGGTATCAAAGTGAAAAATCATTCTGGAGGTGGCCTGGCCCTGGCTCACAATAAAAACTTTAGGAAACTGTTGAAAGAAGTCATAGGGGAAAGTGCACCGAGACTGACAGAACTGAATACCAAAGAATTTGCTGGCTTCCAAGTAGGGCTCTTCAACAAGGTAAATTGTGCCACTAAAAGGCGTGTTTATCTGACTTTGCCTGCTGTGTTTGTTGTTTGTATTGCTCTAGTTTTGAAATAATGGCCTGTTTTAGAGTTGTTCTTATTAGTAGTATTAGTATTAGTATTTTGTTTTTTTGAGACAGGGTTTCTCTGTGTAGTCCTTCCGGTTCTGGAACTTTCTTTGTAGACCAGGCTGGCCTTGTACTCAGAGGTCTGCCTGTCTCTGCCTCTGCCTCTGCCTCTGCCTCTGCCTCTGCCTCTGCCTCCTCTGCCTCCTCTGCCTCCTCTGCCTCTGCCTCTGCCTCCTCTGCCTCTGCCTCTGCCTCCTCTGCCTCTCTCCTCTGCCTCTGCCTCTGCCTCCTCTGCCTCTGCCTCTGCCTCTGCCTCCTCTGCCTCTGCCTCTGCCTCCTCTGCCTCCTCTGCCTCTGCCTCTGCCTCCTCTGCCTCCTCTGCCTCTGCCTCTGCCTCCTCTGCCTCTCTCCTCTGCCTCTGCCTCTGCCTCCTCTGCCTCTGCCTCCTCTGCCTCTGCCTCCTCTGCCTCTGCCTCTGCCTCCTCTGCCTCCTCTGCCTCCTCTGCCTCCTCTGCCTCCTCTGCCTCCTCTGCCTCCTCTGCCTCTGCCTCCTCTGCCTCTGCCTCTGCCTCCTCTGCCTCCTCTGCCTCCTCTGCCTCCTCTGCCTCTGCCTCTGCCTCCTCTGCCTCCTCTGCCTCCTCTGCCTCTGCCTCCTCTGCCTCCTCTGCCTCCTCTGCCTCCTCTGCCTCCTCTGCCTCCTCTGCCTCCTCTGCCTCCTCTGCCTCCTCTGCCTCCTCTGCCTCCTCTGCCTCTGCCTCTGCCTCCTCTGCCTCCTCTGCCTCCTCTGCCTCCTCTGCCTCCTCTGCCTCTGCCTCTGCCTCCTCTGCCTCCTCTGCCTCTGCCTCTGCCTCCTCTGCCTCCTCTGCCTCCTCTGCCTCCTCTGCCTCTGCCTCCTCTGCCTCCTCTGCCTCCTCTGCCTCCTCTGCCTCTGCCTCCTCTGCCTCCTCTGCCTCCTCTGCCTCCTCTGCCTCTGCCTCTGCCTCCTCTGCCTCCTCTGCCTCCTCTGCCTCCTCTGCCTCCTCTGCCTCTGCCTCCTCTGCCTCCTCTGCCTCCTCTGCCTCCTCTGCCTCTGCCTCCTCTGCCTCCTCTGCCTCCTCTGCCTCCTCTGCCTCTGCCTCCTCTGCCTCCTCTGCCTCTGCCTCCTCTGCCTCCTCTGCCTCCTCTGCCTCTGCCTCCTCTGCCTCCTCTGCCTCCTCTGCCTCCTCTGCCTCCTCTGCCTCCTCTGCCTCTGCCTCTGCCTCCTCTGCCTCTGCCTCCTCTGCCTCTGCCTCCTCTGCCTCTGCCTCTGCCTCCTCTGCCTCCTCTGCCTCTGCCTCCTCTGCCTCCTCTGCCTCCTCTGCCTCTGCCTCCTCTGCCTCCTCTGCCTCCTCTGCCTCCTCTGCCTCCTCTGCCTCTGCCTCCTCTGCCTCCTCTGCCTCCTCTGCCTCCTCTGCCTCCTCTGCCTCCTCTGCCTCCTCTGCCTCCTCTGCCTCCTCTGCCTCCTCTGCCTCTGCCTCCTCTGCCTCCTCTGCCTCCTCTGCCTCCTCTGCCTCTGCCTCCTCTGCCTCTGCCTCTGCCTCTGCCTCCTCTGCCTCCTCTGCCTCTGCCTCCTCTGCCTCCTCTGCCTCCTCTGCCTCTGCCTCTGCCTCTGCCTCCTCTGCCTCCTCTGCCTCTCTCCTCTGCCTCTGCCTCCTCTGCCTCCTCTGCCTCCTCTGCCTCCTCTGCCTCTGCCTCCTCTGCCTCCTCTGCCTCTGCCTCTGCCTCTGCCTCTGCCTCTGCCTCTGCCTCTGCCTCTGCCTCTGCCTCTGCCTCCTCTGCCTCCTCTGCCTCTGCCTCCTCTGCCTCCTCTGCCTCCTCTGCCTCCTCTGCCTCCTCTGCCTCTGCCTCCTCTGCCTCTGCCTCTGCCTCTGCCTCCTCTGCCTCCTCTGCCTCTGCCTCCTCTGCCTCTGCCTCCTCTGCCTCTGCCTCCTCTGCCTCCTCTGCCTCTGCCTCTGCCTCCTCTGCCTCTGCCTCCTCTGCCTCTGCCTCTGCCTCCTCTGCCTCCTCTGCCTCCTCTGCCTCCTCTGCCTCTGCCTCTGCCTCTGCCTCCTCTGCCTCTGCCTCCTCTGCCTCTGCCTCTACCTCTGCCTCCTCTGCCTTCTCTGCCTCTGCCTCTGCCTCCTCTGCCTCTGCCTCCTCTGCCTCTGCCTCTGTCTCTGCCTCTGCTGGGATTAAAGGTGCATATCTTGGAGTTAATAATTATTAACAAAGCCATTTTGAGATTATTCTGCCAGCAGATACCAACATGAAATTAAACTTACAAGATATATTGGTTGGTAGGAGTGGGCAGTAAACTGCTATGAAAAGGAAAATGAAAGGAAACTGCAGTAGGCAGGCTGCCGTGTAGATCTAGCAGCCATGACAGAGTAGTAGCAAGTAGTATGGGGCTGAAGAAGCTCCCTGCAGCTTAGAGACCGCCTGAGCCAGACCACAGGGAACCTCTGGCCCCGGGCATTCTCATGGAGCAAGTGAATGTGATCAGAGCTGGCTGGACCTTCCACTCTGCATGTCTGAGTCCCTGGCCATGAGCAGCCTGGCTCATGCTCAGGGCTGCAGCAGACTCCAAAGGTACTGCAGCTGAACCCTCAGCCAATATCCCTCTGCGTGCAGTCAGGACTTGCCATCCTGGAGGGAGACTACTGCAGCCCACCTCCCTGCCTGCTGGGGGAATAAATCTAGGTTACAAGCAGTAGTCCTGCAAGACAGCTAGAGGTATATATAAATCTTGGGATTTGGAGTTTTAAATAATATACTTGAAAATTATATCCCCAGTGGCTTTATTGACTTATGGGTATGTTAGCATTCAGAATAGTAAATAGAAGTTTTCTACTGGAAAAATTAGCTATAATTGGTTGTATTAAATATTGTCCTCTTCAATAAGATTTTAAGAGGGTTGGGTATTACATTTCTTTATTTAAAAGCCTTAGGAGTAACTGAGATTGTTTCATTTAAAATAGGATTTGAAACCTCAGACATATAGAAATGCTTATGATATTCCACGTAGAGGACTTTTAGACCAGTTGACCAGGATGAGATCCAATCTACTGAAAACACGGGAGTTTATTGTTGGACAAGATGAAGGTAACTGGACCGTGGAACACACTTCTCCTCAGGAGAACAGCAGACATAACGTACATGAAAGTCTTCATTGCAGAATTATTTTGTAACGTGTTAATGTTCAAAATGCTCATCGTCACTCAGACCTGCATCTCCCTAGTTTTCCTCCCCTCAATTTAAAAGCAGGTGCATATTAACCAACATTCTAGACCACCATTGCCAATGTTCTGTGCGGCCACTGTTGCAAGCCTCAAAATCCCAGGAGATAGATACTGATTGTATGCCCAGTTTCTAGGCACTGAAAGGAAGAGCGAGCATTTCAGTAGCTTGCTCAGGCAGGTTTAGCCCATTGCAAAGTAGCAGAGCCTATGTCTGTCAGATTTCCAAACCTGCACACTCAGACATTGATCGTGCCCAGCCAGCTGTGAAAAAGTCAGTAGAGAAACCCTACTCTCCATGAAAGTAATGAACTCTAGTTAATGTCCGGGAACATTGTGGCTGTTTGCGATTTTTCTTGATCTTATTTTGTTACTTTTGAATGGGGTCACTTATCCACAAAAAATGAGCAAACCCCTAGCCTTTGATAGAATACCTTTTGTATGTGTGTGAACAGAAGAGTCCAAGAAGAGAACTTTTGTATTTAATCAAATCCTCAGAGGATAAGATCATTAATCAAGATTCTCTTTGTGACAAGAAATTACCATGAGTAGCTGGGCATGGTTGCTCTGCACTCAAGAGCCTGAGGCAGGAGGATTCTACAGATTTGAGGCCAGCCTGGGCTACAGAGTGAGAACCTTTTCCAGAAAACAGAGAGAGGGGCTGTAGCGGTGGCACAATGTTTAAGGGCACTGGCTACTCTTACAAGAGACCCCCAGTTCAGTTTCCAGCACCTACATGGTGGCTCACAACTGTCCATGACTTCAGTTCCAGGGGATCTGACACCTTCCTCTGGACTCTGCAGACACCAGGCCTCTATGCAGTGCACATATATGCCTGCAGACAAAACATCCACATAAAATAAAAATAAATCTTTTTTAGAAGACAGAGAACAACAATGTCTTAGTGCAGTGCTTAAAATGCAAAATGTACACAGTGTTTGGAATTCAAATGATGGCATGCGGGAAGCCAGCCCATTTTGACATGGAGTTGGGAAGTAGAGGAGTCATTTGTCCTTGTGACGTGAACCTGTAGGCAGTAAAGTAATTGTAGACCACTGATTAGTATAAATGAAGATGATGCTAGATCCTGGAATACTAGATTCGAGATTTCAGACTGTAATGCTAAGCTACACACTGCTGAGCCAGCTATGATAATGTCCTCTCAAAAGGACCATATACTTCAGCTGTAAGTATTAGTTTCTCTGCTGCTGATTTTACAGATTCACTTCATAGTGTTCCAGTTGCACAAATGGGCAACTATCAGGAATATCTAAAGATGCTGGCTTCTCCGCTACGAGAGATTGATCCAGATCAACCAAAAAGACTGCATACTTTCGGCAATCCATTTAAGCAAGATAAGAAGGTAGTATACCCATTTCTGTGTCTGTGATATTTTTACTGTAACACTGTCCTTTTTAGCCAGATGTATACAAATCAGAGGTAAATATGACATCAGGACCTCTGTGTAGATGGGAGGTGGAGTCTCCTAATGCAAGTTGTGTTGTCGAATACAATAATAGTTGTCACTTGTTAAGTACATAGCAGGACTTGGTGTTTTAAATGATTGTTTGTACTCACACGTGTTTTGAAAGATAAATCATATCTACCCTATAACAAGAAATCTTGGCTTAAAGTGGTTAGATGTCAAAACATGGCTGACAAAGCCAGGATTTGAACCCACATCTTTCTGGATCCACATTCTATATTCAGTCATACTACCACACACTAATTCTTTTCATATAGAGAATACCAAGTATTTCCTCCATTTACATGATTCAGATCTATGTGTATGTCCCTTGAATTATGATGTACTATGTGATGTCACTTTATTTGAATTATTCTAGAGTTCTAAATATGAGGTGTGTGTGTGTGTGTGTGTGTGTGTGTGTGTGTGTATGTGTGTGTATGTTACACTACTGACTTGATCATTAAATAATGAAAAGAAATGGGATTATCACTACACTTCTGTAGGCAAACATGGATAGAAGTCATGGATATATTCTCTATCTCTCTTTGTCATAAAACTGAACTAAAAAAATATTCCAGCTCATGCCAATCCTTAGTTAATTAAAGATTTTGAATGTTTTTGTGCCTTGACTTCCTCATGTAACACTGGGGACAATAATTACACCAAAGTGACAGAGCTGTGTGGAATACTGAGTTATATACACCTACACTGTTTAGACTGTTACTCAGCATTTAGTAAATGCTCAGTAAAAATGTTGTGTCTTTTTGCATGGTTAATGGAGGGAGAAAATTCTTTAGAAAGATAATTTTGCCCTGTTTTTTTTCCAAGTAATAAGGTGCATGTTTGGGACTGTCTGTGCTGACAGAGAGCTTTTAGCTAAGATAAGTTATTGGTGATTGTCATGTTCATCTGTTCTCAAGAGTGAACAGCCCCCTCATTCCCTGAGGAGTGCCGAGGTAGACAGACATATGTGAATCCATATTTGAGGTTGTGTCTGAGGGATTTGTGCTTTTGCATTTGCCTGCCTTTCACCATCCACACGCACTGCTCTGTACAGGAATAATCAGTGTTTCTTAATTGTGAGTTTAAAGCCCTACAAAGGGCCAGTGCAAGATGCTTTGGTTTGGTTTTGTTTTTTCGAGACAGGATTTCTCTGTGTAACTACCCTGGTTGTCCTGGAATTAGTCCTATAGACCAGGCTGGTCTCGAACTCACAGAGATCCACTTGCCTTTGTCTCCTGAGTGCTGGGATTAAAGCTGTTCACTACCACCGCCAGGCTTGCACCACCACCGCCTGGCTTGCACCACCATGCCAGGCAAAAGATAGTTTTTGTACTACTTTAAAAAGGGTGACTGTAGCCGAGTGGTGGTGGCACATGCCTTAATCCCAGCACTCTGGAGGCAGAGGCAGGTGGATCTCTGTGAGTTGAGGTCGAGGACAGCCTGGTCTACAGTGCAAGTTCTAGGACAGCCAGGACGGTTACACAGAGAAACCCAGTCTTGTGGGGGGGATAAAAGGGGGGAAAGGGTGAATGTGGTTGCTGGAAAGATAGCTTAGCAGTTAAGAGCACTTGCAGAAGACCCAGGTTTGATTCCACGCACTCACATTAGGTGACTCACAACTTCTATAACTTCAGTTCTAGGGGGATCTGACACCCTCTTGTGGGCTCACTGAGCACCTACATGCATGTGGTCCACACAAGCAAGCATGTGCGAGTGCGCGCACGCACGGGCGCGCGCGCACACACACACACACACACACACACACACACACACACACACACACACAAATTGCTTTAAAAAGATTTTAAGGATGACTATGGATTGATCTCATCTTGGTTGGTTGGAGGCTCTCAATTAACCTTAGACAAAAACCTGTATGTTAGTTTCCTCCTTGTCCCACTTGGATAGGATTAAAGTTGGTTGCATTCTCTGATAACAGAGTCGACAGAGGGAATATAAAATTAAGGCTAATCTAGATGACGTGGCGCATGGCTGAGGGGATGTGTGTATGAAAAGTGCTTAAATTGTTTTGGTTTTTGACAATTGAACTTCTGTTTTAAATGACATATGTTCATTGATTTTTTTTAGGGAATGATGATTGATGAAGCAGATGAGTTTATAGTAGGGCCACAAAACAAACTGAAACGTTCTGGAGAACCCAGCAGTCCTATGTCATCTAAGAGAAGGCGGAGTATGTCCCTGCTGTCGAGGAAAGCACAAACACCACCTCCTGTAACTAACCATGTGGGCGCAAAGGGACCGCCCTCAGCCGCGTGGTTCCCACCTTGTCCAAA
Organism: Peromyscus eremicus; assembly: GCF_949786415.1. Taxonomy (NCBI): domain Eukaryota; kingdom Metazoa; phylum Chordata; class Mammalia; order Rodentia; family Cricetidae; genus Peromyscus; species Peromyscus eremicus. Next base: position 114,981,110 of record NC_081439.1, read on the forward strand.
CCTCACAAAACCCACCCTTGTACATCCAGGTATAGAGTAGTGGTTGGGATTTCCTTATGGCTCCTAGAGGACTAACATGTTAAACATTTGGTTTTTCCTTTGTGTTCCTTCCTGTGTTTAGTTTTTGTTGATGAAGTAAACCATTATTAAAGCATCTGTGGTAGGTACAGCAGACCTTCCGGGGAGCAGAGAGCCTGATTCAGTGATCTTAGCCATAGGAGAGGAGGAAAAAGATACACAGTTATAGTAATGAACACATGATAGTCATGTCATAATTAGTGATTAATATATGCTTAGTAAGTATTAACACAGGACCTAGTATGGAAATGAGGAGCTGTGAGCCTGTCTGCTGTAACCATTTGGATTAACTTCAAAAGTTAGGAAGATAAACCAAGTTTCTAAGTGGGTTCACTAGGGAGAGGTTGCACCAGCAATTGCCCTCTGTGACGTCACCTCCTGTTCATGGTGAACTGGTAAAGCTGGGGTCGACCTCCTTGACCCCACTGAAACAATTCTCACGCTCACCAGTGTTTTATATACATTGCCTTTCTTTCTTAATAGATTTTGGCTCAGTTGTTATGCCCGCCTCTATGTGAGCCCTTGGGTTAGCAGACACATAGTTTTCTTTTCCCTCTAGGAGTGACTTCTTTCTATGCTTTTCTGTTTGCTCCCCTTCTTTCTCACAGCTAGATACTATTGGCTCCCCCAGTATAATCCTGGGACCTAATCTCACTCTGCTGTCTCCCCAAGGTGGTCTCCTGCAGCCTTGGGGCTTTAAATTGGGTCTCTATTTCAACATCTCCCAATATTTATACCTCTAGACTACAACTCGTTCCTCTACTCTTAACCCTGTATTTAGTCATGGATACAGTGCCTCCATTTTAGAGTCTAATAGACAATAATGCTGTAGGTTTTATAACTAAATGCCTAGCTTTGCCTCTCTTCACAATACCTCTGCTGGCATCCTTCTGCATGACAGCTTATGAGATTACCCCTCACTCCACTGGAGAACCTATGTCACCTTTAAGGTAGGGTTGAAGAACCTTAGATTATAATGCAGTGTGACTAATACTGCATTATTGGTGCTGAATGATCAATTTAGTCACTGAATGAGAGTCAGGAAGAGTTGAGTATCATCTACTCTCAAAGCCAGTAGTGGGCTGGCTTCTGGACATGGGACTATTTATCCAGTGGTTCAGGTGGCAAGCCTCAAAAATCACCACAATTTTTTAAATTGCTTTCTTCCATTAACAAGATGAGATAATGTGACATTCAGTTTAATCCCTGTGTCTTACTATTTTTCTCCATTCCTTCACTCCATGCTTGTAGGAATTTTCTCATTCTTGTTTAGTTTCCACCCACCTTCTCTGTCAAATTGAAGTCAGAATGAAGATGCCAGCAGACAATAAAAGCATGCTACCTCCACACAGAAAATGCACCCTCCATATTTCTCAGCATTCAGGCTACAGCCTGACTCCTAAGCCTGGTCCACCACACAGCTCCATGTGGCCTGACACCGCAATCCTCTCTTAGCTCCAGTTCCAGCGATATCCTCCTCACCTTTCACTCCGCTGCCCCTGGCTTCCTCGCTGTATCTCCTGCCCTCACTACATTTTGGCATCCTCTCAGAAGATCCTGTCACCACCTGGCAGCCCTGGAGGCTCCCGCTCTCATTCCCTACTATGTCTTTCCTCAAATAAAAGCAGTTAGGAGTGTGTGTTGACTCTGTAACTCCTCTCTGATGGACCTGTGACACTAGGTTCTGTAAGGGCAGGCAGGGTCAGCTTCATTGTTTCTTGTTCACTGCTGATTCCTAGCTGCTACTCTGGTGCCTGGCACAGCAGGAGATGAGCACATGGCATAGAGGTGTTAGCCAGAGAACGGAAAAGTAATTACTCTGGCACAAAAAGGGAAATGGGCAGAATCATCTACAGAGAGGCAGTTGCTTAGCAGGTGGGGGCAGAATATTTGTTTAATCCCAGTAAGCATCTCAGTTTTCTCAGAATATTTGGTTTATACAGGAAGCATATGGTATGCAGAAGTTATAGGGATTCAAACTCAGTAAAGGGTAGCAGTTTGTATGTGACTTTGAAGCATACAGGTTGACATTAAGCCCTGAGCACCAGGGACCTATGAGTTCTTATTAGTATCTTTCTGTATGCATCTCTCTTAGAGAGAGACCATCTAAGATAGTAGCTTGGTTTCTGTATGCATTCATAGTTGGGAAGAGTCTCAGATCTCCATCTCTTCTATCCTCTTCATCAATGAAAGCAATTATTTCCTTGAAACTGAGGAACATGGAGAGGTACTTGTGGGATCGACATGATGGACCCACTTCACAGCTCAACTTCTAAATTTGCTTTCCAGATGTCCCTGTCATTCATGATGTCCATGAAGAGAAGATGGAAAATGGGCAAAGCCCAGCCGATGGCTTCTTATTAAAATCTGCTCCGGCAGAGTTTATGAATGTGGCAGGAGACGGCCTTATATCCAACCAATTGGATTCTCTGTCTGATGACTTTACTAGTCTCAGGAAAGATGGACTCATTCACAAACCTAGTAATAATATACTTATAGGAGCAGCCAAAAGCTGCAGTCTTTCTGTAGATGACAGAAAAATCCCAGTGGCATCTGCTTTGGACACTGTGCCAAATTCGATGCAAATCACTCCTGCGATGGCACAAGGCATCAATGCTGACATAAAGCATCAGTTGATGAAGGAAGTTCGAAAGTTTGGACGAAGTAAGTAGTGATGGAATATCTATAAGTAAGGCAATGGGAGATCCCGCTTGTAGGATTCCAAAGAGATTTTTGTTGGTGGTTTGGAGATACTCTCTCATTACAGCTCAGGTTGGCCTCGAACTCTGTGTGGTCCAAACTGGTGATAATGCCTGATCTTCCTGTCTCTACCTCCGTAGTGCTCGGATTACAGGCATGTGCTACCACAGCCGATTAAGGTGCTGCTAAGGATTGGACCCAGGGTCTCCTGCTTGTTCGGCAGGCACTCTACCAAGTGAGCCAAATCCTTAGCCCCAGAGTAGAGTCTGGACATATATTTTTTTGGTCAGTCTTGGGCTTTCACATAACTTAAAAGTGATTCTTCTGGCCTTAACTTACAGTAGTTTTATTTTGCTGCTCTAAAAAGTTATCAGATGACCCATAGATTCAGACAGCACAAACTGATTACGTTACAGCTCTGCATTCAGACAATATTTTCGCTGGATTAAAATGAAGGCAAGCTGGCAGGCCAGTGCTGCTTCTCAGGAGTAAAGGCAATATCTGTTTCCTTGCCTTTTCTGGCTTCTGAAGGCTGGCTGCACTTTGCTGTGCCCATGGTCCCTTCCTGCTTCAAGTCAGCAGCATAACACTTTTTTTCTTTGGTTTCCACTTACGTTATTAATGTCTTTTTCTTCTGATCTTTAAGCTTTAGCTGGCGCTCATCTTTAATCCTAGCCCTGGGGAGGTAGAGGCAGGCAGATCTCTGAGTTCAAGACCAGCCTGGTCTACAGACAGAGTTCCAGTACAGCCAGGGCTACACAGAGAAACCCTATCTTGAAAAAAAAGAAAGAAAAAAAAAAGGTTTTCTTTTCAGATTAATTCTGAGACCTGTATACAATATATTTTGATCCTATTCACCCCCACCTCCTCCCTGAAATCCCTTCTAGAGCCGCCCCACCCTCTGCTCCCTCAACTTCCTCTCCTCTTTTTTAGTAACTGGTTGAATCCACCATGTACTCCTGGGTGCAAGGCCATCCACTACTATGGGCAACACTCTCGAAAACTGATTCTCCCTCTTCCAGAAGCAATCAAATGTCCATACTATTCCATCTTACAAGGATATTTATGGTTACATTGAACCCTGTGCATAAACCAGGACAAACTCAATATCCATAACCTAATTCCATCAGCATATAAAGCATATATGGTAATAAATTCTCAGGCTTCATGGATTAAGGCAGTTTGGAGCAACCAGTATTCAGCTTACCTCATTTGAGTACTGCATAAGAATTTCCTTTTTAAACGTATGTAGATATTTTTATTTTAGTGCTTAATATACCAGTTCTACCCATGAGGAATGATTTCTGAGGATGGATAATGATTGGATTTGTTCCTCATTCATATTTTTATAATACTGAATTTTGTAATATCACCAGAGTATGAAAGGATTTTCGTTTTGCTTGAAGAAGTGCAGGGACCTCTGGAGCTGAAGAAACAGTTTGTTGAGTTCACCATCAAGGAAGCTGCAAGGTGGGTATAAACAAAACTTGTACAGGTTTTCTAGTTGCTTTTGGTCCTGGTTTTCTTTTCTTTTGTTTACTCTAGTTGTAGGATCCAATGAAAGACAGAGGGGGATGGGCTCTGCCTTGATCTGTGAAAGAAAACATTTGTCCTCACTCACAGTTAAAGCTGCTTCCTCCCTCCAGTGTTCAGATGGATACCAGCGGAGTCCTGATTCATGGCTCCCAGCTAATGTGTGTGTGGGACTTGGCTGGGCACTCCCATTTGCTAAGTCACACCTTTCCATGAAGGTGACTTATTCTCCCTTTGGGTTGCAGGCTGCACAACACCCTGTGTACCGTCAAGTCTTCTATGATGTTTAATATTTGTTTTTATTTTCAGGTTTAAAAGAAGAGTCTTAATTCAGTATCTTGAGAAGGTACTAGAAAAAATAGATTCCCATCACCTTCTTAACAATGTGAATCATATCAACAGCAGATCATCATGTTAATACCAAGACAAGTGAGGAAAAAGAAGAGCTTTTCTGTGCTGGAGGATGGAATGGAACCTTGCTGAAGCCCTCTAGAATGTTTGAGTGAAGGGAATGACCTAACTCAGGCTAAGAAAAGGCTTGACTAGAGCTTTTAACGATTATCTGGAAGTAAAATCTGGGCTTTCGCCTTAAGAGTTATAATTAAAAGTATTTTTTTATTTCGTTGTTTATTTTTCCAATTAGGAAAAGTGATGTTAAATCCAAACACTGCTGCTCCTCCCACAGCTAATAGAGTTCACTCATTTGAGCGTTACCATTCCAGATGTTTTCAGAGTGGGCAGGGGCCACCTGGCAGGAGCGCACGCCTAGTGTCTTCATTGTGTCCCATAGAACAAGTATATAGAATTGAAGTGGTAATCGTGTGCTCCACAGACTTTTCAACAATTTCTAGCTGTGCCTTTTAAACCATGCAATATTCAGGATAGGTGGAATCAAAGAGTAAAAAGCTGCTATTAGGTAACGTAGTTCTCTCTGGGAAGGGGCAGGGAGAGTCACCAAACAATCTACCTCCAGTGCTCTTCCATTTTGTCTAGAAACATTACGAAGTGCACCTGAGGCTGCACTAAGCTCTCACATTTGTTCTTGCATGTGACAACAGAGAGTCTTCAGGTAGACTTGTACATCTTGTGCTTTGGAAGCACTAAAAGGAAAAATAATATGTATATTTTCTTTGATGTTTATATAAAAGTTTATATGGAGCAGTATTGTTACTTTTATTTGTAAAAATGTAAGTGATCAAAGAGATTTTCACTTTGCATATATGAAATAAAATCATTTTATTGATTTTCAAACTTTATTGACAATACATTTCTAGTTGTGTGTCTCGTCATGGCATTCCTTTCAGAAAAAAAAAATATACACTATTGTAGTTAGAATTTTCTTTGGGCCGCCAACTAACTCCCAAATAAAGAAACAGAGAGTTATTAATTATAAATGCTCAACCTTAGCTTAGGCTTGTCCCACTAGCTCTTTTAACTTAATTTAATCTGTTTCTATTCATCTACGTTTTGCCTTGGGGCTTTCTACTTTTCTTTCATTCTGTATGTCCTACTTTCCTACTTCCTCCATGTCTGGCTGGCCCCTGGCATCTCCCTGGTGTCTCCTTTTCTTTCTTCCCTGAGCCTAAATTCCTCCTCCTACTTACTCTCCCTGCCCAGAAGCCCCACCTATACCTCCTCCTTCTCTATTGGCCATTTGACTTTTTATTAGATCAATCAGGTGCCTTAGGCAGGCAAGATAAAACAGCAACACATCTTAAATAGTTAAACAAATATTCCACACCATAAACAAATGCAACATAGTTAAACAAATGCAACACACCTTTGCATAATTAAACAAATATTCCGCAACACACTATCAAACAAATTAACAAGTTAACAAGAGGCCCCATAAGATGGCTTAGCAGCAAAGGCCCTTGCCACCAAGCCAGATGGCCTGAATTTGATCCCTGGGATCCACAGGGTAAAAGGAGAGAGCCAACTCCCAAAAGTTGTCCTCTGACTTCTACATGCATACTGTAGTAAAAGCACATATGTATATATGCATAAATGAACAATTTTTCTTAATGTTAACAAAGGAGTTGAACTTAGAAGCATAACTCACAGGACTGAATGGTGTTATTAGAAGGGTGTGGGGAGGCCAGACCCTCCCAAATACAAGTAAATGGGGGGAGAAAACTGCCAAAATCAAATTTATTGGAACTCTGAAATATAGCCAATGAGTTGTTCTCTTTTTTTTTTTTTTTGAGAATTTCATACGATGTATTTTGAACATATTCATCCCTGCCAAGTCCTCCCATTACTACCCTTTCCATCCCACATCTCTTCCCACTCAATTTTGAGATTTCATTTTTTTCTTCTTTACCCATCAAGTCCGGTATGTGTTGCCCAGATGGTCATGGGAGTGTGGCCTGCCCTGGGGTGTGGTCAACTTCCCAGGAACCACATCATTAAAGAAAACTGACCGTTCCTCTGCCAGCAACTATGAAATGCCAGCAGCTCCTCAGCCGGTGGTGGAGTCTCACGTCTACCTTTCCCTCTCTGAGCTGGGATTCTGTCTGCTTGGAGCTTGCACAGGTCTTCTGCAGGCTATTGCAATTGCTGTTAACGCACATGTGTGTCTGCCCTTTTATGTGTGGAAAGCGGCTTCCTTGGTGTTACCCTCTAGCTCTCACAGTCTGTCTTTCCCCCAAAGATCCCTAAGCACTCTGGGGAGGGGTGTTAGTGAATGTCCTAGGACTGAGCATCCCAGTCTCTTATTCTTTGCATGATGGCCAGTTGAGATCTCTGTGTTAAGTGCCATCTACTGCAATAAGCTTCTCTGATGAGAGGTGAGAGACGCACTGATTTATGGGTATAGCATGTCATTGGGAGTAATTTTCATACTATGTCCATTTAGGAGAATGATAGTATTAGGTTCTTCCCTATGATACTATACTGGATAGGACCTCTGGCCTATCTAGTCACAGATTCTAGGCTACTTGAACAGTACCAGGTGTGGGTTACTTTTCATGGAGTGGCCTTAGATCCAATCAGAAAGTAGTCAGTGGACTACTCCCATAACATGCCATTATTGCATCCGTGGGCACATCTTGTCACACCTGTTGTAGTTTGCAGGGTTCAGGGCTAAGTGAGACTGAGGATTGCTTTTTTCCTCCAGCAACATGCACAGCATCTTCTAGCATCATGAACGCTAGCCAGCAGGGATGAAGCTTCCAAGTAAGTACCAGCTTGATTTCTCCATGTGACTTAACTTTAACTAACAATATATACATATATGTATATATATGTGTATATATATATATATATATATATATATATATATATATATGCCTAAAGAAAGCCGCTGAGTCACCATATTTCTTCGTTATGCAGCTAACCCTAACTTGACAGGTGTCTTTATCTGGCTTCCTCTCTCAGCTACTCCTCCCACTCAGGATAGGCTGTGCTGTCTCCAGTCACCTCACAGCTGTTTTCTTCCTCCTCCTCCTCTTCTGCTTCTTCTTCCTCCTCCTCCTCCTTCTTCTCCTTCTCCTTTTTTTTTTTTTTTTGGTTTTTTGAGACAAAGTTTCTCTGTGTAACAGTCCTAGCTGTCCTGGAACTCACTCTGTAGAGCCAGAGCTGCCTGCCTCTGCCTCCCCAAGTGCTGGGATTAAAGTTGTGTGCCAGCACCGCCCCACAACAAGAGAATCTTAATCAAGTTCTGGAGGATAGCCAAGAGTATTGACAATAGTCTATTGAAAATAGTCTATAATGCTTGGAAGTCTATGTCACCCCATTGAGCAACAACTCAAAAAAAGGTAGCTGTTACTGAGTAGTTTCTTCCAGATTGAAAAATTCCATCATTTAAGAAAGCTCTTTAAAAGAAGGTAAACAAATCCAAGTAGCTTCAGGAAGTCCCTAAAACTGACCAGATTCACTAGGCCCCTCCTTGCCAGAGTAAACAAAACTTTTGAGAGTCACTCTCAGACAAGACAAGCTTCAAAGAAGACCCTGAGACCAGACCATTAGCCTGGAAGAAGTAGAAACCAGGGAAGCTGCCTGGAAGAGGTTTAGACCAACTGAGGCACCTGGAAAGGAGACTCTCCAACCTGTTGAGATGCCTGCAGACTGTGCAGTGGGCTCCAGGTTCCAGCTGTGTGAGCTGTCACCTGTGCTGAGGTGGACTTTGGTGATGCAGCTGTCTTTGAGTCATTTCTGCTCCTGTAAGTAACCCTTCCCCCATATTTCTGTAAGTAACTATAATAATCATTTGATTACCAAGTTGGACTTTGGTGGTATCTGTGCTTTGGTCTGGGGTGAGTAGACATGTGTGTAGAATCTCCCCAGGAAAAGTTTTGTCAAACAGCAGCAACCAATTTCTGACATTTTATTTGCTAGTGTGGGGTGTTTAATTGGAGTATTGTCCAGGGTGTATAATAACCAAAATGAAAGTGGAATAATGTGAAAAGCCATGAAAACAGTAGGAGAGCTTTGTGGTGTTTCAACCTACACTTGTCCAACCCTTTCAAGATACAGTCATGGTTTTGAAGATGACATAGTAATTGGATTCAATATATAAACCACTTCAAATCAGCTATCTTAGACATCAAAGAGCTAAAAGAAAACATGAATAAACAGCTGAATAAAATCAGAAAGATTATATATAAATGAAGATAATGAATAGATAAACAAAAAGAGAGGAAGCAAATAGAAAGTATGGACCTGCAAAGTATTAAAAACTAACATGGAAAGTTCCCTAAGAGAGTTCAGCGGCAGACAGAAGAACCTGTGGACTTTAAGACAGGTTGATTGACATTATCCAATGTGAGGAGCATAAAGAAACTGGGATTAAGAACAATGAAAAGAGCAGAGGATATAGCTGTGAAGAGACCTGCATTCCACGCCTGAGCACTAAAACAAAACAGAACAAAACCCAAGAATTTGACACCCTCACCTTAGCCTTTGGGCCACATCAAGCATGACAATCAAGCATACTTTTCTATCACTGTGACAAAACCCTATGACCAAGGCAACTAATAGAAGAAAGTGTTTATTGGAGCTTACAGTTTTAGAGGATGAGTCCATAACTATCATGATGTGAAGCATGACAGCAGGTAGCCAGGCACAGCATTGGAGCATTGGCTGAGAGCTTACATTCTTATCTGCCTGAAGGCAGAGAGAGCTAACCTGGAATGGTGTGGGCTTTGGAAACCTAAAAGTCTACACCTAGTGACTCACCTCCTCCAACAAGGCCATACCTTCTAATCCTTCTCAAACAGTTCCTCCAACTGGGGTCCAACTATTCAACTATATGAGCCTGTGAAGCCATTCTCATTCAAACCCCTATAGTGTACATTAATAGGATCCCTGGAAGAAGATGTGAGAAAGCAGTGTGAAGACTATGTAAAGAAAATATTTATAGACCCCCATAGTCCCAGACTCTCCAATTTAATAATGGATGTGTGTCTGTATACCCATCCAATTCAAGGACGTGCAAAGCAGAGAAACAGAGAGACGGTAACATAATCAAAGCATTAAGAGACAAAGAGGATTCTGAAGGCTGCCAGAGGGCCATCGTAATTTTAACATCTGGCTTCTTATCAGAAGCATGGGAAGACAAACAGCAATATAATAACATTGAAAATGCTAAAAAGGAGTTGCGGATGTACTCCAGTAGAGTACTGTCTAGTCTGCACAATGCCCTGGATGCTGTTCCCAGCACTGCACAAGAAAGGAGAGGGATAGATTCAAGCAGTGGAAAGGAAGTGCTGTCAATCAGGAATGGTATCTCTGGCCAAACAAACCTTCACTAATGACAGTCTCAGACAGACAAAAACATAAGAGAGTTCATCACTATCCACTGCCTGAAATCCACTGCCAGCATTCTCCAGGCTGGAAGGAACAAACGTACATAATATAGCAACTGACAGAAATCAAGAGAAATTCTCAGTGAAGGTATCTGCATAGGTTACCTTTAAGTTTTAGTTTTAGTCTTGGGAGATAAGAATAATATAGAGCTAATAATGATTACAGAGTTTCTCTCTGTGGGGTAAATAAGTTTGGAAAAAGTCATAAAGGTTGCAGAATATTGTGTATGCAAAAAGCCACTGAATTGCACACTTAAAATAGGTGAACACAGCAAATTTACATTATATATATTTAAGCATGATTTTAAAAATGTCAGCTACCAAAAACCACTGAAGTGAAACTTAAAATGGAGGAATAGCACTATGTGAGAGTCATATGTCTATATGTTTGTTGAATATTGGGGAAATGGGTTTTGAAGGAACATGATGTAATCATATGCTGTGTACAAGGGGCACACTTGAGATTCCAAGCCACAGGCAGATTGAAAATGAAAAGATATAAGCAGTTACTCCATGTAAATGATCATCAACAATGAGGTTGGTGACAATATAAGACAAAATAGATATGAAGCCAGAAATTGTTACATGAAACCAATAATGACCTTATATATTGATAAATCGGACAATTCACCAAGATGTGAAAATTATAAACACATGCAATACATGAGAAAAAGTAAGTGAAACAAAAATGAGAGAACGAAGGAATATAGAACTCCACAATAATAGTTGGAGACCATTAGGTAGAACTATTCAAAAGATGAACAAAGAAACAGAGGACTTGTAAAATGCTAAAAAAAAAAAAAAAAGCCAAAAGCCCAGTTGTATACGACATACTTATAGAACACCACTCATTAAATTTGTCACATTTTATGCATCCATCAGGATGATAGCTAATTTTGCCCACCAGCTCCAAAATCACCCTTTTGTCCTGCTCAATGAAAAAGATTCTGGTTCCTTTAAAGATCTTTCTTGTGGCTGAAGTCTGTCTACAGAGGACTCCTGGACACTATAAAGCCCAACTTTCTGGTTCTCTGGGCTGGTGGCAGCCAGTTTTCCTGATCTCCAGGCTTGTGTATAGAAAGTTCTAGTCGTTCCCCCATAGCTTCTCCATGGCCCAACTGTGGCAGAGCACAGTAACTCAGCAGCAGGAGCTAGCCAGTTATTTCCTTTCTGGTCTTCTCTGCCACGAATAAATCAGAGTTCTTCTGGCAAGACTAGTACCTCTCCATTTCATTCCATTCCAGACACACCGGGGGAGCATTTTCCAGTGGTCAGTGCTCAGAGCACCGGTTTCTACAAAGTTCCAAGTAACCACACTGCAGACAACCGCACAATCACTAGGCCTGCTCCACAACATCAGGATTTCAGCACTGAGATGCAGAGTGCTCCCTGGGTGACTGCTCTCATTTAGCGTGGATGGAACGCAACTCCAAGTTGGGCATTCTCAGTCTATCGTGGGGCCCTGTTCCATAGGATATTTATGATGGCTCTTTGAGGATACCTTTGAGGGATGTTTGTTCCAAGCTGCAGAATGGCTTTCCTGCAAGTTCTCAGTTGTTCCATGGGCTTGGGTGGGCTTCCCTCTAGTAGGGTTCTTCTTCAAATTTCTGAAGTACTTGTGCCCAACCAGTAACCACTCTGCTTGCGGTACGCTCCTTCTCTGCGCATGCACGTCGAATCCCGAGGAGGATGGAATTCTGTGCCGTGGAAGGAGAGTTGGTGAGGCTTAACGGTCCTCTTCGGCAGGCTTCTCAATCGTCTTCTCTGTGATTCCTCTGCTACTTGTGAAGTTGGAAAGGGTTCCATCAAGTGTAAGTCTCCACTTGGAAGAAGGGTTCTTAACTATTCTTTCTCAGCCTCAGGCGAGGATAAGTCCTTAAGAACTCGCCTCGTCTACCGAGAAGGGATGGTTGTTTTTCTTTTCTGAGTCAGCCATGTTGGGCTGGGTCTCATCAACCCAGGGGTGGGTGTTTTCCTTGTGTCCTCAAACTCAGCCAGGCTAGTACCTGGCCTTGGCTACAGATGGGGTGACAGTTTTCCTTATGTCTTATAACTGAGCCTAGGGGTGGCAGTTTTTTTTCTTGAGTCCTTAACATCAGCTATGTTGACCCAACTCTACTCAGTGGTGGCAGTTTTCCTTGAATCTTTGAACTCAGCTAGGTTGAATCCTGACTTAATTACCCAAGGGTGGTGATTTTTCTTGGGTCCTCGAATTTGTAATGTTGGGAGATGTATCAACTATCCACAGGTGGTGGTTTTACTTGGTTTCCTGACCTCAGTTATGCAGGGGACTCAGCTTCTGAACTGTGTCTATGCCCTAGGGCTATGGTTTAGGTGAGCACTTTCCTGAACATTGGTGGTATGTAGAGAAAGACCAGGATGATCAGCCTAAGCCATGGGATGGGAGGTTCCACCTGGATCCTTTTGTCTTGGTCCAGAGGGAGTGTTTCCCTAAGGACTCAATATAACCCTTCAACTGTTGTCTTGGGCACCTGAATCCATTAATTTGGGAAACTTCCAACTCTACCACCTATTTCCCCCAGTGGGTTGAATTTTTGTCACTCAGTTTTCCACTTTTGCCACTCAGGCAGCAAGTCCTGTGGCAGGACTTGCAATTCTCTGATGACTAGGGAGATTGAGAACCATTGTGTTTCTGACTTCCTGCACAACTTTTGTTGGGATATTTGTATTTGGAAATTTAGTTTGTGGTTGAAATCTGCTCATTTGTTGTTGTTGCTGCTGCTGTTGTTGTAGTTATTTTGATAAAGGCTGCCAAATACCCCAATCTGGCCTCAGATTTGCTTTATAGCTGAAGCTAGCTATGAACTCCACTCCTGCCCCCAGCTCTCATGTGCTGGAGTTACAGATGTGTACTACCACATCTAGACAGTTCCACTCATTTTTCTAGACATATGTGCATTGATGTATATGCACACATCTAAGAAGAGAATTTTAAATTTCTTCTTTGTCTTTCTGCTTTTAAACTTCTTTTTTTTTTCAGTTCGGTTCTTGCTGTGTAGACCCAACTGGCCTCAAACTGCATCCTCCTGCCATAACCTCTTCAATGCTAGGATTGCAAGTCTATGCCACCATGTCCAGTAATAACACTGTGGAACTGATGTCTTTCGGATGAATGGAAATTAAAATTCAATATTTGTGGCTAACGGTCTTATTCTTCAAAAGAAAAAAGCTTTAGTTAGGATGTTAGTACAAGACTATAATCCTAGCTACCTGAGAGGTTGAGGCAGAAGGAGTATTAGAAGCTAAAGGCCTGTCTGGACTACCTAGCAATTTCATGCCAGCCTGGGCAATTTAGTGAGACTTGTCTCAAGAAAGAAAGAAATAAGTAATAAATGGACAGACTAAAGATGTGTCTCAAGGTACAAGGCTTGCCTAACATTTTTGAGGTCTGATTTCAATCCCTAGTAACGTGCCAGAGCCTGCGGACAGTCAACTGGGTATCTGGGTAGATGTGTGTAGAGATTGTAGAGACAATGAAGAAGACAGAAAAGAGTTGAGAGGTCTGCCGGTCAATGCCGGACAGCCCTGAGTTTATTTCACAGCCAGCTTATATACAGTCTTGAAGGACAGAGGTAGAACAATGCACAGCACAGGCATTCAACCACTATCTATCCTGCCTTGCGTCAAGGAGCAGGCAGTTTCTTTTTCTATCTCTATGTACGTCCAGCTGGCGTCAGCAACCTGCATCTAGCTAGATAGTATGTTCCTTCTTGTGGGCTAATCAGGATTTTCTCACAGCCCTTCAAGGAGACTCTGTGGGCTAATCAGGATTTTCTCACAGCCCTTCAAGGAGACTCTGTGGGCTAATAAGGACTTTCTCACAGCCCTGGAGCAAGCAAGCTTGAACTCTATTGACTCAGAATAGATTTCAGATTCAAACTGGGAAACTGAGTCAGATGTGGGCCCCCACAATAACAAAAGCAATCTTTGCCTGCACAAATAGAATATCCTAAGTATACTTACATGTCTCCCATGAACTAGGAGTCAAAAGATAATTTTTCTTTGTCTTTATGATGTGAACTTATGTTTTCTTAATCTTTTAATTTAAATTTTTTTCATATAATATATTTTTGCTGTATTTTCCTATCCCCCAACTCCACTCATATCCTCCCCACCTTCCTACTTCCTACCTGCCAACTTTATATTCTTTCTCTCCCCTCAAAAAATTTAAAAAAAAAGTAAGACCAAAAAAAAAAAAGGCAAAACAACAAAAATGGAAACAGAAACACCCCTCTCCCCAATTATGGAGTTCATTTTTTGTTGGCAACTATTCCTGGGCATGGGGCCTACCCTGAAGTGTGGTTGGTATATCCTGGGACCGGCCATTGACGAAAACTGATTGTCCTTTGCTAGAATGTATCAGTTGTAAATAGCTTCTTCAGTAGGGTGTGACCCTGTGTCGGCTTCCCCATCTCAGTGCTGGGACCCCATGCGGCTTGAACATGTGCAGGCGGATCTTGTGTGTGCTGCCACAGCTTCTGTGAGTTCGTGTGTATATCAATCCTGTTGGGTCTGGAAGACAGCTTCCTTGGAGTCCTCCACAACCACTGGCTCTTCCAATCTTTCTGGCTCCGCCTCCACATGGACCCCCAGGCCCTCCCTCCCTGAGCGGGGAGTTTGCTGAAGACATCCCATTTAGGGCAGAGTACTGCAAAGTCTCACTCTCTGCACGTTGTCTGGTCATGGACCTCTGTGTTACTTTCCATCTGCTTCAAGAGGAAGCTTCTCCAACTTTGAAGCTTTTGATTTGCATGCTACAGTCTGAATAACCACAGAGGGTAGGCATAGTAAGGGGACAGTGGGGAGGAGAGCTCTCACTGAAGGGGAAACAGAATATAGTGTTAGGAAGAGGTAAAAGGAACTCTTATTCTGCTAAGGGACTATAGCAATAAAATGATTCCCACTGACATTCTGCTGTGTGCATACATCAGTTCTTTACTTGACCCTCATCAGAGAAGCTTCCTGGTGTCAGCTTAGTCAATGAAGCGTCTTTTCCAGGATGGTTAACTAGCCTAGGTGCTATGAATCTAGTCATTTTCTTTCCATCCTTGTTTCTAAATCCTAGATCCTCTCCCACTACTGGGTTTGCCCATCTTTACTCCAATATCCTACGATTTCAGTTATATTGGTTTTTAAATATTATATGCGGGGTGTGCATGTATGTGCACATTAATTTGGAGGCCAGGGTAGTCCCTGAGACCTCAAGTGTCATCTTCAGGGCCATTGTCCACCCCCTTTGAGATAGAGTCTCTCGTTGGCTTGGAACTTACCAATTAGACTAGTCTGGTTGGCTAACAAGTCTCAAATATCTGTTCTGAGTGTCTCTTCTTCCCTATTGCTGCTGGGATTACAGGTGCACACTGCCATACACAGCATTTTCATGTGGGCTCTGAGAATCAAACCCAAGGCACTTGACTGACAGCTGTCTCCCGAGCCCTGCTTTGCTTGAAAACTCCTATCTGGGAATGTTTCTTCTAACTTTCTTGTTTTACTTAAAGACTGGATAGTCTAAGCAACTTCACATCCGTACTCATTACCATGTTGCCTTTTTTTCTTTTTCTTTTGTTTTGTTTTGTTGAGACAGGGTTTCTCTGTGTAGCTTTGGAGCCTGTTTTGGAACTCCCTCTGTAGCGCAGGCTGGCTTTGAACTCACAGAGATCTGCCTGCCTCTGCCTCCCAAGTGCTGGGATTAAAGGTGTGTGCCACCACTGCCTGGCTCCAGGTTGCCATTTTTCAAAATCAGTTAGCATAGTGAGATTTTTGAATGAGATTGTTATTTTCTAGAAGGAATTAATGTTAATGAGTTTTTAAAATATGACTTCTACTCCATGCAAAGACTATTCTTTTCAGTTTACCACAGTCTCCACTTTCTCTAAATGATGGTTTATACTTTGTGTGTAATGCATTAGCACATCCGCCAGTATATTCCAAAATGTTCAAGGTTTGGAGCACACTTTCATTGATACTCTGAGGTTTATTTACTAATTGTTTGTGCTTACTATACAGAAATATAGGTGGCTTGTGATTCTTGTCCCTAGGTCCAGAAACTTGGCTACTGTCACTTAGTAACTGCAGTGGTTTTGTGTCATTTTAAACGGCCTCTCCAGATAGAAATGCCACCTGTGGGTAATGCCACTTGCCCTTCCTTTTTTCCAGCATTTCTGTCTTCACATTATTAGAACATTTAACGTATTGTTGCATGGAGAATATGCATCCTTGTATTCTTTGCAACTTGGGGGAGAAATTGCTTGGTATTTTTAAATGGAGTTTGATGTTGTCATAGATTAGTTTTTTGTTTTGTAGACACACTTTATTATTAGTGAAGTGTGACAATGGGGTGTGCTATAATAACGGATGTCATCAAGATCTCATCCTCACGTGTCATTGCACTGTGCTCAAGTTCACCTGGCCATCCCCTCCCCTCTCCCTCTTCCCCCTCTGCTCCTGCACTTCCTCCACCCAAATGGGCCCGATGCTGCTTCCTGTTGTGTGTCCATAGTGCTCAGTTTAGACTGTCATACGAGAGAACACGGGCTATTTTGTCTTCTGTAGAAACACTTCAGTGGATTACGGCACTTGTTTTGTGTTCTCAGTTGCTGATCCTTTCAAGTCAGAAGAGGATTTGAACTTAAAATGACCTGCTATTTCCCTGACGCTTTCCCGAGCTTAAAGTTGATTGAAGTTAAAGCAGCCTTGCCTTTCTGCATTGACCTGTACGGTGACATGCAGCATGGTTTCCACTCACCTTTGGTTTTTGTATAATCGCTTTTTAAAGATGTTCATCCCTATTTTCAGGAGAGATTGTACCCCATAGTTTTGTTTTCTTCTAGTGTATTTTATGTAGATTGTCATTAGCTTTCTATTTTCTTCACAAACTGCTTTAAGAATGGGCCCATTTTTTTTCTGCTTGTGACAGAATTTACCTAAAATATTATATCCCCATTGGAATGCTTACAGGACTCCTTAAAAAAGCCTTGCGGGTATAAAAGTTTCCAATTTTGCTTTAAGAAATTTTACCAAATAAGACATTTTGATTTTGTGTCCCAGAGGGGCAGATTTTATTAGGTTATTTTTTTTTTTTTACAATCTATCTGTTTTTATCTCACTTCAAAAACCAAAAGTGGCCGGGCGGTGGTGGCGCACGCCTTTAATCCCAGCACTCGGGAGGAAGAGGCAGGCCGATCTCTGTGAGTTCAAGGCCAGCCTGGTCTACAGAGCGAGATCCAGGAAAGGCGCAAAGCTACACAGAGAAACCCTGTCTCGAAAAAAACCAAAAAAAAAAAAAAAAAAAAAACAAAAAAAAAAAAAAAAAAACAAAAAGTGAAGTATTTGGTATTTAGCCCTCCCCTTTTCCTCACTTCTGGTTCCTGCTTATGTAGTCTTTAATTCTTTAGCCAAGGTCTCATCTGTAGCGGAGACTGACCTTGAATTTGTAGCAGCACTCCTACTGTCGAGTCCCATATGCTGCTCTGACAAGCTTGAACCCTGGGGCCAGCTCGTGTGCTCCCTCTTCACTGTGGTTACGGTGTCCTTTGCTTTGCCTTTTAATTTCCTACCACTACTATCTGAGAAAACATAAGACTTGGATCTATTAAGACTCACTCTACGACAGAAAATGTGATGTGTTTGTAGAACATTCCATGGGCTGCTGAAAATAATATGCATTTCCTAGCTATTAGATGGAATATTCTGTAGATGTCTGTAAAGCCTGTTTGAACCATGGTGCAGTTAAACACTGATGTTTCTTCATTGGTTTTCTTTTCTGGAGGATCTATGGATTGATGAGAATCTAGTACTCTAAACCGTCAATCAACTTTGTTGTATCTCAACCTACCTGTCCACATCCAATAGTTTTGGGTCTATGAAATCAGGTGAACTAACATTTATTGTGTATATTTAAAGTTGTTATATCTTTTTGGATGGGTTGTTTTCTTTATTAAGATGCAGTGACCTTCTTTCTTTCTTTTTATAACTTTCACCTCGGGGTCAGTTTTTTCAGATAGGAGTCTAGATGCTCTTGCATTTGCATAGATTCTGTTTGCCTAGGAATGCAGTGTTCCACACTTTCACTGTTTTTGTTTATCCTTGACAGTGAAGTTCCCTGAGACAGGAAACAGCTGAATCTTATTTTTAATCCCTTCATCCAATATGCATATTGTAGTTGGAGAGTTAAGACCATTTATATTTATAAGGTATGTATTAATTTCTCCCATATTCATCTTAAAGCTTTGTAGGTTTACTGAGATAAAAATATTTGCCCCTTTCCAAATGCCCACTTATCTTTCTATTCTTCTGTTTTTTTATTCCCCAAGCTTTCATGTTGCTGTCTATCTTATCTTCTGTGTATAATATTCTATTAACTATCTTTGTTGGCAATAGCTTAGTGATGATGAATTGCTTTAGCTCATCTTTATTATGGAAGGATTTTATTTCTCTTCTGATTTTAAGGATTAAAAAATGAAGGAGTAGTAATCTTGGTTAGCAGTTACTGACTCTCTCTCTCTCTCTCTCTCTCTCTCTCTCTCTCTCTCTCTCTCTCTCTCTCTCTCTCTCTCTCTTCTTTCTTTCTTTTTTTGTTTGTTCTTTTGAGACAAAGTATCTTTATATATCCTTGGCTGTCCTGGAACTCACCATGTAGACCAGGCAGGCCTCAAACTCACTCTGCTTTTACCTCCCAAGTAGTGGGGTTAAAGGCATGAACCACGGTGCCCAGCTAGTTACTGACTTTCAAGAGTTGAAATACTGGCCCGAGCAATGTGTCAGTAGGCGGAGCTGATTGCCTCCAAGCCTCATGACCTGAGTCTTCTGGTTCTGATGGGTTTGCCTTTGGACCTAACTTGGAGCTTCTGTCGTACAACTTGCGTTAAGTTTTCTTTGGCTCCATCCTTATTAGAGCTTTAAGATGACATGGAGAGGTAGTTTTCTGGGCATGGCTAGTCAGGGTTGCAAATTTGTCCTGTCCTTACATGACCACATCTTTCCCAAGATTTGGGAAAATTTCTGCTGGACATTTGTGGAATAGAGTTTATGTGTTTAGATTGTAACTTGGTTCCTTTTTTAAGCTCAGAGTTCATAGGATTGTTCTCTTTTTCAAAATATTTGTTTTATGTATGTGAATGTTTGACCTTCATATATATATATATATGCATCAGGTGTGTGTCTGCACAGAGGTCAGAAGAGGGCATTGGATCCTTCCCTGGAACTGGAGTTATAAATAGCTGTGGACCACCATGTGCGTGCTGGTAATCAAACCAGAGTCCTCTGAGGAACAAGTGCTGTTGATAGCCGAACCATCTCTCTAGCCAGGCTTGGTCTCTTGATCATGTCTCAGTGTTCCTTGAATGCTGTGGTCATGATTACTCTGTTGCTATGTGAGTGCAATAATTCCTCAGTCATGTATTTAATTCTTGGAATTCTTTGTTATGCTTGGTCTAGATGCTCTCTTTAAATGTTTTGTTTAATTAATTAACCGTTACATTTCCAAGGTATCTGATTGGCTCCCCCACCCCACCCCTAGAGGGATGTCCATCTCATTGTCAAAGTTTTCACCCACTTCACGAATTTACTTCTTCCCTTTATTCTTCCATTTCTTGTGACCCCTTTGAGCTCAGAGATCATCTAACACACTGAACTTCTGGGTTTTTCTGCACTGAAAACGTTTAAATATTTTCACTTTATTTATCAAGAAGCCATAAGCTTTTAGAGGAACCTCATAGCCTTGCTTTTTTCACATTTTTAGTTCCTGTGTTTTCCTGACTCTTCTCATTGGAGAATCACACAGATGAAACTTCTAAACTGCAATCTTACCCCAGAACCTTTGCTTTATTTTAGTTTGTATGTGTGGGAGTATTTTGCTTGCATATATGTTTGTACTCCATTTGTATGCCTGTTGCTGGCAGAAGCCAGATGAAGGCATCAGATCCTCTGGAACTAGAGGTACAGACAGTTGTGAGCCACCATATGGATGCTGTGAATCAAACTCAAGTCCTCTGGAAGAGCAGCCAATGTTCTTAACCATGTACCCATCTCTCCAGCCCAGACGCTTTTTTTTTCTTTGCAGTGTTGTGTGGTTAGATTTTTGCCATTAATGGAATAAAGCTGTTGATGTTTTCTACACAAGGATGATGGCTGAAAGAAGTGAAGAGCTTTCTGTACACTCTAAAAAGGAAGAGGACCCTGCTGGAGAAGCCGTGGATCCTATATTACCCCCAATGGGAAGCATTGTGACCATGATGCCAGTGGAAGAAGAAGAGGAAGAACCCCATCTTAAGACCTCAGTCACTGCAAGTGGAGAAGGTAATCGGGTCCCCTGTGGCTAGACAGCTACTGCTGTGTTTGTAAGTGGAAGGGAACATATGTGAACAGATGAAAATGATGTTATGTCCTCCATGAAGCAGCTTCCTGCACGTGGATGGGATGAGCTCTAACAGAGAGTGGAGATGCTGTGTCCCCTGGCCTGTGCTCAGCACCTAGATATGTGTCTTCTTTCTTGTCCTCACCTCTCCTTCATGCCGTACTTGTGTGGTTTCCTGTCTCTGTGTCCTTCACCAGAAACTGTTGTGGACAGCATCAGTGGTCTGAGATGGCATTGCCATTCATGCTGAGCATGTTTTGATGTAGCTATTTGCGTCTGCATTTATGGCCATTTACCAGGGCTTCCATGATCTGCTTTGTATGTCTGTTCCTTATTGGTGAGTCTTTGCCACTGTTTTCTCCCTTTCCTTTTATTCTTGCTTGACCATGCAAAGCTTTCTGAAGCAGACCATTTGTATTTTGCATTATAATCTACTCTAGTCAGATTGACCACCACAAAGGACCGAAAATGTCTTCTCTGCTCTTTCTCCTTCCCAATGTTGTCTACTTCTTTTATTTTTTTTATGTGTGTGTCCCATGTTTGTGACAGTGTAGGTAGAGGCCAGAAGATGACATTGGATCCCCTGGAACTGGAGTTACAGGCAGTTGTGAACTTCCCAACATGGGTGCCAGGAACTAAACTCAGGTCCTCTGGAAGAGTGCAAGCGCTCTTAGCCTTTGGGCCATCTCTCCATCCCCGAGGATTAGTTTGGGTTTTGGTTTTTGTGAAATCATTCACAGATTGGGATTTTGGGTGAAGGAGTAGCAATATCTTCTTTGTTATTGTTGTTGTTGTTTATTTGTTTGTTTTTTAAACTCCTTTTTTTTTCTTTTTTGGCTTTTTGAGACAGGGTTTCTTGGTGTAACAATCATGGCAATCCTGGGACTCACTTTATAGACCAGGGTGGCCTCAAAAACACAGAGATCTACCTGCCTGCCTCTGCCTCTTGAGTGCTAGGATTAAAGACATGTGCCACCACCTCCCAGCAATATTTTTTTTAAAGATTTTTTTTAGTATTTTAGTTATGTGTATGTGTATGTGAGTGCAGGTGATCTTGAAAGCCAAAAGACTCGCTTCCTCTGGAGCTGGAATTACAGGTGGCTGTGAGCTGCTCAATGTGGATGCTGAAACTGAACTTGTGGCCTCTGAAAAGGCAACAAACACTCTTAACTGCTGAACCATCTCTCTAGACCCTAGAAATACCCTCTATGGTAACATCAAGTGATACTTTCATTCTCTAAAGGACATCAAGGTGACACTAAACTGTGCCCACCGGGAATCTGCACCTGTTTATTTCTTCATTGTCCTGTCCGACTAGTTTGTGTGTGAATCCAGAAGGTTCACTGTGTCCTGGGGTCGCTTGGTCATGGGTGACGTTTCTCTCTGCTATACGTTCCTCCTCTGAAATGATTTTAGACCCTAGGGAGCACAGGGATGCTTGTGTCGGGGGACAGAGCTCCCCCACTTCACAGCTCAGCTTTTGTCTTTGCTTTCCAGGTGCTACTGTCAGCCCAAAGGCCCAGGAGGGTGTGGTAAAAGGTGGTTCCACAACAGCTAAAGGCCCCCCCAAATGGGTTCCAAGAAACAATGCTCCATCTGCCAAATTCAGTTATCTCAGCAGTGCAGGGCTACTTCCTGAAGGCGGTGATACCACGTATGCAGGGGGAGCCATCAGCCGTGAGGTCCCTCCCAGGGTTGCAGCAGCAGCTGACCGTGGACGTGTGCCCAGTGGGTACCCCAGAAGCCATGAGAAATTGAATGCCGAAATTAAGCGTCAACTAATGAAGGAAATTCGACGATATGGACGAAGTAAGTACTGGGACAGTGTCACTAACAGAGAAGGAAAGTCCCTCTCATTTTTCTATTAAAATTTTTTCATCTTTCTCTCTCAAAAAACTCCAAACAAAAATCAAAACAAAACAGTAAGATAGGAAATACTAAAAACAAAAAACAAAAACAAAAACAAAAACAAAAGGCAAATGTATGCACACACTCTCACCTCCCCCCCACACACACACACACTCGAAAACCAGCCAAACAAACAAAATATGGAATCTGTTTTCTGTTGGCCAACTACTCCCGGGCATGGGGCCTTCCCTGGAGTGTGACTGATATACCCTGTGATACTCCGTTGGAGAAAGCTGAGCTTCCTCTTGCTAGAAGGATTAATTACAATAGCTTCTTTGCTAAGGGTGGAACTTGGTGACTACTCACCCTCTCCAGGCAGGGATGTCGTCTGGTTTGAACCTGTACAGGTCTTATGCATGAGTTAATCTGTGCATCAGTCCTTTTGTGTCTGGAAGACTGTTTCCGTGGAGTCGTTCACCACCTCTGGCTCTGACAATCTTCCTGGCTCCTCTGCTGCATAGGGCAGTGAGCCTGGAGAGGAGGGTTTTGATGAATATATCAAACGTAGAACTGAGAGCTCTGAAGTCTCTCACTCTCTGTACACTGTCCAGTTATGGGTCTCTGAATTTATTCTCATCTACTGCAAGTGGAAGCTTCTCTGAAGCTTCTCCAGCTGTATGATTAGAATAACCTGAAACTGCCTCAGGAGCGGGCCTTTGCCACAACCGAGGTTTTCTCTATAATTGAGTACAGTCGCTCTTTGACTAAAACATCTCAGTGGACTCCATCTTTCATTTGTAATGTTGCTTGGTTATTTCTCATAAGAATTGTATTAGTGTCTATGCTGAGGCATTTAGAACACATACCCACCATTTAACATTCTTGACCAGAAAGCACATTACTGAGGTACACACGGATTCACCAGTTCTATTTCTTCATTTCTGAGAAATACTGAAATATTCTTATATTCTCTTCAGATTATGGAAGGATTTTCGACCTGCTTGAAGAAGTGCAGGGACCTCTGGAAGTCCAGATACAGTTTATTGAGTTCACCATCAAGGAAGCCGCAAGGTAGGTGCCCAGAGGAACCACACATCTTCAAGCTATTGGGTTACTGTAGTGGTTGGGTGTGGGGTGGAGAACAGCACCTGCTTTGAATTTCTCAGTCCCTGGCCCCCACTTTATAGTTAAGGCTGGTGACATAGACATTTAGGTTGATGTCACTTGTGTTTGACACATCCTTCCAGGCCTACTGAGCCCTCCTTTGTCACGGTAGTCTTGAGCTGGGCACTGATCCTCAGTAGACACCCTTCATATTGGCTAGAGCACCTGGTGCCTGGGATGTACTGACTGTTCCCACAGATGGGGAGCTCCTGCTCTGGGTCACACAGAACTTCCTGCTGCACAGGTTCTTTGGGTATCTTGTTTTTTACATGATGTGTATGTTTCTTTTCAGGTTTAAAAGACGCCACTTGATTCAATTCCTTGAGAAGAAACGTGAAGAAATATTGTCTCACAGATTTCTCTCTAACCATGATCCACCAGCCGATATGTGATCCTGTTATTACTGTGGTCGCGAAGATGCAACAAATAGTTTAGTGTGTTCCTGAATGTAGTAGGAGGATGCTGAAGTCTCCTCGAATGTGTTAGCTAAGATAACTACCTCTAAGAAAACTGTCTTAAAGTACTCTTAATAAAGAAGGGCTTTCTCCCTGTGCCTTTTGTTTGAAAGCATAACTTCTTGCTGGTTTGTTGATTTTTTTTCTCTCCCCTCTGCTGGCTGATGTTATTGTCTCATCAGGTAAATGTCATGACAAGTCTGTATTCTGAAGCAGGTCACCAGTGTCATCTCTGGTATTTAGAAATGCCTTCATTCCCAACCATTTCCTATCCCCATTGCCCAGAGATATCCCCTCAACAGGACATGGTGCCTGGCTTTATGGGCTGTCTCCAATCCTCTTTACTGAACATCTGGGCCAGTGAATATCCTGTGTGAATCTGACTGCTGTAAATATCCGTCATCTCTAAGTACAAGAGTGCTAAGAAGGTTCCACATCTTCCACACAATCCTCCTTAGCTCCTTGTAAAGTAGCATCCAGTTTCATTTGAAAAAAAAATGTTTTCATCACTCTATGATTTACAGTAACACATTTGTGACTATAATAAAGGTAGACTAGGTCTTCCAAAATATTCAGAGGACATTTACAATTACCACTTCAGTGAAGACTCCTCCTCCTCCTCCTCCTCCTCCTCCTCCTCTTCATCCTCTTCATCCTCTTCCTCCTCCTTGATGCTAGGAGGAAACTCCCACCTTCCAGGTTCATTCAACATGGCCTCCAAAGGCAGAACTATAAGTGACATGTCAGAAGATAACTAACTCCATGGTTACGCTGAGCCGGCCCGGTCAGGATTACGGCAGAAAGATCAGTGACAGCTGGCAGCAAGTGTTCATGGCTGTGCTTCCTTTCCTATGAGTTCTATGTTTAGAAGGGGTATAATGAGGCATATCTTGATGATCAATATCACCTTTCTAAGACCACAAATGGTTTTCTCATAATACAGTGGATGGGAATTAAAATTCATATCCAGAACTGGAGAACTGAATAATAGCACTTGCTGTTCTTCCCTGAGGACCCTAGTTTGGGTTCCAACACCAAGGGCAGCTCACAACCACTTGAAATTCCAACTCCATGGAACCCTACTCCCTCCCTTCTTCTGGCCTCCATGAGCACCCACACATGTTGCGTGTGCGCACATGTACACACACACACACACACACACAGAGACACATTTTACAAATATAAATACTGGGGAAAAGGAAGTTCATATCAAGAATAAGTGTCAATTCAAGTGTAAAGAGCCACCTTTCCTGTGATAGAAGCAAGCCAAAATAATCAAGCTGCCATTCAGAAGCTGATTAATCATTCTGGGACATGGTGCCATATGTAAGGTTCACAGTTTGGCTCTACCTCTGGCATATTGAACATTTGGCAGTGACTATGCCAACATCAATCCTAGTGAACAAAAGTCATTTTCTACATGCTTATATATAAATAACCTCCATCTCTCACTATGTGACCAGGATGCAGCATTCCGTCTTAGAAATGGAAGGGGCATACCCAAGGGAATATGGGCTTGCTCCTAAGAACTTAACTTTGCCTTAAGATGAAGAAATGACAAAGAAATGAGTGCCACAAGCCTTAAGACATGAGGCTTATCTAATGACCCAAGTGAAGATAAAAGCAGCTCACCACATGTTTTAGTCCTTTTCTTCAGAAATAGAAGAAAAATTATATACAGAGAGATATCTGAAAAGAGATTTAGTAAGAGGATTGGCTCACTTGATCATGGAAACTGAAAAGTCCCACAACAAGGTGGAGATCACAGACTCCAGGGAGAACAACGGAAGCTGATTTGATACCTCCTAGTCCAGTATCAAGGACCATAGAGTCTGACTGGAAGAGTGGGGGTGTGAGCCTAGATGGCAGTGCTCAAAAAAACGTGATCTTCTGACTTCCAAAGCCAGGTGGAAAAAGTTGTTCTAGCTCCAGAAGAGGGATACTTAAGCTTTCTGCTTCCCCCCTTTTTATTACAGTGTGTGTGTGTGTGTGTGTGTGTGTGTGTGTGTGTGTGTGTGTGTGTGTCAGAGACAGAGACAGAGAGACACAGACACAGAGAGAGAGAGAAAGGAGTCGGTCTTCTTTCATCATTCAGGTTCTGAAGATCAAACTCACTCAGGTCATCTCATTTGGTGACAAGCATCTTTACTCACTGAACCATATCCCCTCCCCTTTTTGTATTCAATCCATGTCTCCAGCTAATTGGATGGTGCTCCACCACACTAAGTGTTAATCTTCTTCCCTGGGTCCACAGACAGACAAGCCAATCTCCCCCAGAAACACCCCCATAGACACACCTAGAGCGTCTTGAATATTCAAATCCAATATCAACAGTACTTGGGAGGCAGAAAGAAGTGGATCTTTGTCACTTTGAGGCTGGCCTTGTCTACATATGTAGTCCCAGACCAGCGACGACCATATAGTGAGACCTTGTCTCAAAACAAAACCCAAATAGAATGTCAAACCACCTGGATTGCCCTTTCAGCAAGGAAGGGGTGAGTTCAGTGCTTGTTGAAGCCCTGGGAATAGTTAATGCTTGGCTATTCAGAGTGTTTTTTGAGCCAGTTCACATCCCAAATCAACCACGATACTAAACATACAGTTAATCAGCATCAGGGTTCTAGCTTGACACTGATTTTATGAAACTTTAGACAGAAGAAATAATTGATCTTGCTATGACATCTGACCTATGGAACTGCTCAACAACACATTCATGTTCTTGTAAGATGCTGAATTTGTGATCATTTGTTTTGTAGCAATAGAAACCTGATATAAGCTGTGTGGCCAGGCCTGGTGGCTCACACCTATAATTCCAGCTGCTAGGAAGGAGTGAGGCAAAAGGATTGAAAATTCACGGTCCACCTGGGCAACTCAATGAGACTGTCTCAAAATGTAGAATATCATGTTCATGTTGTCAGCAATTTCTAGTAGGCCAACTTCTTGTGGGCCCCTCCCACCTATTGTTAGCAGTTCTTACTGGGGTACATCAGCTGTACCTCACAAGCATTATTTGAGCATGCCTTACAGCACTTGACCATTAATTTTTTCACTTTAAGATCCTGATTTTGTGTAGGATTGATTTCCCACATTTTCTCTTGCAAATGTGTTGCCAGCGTGTCTGGGTTACTTTCTACATCTTTCACAGTTAGAATCATGACATCAGTACAACAGAATGGCGTCCTGTGTGGTATAAGGAAAAGGTGATCAGGCCTATAAAGTCTCATTTAAGATACAAGCTTGGAGAGTTGATATGACCATAAAATAGCAAGTGATGGTGTACTGTTGCCCTTTCCAGGTGAAACCAAAGCATTCCTTGTGGTGATTATTACTGAAGAGAAACAAGTGTTCATCCCATTGGTGCTCTGTGCTAGACATTCAGGCTTGTGTTGATCACCAAAGCACCAAAACTACAAGTTGTAGTGTAACTAGAACAACCAGATTAGGTTTATGATAATTCCCTTACTCGTCTCTAAAACGTAATTGTTTTTACATAGGATAAAAGTAAGGTAAAATGGATGATACAATAATTATCTACATCCTTCAAGTCCTTGGTTGGTACCACAAATCAGAACAGATTTAGGTAAACCTGAACCATTAATTTTTTAAGAGGATAAAGGGCATGGCTCACTGTATTACCAATAAGAACTCCAGCTGGCAAAGAAGATTGAATCAAGGACTGAAGGGGAAGAAAAATGAGTGAATGAGCCAAAAGGTAGCAGAATGAGTTGGTCACCTACATTTTCAAGAGTGGGGACCTTTCTAGAGCTCAGCAAAGGGAAGTGGCAAACAATGAGAAATACAGGGTAGAACACAAACTCACCTTTCAATGACACTCTCAACTCTGGTACAATTCCCTAAGTACCTTCCATGATACCGCCAACCTTGCAGAACAGTACTTTGTGCTACTCCTGACTTACATGGTGTTGTGGAGACTTGATGTTTTTTATTCCTTCATAAATTTAAAACTTGTGTGTGTGTGTGTGTGTGTGTGTGTGTGTGTGTGTTGCCTAAAATAACAGCTCAATGGTGAAGTTATAAAAACATTTGAGATTCCAGTTTACCACAAATTACGTTTGAGAGTATAAATAATGAATGAATGGTGTTCAAAATTTTCCCTACAGATACTAGTAGCAGTTATACCCAAATCTACATATACTTGATTTTCCCCAGTAGATGCTGCTACATGTGAAAATTACAAAGTCACTCGAAAATGCACAAGAATGCTATATCTATTCAAAGTTTTGGTTATAAATATACCCCTTCTATTGTGTTACACTAGCGATTCTCAAACTTATTTTTCTCAGAACCCTCTTTACATTATCAAACATGAATAAAGCCCTTGGAAGTTTTGTATCTGTGTTGTAATTATTGTTTCCATATTAGAAATGAACAGAGTTACAAACATATTTCATTCAATTAAGAAGAACAATGCACTGCAGAATAGCAATTCCATTGATCAATTTGCTGAATGTCTAGCTGCATGACAAATAAGTCCAGATTATGTTTGACATAGGGTTTGCCTTTTTTCCTTTTACAACTGTATAGAGCTTTAACATTTGTTTAAAAGGTTTATTTATTTTTATTTTATAGGTACGGGTATTTTGCCTGCATATATGTGCACCACAAGCAGTCAGTGTCTGTGGAAACCAGAAGAGGGTGTGGGATCCCCGAGAACTAGAATTACAGACAGCTGTGAGCCATCGTGCTGGTGCTAGGAATCCAGCCCAGGTCTTCTGCAAGACCAGTCAGTGCTCTTAACCACTGAGCCATTTCTCCAGCCCCCATGCTTTTTATTTTGAGTCACAATTCATTTGGTATGAAGTATTTCAGTCACACTTTTTATGAGGATTGCATAGACTTTGTTCCACTCAATGTCTGTGAGATTTAAAATTATTTTAATTTTTTTAAGATTTAAAAAGTTTCTGACCATATGCTACTTGTATACAGTGCACAGTGGTTACGTTGATAGTCCTCTCTCATCCTCTTTCCACTCCTGCGGACTCCCTTCTTCCCAACTCGTTCCCTCCTACTGTCATGTCTGTCCTTTTCTTAGCATTATGTCGATCATTTTCCTTTTTCCATTTTTTTTTTTTTAATTTTTAGGCCCTAGACAGGCAGTCACTGCTGCCTTGTGTGTTCATGATTGCCATGGCCATGTCATTTCCAACAAATGGTCCTCTACTGCATTCCTCCCCAGCCTTTGTTTCCCACTGTCTTTCCACATCCTCCACTCTTCAGTTTCCCCTGGGCCACGGAGGACGTGACAGAGATGGCCCATTTGGAGCCAAGCACTCAGCAGTCACTTATTATCAGTACTTTGACCAGTTATGAATTGCTTCTTCTACAGTTACCTGCTACCAAAGAGACTTCTCTAACCAAGACTGAGAGCTACATTAGTCTATAAATATTGAGCAATTTGATAGCATATCCATTTAACAGAGCATCAGTAGTAGATGCCCTCATAGGGCCTGTGACCTCCCCAACCACAGGATTTTGATCAGGTCAATGGTGCTAGGCATGTGTTCCTTCCCATGGAGCAGGCCTCAGCTCCAATCAGGAAACAGTTGATTACTCTCAGAACATTTATGTCACTAGTACATCAGTGGGCCTATCTTTCCAGAGACTTCGACATTAAAGCATGTGGAGTCTACAGATGAGTGTGGCGATAACTGTTATACCCCCAAAGCCAGGACAGATTTTACTTTAACCTTTATTAACATGTCTGGGAAGTGAAAGCCATTTGCACTTTCTTTAAAAAAGTTATTTGGTGTGGGAGCCCACAGAGGTTTCCTAGTGAAATCTGAGCTTGCTTTACCAGCACGGCTGGTAAGAGGATGACTGGACCACGGGCCTGGGTACCAAGTGTTCGGAAGAGTCTGCACTTGGCTGTATCTAGCAAGGTCTTTTGCCTTGCCCCTTGACATTGTTATAAAAAGCCTTTTAAATAAAGTTCTGGGCCAGTGAATAAGGATTGAGGCCCTCCTGAGGCTATCCTGTGTTTCTGTCTTTCTTCTTCTTCTCGGCTAAGCCTACCAGTCTACCTAATATTTCTTATTCCTCTCTCCTCCTCGTAGGAACCCTAGAAAAGATGGGGGCTGCTCCCCCGCAATTTGGGGACCTTTGAGATGGCTTAGAGGGAAAGGCACTTGCCATCAATCCTGGAATCCCGATTTCGATCCCTGGGAGAAAGAGAAAACCAAACATTGTCCTCCGACCTCCGTGTGTGTCATGGTTCAGACATACATACACACACACACACACACACACACACACACACACACACACACACACAAACCACAAACACTAAATAAGTATAATAATGTGTTTAAGAAACATTTATATGGGAGACAGGGAAGGAGAATGTCCCACAGGGCATGTGTGGAAGCCAGGGGACAACTTGTGGGAGTCAGTTTTCCCCTTCCATCATATGGGTTCTGTAGTCACACTCAGGTTGCATCAGGCTTGGCGACAAGCACACTTAACTATTGAGCCATCTCTCTGGCCCCAGAGTCACTTTGTAGTAGCAGTTAATATGAGATAAATTATCTATGCTATCTAAGGCTTCAAATAGTCATTTGGTTGCTGCTTGTGTTGTGCGATTAAAAAGTAATATTCCTAAGTAATAGCATAGAGGTGCACGCCTGAAGTCTCAGCACTCAAGAGGTGGATGTAAAGGGGATCAAGAATTCAAGGCCATCAGGTGGTCGTGGCACATACCTTTAATCCCAGCACTCAGAAGGCAGAGGCAGGCAGATCTCTGTGAGTTTGAGGCCAGCCTGGTCTACAGAGTGAGTTCCAGGACAGCCAGGACTGTTACACAAAGAAACCCTGTCTTGAAAAACAAACAAAAAAAGAATTCAATGCTGTTCTTAGCTACACAGAGAGTTCAAGGCCAACCTGAGATACAGGAGACTGTCACAAAACAAAATCTTATTAGATTATGGCTGTTGGTACTTCTTCTGAAAGACTCAAATATACTAATGATAAATATGAATGGAATTTACCCATATTTATATGTTAGTATTCTACTCAATATGAGTAAAATGTTGCTATTGTAGAATGCTTCCTCTAATCATGTTACCATCTTCATCAAAGAATTTACTACTACTTTCAAGAGACCTTCAAGATCCAGCCTGTTGATGGTCCTTCATAGAAAGGGTTGGGGAAAGACGTTAGACACTTAACTGAGG
Organism: Peromyscus eremicus; assembly: GCF_949786415.1. NCBI lineage: Eukaryota > Metazoa > Chordata > Mammalia > Rodentia > Cricetidae > Peromyscus > Peromyscus eremicus. The sequence goes on from NC_081439.1 coordinate 115,012,260, forward strand.
TTCCAGCCACTCTTACCTATACCTCCCTCCCAGCTCTATTGCATTCTGCCCAAGCTTCATGTGGTCCCAGAAGGTGCCAGTGTGGAAGGTAACTGAAGGCATCTAAACAGCTGTGGAGAAACCATCATCAGCTTGGGGTGAGATGCTTCAGTGATGCAGCTGTTTGTGAATTACCCAGTCTTCTGTGAGGAACTCTACACCCATGCTATACAAGAATGCACAATAAACTCACTGTTTCACCAAGCTAGACTTTGGTGGAATCATTACTTTGGTCTGTTGTTGATGTTCTCCATCAGGTGAGGAGTAGACATTTGTTCATGTCTCCTCAAGAGAAGTTTAAGAAACAATGAGTTGGAGTTTTTTCATTGTTGTTTGCATTTTGTTTTGTTTTGTTTTGGAGATAGGGTCTCACTATGTAGCTCTGGCTATCCTGCAATCCACTAAGTAGACCAGGCTGGGATTAAAGGCATGCACCACTACACCTGGCTTAATGATGAGATTTTTATTACAGTTGAATTTTAACGGCAGTTAAATTGTCCTGATGGCCTTAAGTGACATGGGAAGACCAGCAGCCCAGATAGAGAGGGCATGATGGAATATCATTGCCTTTTGAGGTCGGCCTTCTTGCTACAAGTTGACTTACGCTGTTGCTACTGTAGCCAATTCCTTCATTGATGTCAGAACCGGAGCTTGTAGGCTTCCACTGTTGACTAAGGACTGGTGGCTCTCCAAGAACCTTCCAGATGTTCACCATCAGATTGGGAGTACTGAGACATTCAGCCTTGTGGACCTAACAACTACTAGGTTGTCAGCCTCTCTCTCCAGTGTGAGACAGCCTCAGTGAGGTGACTCAGATTGCAGAGCCACCCAGATGGAGCACCTACAGTTGTTGTTACTGTTTCAGAGTAAGCAGATTTAATAAACTCTATGAATATATTATAATATTATCTGTATTCATTCTATTGGTTCTGTTCCTCTAGAGAACCCTGACAAATACAGACTGTAAAACAAACAAAAAAGATAGCATATATGTGATGACTAGTTTTTATGTCAACTTGTCACAGGCTAGAATCATTTTGGAAGAGAGAACTTCATTTGAGAAAATGCTGGTACCATATTGGCCTGTGGGCAAACCTATAATACGTTTTCTTAATTAATGTTTGATGTGGGTGGGCCCATCCCACAAGGGTTGGTGCCAAACCTGGGGAGGTGGTCCTGAGAGCAACACAAATTGCTAAACAGTCTTATTAATAGAAAACCCGGAGCCAGATATTGGGGTGAAAGCTGAAAGATCAGAGAAGCAGAACAAGCCACAGCCACCCTCACCTCACCAACTCCTCAGCTGATCCTGTTTCCACAAATCCTCAGACTGAAAGCTTCTGAGTCCTCAACCCTGAGGGTCTCAGTAGAACAGCCAGCCACTAGCTCTTACCTCTACGAAATCCTCAGTCTAAAGAGTGTGAGTTCCTGTTTTCTCATGCCAATATACCTTTCCATGTCCTGTCATATTATTTCTTGGGATTAAAGGCGTATGTTCTTCCCAAGCAAAGACATGAGACCTCAAGTGCTGGGATTAAAGGTGTGTGCCACCATGCCTGGGTCTGTTCCCAGTGTGGCCTCGAACTCACAGAGATCCGCTTGCCTCTGTCTCCCGAGTGCTGGGATTAAAGGCATGCGCCGCCACTGCCGCCGCCACCGCCGCCACTCAGCCAGGTTGATTAAATTGTTCAGAACTTGGTTTTCTCATTCTAATGTGGGACCTGTACAACTCAGATGAGCAAGCTTGTACAGGAAGTACTTTTACCATAGGAGACATCTCACTGGCACAATGAAGCTTTCCTTCTTTTTTTTTAATTTAATTTTATTTTATTTTACAATACAATTCAGTTCTACATATCAGCCACGGATTCCTTTGTTCTCCCCCCTCCTGCCCCCCTCCCCTTCCCCCCAGCCTACCCCCTATTCCCACCTCCTCCAGGGCAAAGCCTCCCCAGAGGACTGAGATCAACCTGGTAGACTCAGTCCAGGCAGGTCCAGTCCCCTCCTCCCAGGCCGAGCCAAGCGACCCTGTATAAGCCCCAGGTTTCAAACAGCCAACTCATGCAATGAGCACAGTCCCACTGCCTGGATGCCTCCCAAACAGATCAAGCCAATCAACTATCTCACCCATTCAGAGGGCCTGATCCAGTTGGGGACCCCTCAGCCATTGGTTCATAGTTCATGTGTTTCCATTTGTTTGGCTATTTGTCCCTGTGCTTTATCCAACCTTGATGTCAATAATTATTGCTCATATAAACCCTCCTCTTTCTTGCTAATTGGATTCCCGGAGCTCCACCCAGAGCCTAGCCGTGGATCTCTGCATCCAGTTCCCTCAGTCATTGGATAGGGTTTCTAGCATGACAATTAGGGTGTTTGGCCATCCCATCACCAGAGTAGGTCAGTTCGGGCTGTCTCTCGACCATTGCCAGCAGTCTATTGTGGGGGTATCTTTGTGGATTTCTGTGGGCCTCTCTAGCACTTTGCTTCTTCCTATTCTCATATGGTCTTCATTTACCATGGTCTCCTATTTCTTGTTCTCCCTCTCTGTTCTTGATCCAGCTGGGATCTCCTGCTCCCCCAAGCTCTCTTTCCCTCGATTCTCGCCCTTCATTACCCCCACTCATGTCCAGATTGTTCATGTAGATCTCTTCCATTTCTCCATCATTGGGCGATCCCCGTGTCTTTCTTGGGGTCCTGTTTTCCAGGTAACCCCCTGGTGTTGTGAGTAGCAGTCCAGTCATCCTTGTTCCACATCTAGTATCCTCCTATGAGTGAGTACATACCATGTTTGTCTTTCTGAGTCTGGGTTACCTCACTCAGGATCAAAGCAAAGCGACAGCCTACATAATGGGAAAAGGTCTTCACCAACCCCACATCTGACAGAGGACTGATATCCAGAATATATAAGAAACTCAAGAAATTAGACATCAAAATGCCCAACAGTCCAATTAAGAAATGGGCTATAGAACTAAACAGAGAATTCTCAACAGAGGAAACTCAAATGGCTGAAAGACATTTAAGAAATTGCTCAACATCCCTAATCATCAGGGAAATGCAAATCAAAACAACTCTGAGATACCACCTTATGCCTGTCAGAACGGCTAAGATCAAAAACACTGAAGACAGCTTATGCTGGAGAGGATGTGGAGCTAGGGGAACTCTCCTCCACTGCTGGTGGGAATGCAAGCTTGTACAACCACTTTGGAAATCAATATGGCACTTTCTTAGAAAATTGGGAATCAATCTCCCCCAAGATCCAGCTACACCACTCTTGGGCATATACCCAAGGAATGCCCAATCATACCACAAGAGCACTTGCTCAGCTATGTTCATATCAGCATTGTTTGTAATAGCCAGAACCTGGAAACAACCTAGATGCCCTTCAACTGAAGAATGGATAAATAAAATGTGGTGCATAGACACAATGGAATACTACTCAGCAGAGAAAAACAATGACATCATGAGTTTTGCAGGCAAATGGATGGATCTAGAAGCTTTACTTCTTTTTTTTTTTTTTTTTTTTTTTTTGGTTTTTCAAGACAGGGTTTCTCTGTGTAGCTTTGCGCCTCTCCTGGAACTCACTTGGTAGCCCAGGCTGGCCTCGAACTCACAGAGATTCGCCTGGCTCTGCTTCCCGAGTGCTGGGATTAAAGGCGTGTGCCACCACCGCCTGGCTGAAGCTTTACTGCTTATATCATTGCACTTATTTGTGTGTATGCATGTACATGTGCCACAGTACATTTAGGGAAGTCAGAGGACAACCTGTGGGCATTGGTTCTCTCCTTCCCCATGTGGGCCTGGGGGATCATACTCAGGTGCTCAGGTTTGGTGGCAGACATCTTTACCCATTGAATCATCTCAATCAGCTAAGATAAGATTATGCTTTCTTCTGATTTTGTCAGGTTTTGACTATTTGGGAATCTGGCTCTTAACAAAGGCAGGGCTCATTTTTAACTGTTTTATATTAGCCTTGTAATGACTTCCATATAAAGTGCTCTTCTTTTAATGTGATCCCAGTACATTTAATACCCTACATATCCAACAAGAGATGCGTAGAGAGATATGTCTGAATTTTACCTAAACATTATGAAAACTTAAAGTCATGTGAGTCTAACATGAAAATATGATGGTTGCTCTTGTTGTCAAGTGGACAGGATTTAGAATTGCCTAGGAAACTCTTGGCATGCTGGTGAGGGCATTTCTCAGAGAAGATTCATTGTGGTAGGGGTGGGATGATCCTCACCCTTAAAGTGACACTTTCCAAAAGGTAGCCCATATAAGGCAATTCAAGGAACAAGTAGCTTTTGCTTCCTCCTGAAGAAGGGTTTATTATTGCATCACCTTCTCCACTGATGCTGGAGTAACCAACCTTCAGGTAAATTGTCCAGAGACAAGGATGGAAGTGTCAGGATGGAAACTAGTTTACATGGGGCATGGTGTGCTTGCCGATAGTTCCAGTAATAGGAATTCCAACCACACCCCCATGGTCGTGCATGCCCAGTGGGACACTTAGTCATCTCTGCCTAGTCATTTCCAGGTCATATGTTCTGCATAACCCATGCCCCATGACTGTGTGGTCGTGTAATCGTGCAGCATGACAATGTAATCTATGCACATGCATGGAGTAGCCACGTGGGCCTGTGTGCACAGGTGCAAGCTGGCCCTTAAAAGATGGGCCCCATGTTCCCCTGCCCTCTTTCTCACACATGTCCTTCCACAGGCCTGATCACATCTATCGCTTTCTCTTTGTCTTAATAAAACTCTTGTTAGTGGATTCTGTCATGTTTTGTGATTTTTTTCCTTGGGGATAAGAGCACCGCTAAAAAACCATCATTTGGTGCTGTTGACTCAACAGACCCTTCTGGGTGCTTTGCCCCTGGAAACCTGTACCAGGAGAGCCTGCTCCATCCACGACAGCCCACTGTCCATTTGCCTGGCCATGGGATCCTACACACAACACCGGCTACTTCAATTGGTGAGTATCCCACTTTTCAACCAGCGTAAACAGTTTCCTGGATCTGTGGGAATGACTGTTGAGCATCCGGCATCCCTCTGGTATCCTTGAAACTGGGGGTACCCCCGACCATGGTCTTCACTGGCTACGGTTGGTCCCTACCACAGGCTAAAATTTCTAGCCATCTCCCACATCTGCAGTTTGAGATATAATTCTCAGGGTCAGACCCCTTTGGGTGCATCCTCAGCTTGTGTAAGGCTGACACACTTTTCTGGCTTGATGAAGCAGTGAGTGCTGTCGGACTCCCAGGGAGTCCTTGCTTTCACATGCCTTACAGCCCTGCCTTATATCTGATGAGATGTCTGGCAGCCTATGCCTGGTACAGATCCATCCTTGGCCTTAGGGACACCTGGGTCCTTGGCTTGGGATCACGTTTGTTTTTTTTTTTACTTTTTGCCTCTCTCCTGCAGAAATGGGAAATAAGGCTTGCAATCCCACCAGTCCCACATCTCCCCTAGGATGCCTTCTTGAAGCTTTAAAACCTCTCAGCTTAATGCCTTGCTTGAAGATTGTCCATCTCTGTACTAAGAGATGCCCAAATATGCCTTAGAAAATAACAAAAAATGGCTGCCAAGCAGTTCCTTAGATCTTGATATTTTACAGGAATTATCTACCTTCTGCCAGAGAACAGGCAAATGGAAAGAGTTGCCCTATATCATAGCTTTTTTCTATCTAAGTTCTAAACTGTCTCTTCTGGATTCCTTCTCTCCTGCCCATATGCTCTTAGCTATGCCTGAACCAGACGACTCCCTGACACCAGAACCTCTAGCTCTGGATCCTGCAAATGAACCTCTGCCTATCCAACTTTCCACTCCCAAACCTGCCCCTAGGGTGCCAGTATAGATGTAACCAACCATCTTATTCAATAAGAAACACAGAACCAATGTAAAGATAAAAGCCCAAGAGGTCAGAGCTAAGAGCCTTACCCTTCCCATTTCAGCAATCCTCTTCAGCCAAGAGAGACCTACTTCCTGTGTGTTTGTCTTTATATAGACTTTCTGTTCTGCCTTCTCATTGGTTGTAAACCCATGCCTCGTCACTGCCTGATTGTACAGACCTCCAGGTCTTCTGTGGTTGGGATTGAGATTAAAGGCGTGTGTCTCCAATGCTGGCTGTATCCTTGACCACACAGAGATCTACCTAGCTCTGCCTACCAAGTGCTGGGATTAAAGGTGTGCACCACAAACACCCAGCTCTGCTATGACTTGCTATTAGCTCTGACCCCCAGGCAATTTTATTTATTAACATACAAATAAAATCACATTTCAGTACAAATAAAATATCACCACAGTGCCGGTACCTTTGGCTCCTCCTCTGGCTTCCTCCTCCTCTTCAACAGCAGGAGTTTCCAAAGGCCCAGCTCTTGCTCCAACCTTTATGCCTCCTGCTAAGTGCTCTCAGACTGCTAAAGGGTCTGACCCCAGCAATTCAAACCTGCCAACCATTTTCCCTTTGCAAGAGGTGGCCAGAGTAGATGGACTGGTCAAGGTCCATGTCCCATTCTCTCTCACAGAACTCTCTCAAATAGAAAAAAAAAAAAACTGGGTTCTTATACCTCTAATTCTGCTTCCTTTATTAAACAATTTCAATATATTACTCAATCTTATAGTCTCACCTTTCATGACGTATATATACTTCCTGAGGAGTGCAGGCAGGTTTGGGAGCAGGCTAGGACACATGCAGATGAGGTTCACCAAACTAACCCCGCACACCCTCCAGGGGCTGAGGTGGTTCCTGATCAGGACTCCCATTGGGATTATAACACCCAGGGCAGGTCTCTAGCCAGGGATAGGTTTATTATCTGCCTCCTGGCAGGCCTCTGTAAGGCTGCCCTAAAGCCAGTATACTGTGAAAAACTAAAAATGATAATTCAAGATTAGGACGAAAATCTGTCTCATCTCTTAGAATGGCTCACTAAGGCCCTCCTTCAATATACTATCCTAGACCTTGAAAGCCCTGAAGGCAGACAGCTCCTTATGACCCACTTTGTCTCACAGAACTTCCCTGACATAAGGGTGAAACTTAAATGCTTAGAGAAAGTCCCTCTGACCCCACAGGCAGAAGTGTTAGTGGTGGCATTTAAGGTGTACCATGGGAGAGATGAAAAAACCCAAAAAGGAAACTGTCAGATGCTGGCGAATGTTGTCCATCTGGCTCCCCAAAAGCCGCCAGGTCCCTGTTTCAAATTCAGGAAAGACAGCCATTGGGCCCGCGCTTGTACCACCACCCCACGGAGGGCACCAATAAGGCCTTGCCCTAAATGCTGCCAAAAGGGTCACTGGTCAGCTGACTGTCCTAATGCACCTGGTGGCATAGGAACACCAGATAAAGACCACCCTCCAGCTGACTTTGTAGGCTTGGCTTACAGCAATGACTGATGCTGCTCGATTCCCACCCCGGCCACTCCCATCTCACACAGGGAAACCAGGGTAGTGATAATAATAACTAGGCGCCCCATCTCCTTCCTTCTAGACACTGGAGCTACCTATTCTGTCCTGAGAGAGTTTTGGGGGCCTACTTCTCCTTCTCATCTCCCTATTGTCTGGATTAGGAAACAGCCTTATCTACCTCAACAGACCCCACCACTTAACTGAATTTTCAGAGGCATCCCTCTTACATACACATTCTTAGTGGTGCCAAACTGCTCTGTGCCTCTAACAGGAAGAGATCTTCTAGCTAAGGTAGGAGCATCCACTTCTTTTTCTCCCCACATTTGCATCACCCCAGACTCACCAGCAGCTCCTCTTCTCCTAGCCACCCACCCTACTGACTCTAACAGTTCTTTTCCCTTGCCAGCCTCTCAGGTAGCCCCAGAAGTCTGGGATACCCAGAACCCTTCTATTGCTAGGCACCATCAGCCTATTACTATCCAGTTACAGGACCCTACCAAATATATTACCCAAGCTCAGTACCCTCTCTCACTCCAGAGCCTAAGAGGACTTAAGCCTATCATTTCTGACCTTCTCAGGAAAAAGCTGCTCTGCCCAACCTCTTCACCTTTTAACACCCCCATACTTGCAGTTAAAAAGTCTAATGGAACCTACCGCCTGGTTCAAGACCTCCGGCTCATTAACTCTGCAGTGGTCCCTCTCCATCCGGTAGTGCCTAACCCTTATACTCTCTTGTCCACTATCCCTTCAGGAACCTCTCACTTCTCAGTTCTAGATCTCAAGGATGCCTTCTTTTCTATTCCTCTCAGTCCTCAGTCTCAGAATATCTTTGCTTTCACCTGGTCTGACCCTGACACTCACCGGTCCACACAGCTGACCTGGACTGTTCTGCCACAGGGATTCAGAGACAGCCCACACCTATTTATTTGGTCAGGCTCTGGCCTCTGACCTGCTTTCTCTGTCTCTCCCTGGCTCTAAACTAATACAGTATGTAGATGACATTTTACTCTGTAGCCCATCCTTACAGGTTAGCCAAACTAACACCTCTGCTCTCCTAAATTTCTTATTCAGCTGAGGTTACAGGGTATCCCCTTCTAAAGTTCAGCTGTCCACTCCCCAGGTCACCTATTTGGGTCTAACCATTACTCCAACCCACAAGGCTATTACTGTAGATAGAAAGCATCTAATGCAGTCTCTTGTAGTCCCTTCTACTAAACAGGAGATTCTGTCTTTCCTAGGAATAGCTGGCTTCTTATGGTCTTGGATTCCATCTTTTTCTCTCTTCGCTTGCCCCTTATACAAGATGGCTCAGGGCTCCCCACACGAGCCCCTCCTTCACCCTGTTACTAAACCTTTCCAGAAGCTCCAACAGCCTCTTCTCCAGGCCCCAGTGCTTCACCTCCCAGACCTAACCTGTCCCTTCTCCCTCTATGTAGCAGAGAAGGAGGGATTTGCCCTGGGAACTCGAGGGCATCAGCTGGGACCCTCCTTTGCACCTGTAGCACATCTGTCAAAGAAGCTAGACCTTACCAGTCAGGGCTGGGCACCTTGCATCCGTGCCTTAGCAGCTGCAGAGCTCCTTATTCAGGAATCAAAGAAGCTAAGCTTTGGGTCACCTATTACTGTCTTCTCTCACCACAACCTGTCCTATCTCTTAACTTACAAAGGCTTACGAACTTTACCTCCTTCCCAGGTTCTTTCTCTCCAGGTGGCATTACTAGAAGATGCCACACTTACTTTTCAGACCTGTCCACCTCTTAATATTTCAAGACTTCTCCCTCAACCTAATGCTAACTATTCTCCTTCTCATTCCTGCACTGAAACCTTGGAGGAACTGCTACCTCACCCTTCACACATACAGGAGGGCGCATTGCCTCAGGCTACTTATACCTGGTACACAGATGGCAGCTCCTTTTTATATGAAGAAACCCATAAAGCAGGCTATGCCATAGTGTCAGATACTGAGGTAATAGAAGCACAGGCATTACCCACACACACCACTAACCAACAGGCTGAGCTGATATCTCTCACCCATGCCTTCCAATTGGCACAGGGACAATCTCTAAATGTTTACACAGACTCCAAATATGCTTTCCATATCCTCCTGTCCCATGCTGCTATTTGGAGGGAGCGTGGCCTCCTCACAGCAAAAGGGGAATACATATCTAACTCAGGCCAAATAATGGCCATGCTGGAGGCTTCCCACCTCCCCAAGGCTATAGGAATTGTCCGCTGCTGGTCTCATCAGACCGATAGCTCCATCATCTCTAAGGGAAACAACCGGGCTGAACAGGCAGCCAGGACAGTGGCCCTCCAGGGCCAAGTCTCACTCCACCCACCACAGGGAATCCATACAGTGCAGCTCACACCCTCACAGGGAACCCCTGACACTAGGCAAATTCTTTCCTATATACACCAGCTCTTTCACCCTAATAGTCTTGCTCTGTCTCAATTTGTACAAGCTCTCCTGCAGCCCACCTCTGAGGACTTACAGTTCTTAAGAACTATTACTGCCTCTTGTGAGATCTGCCAAAAAACAGATCCCAATACCAAGTAGAGAAGTCAAACTTTTCCCACCCACCAGGCTAGAGGTTCCCTTCCAGGGACCTTCTGGCAGCTCGATTTTACTCATATGCCCACCGTCAGGAAAGTTAAATATCTTCTTGTGATGATAGACTCATTTTCAAATTGGGTGGAGACATACCCGGTTTCTAATAAGCGGTCTCAGACAGTTGCAGATCTCCTTGTCCAAGAAATTATTCTTCGGTTTGGGATTCCTGCTTCCCTTCAGTCTGACAATGGTCCGGACTTCACTTCTCAGATTTCCCAGACGCTAGCTAAGGCTCTTAACATTCCTTGGCATTTTCATATCCCATACAGTCCTCAATCCTCAGGAAAGGTGGAGTATACCAACTGGTCTTTAAAAACTATTCTTACTAAGATGTCACAGGAACTTCATCTTGACTGGGTAAGATTATTGCCTCTAGCTCTTTCAGGCTCAGGGCTCTTCCTAAAAAGCCTCTTTCAATCTCTCCATTTGAACTAATGTATGGAAGGCCAGTTCTAACACCAGGTCTTTTATCCAACCCTCCAACTATTCCAGATAGTCTGTTAACTTCCCTTTTATGTCACCTAAGGTCTATCCTATGGAGCTACGCAGACTGTTCATTAACTCAGCTGTGTGACAATAATTGTCCACCTCCAATCCACATTGGGGATCAGGTTCTTCTCTTCCCTCCAGGCCAGCACCCTTCACCCCTTTCCCCTAAGTGGCAGGGACCCTTCAAGGTAATTCTTGTCACTCCCACAGCTGCTAAACTCGAGGGCTTTCCCCACTGGGTCCGTCTGTCTCATCTGAAACCTTTTATCTCACCTCCATCCCAGGAAAATCTCTCTTCATATACAGTGACATGGACAGGGCCCTGTGCTCTTAAGCTCCAGGAGACATCAGGATCCACTGCGTAGTAACCAATTCCAGACAAATGAGGTATCACCCCATAAGCTCTTCCTTTCCTAATTAAGGCTACACAGAGATGGAGGCAAAAGAACCATCAAAAATATCCAGGAAGTAAGGAAAAAACAAAACAAAACAAAAAACAGTAATAATCAAAAGGTATTTACACTCCCAGACCCAAAAGTGTCTGGACTCTGCAAAAACAGACTTTAATGTAACAGTCTATCACTGTTGAATGCTCTCAGCAATTAATCAATCGCCTGTGTCTTCTGAATGCTAAACTAATAAAGGAAATAGGTGCCTTAAATAAACTACCTCTAATAAAGCTTGTCTCAGGTAAAAATTAAGCAGAGTACTAAACACCACAGTGGTCACTAATTTTCTCATGGCTGCTTCTTAACATGTTCAAAATTTTTCCCAAGCTCCAGAAACCAGCTTGAATCCATCTGGACAGGCCGGATCTACTTCAGATAAGTGCCAACTCCCCTGGTCTAGGAATACTCCAAAGAAAATAAAATAATAATGATTCTTTTTTCTCTAAATTTTTTCTGTGTCACCAGTATCCTGTCAGCCAAAAAGTTCTGAGCCACAAAGGATGGACAACTCCAGGGCAACAGATGACAGACAGCCCATCATCCCAGGACTTCAGAAGTTCCCCTCCCTATTCCCCCCAAGAGCCAGCTGATGCCCACCAAGTCAGCTGGAAGCAGTTTTTGGGTGAAACAATGCCCCATACCCACTCATCCGCCATCTTTTATAAAAAACAAAGAGTTAGGGATGATAGGAATTCCAACCACGTCCCATGGTCATGCATGGCCTGTGGGACACTTAGTCATCTCCACATAGTCATTTCCGGGTCATAAACCCTGCGTAATCCATGCCCCGTGGCTGTGTGGTCGCATAATCACGAAGCACAACTATGTGATCTATGCACATGCGTGGAGTAGCCACACGGGCCTGTGTGCACAGGTGCAAACTGGCCCTTAAAAGATGGGCCCCATGTTCCTCTGCCCTCTTTCTCACACATGTCCTTCCACAAGCCTGATCACATCTATCCCTTTCTCTTTGTCTTGATAAAACTCTTGTTAGTGGATTCTGTTGTGTTTTGTGGTTTTTCCTTGGGGGCAAGAGCACCTCGAAAAAACTGTCATCCAGTGTTTGGGAGATTAAAGCAGGAAGGTTTGTTTCAGTTCAACCTGGAGTTTATAGCAAGACCTTGTCTCAAAACCAGCAACCCAAATAGAATTGCTGTGCCAGCCCTTCTAAAAGCATATTTTAAGCATCTTCACAAAACCAGGGCAATTGTAACCATCTTACATGAGAGAGACACTTTCTGCTCCACCCTTCTGCTATACAACTCTGAAAAACAATGGTCCCTAAAGGGTTAAAATTTCCCTAAGAATTTCAAGATAGGGGTGGGAGGGGAAGGCCAGGCTGAGGGATTTCACACAGTTCTGCAAGCTAAATTAGCATATCCATAGTTCTCTGATTTTCTTTCAGCTTTTCAATAAAACTGTAACAGTGCTGCTAGAGAAGGCTGGAGCAGCCAGGCATTTTTCTTTCTGGATTGGCCCAAACTATCAGTAAATCAATTTTCCTTTATCAGTTTGCTTCCTAATGTCTTTTAACATGTAGTAGGTTTGTGAAGCTAAGTGCCCCTGCAATCAGATGGCGTTGTTTACAATTTAGTAAATAAATGATGACGGGCCTGGAGAAGTGACTCAGCAGTAAGAACACTCGCTGCTCTTGCAGAAGGCCTGGCTGGGTTGGGTTCCCAGCATTCCCATCAGGCAGCTTACAATAGCCTGTATGTAACTCCAGCTCCATATGTAGGCCTACACGTCTGGGGATCAAGTTGTTCACCGCCATTTGCTTCTATGACAAAAAAAACGCTGCTAAGTCTATCTAGAGCTTAGAAGAGAACACCATTGTTCTCTTATCTGTGGACTCCTGGGACACTCCTTACAACCAGGAGCCTAGGAAATACAACTCGGGCCTGAGCTGCAGCTGGGACTGCCAAACAGGTAGGCACCACTTGCATTCCTTTTATACTGCTGAATAACAATGGCCACATAATTCATGGATTTAACAAGTCAAGAGACCAGGTGGTGTCATATCTCAGTGGGGATGTATCACCAGCTCCAAAGCTCTGTTTGGTTGGGTGTCTCTCTGGAGCTCACCCCAGCTGGTGTTCATCCAGCTCTAGTTCCTTAAGGTGATGGCCCTGATTTCATGCTAGCTGTCAGCTGAGGGACTGAGCTAAACTCCACAGCCACCACACTTCATCCTTCTGGATCTTTGACACTCTGGGACCTCTTCTGTTTCTAGGTAGGTAAAGCTTTCTGCTTCTTAAGGACTCCTTGACTTTGGACCGACTGACTTGGTACCTTATTTAGCTAGGCAAGAATCTACTATGATAGTATTCAACAATCAGAATGTATTAGCTTGAGCTGCCACAATAGAATAGCATAGATTGGATGGATTGAGCAAAATAAACTTAAAATAAATGTATTTCTCGCCATTCTGGATGGTAGGAAGTCCACATGATCAAGTTCTAGTGAGGACCTGCCCCTGCATTATAATCAGCCATGTGTGTCCTTACATGATGAAAAGAGGGAAGGCAGAAAGTTCTTGAAAACCAAGAAAACAAATCCTCATCTAAACCTAATCATGTCCCCAAGTCCTGTCACATGGGGGATCAGGGCTTCCATCCACCGAGGTCCTATCACACAGCAGGCCTATCTGTTAATTCCTGTTTCAAGAAAAGCACTTAGTCACTGTCTAGAGTACAGGTGAGCTAGTGAACAGCACATGGGAAACAATGCAAGGAAACTGTGAACCTGCTGTTAAAAGTCCTAGACTAGGGTAGTGCAAAGGAACCTAGACACTACAGCAGAAAGACTTTCATTTCTTAGAAGCTGTGTGGCTCTATGAAGCCACTGACTAGAGCTCTACTTTTTATTTATTAGAATATAGAACCAGTGAAACGGTTCGGTGGGTAAAGGCACTTGCTGCAATGCTGGGTGACCTGAATTCAATCCTCAAGATCCACATGGGAGAAGGAGAGAACCGAGTTCCGTAAGTTGTCCTCTGTTCGTGCATGCAGTGGCATGTGCACCCTACTCTGCATTAGTGTGAAAAATAAATTAGGGCCAGCCAGCCAGCTCTAGGTGTTGTTCCAATCTTAGATGGTCTTTTAATAAAAAACCCAGAGCCAGATAACAGGGTGAAAGCTGAAAGATCAGAGAAGCAGAGCAGCCAGCCACTAATTCTTACCTCTATGAAATCCTCAGCCTAAAGAGAGTGAGTTCCTGTTTCCTCACACCTTATATACCTTTGTCTGCCTAGACATCACTTCTTGGGATTAAAGGCCTGTATGCTTCCCAAGCAAATGCATGAGATCTCAAGTGCTGGGATTAAAGGTGTGTGCCACCACTGCCTGACCTCTATGTCTAATCTAGTGGCTGGCTCTGTCCTCTGGTCCTCAGGCAAGTTTATTAGGATACACAATATATCACCACATCTAGGAGTAAAAGTACTTACTGCTAAGATTGATGACCTGAGTTCAGTGCCTAGGACCTGTATTATAAAAGGAGAGAACCACTTTCTAAAAATTGTCCTCTGACCTCCACATGTGTATACACGCACAAAAGCAAATATAATAAAAACTATTAAAACTACAAAAAAAGAAAATCTATTAGCTTCTATCTTATAGAATGGTTCAGAGAATTTAATATGATCATTCATAGTTCAATAGGTACTCTAATAAACAAATGGTAGTTATTATTTTTACTACCACAGTCCCAAATAAAAGATTCCCACTTTGCATCAACATAAGCTCTCTGGTGTCATAATCTTTCTGCTAAGTAGAATGGATGATTAGGTTATGTCATCAGGATTATGGAATGGGAGCAGGCTGTGGTGGTACACACCTGTAATCCTAGCACTTGGGACGTAAAGGCAGAAGGATTGTTACATTCAAGACCATCATAGACTACATATTGTGTATGACGCTAGTCTGAGCTACATTAGATCCTGTGTCTTAGTCTGAGCTACATTAGATCCTGTGTCTTAGTCTGAGCTACATTAGATCCTGTGTCTTAGTCTGAGCTACATTAGATCCTGTGTCAAAAACCAAAAGAGCCAGGTTCCAGGGTAGCCGGGGCTAAGAAGCCCTGTCTTGAAAAAATAAACCAAACAAACAAACCAAAACAACAACAAAAAAACCTAAAAACCAAAAGAGCCAAAATGAAAACATGAATGGTACATCCTGGAGAGGTCTCTCCCAGAGTTGTGGAATTAAGAACAATATAAGGAACAATTATTCTGAAACATACAGAAACCAGTTCAGTTCCTGCACCCCAGGTGAACATAAAACAACTGCAACTAAGATCAGTAGGGCAGTACATTGAGTTCTCTTTCATCAGAGCCCTGCTTCCCAATACCTTCCCCACCCTAGGGGAGCAATACAGTACAGTCGGGAGAAAACCAATTCCCATTTGGGAGACAAAGCAGTGTAATTTAGATATTACAACCTGATTCTTAAGGAGGGCTGACCAAGGGACTAGTTTCTCCTATGACTGAATCCTTTTTTTTTCTTTATTAAGAAATTTTCTACTCACTTCACATGCTATCCACAGACCCCCCCCCCCTCCCTCCTCCCACCCCCAGCCCTCTCTCCCAAGCCACCCCACATCCCCACATCCTCCAAATCGAGGTCTCTCATGGGGAGTCAGCAGAGCCCAGCACACTGAGCCTAAGCAGGTCCAAGCCCCTTCCCACTGCACCAAGGCTGCGCAAGGTGTCACACCACAGGCACCAGGTTCCAGAAGCCTGCCCATAGACCAGGGACAGATCCCAATCCCCCTGCCTGGGTGCTCCCCAAACAGTTTGATTCAAACAACCGTCTTCCGTATCCAGAGGGCCTAGTCCAGTCCCATGGGGGCTCCACAGCCACCAGTCCACAGTTCATGGGCTTCCACTCGTGTGGCCAATCATGACTGAATCTTAGCATGGACGAGAATAATGTCCTTGATAGGGATGTCTCTGAACATAATACAGGTGCCAGGATGTGCACTAACGCTAGGTGGCAGCCCAGGACCATGGATTAGCACATCATCTGCGTGACTGCAGTACTACAGGTAGACCAGAGGGAACCTCGTGGTAGACCACCACAAAAGTAATGTTCCTCACAAACCCAGAAAGGATTCAGAAAAGGCTTGAGAGATGTCCAGAAACTCTATCCAGAATGAGTAGTAAAAGGTTCCGTGTACAACACCAGATTATAAGGGCTTGAAGAGGTAGCTAATACTTTAGATGCTGAAATCCTGACAAAGCTAAAAGGACAGGTAAACAGGGAAATATGATGCCCTTAAAGCCCCACCACTTCTCTCTTCTCCTTTTGTCTGTCTGTCTTTGTCTGTCTATCTATCTCTCTGTCTCTGTCTCTCTCTTACTCACTTGCTCGATCTCATTCTTTCTCTCTCTTCTCTCTTTCTGCTTCTTCTTTCTTCTCCCTCTCCCTGTGAGACAAACGCAAGGCTTGGTACATACGAGGCAAGCACACTATCCTGACTTACACCCTCATCCCTAAAACAGTAAATGAAACTTCTAAAAAGAGAACTTAAAAGAAAAAAATGAAGCAGATATGAGTTGCTCGTCAGACAATACAAATAACCATCATGAGGTGCGCAATGAATTAGAGACCAAAGAGACAACAAAATAAACTCAGGGAAATGATATATGAACAGAAATAAGACTGTGAGGGAAAACACAGAGGAAGGAATTTGTGACTACCACTTTAAACCTGGTCATAAGCCCATGGTGGGGGGTCATGGGGTGGACCTACTGTAGTTGTTTTGCTAACTGGTCATATTGTCAAACTGCCTTCTAAATAGTTATGTTTATACCCATAGATTCATGCTGCTCTCAACCTTGGCCAGAGGAGTCTCTTTCTGTGGTGGACAGCAGTCAGTGCCGAGATGCGTTACTGGTCAAAGAGCTGAGGATAAGTGACTGAGTATTCAGTCCTAAACGGGACATCTATATCACCTCTGCCAAGGCTCAGGGAACATTTGCAGAAGGGACAGGCCCCGATCTCACTGCTAGGAGCCTTACAAACAGACCAAGTTACACAACTGTCATACACAGGCAGAGGATCTAGATCGATCCCATGCAGGCTCCCTAACTGTTGGTCCAGAGTCCATGAGCTCCCATAGGCTCAGGTCAGCTGTCTCTGTGGGTTCCTCCATCATGACCTTGACCTCCCTGGCTCAGACAATCCCTCCTCCCCTTACTCAGGAGGACTTTTGGAGCTCCACCCATTGCTTGGCTGTGGATCTCTGCATCTACTTCCTTCAGTTACTGGATGAAGGTCCTATGATGACAACTAGGGTAGTCCCGGATCTGATTACAGTAGATGGCCAGTTCAGGCACCCAGACAAAGGCCCTCTATCCTTTCCCCTGGAAGATCCTATAAGAAAAGATAGGTGAGTGGAGAATATTCTGGATCCGGGGGTCACTTAATAGTCAATAGTCAATTAATAGACTAGTACCAGTAAGTTGGTCAGGGGAAGCCTAAGGGTGTGTGGTCTGGAGAGGTCACATTAGAGGGATGACGGAGGATAATAGCAGATGGGGAATGGCACGTTGTACTCGTGGATCTTGCACTCCCTTTGGGAGACAAAGGCATCAAAACCAAAGCAAACTCAGGTTGAGGGTGGGGTTGTTGGTCAGCCATGTTCTTTTGTTTTCTTTTTTTTTAAAGAGTCTCTCACTTGCTTTACTGAGGCTTAGTTGGCCAGAAAGGAAGCTGAGACTGGGGACTGGAGAGAGGGCTCAGTATTAAGAGCACCGACTGCTCTTCCAGAGCACCAGAGCTCAAGCTCCTACCAAGTGAAACTCGATGGTCAAGCTCGCGCCAAACACCAATATCACATTAAGGAAGAGATTATTGATGGATGGGTGCCTCGGAATCTGCTGGATGGCCCGAGGGAGAAAATGATGTGGTCATGTCCACGTTCCATGTCAAAAAGCCACATAAGGTCAGCCGCACCTTTTTCTGATGGCAGGAGCTGAGTTTGAGGAAGCGAAGTCCCAAGTTTGGTTCTGCATCAGGTAAATTGCAACACGAAGTGAATTTCCAGCCTGTTAACTTTAGGCCAATAAGTGGAAAGGAGTGAGATCATGAAATTTCACTTTGTACCTGTTAGAAATGCCCTTATTTAAAAGTAATAAAAAGAAAAAAAAAGAGAAATATGGAGCTCGGAGATAGCTCAGTCGATAGAGCATGAGGATGGAAGTGTGGTCTTTTACGACTCATGTAAAGAAGCTAGATGTGGGGGGTGCCTACTTGTCATCCTCTTGCTGGGAAGATGGTGACAGGAACTCATTGGCCAACTAAGCCTCAGTAAAGCAAGTGAGAGACTCTTTAAAAAAAAAGAAAACAAAAGAACATGGCTGACCAACAACCCCACCCTCAACCTGTGGCTTTTCTGGCTCCCACATATATGGGCATACAGTATACCCATACACATGACTACATATACACACACAGCTGTTGCCAAGGATGTTCAAAGATGGGAAACTTTTTTCAAAGAGCACACTGTTGTTAAGAATGTAAATTAGTGTAACTATTACAGAAAACAGGATGAAGAGCTCTCAAAACCAAACCAAATAAACAACAATAACAAAGAAAAAAAAACCCTACCAAACTGAACTATCCTATGATCTTGCAATTCCACCACTGTGTTTGTCTCAGGAAGACTGAAATTAGCATCATTGTAGCATTATTTACAATGACAAAGATACACAGTCAGTCCAAATGCCTTCTGTCAGAAGATGAATGGATAAAGAAAATGTGGTACACATGCACAATGGAATTTGATTGTGATTTCTAAAAGACAGAAATTTGGCAGGGTGCTGTAATCCCAGCAGTGAAGGATCTGAAGTAGAAGGATCATTGCAAGTTCAGGGCCAGCCTGGGCTACCGAGTGAGATTCTGTCTTAAAAAAATAAAGGGAAAAAAGAATTCTGTAAGAAAAAAAAGAAAAAGGAAACAAAATTCTGTCATTTGCCACAATATTGTTGAACCTAGAGGCTGCTCTGCTAAGTGAAAGACAAATACTCCGTGACCTCACTCCCACATGGATTCTAGCTACAAAATAGCATTGAACTTGCAGAAACAGAGAGAAAAGAATGGTGGTTGCTAAGGACTGAGGGCCAGAGATTAGGAGATGGGCAATAGTCAGGCCACACAAAGGTGCTTAGATAGGAGGGATGTACGTAAGAGTTTAAACATGTAACCTGGCAACCACAGGTAGTGATAAGACATTATAATAACAGTGTTCTATACACCTAAACGTTGCTGAGAGTGTGAGCTTTGTTTTTGTCCTTTGCAGACCCAGTCTGGCTATACAGCAGAGAATGCCATTGGAGATCCCCCTGCTTAAGTTTTCTGAATGCCAGAGTTACAGGAGTGGCTTTGAGAATAGATTTTAAATGTTCTGACCCTCAAAGTATATGAGGCAATAGATATCTTCATTTAATCATTTCCAAACCGTACATATATACAGTTACATTGTGTATCATAAAGGAATATAATTGTACTGGTAAATCATAAATAACACATTTAAGGCTGGGTATAGTGGCACATGCCTTTAATCCCATCATTCAGGAGGTAGAGGCAGGCAGATGTCTGTGAGTTCAAGGCTAGCCTGATCTACATAGTAAATTCCAAGACTGCCAAGGCTATACTGTGAGACCTTGTCTTAAAAAAAAAAGAATTACAAAAATTAATTCAAATTAAATAAAAATAAAGCTAGTCTATGAAAAGGAAAGTAAATTTAAAATCCTTCAAATATTGGATTGGAATACACATATCCAAACTCTGCTGAAGCTCCTTCTCTTGACTCCTAAATATTCTAAATGTTCTTGTGTCTCATTAGCAGAAATGCAGCTTTGAGTCTTGTCTGAGGAGGTCACTTCATCATCTGAAGACTCCTTAGTTGTCTCACAGGAGCTAGAGCGCTCTGCTGATCCTCATTAGAAGGTGCAGCACACGCCCTTTCTCTCTCTAGCCCCCAACACCAATCATGAAGAGTTTCAGCACTTTACCAATCATCTCCAGGATTTCCCGATTTGTGTCTAGGCAGGAGCACAGGGAGTCTGTGCAAATGCAGATTTGAAGGGTGGTGGATGAAGATGGGAGGAAAATCATGTTGAGCAACACTAAACGTATTGATGTGGGCTTAATATACCAAGGCTCTGCATTCAGTAGTTTCATTTCAGAGGGGAAAGGAGCTTGTTACAGTCTGTTGGTTAGTGAGCCGAAATATGGTCCAAGGGTGATTTATTCCAAATTAAGGACAAATCTCAGACAGGGCTTGGCCTACTCACAGAAAGACATCTGGAGCCGAAGTGAGACTGCGATGTTGGAGTGAATTGGCTGCGCGAAGAACGGTTTGGCCACCGTGGTGTGCCCTGAGGACACGACTTCGGAAACGATTTCCCAAGGATCGCCCAGGCACGTCTCTAATGACTGTTTTGTTTGCCAGAAGTTGCTGTAGCTTTGCCCTTAAGGAAGAGCCATGCATGCGACACTGCAAGATGACTCCTCTGTTGTTGTTGTCCCAGTCTTTGCCAAATGGATCTGGGATCAGTTACTAGAGTAAGGATGCGTTGTAAAGGTAGGTGGATTGTTGAGGTGTCTCCAGAGAAATAGAATCAAGACATATGAACATACTGGGTGGCAGAGAATCAAGGACAGTCTGGCTGTAGGTTCATGCTAAAAACCCTTCCAGCCTCCTCTGAGATCTCAAAGAACACCCCCCACTCCCCCCCCCCACTGCAACTCTGCCTTGTAAGCCGAAACTCTAATTGACTTCCCACTGTGCTGACTGCCTACCTATGGTGTGAGGTGCTAACTTTGCTTAGGCTCTATCTGTGCTACCGGTTGTCAGTATGCCCATGGCATTAAAAAGTCTTTTAGTAAACTCCATACTCAAAAGGATGTTCTGCTGCAGTATGCCCCCCATGAGGCCCCAAAGCTGAGACATCTTACTCAGCATGACTGGATGTGTCCCTTGAGGTTTACTTCCTAATGCAACAGAGTTGACAGATAGAACTTTACAACTTTTTTTTCTGGTGCTGAAGATAGAGCTGAGGGCCTTGTACAACTGAGCACATCTCCAGACTGGAGATGTAGAGCTTCTAAGACATGGTTGTATTATGAGGGATCTCCATTCCTGGATGGATTGTCAATGTTAGAATGGGTTAGTAATCAGCAGGGCAGGTTGGTTTTAAAAGTGAGGTTGGGTCAGGCTGCGATGGTGCACACCTTTAATCCCAGCACTCGGGAGGCAGAGGCAGGCGGATCTCTGTGAGTTCGAGGCCAGCCTGGTCTACAGAGCAAGATCCAGGACAGACACCAAAACTACATGGAGAAACCCTGTCTCAAGAGACAGCTTCTCTTACTGAACGTGGGGCTTGTCAATTCAGCTGGGCTGGCTAGCCAGAAAGCCCCAGGGTTACTCCTGTCTCCACGCTGCAGCAATGGGATTATTGGTATAAGCGACTGTGCCTGGTTTTTGTGTTGGTTCTGGGGCTTTGAACTCAGGCCTTCCAGTTGGTGCAGCAAGCCCTTTGTTCATAGAGCCATTTCTCCATCCCCCTGTATCACGTCTTACCTCAGACTTACATCCTAAAGTAGTCTTAGGGATCTTCATTACCAACACATAGCATCAGTCTTTTGAATAGGTGGCATTATTCTCATTGAGGAGGAAAAGGAAACTAATCCAGATACGCTGGCAGCATGCTTGCTAGATAGAACATGAGAAATCACCCCTAAACCAAACCAAGGCCTTTGAAATGAGTCGCACTTTGGTGATCACATAATCTAAGGCATATCAAGACAGTGCTCGTAAGCTGAACAAATACCCACATCTCAGCTTTAAGAAGGGACACAGCAACAATTTACTTCAGGGTTGTGTGCTGCAATGTTCAGCGAGAATCAGCTAGTTTGGAGTAGCGCCCAGAAAAACAGCGTTTTTCTTGTATAGCATCTGTGGCTTCAGGAATAGTTCCCTGTGGCCAGTTGATAAGCAAAACAAGACAACAAATATGCTCAAAAAATCACGTGTGGCTTTAATCACTAACAACACGTAGGCAGCACCTACATCAGATTCTTCACTGCTGCAGAACAAACGACTCTCAGGCAGCAGTTTACAGCGGCCAACTATGTAAATGAACAGTACTGTGGGGCTCTGCTGGGAGGCTCACAAAACCAAAGCTAGCTTTCAGGCAAGCGCTGACCGGCGGCTGGAGAGCGCAAGAAAACTCCCTTCCAAGCTCGGTCTAGTTAGTGGCAGATCTAGGTTCCTAAGATTGTATGCAGGGCAAAACAACATTGGAAGCTCCTAGGACCACACCCATACACCTTGGGTACACATTCTTAAAGCTTCCACACTGTCACAGGACATCATGATCATGGTGTCAGGTTGGACAGTACACACTAGTCTGTGAAGACTAACTTCCGAGATCAATCCCAATCTCTCAACAGGGGAAATGACAGTGACACTACATAAGGGACTACGTCCTAGAATACTTGGCTGCCAGGTGGCAGGCCAAAGGTTTTGGAAACTGACCGAAAGAAGTAGAAGGACAGATTTGTTCTTACTTACATAGAGATTTATTTAAGGCACAACTTCCTTTCCTAGCCATATTATCAAGAGAAAACCAGCACTCCTCGATCTAGAAAATGACTTCCTGACCGTTGTGGTACACATGTCTTTAAACTGGGAGATTGCATCCAGTGCACATGCTCTGGACATGCACTGCCTCATTGTGTTTCCTATAACTGGAATTGAATGGTTCGAAATAGGAATGAAATGATATTTTTTTACAGGATCTTATTTAGTCTGGGCTAGCCTTGAAACTTGTATTGTAGCCAAGGATAAACTTCAAGACCTGACCCTCCTGCCTCTACTTCCTAGACTCTGGGATGACAGGTGTGTGCCAACACTCCTAGCTAAAATGTCTATGTTTGAGGAGTTGCCTGTGTTTCTAGCTCATAGCGCTGACTGTGGAATTGGATAGTTAGGACCTAGGAGGTGGCAAGTCTCTCTTTTGCTACCAAGTGTATGGAGCAGTTTGTATCAGCCTCATTTATGTCTTTGGTGATAAAGGAGGTAACGCAAGCACCCAACTCCACCTGCTACTCCTAGGGATGTAACACTGAACTCCTGTTTCCTCTCCTGACAGTTTGAGACGCTGCTGGATCATCTTTGCAAGGAGATCCCAAAATGAATCTGTTGACATAGAAGTGGAAGTAAAAAGATCATCACTACAGAAACTGCATCTTTCTCAATCACTAATCACATGAGGGAGTATTTCTGGAGGAATACTAGGTTATCACGTGATGCTTGAATGCATTACAAAGGCTAAAAGGAGGATGGTGTGAAAGGTGTGGAGTCCTTCTTAGTACTCTTGTGCTTTGTCATTAGAGGTGATGGACATTTCCAGCAGCTCAATTCACACAGGACATGAAATGGCCCAGCCCAGATGGTTAAGTAAAAAGCTTGGAGATAGCTCATTAAATCAAGCGCCAGGACCTGTTGAGGGGCTATCTCTGGACAATGGGAATATGAGATGGTTGGGACACCAGGTATAGCAGCACACACTTTTAAACCCAGTCCTCAGGAGGCAGAGGCAGGCAGATCTCTGTGAATTCTATATACTGGGTCCTGGGACAGTCAGAGTCGTACAGTGAGACCTTGTCTCAGAAAACCAAACAACAAAACAACCAAAAAACAAAAACAAATAAAAAAAACCCAAAGCAATACTTGGGAATGAAGGCATTTCTAAATACCAGAGATGACACTGGTGACCTGCTTCAGAATACAGACTTGTCATGACATTTACCTGATGAGACAATAACATCAATAACATCAGCCAGCAGAGGGGAGAGAAAAAATCAACAAACCAGCAAGAAGTTATGCTTTCAAACAAAAGGCACAGGGAGAAAGCCCTTCTTTATTAAGAGTAGTTTAAGACAGTTTTCTTAGAGGTAGTTATCTTAGCTAACACATTCGAGGAGACTTCAGCATCCTCCTACTACATTCAGGAACACACTAAACTATTTGTTGCATCTTCGCGACCACAGTAATAACAGGATCACGCGCTTAGGTTGAGATTGCCCCTGATAGTGCTGTCTGACATTAGTTTGTCCAGCATCTCGTCGAGATAACTTATTAAGTGGTATCTTTTAAACCTGAAAAGAAACATACACATCATGTAAAACAGTATATACTCAAAGAACCTGTGCAGTAGGAAGTTCTGTTCCCCATCTGTGGGAACAGTCAGTACATCCCAGGCACCAGGTGCTCTAGCCAATATGAAGGGTGTCTACTGAGGATCAGTGTCCAGCTCAAGACTACCGTGACAAAGGAGGGCTCAGTAGGCCTGGAAGGATGTGTCGAACACAAGTGACATCAACCTAAATGTCTATGTCACCAGCCTTAACTATAAAGTGGGGGCCAGGGACTGAGAAATTCAAAGCAGGTGCTGTTCTCCACCCCACACCCAACTACTACAGTAACCCAATAGCTTAAAGATGTGTGGTTCCTCTGGCCACTCACCTTGCGGCTTCCTTGATGGCGAACTTAACAAACTGTATCTGGACTTCCAGAGGTCCCTGCACTTCTTCAAGCAGGTCGAAAATCCTTCCATAATCTGAAGAGAATATAAGAATATTTCAGTATTTCTCAGAAATGAAGAAATAGAACTGGTGAATCCGTGTGTACCTCAGTAATGTGTTTTCTGGTCAAGAATGTTAAATGGTGGGTATGTGTTCTAAATGCCTCAGCATAGACACTAATACAATTCTTATGAGAAATAACCAAGCAACATTACAAATGAAAGATGGAGTCCACTGAGATGTTTTAGTCAAAGAGCGACTGTACTCAATTATAGAGAAAACCTCGGTTGTGGCAAAGGCCCACTCCTGAGGCAGTTTCAGGTTATTCTAATACAGCTGGAGGCATCTCCCTTGTCTGTTACTAGCCACTCTTTGAGTACTTACGTCGTCCATAGCGTCGGATTTCTGCCATCAGGGCATATTTTATTTCTTGATTAGCCTCATCTGGGCTCAGTGGGAGCACGTAGCAGCTAACTGCCAGTGAAGGTGCTCCTGGTGCATGGGCAGTGCTCGCAGAGTGGTCAAGGCTGACACTTTCCTCCTCCTTTTTGATGTTCTCCTCCTTTTTGATGTTCTCCTCTTTGAGATGAAGAGCATCATAAGGCTTATCCTCCTCTTTGATGTTATCCTCCTCTTTGAGATGAAGAGCATCATAAGGCTTATCCTCCTTTTTGATGTTATCCTCCTCTTTGAGATGAAGAGCATCATAAGGCTTATCCTCCTTTTTGATGTTATCCTCCTCTTTGAGATGAAGAGCATCATAAGGCTTATCCTCCTCTTTGATGTTAGCCTCCTCTTTGAGATGAAGAGCATCATAAGGCTGAGAACCTTGTGGACTGAGGAGAACATCATCTTCTGCCTCAGTCTTCAGCTGTTTTTCGTCACATTTTTGCAGATAGACTGTAGGTGACTTGGAATCACCCTCAGTCATCCCCACCTGGGCTTCCTGGTTGTCAGCAGCATCTGGAAAGCAAAGCGTCAAACCGAGCTGTGAAGGGGGAGGGGGGAACTCCATGACTCCACATAGTCACCTCTGTGCTCTTTAGGGTCTGAAATTATTTTAGAGGAGGAAAGTACACCAGAGAAAAATCTCAACCATGACAAACTGAGCCCAGGATACAGCATAGAAGAACACCACCTTGGACCTTGTGGCTCCATGAACATGTGCACAAACTATTTGGACAGGACAATGAAGAAACAGTATAGATCCCTGGCACTCATAGCTTAGAGTCTCAATGATACACCTTACAAGTTGAAAAGCTAAAGATGTCACAGTGTTCGTTGTCCACCTTCACTAAAAATCTGCATCTATAGGTGACTTCTCATCTTTCATTTTTGTGCCAGGCTGAATTATTTTCCCTCTCCCTCTGACACTTCTGTGTCATTTACTCATGTTCATGTTCCCAGCACCTGCCAAGCGCTAGGCATCATCAGTGAACATGGAAGCCAGGAAGCTCCCCTGCTCCTATGGAGTTTATAGTGTTGTGGAGACATCGGAGAGGAACCACACACTCAGCTGTTCTGTTGTTGAGGAAGAAGCCAGCAGACCTGTGAGAGAAAGCAGCAGAGGGCACTCCCAGAGCCACCAGGTTGGTGCTCTCCAGGGGAGGGGTCCTCTGAGCGAATCAGAGGAGGAGACAGAGGGAGCCCTGTGTAGATGTGGAGAACTGGTGTCAGATGTCAGCGTGTAGTGTGAGCCAGGGAAGGGGATGCGGGCATTGTGTAGTAAACAATAGACACAGAGTATGAAGGTGACTACTGGGACCCAGATAATTGTAGAATAGTGGGAATTGGTGATGCAGAGTCTGATGGACCATGGACAGGTATCAGGTTGTATCTTGCATGTTTGGGAACACAGGATTTTTGTTTCAGCATGGATGTGGCCTACTCTATTTACCTACTGATATCCTTCAGGATTAAGAGACGCTGTTAGGAAGTGGGTATAGATGGAATGGAGACTGAGCAGAAAACACCTATCTATTCTACGGGAATTAATCATGACAGTGTGGACTAGAATGAAAGACTTAAATGGCCTAAGTTAGGAACTATTACATGATTAAGCAAGAGAAGAAAATAAAGGGGAGGAAAACCAGCGACAAGGCTCCACCAAGAAGAAGAAAGCTGAAACAGATTATGGAGAACAGACATCCCAGGAAGTTGGGGCTGAGGAGATGGCTCAATGGTTAAGAATAGTGGCTACCCTTCCAAAGGACACAGGTTTGAGTCCCAGTACTCACATGGCCACCCACAACCATCTGCAACTCCAATCCCAGGGGATCCCATGCCCTCTTCTGGCTTTTGTGGGCAACAGGTAGACAAGTAGAGCATAGATACACATGCAGGCAAAATACCCACATGCATAAAATAAAATAAGAAACTCCAGCCGGGCAATGGTGGCGCACACCTTTAATCCCAGCACTCGGGAGGCAGAGCCAGGTGGATCTCTGTGAGTTCGAGGCCAGCCTGGTCTACAGAGCGAGATCCAGGATAGGCACCAAAACTACACAGAGAAACCCTATCTTGAAAAACAAAAACAAACAAACAAACAAACAAACAAAACAACAACAACAAAAAAAACCAAAAAAAAAAAAACCCAGAAAGTTGTCAGTAATAAAGGGGTGGCTGTTAGGGGTTGGGGATTTAGCTAAAGGGGTTGGGGATTTAGCTCAGTGGTAGAGTGCTTGCCTAGCAAGCATAAGGCCCTGGGTTCGATCCTCAGCTCCACAAAAAAAAAAAAGGGGGGAGTGGCTGTCTACATCAGAAGCTTCTGAGAAGTGAATGTCAGTATCATTGCAGACCAATGAAGTCCACAAAAGCTTTTGTGGTGTTAATGACACAAAAGGCAGGGACCCACACGGCATTAGAAGATGGAGGAAAAGAGAGGGTAGGTGAAGGAGAAGCAAGGCCAGATGGGAAAAGCATCCACTTCCTCTTGGAGCTTGTCCTCGCTCGCTGCAAGGAACTGTTTGAACTTGCTGCTCTCCCTGCAGCAACCCCCCCCTCCCTTTCATCATTTCACATGGTTTCTTCAGCTTGTAAAACTGCTCATATCTGTCCACCCAACAATGACATATTTACCTTCTTCCTTCACCTTGACAGGAGCTTCAAGGGATTTATCTGACACCATATCCTCAGTGCACCTTTTCTTTGGTGATGGACCCACGGCTTCTTCTTCAACAGGGCTAACTTCCTGTTTGAGCATTGTGCTAGGCTCCATTTTGTCAGGCTTTTTCCCTAGAAAACAGCAATGAAAAGATAATATTTCCTGGGCGTGGTGGTGCACATCTTTAGTCCCAGAGCTCAGCAGAAACAGGTGGATCTTTGTGAGTTCCAGGACAGCCTGATCTACATAGTGAGTTCCAGGACAGCCGGGGCTATATAGAGAGACCCTGCCAAAGAAAGAAAGAAAGAAAGAAAGAAAGAAAGAAAGAAAGAAAGAAAGAAAGAAAGAAAGAAAGAAAGAAAGAAAGAGACAAGAAAATATAATATTTAACAAACTCTAACCACTACAACATTGAAAACATACACAAAAAGCTTATGGGATATGATGGGGTAAGAAGTTTCCTCCATAGTAAGAAGAGTCAGGAAAACAGAGAATTGTGAAAAAAAAAAAAAAAAAACAAGCAAATGTGGCCAAATCTAAGAATACCAAAATGTTTGAAAGGACAAAGAACTCAATGGAACAGTTTTAGAAATTCTCCCTAAGCTTAAAGAAACAAATAAGAAACTGAAGGAAGAAGTGAATTCATGAAGCAGATGAAAAAAAATGACAATTGAAATAGAGATAACGGGGAGTCAGAGCCGGACAGAAACCTTGGAAATGCAAAGGCTGATGCGTCAAACAAACAAACAAACAAACAAAACAAACCCCATTTAACAGAAAGCATCTAGAGCAGGGCTTCTCTGACCCCAAACCACCCGTTCACAGGAGTCTCCTAAGGCCGTTAAAAAACACAGAGATTTGCGTTGTGATTCCTATCAGTAGCAAAATTACAGCTCTGAAGGAGTAACGAAAATCATTTCATGGTCGGGGGTCACACAACATGAGGAACTATGTTGAAGGGTCACAACATTTGGAAGGTTGAAAACCCCTACTCTAGATCAAGTATTACAAAAATTTCCAGGAATTAAAGACAAGATTGTGGAGTTACTACTTCCACATAGCAAAAATCAACAACAGCAAAAACCCCACAGCAATCTGGACCACGACTTTCAGGAAAACTGGGACATGCCGAGGAGACGAATCCTCTGAAATTTTGGCTTAAAAGAGGAACCAAGTTACAGTCTAAACGTATAAACTCTAGTCTATGAAAGTCCGGCAGAAAATCCCCCAAATCTTGGGGAAAATGTGGCTCTGCAATTAAAGGAGGAATTTGCAACTAGGCATGATCAGATAAAGCACCTCTCCGTGTCATCTTCTGGTTCTAAGGTGGAGGAAGCAGAACAAAGAAAAAATACTGGAAGCTGCCGGACAGAAGCACCAAGTTAGGTACAAAGGCAAACCCACCAGGCTATCCAGAGACTTCTTCGCGGAAACTCTAACGTACGACAGACAGCCACAGGCTGATATATTTTAAACCTTGAAAGGCAGTAATTGTCAACCCAGTGGATTGATCTTTTAAAATCAGAGGAGAAACAAAGTCCTTCCAGGATCAGCTTGAACTAAAACAATCCACCACACTCAGCCATCCTGAAACAGACACTAAAGAAAGAATACTACACACAGAAGACAAAGATCCACCGCAGCATGAGAGAGTAGGGAAGGGAAAAAAGGTATCACGATAAGAGTAGAAAGGCAAACAGCGATTTGGAAAGGGGCAAATCTTTTTACCTCAGTCAACCCACGAAGCTTTAAAATGAACAAGGAAGAAGTCTGTACGTACCTTGCAGTCTCCAGAAAATATGCGGCCTGAGGGGCGGAGAGACAGCTTATATATAAAGTGCGTGCTGAACTCGCATGCGCACCTTAGAAAAGGTCACACACAAGGGCACTCATCTGTAACCTCAGCGCAGGAAGTCGGAATGGCAGAGACAGGACAGTCCCTGGGGCTTGCTGGCTGGCTCATCCAGCCTGACCAGTAAGGTCTACTGAGAGGCTCTGTCTTTAATAACTAAGGTAGAAGGCACTAGAGGAAGACACCTGACGTCATTCCCTGGCCTCCACATGTACAGGCATGCACAGGTGAGTACACCCGCATAAAAATGTGCAAACAACAAAAAATATGCAGAACTGAGAAATGTTAAGAAAAAAAAAAAACAGCCGAGATTCAACTGTGTCCCCTCTCCAAGAAACTTACTTCATTGTCAAAGATAAAATGACAGAAAGTATGGAATATTGTATTCCCAGGCAAACAGAATCTGCACAAGCAAGAGCAGCAAGATTGTTATCTGAAAAAGCTGACTTTAAGAAGAAACCCGTAGGAAGAGATAAAGAAAGTCACTGCACCTTAGTAAAGAGAACAAGCCATGGGAAAGTTGTAATCATTGTAAATACATTCAGCAAATGTTGGAGTGTATCGGCACTACGTTAAGGTATAAAACAAGAGACTTCTTGGACTAGTTTAGACCAATAGTGAGCCCGAATCTGAGTTCCCCACTTCTGCCCCCGAGTCTTTCATCTGCCTGTAGTTTCTGATTGGGGGCCTGTCTGGTGTCTGCCTGCCATACATACGATGTTTCACGGTCCCTGACAAAGGGCTTTGCTCTGGCCGGGCAGTGGTGGCACACACCTTTAATCTCAGCACTCGGGAGGCAGAGCCAGGCGGATCTCTGTGAGTTCGAGGCCAGCCTGGGCTACAGAGCGAGTTCCAGGACAGGCACCAAAACTACACAGAGAAACCCTGTCTTGAAAAACGCAAAAAAGGGGGGGGGGGCTTTGCTCTGTATTTATTTAATAGCACGGAAAACATGGTATGGGAAAGGAATGAGGAATTCTTCTCTACAAAAATCTTTAACCGAGTTTTGCAAGGGGAGAAGTTACTTTACTGACCCAAACTGACCCTTAAGAGCGTTTAAAACTGCAGAGAGATGCTTATCAACCTAACAGCCACATGCTGCTTCCCTCATTTATGGGATATTTGTCATGTAAGGTTGCTTTTAACCTCTTAGCTGCTTTGAGCATGATTTCCACAATATACATACATACATACATTATCCTTGGTCAGGGGCATGGACGCATATATACTTTAATATTAAAGCTATGCATTTAGCTTAGCTAGTAAAAGCTGATTGCTTGGGAAATCCAGGGCAGAGTAAATTTAAGAAAATGCTAGAAGATGGAAAGACTTCTCATGTCCGTGGGTTAGTTGGCAGATATCATGTTGGTAAAGTTGCCATATTACCAAAAATGATGTACAGGTTCAATGCCATCCCCACCAAAATTTTTGGTGACATCATTCACAAAACTAAAAAGAACTATAAAAATCCAGATGGAAGCACAAATGACACCAAATAATCCTAATATCAATCCTGGCTAAACAAGAGCAATGCATCACAACCCCTAAATTCAAATTACACTACAGACTCACAGTGACCAAAAAAAAAAGGCTGTGTGGGCACCCAGTAGGGGAGAGACAGGGAGGGGAGGCAAGACAGAGGAGGGGAGAAAAAGAAACAACAAGACAGAGCGAAAAAGAGGAGAGAAGAGAGGAAGGGCAGAGAGAGATGCGATGAAACAGAACAGAGGACCCAAGAAAAAAGACCAAAAAATACAGCTCGTTCTCAACCAAAGTGCCAAGATACGTAAATGGAGAAATGAAGCTTCTTCACCAAGTGGCGCTTGACAAGCTGAGTATCTACATGTTCAAGACTCAAAGTAGGTAGAAAGACCGAAACTCCAAATGGACTAAACTATGACCTGAAACACTGAGACTGCTGCAGGCAAACAGGAATTACGCCTC
Source organism: Peromyscus eremicus (assembly GCF_949786415.1). NCBI lineage: Eukaryota > Metazoa > Chordata > Mammalia > Rodentia > Cricetidae > Peromyscus > Peromyscus eremicus. The sequence goes on from NC_081439.1 coordinate 115,043,749, forward strand.
AAGATATGGACCTAGATAGGCACAGGCAAAGACCTTTCAAAGATGATCTCACCGAGGCAGGGAAAAAGAAGAAATGGCAGATGGTGTTTCATCCAGCTGAAAAGCTGTGTGTAGCAAAGAAAACAATTATCAGGGATGGGACACAAGTTGGTGTTGTGGATGATGAGTATAACCCAGTGTTGAGAAACAGAGGGAAGGTTGATGCAAGTTTGACCCAGACTCAAAAACAAAGCAAAATCAAATGAAAGAACGTATAACCACGGGAACAGATGTGCTGAAGTGGGAGGAGCAAAACATTATGAAAAACTTTCCTTAGGTTTAAAAATGGAGATAAAATAGAATGTAATAAAATCCCATGGAACAGAAAATCTGAATGTTTTTATATTTGGTAAGATTCGTCAGTACTGGCCGGGCAGTGGTGGCACACGCCTTTAATCCCAGCGCTCGAGAGGCAGAGGCAGGCAGATCTTCATGAGTTCGAGGCCAGCCTGGGCTACAGAGTGAGTTCCAGGAAAGGTGCAAAGCTACACAGAGAAACCCTGTCTCGAGTAAAATAATAATAATAAAAAAAAAGATTCATCAGGACAAAAATTTAAACCTTTGTATCCATAGGCTTCTGATAAGGAGTCTTCTGAACATTTGGGTGGAAAAAATGTGTTACACAAATTATTTCATAAGACAGAAAAAAAGTAGACAAGTTTCTAGCTCACTTTGTGAAGCTAACAGAAGCTGATACCAACCTATTAAGATGTACATTAGAAGAGAACCAAACTGTGAAGCATAGTCTCTCCTGAAAACAGAAACAAATATCTATTTTTAAATTTATTATTTGTGTGTGTGTGTGTGTGTGTGTGTGTGTGTACATATGCCATGGCGAAAATGTGAAGGTCAGAGGACAACTTATGGGTTCCACCACATGGGTACCAGAGATTGAAATGACATCATCAGGCTTGGCAGCAAGTACCTTCACTTCCTGAACTATCTTGTGGGCCCTGAGACAAACATCTTAAATAAAAGATTATCAAACAAAAACCAAAGGTGGGTGGAAACCATGCTGCATGTCACCATACAGGTCAATGCAGAAAGGCAAGGCTGCTTTAACTTCAATCAACTTTAAGCTCGGGAAAGCGTCAGGGAAATAGCAGGTCATTTTAAGTTCAAATCCTCTTCGTGACTTGAAAGGATCAGCAACTGAGAACACAAAACAAGTGCCGTAATCCACTGAAGTGTTTCTACAGAAGACAAAATAGCCCGTGTTCTCTCGTATGACAGTCTAGACTGAGCACTATGGACACACAACAGGAAGCAGCATCGGGCCCATTTGGGTGGAGGAAGTGCAGGAGCAGAGGGGGAAGAGGGAGAGGGGAGGGGATGGCCAGGTGAACTTGAGCACAGTGCAATGACACGTGAGGATGAGATCTTGATGACACCCATTATTATGATGCAAACCAACCTAACAATTAATAAATAATAAAGTGTAGGCAGGGTGTGGTGGTGCCTGCCTTTAATCCCAATGGTCGGGGACCTCTATGAGTTTGAGGCCAGCCTGATTATTATAGTGAGCTCCAGGACAACCAGGACTACATAGAGAAATTATCTCAAAACTCTCCCTGCCTGAAAAAAAAAAACCAACCAACCATATAAAAAAAATACAGCATGTCTACAAAACAAACAAACAAACAAACAAAAGCCCCTACTCTACCACAATGTCAAAATTCACTTAAAAATAGCAAACATTTTTTCCCTAAAATCTTCACACAAGCCAAGGATGAATGGATACTCTACCCAACAAAATGTTAGACATCTTGATACTACGGCAGACCAGGGAAATGTGAAAACAAGAAGGCAGGAAAGGAACAAGTGTAAATATCATTATTACGGGTGACATTTCTATAGAGAGAGAGCATTTAAAATGATATAAAACTGGGGCTGTAGAGATGGATCAGCGGTTCAGAGCACTGCTCTTGCGGGGGGCCTGAGTTTGAATCCCAGCACCCACAAGGCAGCTCACAATTGTCTGTAACTCCAGTTCCAAGGGATCCTACATCGTCACACAGACATCATCACACAGACATACTTGCAGACAAAACAAAAACAAAAACACCAGTGCACATAAAGGAAATAAACCCTCAAAAAATAAATCAATTTTTAAAAGTGATATAAAACCAGGGGCTGAAGAGATGGCTCAGCAGGAAAGAGTATCTACTTCTCTTCCAACACCTCCATTAGGTTGCTCACAACCATCTGTAGCTACAGCTCCAGGGTGATCCTCTGGCCACTGTGGGAAACTGCACTTCCATGCACATACCCACACAGACACATAATTAAAAACAATAAAAATTTTAAAGTTAAAATAAAATTATATAAAACCAGGGCTAGAGGGGATGGCTCAGTGATTAAGAATGTTTACTGCCCTTGTAGAGGACCCATGTTATACAGCTCACAACTGCTTAGAACTCCAGCTCCAGGGCATCTGGTATATGTGGGGACACACACACACACACACACACACACACACACACACACACACACTCACACACACACACACACGAGGTGAGGGGAGAAATAAATATGAAATATAACAAAATAAAAAATCATTACAGTTACTAAGTGCCAGTAACCAAGTTTCTGGATTGGGGGACAAGAATCATAAGCCACCCACATTTCTGTATAGTAAGCACAAATAATTAGTAAATAAAATTCAAAGTAGCAACGAAGTATGCCACAAGCCTTTAACACTTAGGCATATAATGACAGATGTGCTAACACAGTCCATGGAAAGTAAAAACCACATTTAAAGAATTTAGAGACTGCAATAAATGGAAAGGAACAGTATGTCTATGGGTTGAATGTCTTGTTATTAAAACTCAACAGCATAGATAGGTGTGGTACTGCATACCTCAGAGGCAGGTGGATCTCCGAGAACTCAAGGCTAGCTGTTTCTACAAATGAGTTCCAGGCTACCAAGGTTACAAAGTGAATTCCTGTCTTAAAAACAAATAACAACAAAACAAAACCACCTTCTTAGCAGCATTTCGTCCCAGAAGTATGACAATGTCGTTTAAAATCATGCTATGTTAATTTGTTTTGAAAAAGGGCAACCTGATACTAAAATGAGTATAGCTATGAAGTCTAGGCTATCTAAACAGTCTTCAAGGAAAACCACTAGATCAGAAGACACACTACCACATAGGGGTTTCAGTATTCAAAGCAGAATAAAGAAACAGCAGTAGGAAAGGACATCGAGTCTGGGAACAAGCATGGCAAGCAAATCTTTTGATGGTACTGGGGTCAGCAAATCACTGCAGAAAAGGTCATCCATTTCACTGCGACAAGGAAAGATTAGGCCTACTTCATGGGGGGGCGTGAAATAACACCTATGATGTTATGGATATTTGTGGACTTAGGGTAAAGATTGCTTTATGTTTAAAAATATTACGTGTGTGTGTGTGTGTGTGTGTGAGAGAGAGAGAGAGAGAGAGAGAGAGAGAGACAGACAGACAGACAGACAGACAGACAGAGGAGTCAGAGACAGAGACAGTCAGAGAGACACTGGGAGCCTGTGTGCCATGGTATGCTTGTGGAGATCAGAGAATGAACTGAGTCTAGAAGTACTTAATTGAGGTTAGATTTAGGGTACTTAATGGAGGTTCCCACTGGATCTTCTCCCCATCTGTTTTTAGAGTACTGAGGATTGAACCTTGATCATTAATCCTGTTAACAAAACCCACACCCTGAGCCACACCCCAGTACTGTAAGGGTCCAAGAATCACAGAAGGAAGACCCCAGACTCAAATAGTATGTCAAGACAAAGAGCATTTTTTCCAGCATGTGGGGCCACCACCTGTACAAAATGGTGACCCCAAAAGGAGCACGCAGTCCCCTTTTAAGCTCAGCTAGGGGAATTCTAGGAACAGTTAGGTCACCTCAAATACAGTTGGTTAAGCAGGCTGTAGCTACATTAGTACCATTTTAATTGGTTCCGGTTATAATTTTACCAGTTTGGGGCATACTTGGGCAAGGCAGGGTATGTTTTAGGGAGATGACAGGAACTGTCTTTTTGGTCACTGCCTTGAGGTACTGAGGGGCTGGCTCAGGCCTAGGACATGCTCTCTCCCTCGTTGTCCTTTTAGGAAACTGAGACTCAGGCCCAGCTGTAAAATGGGGAAAGTTCAGACCTTTCAGTACCTCTGGCATTTGTTGTTTTTCTTCTGCAACAGGCCTCACTAGGCTGGCATGAATTTGCTATGTAGCCCAGGTGGGCCTTGAACTTGCAATCCTGCTGCCTCCCTTCCCAGTTCGGATTATAATCTTACACACACATGTCCATACAAATGTGAGGCACAAGGAGGGCTTGAGGTGTCCTGTACTATTCCCTTCCTCCATCCTCCGTCTCCTTTTCCCTTTCCCTCCTCACGTCTGCCTTCTCCCCTCCCCCTCCCGCCGCACCCCCCCCCCCCCCCCGCCCACCTCCTTTCCCTTATATTCTCAAGTCTCCCCCCTTCCTTCTGCTCCCAATCTTTGTCGCTTTGGGGTTACAGGCACCTGCAGAACTCAGGTCCTGTATCCCCCTTAGCCCTCCACCCCCTCTCACCATCATCCTCCTGTCTCCACCATACATGTCACCCAGACACATAAGCAGAGGTGAGAAAAGCACTCAAATGTCCTACATTCTGTCCCCTCTCTTCTCTTCCCGACCCAAGCCAGAGTCTGGCTGAGCTTGACAACCCAAGGAAAAGCTTTGTGCATTTGCCACTGGATAGCTGAGGAAATATATATATAATTTTAAATATTTATTTTTTATTTTAAATTATGTTTAGGTGTTGTCTTAGTCAGTATTCTATTGCTATGAAAAGACACTTGCCATGACCAAGGCAACTCTTATAAGAGAAAGCAATTGGGAGCTGGCTTACAGTTTCAGAGGTTTAGTCCGTTGTCCTCATGGCAAGGGAGCATGGTGGCAGGTGGCATACAGGCTGAAAGCTACAGTCTGATTCATAGGCAGAGAGGGAGAAGGAGAAGGAGGAGGAGGAGGAGGAGGAGGAGGAGGAGGAGGAGGAGGAGGAGGAGGAGGAGGAAGAAGAACAGAGAAGAAGAGAAGAAGAAGAAGGAGAGAGAGAAAGACTGATCAGGCCTGGCATGGGCTTTTGAAACATCAAAGCCCACCCCTAGACACACTGTCTCCAGCAAGGCCACACCTAATAGTTTCACTCCCTGCTGACTAAGCATTCAGATATATGAGTCTGTGGGGGCCATTCTTATTCAAACCACCACACGTTTTCTTTTCTTTTCTTTTTCCTTTTTTTCTTTTCTTTTTTCCCCCGAGACAGGGTTTCTCTGTGTAGTTTTGGTGCCTGTCCTGGATCTCACTCTGTAGACCAGGGTGGCCTCGAACTCACAGAGATCTGCCTGACTCTGCCTCCTGAGTGATGGCATTAAAGGCGTGCGCCACCGCCTGGCCCATCACAGGTTTTTATGTCTGCATGCGAGCATGTGCATGCAGGTGCCTGGGGAGGCTAGCCCTAGAGCCGGAGTTACAGACAGTTGTAAGTCACCTGATGTAGAAGCTGGGATGTGAACTGGGGACCTCTGGAAGAGCACGTGCTTTTAATTGCTGAACCATCTCTCCAACCACACACACACACACACACACACACACACACACACACACACACACACGTGTATGAAAGTTGAAACAATAAAAGTTGGCTCTGCAAATGTTTTTATTCCATTTTATTTTTTATATTTGCTTATTTGTTTGGGACACATCACTACCCACATGTAAAGGTCAGAGGACAACTTTTGAGAGTTGATTTTCTCCTTCTACCATGTGGGTCCTAAGGTCAAACTCAGGTAGTCAGGCTCAGCAGCAAGAGCTATCCGGCTGCTTCCTGGCTCTGTCAATGTTTAGATGCAAGTCTTTATGCGGACATATTTCCCCTTTCTCTGGAATATATATCTAAAAGTAGAAATGCTGGATCATTTGATAACTTTAGGTCTATTCTTTCTCAAAACACCACTCTCTTCTAAAAATGTTGCAATACTTCAAATTCCCACGAGCCATGTCTGAGGACTCTAATTTCTTCATTTCTACAACACTCGTTGTACTTTTAATTTCTATTTCCTTAAAAGCTAAGGAGGTGCGTGCCTATTTGTGTTTTGAAGGCCACAGAAATGAGATTTCCCATTTTCTTTCTGGTGTTGGTGAGGCCTCCCAAGTTCTGAACTCCCAAGTTTCTCTGGCATTCTGTTTTTCTGGGCCCCCTACTTTTGCAGAACAGTAAACAGTGGAAAAGTATTTTTGTCTTTGGAATATCCCCTTCTCTTCTTGGACAGAGAAATTTGCTTGCAAAGTGTCCAGTTGAGTGACCGGAATGGCTAAGGATGAGATTTCCCCATCTGCAAGAGTCTGTCTCAGATTTGACTCCAGAGATCATGGAGGCTGTGAGTGTTGTGAGAACTTGGCAATTCTCTCCCTGTGGCAGAGCTGTGAACGTGCAAAGGAGGTGTGTCACTGAGATGCAGGTACAGAGACTGGGCTTCTGTAATGCTTCAGTGGGGACATCTGAAGGTCAGGACATAAGCAAGGGACAGAGACCCCTAAACAGCACATCAACCAGGTTAAAAAATGTGCCACAGTCATGCTGGGCATCTCTGAGCCCTTGGTGGCTCCCCTAGTTTCACTGTTCCTGGAATTTAAAGCTCCTGCTGGTCACTCAAGCTAGGAGACAGAAATTAGTGCTCTGAAAGAGATCTGTTCAAGCCCAGCCCTGAGGAGAAGAGTTTCCCTCCTCCAATTGTCATCTTGCAACAAGGGAGTTGAAGAATGTGGAGGGCTTTCACAAACTGCACCAGGTGAAAACGCCAATTGGCGCCAAATCCATGAGCCTGGAGGGGTCTTTGTCTCCACTGCACTTTGCCCTTCTAGTCATTTCCAAAAGTCTCTGGGGAACTGTGTCGGCTCCTGAGGCCGGCACCTGCATTTTCCTTCCATACAAGCACATTACTTTTCTAAAAGCTGAAGCATGTGAGCTGAGGAGAGGGGGTTAAAGAGACTTTATAGAGTTTAGAATTCTAAGTCAAAAGGATAGGCTGTTGAAAGATTCAGGAACAGATGACTAGAGATGGAAGGCAAAAAGTGCCTCTCCAGTTTGGGTGCAGTGACCCCAGAGGTTCCCTGTAAATCTGGAGAACAATGAGGCTTTGCAGATGCAGCATCTGGAAGCAAAGAATGCTGTTCTTCCAGCTGTTCAAGAGGCCAGCTTCCAGCAGTCCACCTTAATGCTGCGTTTTGTATAGGAAAACGTCGAATTACTTCAGGAGTAGGCTACATTTAGACTCTTGCTAAAGGAGGGTCTCTGCTTAGCCTAAGAATTTTACCACGTTTGTGACTTTCCCCGGGAGATAAAGTAGAATTGCCTGATTCTGAATTGGAATGCACACACACACACACACACACACACACACACACACACACACACCCCTTAGAAGCCCAGCTTGACAGATACATGAGTTCATCAGAGATTTTTTTAAATGTTGGGCAGATTTACTCACTGTTCCTACTTACTTCCCTATCACATCCCACCCCCATACCCTAGGTCCTGTTTTAGGGAGTTCATGTGGTGTCCAGTACAGGGCAAGTGCAAGCTGGACCTTTATAAGAATGGACTCCATTCCTCGTCCTTATCAGAAATGCTGAGGGTAACCACGAACTCTGTCAGCCCACGGGAAGGCTGGCTTTGGTTTGCTGTAATGTACACTGTAACCTCCGTGCATAAAACAACGAAATGGCATCCTCTGCAGAATGCTGTTTCTTTCGCTAGAATTTGGAAAACTAGTCTTCCTGCACTTCACCCCCCAGTTTTTTTTTTTGGGGGGGGTTGGCTGTTGCTTTTGTTTACTCCACTTTTCTGATGCTCTTTGGATCCTTGGAGAGGGATTTCTATGATTCCTTTTGTTTTGTATGTCAAGGGCTAAACACTGGGACGCTGAGCCACAGCAACAGTATTAACTGCAACAATGAATGATTACTCCCGGGCATCACAAACACCGATCGAGAGTTCATGACCTGTATTGCCCAACAGAAAGTCCAGTCAATGTGCAGAAGCATCGTAGACATCTAATATCCATGTCGTTAATAAGTCTTTAAGCCATTTAAGGTTTTACAAGACAAAAGGAAACATACGTATATACATATCCATATTGAGTTACCATAGGGGTGAGTTTGTCTTAAACTTCGGTATGTACGTTTTTGCTGGGTTTTGCTTTGTATCTGTACTGGGGATTGAACCCAGGCCTCATGCATGCAAGGCAGGATTTCTACCACTCAGTTATAGCCCCTGCCATTTTATTTTTTATTTTGAGACAAGGTTTTACTAGTGGACCAGGCTGGATTTGAACTTATTCTGTCGCTCAGGCAGACATTGAACTTGCAGTTCTCCTGTCTCATGGTATGTATGGATGAAGATTTATTTATCCTTTCTCACTACCACCAAGGCTTGGATGGAAGTTGTCAGACCCCATGTTCCCACTTAAGAGAAAGTGCCATCTTGAAAGCTGTTCCAGCTTGGGAGGCTGTGGGAAGCGTATTCTCTAGCAGGATATGCCTATTTGACTGTATGGGGGGGATTCACCACATATCCAACAATTGGTTTTGTTGTAGATTATCACTGTGGTCCCCATTCCTTATAAGAAGAAGTTCACCTCATCTGTGGCTGGCAGCAGTATTAATCTATGAGTACAAACAAAAATGTTTCGGTGCTATATTATATCCACTTAATAAAATGGCAGTGCCTTCTCTGTGGGTGCCTATGACTCCCCTTAGCACAAGTTTCTGACCCAGCTTCTCATACCAGGCACATAGGTTCCCTCCCATAGGTGGCCTAAGAGCCAATCAGAATGTAGTCGCTTGTACCATGCTTCTTGTGCCCCTGTCACACCAGGAAGCACATCTTCCATGGCATATCTGTAGCCCAGTAGCGCCATTTGTGATAGTTACCTGCTAGCAGCCCAAATAGCATCCAACAAGGAAGAAGTTTCCTGTTCCATCTCAGCTTTTTTGCTGCGTGGCCTATATCCAGAGCATGTTCTGTCTTTAACGCTAGGAACTTACCGCCCAGTTTGCTCACGCAACTGGCTGAAGTAAGTAGTCTTTCTAGTGTGGGCGGTATCTTGACTGCCTACCTGGCCAATGAATCGGAGACAGGCTACCCTGAGATGGGAGTTTTATTTATGAAAAGCATCTTTATTTCCCCACATAGGGTGCCTTTATTTAAACTCTTTCGCTATTATTTTAACAACCCTTTTATAAAACAATAAAATAACTCTGTAGGGTTATAAGGCAAGTGAAGACGTGACCGGAACACCAGAATTTGGGGGACTCTTACTGCAAATGCTAACAGAGATAGCAATTTAATCTTTGAGTTGCACTTTATTCTGAGAGCTGGCAGTCTTGGAAGGCAGAGGACTCACATGTTTTTATTTTATTTTTCCATTGTGTGTGTGGTGCGTGATATATGTGTGAGGATGTGTTTGCCATAGAGAGCATGCGGGTGGCAGAAAATGGCTTGCCAGAATAATTGCTCTCCGTCCACCCTGTGGGCTCTGGAGATGGCAATCAAGTCCTCAGACTCGGCTGCCAGAACCTTTACTCATGGAGCCATGTGGGCTCTGGAGATGGAAATCAAGTCCTCAGGCTCAGCTGCCAGAGCCTTTACTCATGGAGCCATCTTGCTGGCCTGAGGATGATTATCTGTTCAAGCTTTCCTTGTCTCTCGTCTCCAGTCAGTAGATTATAGAGGAGGAGAGGATGGGAAGACAATCGCCCCAGAGTGCAGGCTTCTGGCTCTGGTCGGTTAATCAGTCACATTTCTGAGCTGTGCGGTATCTTTCCTTTTCCTGTTATCATCCCCTGCACTCTCCCTTCATTCTCTGGCTGGCTGGCCCCAGGTGCTTATCGGAACAGTGGATCTGGTAAGCATCTGCTGGTACCAGCCTGTACTCCTCCAGGGTCCCTGACCGGGGGTGGGGTTAGGTCAGCACAAATAAGCAGTTTGATGAAAATCAAGTAAGAGTTCAGATTTCTTTTTTAACATAGAGTACAAATGTATCATATAATACAAAATAGTAAAGTGCCTCTGTCTGTCTCCTCTGTCCCTGTCAAAAATATCACATCTTAAACTTTGGTATGTACCAATTTGGGTGTCCAAAATTGTTTTTATATTTCCATTGATTGTCCAAATTTGTACAGCACTGTTTCTAAGATGGGTGTCTGCTCTTGTTATTGTTAATCCTCTGTAGATGCCTACTTATATCACTGAGCTGGATGAGGCCTGTTTACACGAGAATACTTACAGGAATCCTGTGACGATGCACACGCATGAAGGCACATCTGCTTTCCTCATCCATGTGCCTAAGCCCCATGCAATCCATCCATCAATCACTTACTAGGCATGTTGAGTTGTATGTATACTATTAGGCTAGTGTAACGATCCTTCAAGGCTGGAGAGCCAGGGACAAGGCTCAGGTGTTATACACTGCACAGAACATATCGGTATGCTTCAGGGGAATGCCTGTAAATGTTGCTGGTTTCCAGCCTGTGCTGTCCCCTGCTCCATTTGTACCCTGATTTCACATGTACCCAATGGATAACTTCCTCGTATTTCAATGAGCAAATGGCTAACACGTTTGCGAAGGCATCAGCTTTTGGTGACAGCAGGAGGGCCTGAATTTGTGTCTTCTGGAAGCCATGGGAAGATCGTTAGCTGCTCTGATGTATTTTGTACTTTTCATATTTTTATATCTGTTGGCCCACAAACAGTTACAAGTGCTCTCTGCTACTGTGCCATCCACAAAGTCACACCCCTAAAGATAGAGTAACTGTCTGTGGAAAAACTAGTGGCCGTTCCTTGTGAGTCAGCCCTGTTTTTACCCATCCCCCAGGCCCCCAACTCTGGTTTCAGTTCTGCCGTAGTATTTTTTTTTTCTGTGTGTATGGATGTTTTGCCCGCATGTATGTCTGTGTACCATGTGTATACCTGTTGCCTGTGGAGGACAGAAGTTGTTGGATCCACTGGAACTGGAGTTACAGATGGTTGTGAGCCATCACGCAAGTGCTCGGAATTGAACTTAAGTCTTTGGGAAGAAAAGCCATTGCTCTTAACCTCAGAACCCTCTCTCCAGCCCCACCCTCATGGCTCGTAAGTGATCTCATTAGCTGATCTTTTCCTTTCTTTACCTAGGTAGTATCTATATTAATTTGTACATTGCCTATTCCTGTTTTGTACCCCAGCTCACCAGGGCCATTGATATACCAAACATATTTAAAGACCGCTAGTTCTAGCCCCTTAGCTGGCATGGTTATTTGGTTTAATCACTGGAAGAGGTCCAGTAGCTTGGAAGGATATTAGTGCCATTACGGCATGCTTGGTATTTCTCACAAGACTAGCAGATAAGACTCCACGCTGTTGTAAGTTTATGTGCCACATCCATAGAGTCTGGAATTTTGACATTCCCAGAAGGGGCTTGCCAGAAGACTTTCAATACATCTCTTTATGTTATTTGTTTTATTGCTACTGGAGTAGGTTCAGTGATGAAGTCCGCCTGCTGCAGGCTTTTATACGTAACAAGCAATATCTGTTTCTGTGCTGCATACGGGGCTCCTACCCCTTTTTAAAAATGGAACCCTAAATCTATCAGAACAATCTGTTCAACTTGTTTCTGCCATCACCCCCAGCTGTAGTTCTCCGAGCTCTGTGATCGTAAAACAAATGGGCCCTGGGGCCCAGGAACATATAACTATTCAGCCTGTGCCACAAGAATCTTATCTTACTCAAAAGCCTCTGGAGCCTTTTTGGTCCAGTCCCACATGATGCCCTTTTATCAGGTTATATAAAGAATAGGCAACTTGAGCAAGATGATGTACAAAAATGTGCCCGTGGTGGCTAGTTTTTATTTTTGTTTTTGTTTTTGTTTGTTTGTTTGTTTGGTTGGTTGGTTTGGTTTGGTTTTTTGAGACAGGGTTTCTATGTGTAACAGTCCTGGCTGTCCTGGAACTCGCTTTGTAGACCAGGCTGGCCTCCAACTCACTGAACCGACCTGCCTCTGCCTCCCAAGTGCTGGAGGCATGTGACACCATCACCCAGCAGATGGCTAGTTTTTATATTAACTTGACACAAGTTAGAATTGTTTGGAAAGTGGGGAACTCAACTAAGAAAGCTGCTGTTATGTAGCAATTTCCTCTGAGATTGAAACATTCTATCAGGAAGTGCCTTAACAGAAGGTAAACAACTCAAAATAGCTTCCGGACTCCCCCAAACTGACCAGATTGACTAGGCCCCTCCATTGCAAGAGTAAGCAAGCCAAGCTGCTAAGAGTCCCCCTGAAATAAGCCAAGGTGCAAAGAAGATTCTGAGAGCAGTCGAGCTGCCCGGAAGAAGCGAGAGCCGCCGAGCTGCCCGGAAGAGGAGTTTAGACCAAAGGGGAAAGGACACTCTCCAGCCTGTTGAGATGCCTGCAGGCTGTGCTGTGTGCTCCAGGCTCCCAGCTGCGTGAGCTGTCACCCGGGCTGGGGTGAACTTTGGTGAGGCAGCTGCCTTTGAGTCATTTCTGCTCCTGTAAGTAACCTCTCATCCATATTCCTGTAACACCAAAAAACTCATTGGATCACCAAGTTGGTCCTTGGTGATATCTAAACGTTGGTCTATCATTGGCTCCCTATCTGGAGAGAGTAGACGAGTGTATAGTGTCTCCCCAGGAAAAATCTTGTCATACAACAATGGCTACCAGATTGCCTTGTGTGCAAAGCCTCTATTGCATTTTCTTAATTAGTGATCGATACCTGGTCCTGAGTGCTTTAAGAAAGCAGGCTGAGTATGAAGAGCAAGCTAGTAAACAACACTCCTTCACAGCTGCTGCTTTAGTTTCTGCCTCCAGTTTTCCGCCCCAGTGTCCCTGCCCTGCTTAAGTCCCTGTCCTGACTTCCTTTGATGATGGACTATGATAAGGAACTATAAGCTGAAAGAAAAAAAAAAAAAAAGCAAGCCAGGTGGCAGTGGCACATGCCTTTAATCCCAGCACTCAGGAGGCAGAGCCAGGTGGATCTGTGTGAGTTCGAGGCCAGCCTGGGCTACAGATCGAGATCCAGGACAGGCACCAAAACTACACAGAGAAACCCTGTCTCGAAAAAATAAAACAAAACAAAACAAAAATCAACAAGCTTAGAGAGATGGCTCAGCAGTTGTGAGCACTGGTTGCTCTTTCAGAATTCCTGATCATGATTTTTAACACTCACATAGTGACTAACAACACACGTAATTTCAGTTCCAGGGAATCCAATGCCCTCCATGAGCACCAGGCACATAAATGATGAACAGATATACATGCCGGCTGTCTTAGTCACTTTTCAGTTACTGTGACAAAACACCATGACCAAGGCAACTTAGAGAAGAAAGAGTTTAATTCTGGCATCATGATTCCAGAGGGCTAGAGTTCGTGATCATCAGTGGGGAGCATAGGAGCAGGGAGGCAGGCATGATGCTGGAATAGTAGCTGAGTGCTCTCGTTTCAATCCACAGGTATGAGGCAGAGAAGGGGGAGGGAGGGAGACGGGGGTGGGGGGAGGGAGGGAGGAAGGGAGAGAGAGAGAGAGAGGGAGGGAGGGAGGGAGGGGGAGGGAGAGAGAGGGGGGAGGGAAGGGAGAGGGGGAGGGAGGGAGGGAGGGAGGGAGGGAGAGAGAGAGAGAGAGAGAGAGAGAGAGAGAGAGAGAGAGAGAGAGAGGCTGAGACTAGGAATGGCACTCCTAGTGACGCATTTCTTCCAACAAGGCCACACCTCGTAATCCTTCACAAACTGGGAATCAAATAGTTGGCCAGAGCTTCCCCCACCCCAAAGATCTTGTGCTCCACTAGTGGGCAAAACCTCTTCCGAGGTCCCGTTGCATTCAATATTTGGAGGGGTCTTAGTTATCACAGTTCTTTGACCTGGTACATTGGCATCAAAAGCTGCCTCCTACATCCTCAGTTCTCATAACGTCACCTGATCCTCCAATGGTTTTCTAATCACTAAAAGTTGCTGATACATTGGCAGGCAGCATCCAAGAGTCCCTAGTGGCCCGTATGAGCCAGTCCTTCAGGAGTGAGTGATTTCTTTCAGACAGTTGGAGGTTCTGTGGGCACTGACAGGGCAAAGGATGGCTCATTATGTTGCTTTAGTCCCTTTGCCAGCAGTGTGCTTAAAGCTGATTGACATTCACATCCGCATGCCAGAGCCTCACAAACCAATCAGTAATGACTTCATTTTTATGCCTGTTTAAAAGCTTTTCTCAGTTCAAGCAGCTCAGAATCAGAATAGTCCCTGATTGCCAGGCGGTGGTGGTGCTCACCTTTAATCCCAGCACTGGGGAGGCAGAGATCTCTGTGAGTTCGAGGCCAGCCTGGTCTACAGAGGCGAGATCCAGGACAGCCAGGGCTGCACAGAAACCCTGTCTCAGAAAACAAACAAACAAACAAACAAACCCCCCCCCAAAAAAAAACAACCAAACAAACAAAATACAATATAGTTCCAGATGACCACAGTTTCTTAAATGGGGCCATTGCCAGTATCTTTGTCTCCGTTCTTAATTGTGAACTTTTCTCCTTTTCTGTCCCAAGGGTTGGATTGGTGTGGGGATATCATCCACACCTTTTACCTCACTGTTTTCCTCCTTACTATCTAGTTCTTCCCATGGATTTTAGGGTTGGGTTCCAGGAACACGGCTTTTGTCTTTTGCACTCACGTCCCTTCTGTTTCACAGTCATGAGCAACATTACAAAATCGCCATTTCATCCTCCATTTTTTTTTTATCTAATTTTCTAGCCAACTCAGGCTACTGTGGAAGACACTCCTTGCATGTTGCTTTCCAGCTAGGGCTCCCCTTCAAGCTAGTGACACAGCTGAGCACGTCTTCTTACCTGTAACAGGGGCCGCGGAACTGTAGTTACAGCTCTCCTGCAGTTCTGTCGTCGTCGTCCTATGCACACTACTTGCAGGGATATCCGTTCTCTCTTCTACTAAGCACGCGGAGTGCCTAACACAGCAGAGCACACTCATCAAGGAGGCACGCCATTCCTAATCATATGGAGGGTGATGTCTCCTCTCTGGTATTTCCCCTGCAGTTGCTCCACCCTGATTCGTTTGGATCTGGGGGAGGGGTCGTCCATGTTCAGGTGACAATTGTTGTGTCACATTTCCAGGGAAACATACAAGAAGTGACAGCGCTAAGCTTAGGCAGCGCTGGGGAGAGGATGGAAGCAAACAAGACTTACAGTGGAACCATGCATTTAGGTGGAGTCTGGCCTTTGCCTTCCTAAAATGTTGACAGTCTCAGCAAACACTGTCAGACTGTGGGAGGGATGGCTAGCTTCGCTGCAGTCTGGCACGTAGCTTTAGAACACACAATTAACTGGTGCTCTGCTGGGAAATGGGCTACTTTGGCTCACATACGGAAGACTATTTTCCCTTCACTGTGTCTTCAAAAGTGCAAATATTATAGAATGGAGACCGTTTGAGGGTAGCATTAAGTGTTGAGGAAGGCCTGAATGTAGGCAAAAGGATACCTGAGCCATGAAAGGGGATGTAAAGGTTGTTGGGTTTTTTTTTTTTCTAGTTTCAACTCTGTGCTGGATAGATTTAGGTCAGCTTGACAAACTACAGTCATCTGAGAGAAAAGAGCCCCAGTTGAGAAAATGACCCCATAAGATTAGGCTATGAGCCAGCCTATAAGGCATTTTTTAAATTAGTGATTGATGTGGGAGGGAGCAGCCCCTTGTGGATGGTGCCATCCCTTGGTTGGTGGTCCTGGGTTCTTAAAAAGGCAGGCTGAGTAACCGGGTAGTGGTGGCGCACACCTTTAATCCTAGCAGCACTTAGCAGGCAAAGACAGGCAGTTCGAGGCTGACCTAGCCTACAGAGTGAGTTTCAGGACAGCCAGGGCTACACGGAGACACTCTGTCTTGTAAAACAAACAAAAGGCTGAGCAAGCCATGGGGATCAAGTCAGTAAACAGCACCCTCCGTGACCTCTGTATCAGCTCTTGTCTCCAGGCTCCTGCCCTGTGTGAGTTCCTGTCCTGACTTCCTTTAATGATGAACTACTATGTGGAAGTTTAAGCCCAATAAACCCTTTCCTCCCCAACTTGCTTTTGGTCATGATGTTTCATCGCAGCAGTAGAAACCCTAGGACAAACTCTGTCATGTTTTTTTTTTCCTGGTAAACAAGTGAATAAACATGTAATTAATAGTGAAAGTAAAAAATCCTAAGTGGTTCTCCATTGCTTCAGAATGGCTATTCTAACTATGGGTATTCACTGAGATGTACAGAGTTTAGGACTGGGCAAGTATTGGAGTGGCTTCCTTAAACAAACTGTGTAGTGTTTTTTATTAGTGAGTTAATTAGAATAAAGTGATTTTTTTAATGTACAAATATTAGGTCAACAAGAATTCCCTGAGTGTGATGTCCTTTCTCAGTCAGGCACAGCTTCACAGTGTTACTCACCAATTATATGTGAAATTTGGAAATCTACACAATGCAATATGGGTCTAGCCTTGAATACACACACACACACACACACACACACACACACACACACATCAGAGATTCATTGAAAGTACAGGCATTTTCTGTCCAGAAAGTTATAACTGAGTGTAGACTCTACAATATTTGTGCCATAGTTTGTCCTGGTGGCACATACCTATAATCTCAACACTTAGGGGAGGCTGAGGCATTAGAAAGTCAAGGTAGAAATGTCACTTGAGTTTGAGGATGGCCTAGGCTACATGGTAAGTTTGAGACCAGCTTGAGCTAAAATAATGAAGCCCTATGGCACACACACACACACACACACACACACACACACACACACACACACACACTTGTACCTTAGCCTCCAGAATTCTGGAAAGTTAAGGTTGGATTGCTCATGCTGGAGACTTACCATAAACCATAAGGAAATCTATAAGTTGCCTACCCAAATTGCCCAGATTGAGTCTTTCCTAAATAAAAACAAACAGCATTTGCTTCAAGAAAGTCTAAGACTCAGGGAGAAGTTGACTCTCTGGTAGCCGTTTTCTGACTACGAAAAAGTGGAGAAAGGGATAAGAAGGACCACAGCCTCTGTAAAAACTGTTGAAGACTGCAGTGAAGATTCGTGATTACAAAGATAAATGAACATCTTTTGGCTTTGATACTTGTCCAAACAAAAGGGTTAGAAAGTGGTTTGATTGGACAGAAAAATAGCTTTGAGAGATCCTGCCTCAAAGAATAGAAAATGACCTGACCAAGGAAGAAGACATGTACACATGCATACCTACACACATGCAAACATGTATACAAACATAAAGAAGAAAAACTTGTAAATTTGCCCAAATACAGTAATTCCACTTGTATGTAATCAAGGTTTAAAGCTGGTGGGGGGGGGTTGGGGATTTAGCTCAGTGGTAGAGCACTTGCCTAGCAAGCGCAAGGCCCTGGGTTCAATCCTCAGCTCAAAAAAAAAAAAAAAGGAAAAAAGCTGGTGGGGGATAGATAGATGGTTCAGTGGTTAAAGTACTGGTTGCTTTTAGAGAGGATCCAGGTTCAGTTCTGAGCATATACATGGTGGCTCACAACACCCACGTGGCAACTCACAACCACCTGTATCTAGGGGATATGGTGCCCTCTTCTGGTCTCCATGGGTACTGCACCATGCAGGCAAAACATTTACACATATAAAATAGAAATCAATACATCTTTTAAAAAGTTTTAAAACTGAAGCTTCAACTTGATTGTGTCTCTTTCCAGAGCGATAATTATCCAGCATGGTAAGTAATTATGATGCTAGTGGCAGACATGGTGGTAGGAACAGCTGAGAGCTCACATCTCAAACCAAAAGCAGGAAGCAGAGAGAGTAGAGCTGAAATGGCTCCAGTCTTTTAAGCCTCGGTGACATACTTCCTCCAACAAGGCCACATCTCCTAAGCTTTCCCAAACAGCACCACCAATCAGAGTCCTATCATTCAAATGCCCAAGATGCTGAGGGACATTTCTCATTCAAACCACCACAGATGAGTGTGAGGGAGTGCGTGCATGTATGTACAGAGGCCAGAAGAAAGCTTTAGCTGTCTTGCTCTCTCATACCCTCCCTTATTCCCTTGAGACAGGATCTCTTGTTCAACCTGTAGCTAGGCTGATAGCCAGAAGGCCTGAGTCTCCATGCACCTCCTATCCCCAGAGTGCTGGAGTTACATGGCTGACTATGCCCTGATTTTTATGTGGGTGCTGGGGATTTGAACTCAGATCCTGATAATTGCATGGCAAGTGTTCTTACCCAGTGAACAATCTCCCCAGTCCCCAAACATTGTATTTCTTCATCACATTGTCAGAGGATCCTTTTTATTGTAAGAGATTCATAGACTACCATGCTAATAAGATTTGCATATATTTTTAGAACAGCTCCTAGGACATCCCTTTTTTGTAACCTACTTGAATGATACCAAAGTTTAAACATTTTTTTTCAATAGGAACACTGTCGTTTTGCTTCGTTTTTCTTTTAGTGCTACCAAAAGAAAGCATACATTCTGCACAGCAGTATTCATAATTAGGTTTGATTAGAGAACCAGAAGACTAAAATCATGGAGGGACACAACTAAAATATTGTCCACTGTGCAAGCCCAAAGTGGACAAGTATATCACTATAGTTCCAACTGGGCCAGCACTAGAGGCAGTGGTGAAGGCGGATGTTCTGGGAGGAACAAACCTCTACAGTGGACCAGGCTGTTCATTTTGCCAGAAGGAGAAGTGGACAGAGTGACCTACATGCATAGGCTGTGTCCCAGTCATTGGTTGACTAGTCAGCAACTTTCAGAATACACAATTAAAATGTTCTCATAAGGAGTCTAGAGAAAAGCCATGTTGTGGTTTGGATAAGAAGGCACATATGTTAAAGGCCTGGTCTTTGTGGTACTGTGTAAAGGTGATTGGCCCATGAGAACATGAACTCCATCAATGGTTTATTTCATGGGTGAGTTCACAGCTTAGTGGACTCCCATGATGCTATGCTCTTCTGCATTAGAGATTTTCATTTCAGTTAGAGAAATTATTTGGCCAGGGAAAACAATAATGTCTCCACTGAAGGAGGCCTTTGTGGATTGCTCATCCTTTTCAATGAACTGGCAGAGAGGGAGGCTGTACTTTACTGTAATCTCTGGGGTGATTGGACCAGACTGTCAAATACAAGTTGAGTTCCCATTTCAAAAGGGATTATAGAGGGGTATACATGACAAGGCTAGATCTCTTCTTGGTACTCCTATGTTTTGTGATTTAGGGCAATGAGTAATTAAAAGAATCCAGTCAAAGCCGGGCGGTGGTGGCGCACGCCTTTAATTCCAGCACTCGGGAGGCAGAGCCAGGCGGATCTCTGTGAGTTCGAGGCCAGCCTGGTCTCCAAAGCGAGTTCCAGGAAAGGCACAAAGCTACAGAGAGAAACCCTGTCTCGAAAAACCAAAAAAAAAAAAAAAAAAAAAAAAAGAATCCAGTCGAAGCAGACATCTAATGGCCAGAGCACTGAGGAATAAATGTTTGAGTCACATTCTCTCTGGCTAAGAACCATAAACAGATAAGGTGGTGGCTGAGGGCATGGGTAGGGAGGAGAAACTATAAACACCAGATACGACATTGTGATCTGCTACATAAACCAAGACTTAATGTCTTTAGCCTGATGAGTTGATAACAAGCCCCTTCTCAAGCAGGTAAACAAGAAAAACATCTGTATATTTAAAGACAATTTTTAGAAGAACCCCAGATTTTACTGACAGAGACTCCTAACACTGAAATATTTTACTGCTTTTTCTTAGCTTTTGGAAGGCATTTTAAAAAACTACAACATTCTAGGAAACTTCAATATCTAGCTCCACTCTACTACAACAACAAAAATCCTGTTGTTTCTCAATAACAGTTGAGATATATTATAATGGATATAATGTACTTGACTTCACTATAAAGGTTGTGAAATTTCAATCTTGGTAGTAGCTATATAAATGTCCCAAATTAAGAGTTTTCTTTTAAGCCTCAAAATCAAGACATTTCATTTTCCCAAGGATGTCTAAAACACCTGTAATATGGAGCTTCAAATGTACATAAGATTATAAAATGAAGTTTCGTGGTAAGTGGAGGTGCAAATTAATATAGAAACATTTGTTGAGGGCCAGTAAGCTACTCAGTGGGTAAAGGCACATGCTGCCAAGTCCGATGGCCTGAGTTAGGTCTCCATGTGGTGGAAGGAGAGAGCTGACTCCTGCAGGTTGGCTTCTGACGACCGCAGCATGCCTGTGGCCTTCATACACCCACACATACAGACACACATGCCCCTCATGTGCACCGATCTCCTCCTCCCGCCCTCCCTCCCTCCCTCCCTCCCTCTCGCACGCATGCACACACATGCACACACACACACACACACACACACACACACACACACACACACACCATAAATGAATAAATGTTTAAACTTTAAAAAAAATCTGTTGAGTCCATTTTCCAAGTGTGGTGAGTGATGCTCCACTTACACACCTAAACTAAACTCAGCTTTAAGCACTCAGCTCTCTCAGCAGACCTGCCAGGAACAGGGGTAGTTGAGGCCGGGTCAGGGCCTGTGACAGCATCAGTAATATTTTGAAAAGTAGATTGTTCCTGGGTCATTATGGGCTGGATGGACTAGAGGACTCTCAGGTAGCATCCAGGGGTTTGGCTCGTATCTACCACTATTGTTGAGGCCAATGACAAACTTGTAAACAATGCAGCATGTCCTTCATTGTCCTATGGTAGGCAGCATCATTCATGGGCCCACCAAGATGACTTAGTCACGTATGACAACGTTTAGGTAAGCTTTTCTATAAAGACCCAGGTGGTAAATATTTGGGGGTATGTAGGACATTCAATGGCACTACTTCCATTGCTCAAATCTAGGTGGGGTATCAAAGTGGCCCAGGTATAGACGAGTGAATGATTCCCATTGGGAATAGGAAGAGGATGCAGAAATCAATCAACGCCTCCTCACCTTTGCAACCATTCTTACAAGTTAGGACACATCTATTGTGGATTTTGACAGGTTAATGTGACCTCTGCATGCAAGGAAACTAATGTAAAACATAACCAAGTAAGAAAAGGGAAAATACATGTCTTCTTGGCCAAAGTGAAGAGAACCCAGAAGAAATCAGGGGAGCATTTCTTTCACAGATAACCCCAGAACTGCTCTTGACACACATGAAGAAAAAAAAAGGGCAAATATGCCACATGAGAGATGTTAGTCGGCTTCCCTTCAGTAAACGTTCCACTCTTAGTTTCTCATGATATGTAGACCTTCAATATTTATAACACTTTTAGGATTTCTTTTTATTTGTGTGTACGTGTGTTGTGTGTGCCACAGGTGTGTGGGTCCCCTCGGAGGCTAGAAGAGAGTGCCAGACCCTCTAGGGCTGGAGTTACCAGTGGTTGTGGGTGCTGAGAAATGAACTCGGATTCTCTGCAAGTATAGAATGCATTCTTAACTGCTGAGCCATCTCTCTAGCCCAATGACATTTGTTTTTTTAAATGGTGTACCCTGAGAAGTACCTTGTGCTTTGAAAAAGAACAAGAGTGATCCCCCCTATTTTTAGTGATAAATGTTTTTTCACTACTTACATTAATCAAACTTTTGATTTTTTTTTTTTACTAATTGATAGTGGAATTGATTTTCCTTGGACTTATTGGGATGTCTTTGGCACAGTCCCCAAAATAGACATTTCTTTGATTCTTTTTTCAGCTATAGAGAGATCGCTGGTAACACATTCGTCTTCTAATCCATCGCTCCCAGGGCTTTTAATTAGCCCCTCTTTGCTGACACTAGCGATGTCATCAAAGAATCCAGTGACATTTCCTGCTGTATTCACAGTGTATAGTGGAGCCATCAGGTGGTCTTGTCACCTTTCCTATGTCTTCTTTTTCTTTTCTTCTCTGTCTCTGTCTGTCTGTCTGTCTCTTTCTTTCTGTTTGTTTTTCAAGACAGGGTTTCTCTGTGTAGTCCTGGCCATCCTGGAACTCACTCTGTAGACCAGGCTGGCCTCAAACTCACGTAGATCCACCTGCCTCTGCCTCCTGAGTGCTGGGACTAAAGGCATGAGCCACGACCGCCTGGAAATCTCCTTTTCTTTTTTTATGTTTTTTTTAATTTTACATATCAGCCACGGATTCCTTTGTCTTCCCCACTCCCGGCCCACTTCCCCGCCCCCCCCCCGCCTTCCCCCCAGGCCACCCCCCATTCCCATCTCTTCTAGGGCAAAGACTCCCCTGGGGATTGAGTTCAACCTGGTAGATTCAGTCCAGGCAGGTCCAGTCCCCTCCTCCCAGGCTGAGCAAAGTGTCCCTGTATAAGCCCCAGGTTCCAAACAGCCAGCTCATGCACTGAGTACAGGACCCGGTCCCACTACCTGGATGCCTTCCAAACAGATCAAGCTAATCAACTGTCTCACTTATCCAGAGGGCCTGATCCAGTTGGGGGCTCCTCAGCTATTGGTTCATAGTTCATGTGTTTCCATTCGTTTGGCTATTTGTCCCTGTGCTTTTTCCAATCTTGGTCTCAACAATTCTCGCTCATACAAACCCTCCTCTTTCTCGCCAATTGGACTCCTGGAGCTCCACCTGGGGCCTGGCCGTGGATCTCTGCATCCGGTTCCCTCAGTCATTGGATGGGGTTTCTAGCACTACAGTTAGGGTGTTTGGCCATCCTATCACCAGAGTAGGTCAGTTCGGGCTTTCTCTCGACCGTTGCCAGTAGTCTATTGTGGAGGTGTCTTTGTGGATTTCTGTGGGCCTCTCTAGCACTTTGCTTCTTCCTATTCTCATATGGTCTTCATTTATCATGGTCTCTTATTTCTTGTTCTCCCTCTCTGTTCTTGATCCAGCTGGGATCTCCTGCTCCCCTAAGCTCTCTTTCCCTCGAACCTTGCCCTTCATTACCCCACTCACGTCCAGGTTGTTCATGTAGATCTCATCCATTTCTCTGTCATTGGGCGATCCCCATGTCTTTCTTGGGGTCCTGTTTTCCAGGTAGCATCCCTGGAGTTGTGAGTAGCGGTCTAGTCATCTTTGTTTTACATCTAGTATCCTCCTATGAGTGAGTACATACCACGCTTGTCTTTCTGAGTCTGGGTTACCACACTCAGGATGATTTTATTTTTTTAAGATTTATTTATTATGTATACAGTTTTCTGTCTGCATGTATGTCTGCATGCCAGAAGAGGGCGCCAGATCTAATTACGGATGGCTGTGAACCGCTAGGAATTGAGCTCAGGACCTCTGGAAGCCAGTGCTCTTAACTGCTGAGCCATCTCTCCAGCCCCCAACCTGGAAATCTTCTTATCTTCTTGAGGACAACATGAATGACAGTAAGTTCCCTGTCCCCCCTTTTTTCCTTTGAGACAGTGTCTCTCCTTATAGCCCTGGCTGTCCTGGAAATCACTATGTCAACTAGGTCAGGCTGGCCTTGAACTCACAGAGATCCATCTGCCTCTGCCTCCCAAGTGCTGGGATTTAAGGCATGAGCCACCATGCCTGGCCCTAGTTCCTGTTTCTTGTTCACTGCTGATCCTCAGATCCTGGCTTGTGCTTGGCACAGCAGAAGATGAGTAAATGACCTAGAGGTGTCAGACTGGAAGTGAAGAGAATTTGATATCCTGAGGCAGAAGAGATAGGGACAGGAACTGCCCCCACACCCCAACAGGCAAGAGAGAGAGTACAGTGAAACCACACACAGCTGCTCTTGTGTTGGGGATGAGTTGAGTGAAGGTGTGAGAGGGAGAAGCAAAGGGCGCCTGGGTGGTGGTAGGGTGCTCTCAGAGGGGTCCTCCAAGTGGAGCCTGAGAACACGGGAGGCCTGTGTAGATGCAGAGGGAGAGTTCCAGGCTGTGTCAAGGACCAGGGCAGAGGATGCAGGGGCATGTGTTGGGGGCCATGGAGTGAAAGGCAGAGGCAGAGAGAGTGACAAGGAGATCATTGTGACCCAGGAGAGAAAGGAATGGTGGCATGAGTTATCCAGACTCTTGTAGATCACAGTCAGGATTGCATACTTGGGGCTAAAGAACACAGAGGATGGGCTTTCAGCATGGACATGGCATAGCTCATTTACCTATTCACAGCCTCACTCTAATGCAGTGTTGGAGGGAGGATGGATGGGAAATGGACAAGAATGGGAAGCAGGCTAATCAGAACAGACTTCTTGGACTTCCTGATGATCAATGATCAACAATATCAGAGTAGGCCAGAAGAACAGAGAAAACCATCTGATTCCAAAAGTATTATGTGATTAAATGAGAGAAGAAAAGAAAGAGAGGCAAAAAGGATGACAGGTACTCATACATAAGAACAAGTTGCAGGCTGTGAAAGATCTAGAAAGTAGTTAGGGAGGCCATTTAAGGAACTATCATGGTACATTGGTGAGAGATCCTGGTACATTAGGGCTAGAGTAGAGACAATTGTCAGATAATGAATTAGAGATAATGTTGTCAGCAGTTGCTAAAAGAGAGTGTGTGTGAGGATATGAGATACCTTAGTGACTGGAAAATTCTAGGTACAGAACAGTGCCGAGTTGTACAGGAGCTGACATATAACTTGTGAATGGGGATTGTACCCAACTCTTTCTGATTGTTGTGAAATTTTTCTTGGGCGGGAAGACTTGGCAGTGTCTCCCCTCTCCTTCTAAGGTTCCAATAACAAACCAAAGTTTGAGTCCACCAGAGATCACCCTGGTGAACCAATGAGTTTATTAGTTTACCTACACAGCATGAGTGACGTGTTCCAAGCAGGTGCATGGGGCCCTAAGCAACGCTGGAAATTCTGCATGCAGCGCAGAAGGCTTCCCCATGGCTGCGTCGATAGGGGCCTCCCTGAATCCTTCCCCATCGAGAACCTCCGGCTCCTCCCTGAATCCTTCCCCATCTAGAACCTCCGGCCCCTCCCTGAGACATTTAGGACAAAATTGAATACAACTGTTTGGGAGGAGTAGCTAGATACTCAGGTGAGGGTTCCATGACAGTTCCATCCCATCCTTCTGGCATCAGTTGTCAACAAGCCCAACTGTGTGACCTATAACCAGCAGACCCGACATAATTCCCAAAGACAGTGGAGTGGCAGTTTAGCTCAGAGGATAGTCCTGTACAACACTGACTCATTGTTGTTTTTAAATATTTATTATTTTTTAAATTTTCTTGTATGTGTGTTCATATATGTGTGTTCAGGATGTGTACCTTTGAATGTGGATGTGCATGCTGTGGTAGAAGTCAGAGAACAACTTTCAGAAGTCAGTTATTTCCTTCCACCATGGGCTCTGGGTATTTAACTCAGGTCACCAGACTTGTACAAGTGCCTCTGAGCTATCTCACCAACCATGGATTTATTTTTCAAGAAATAAATATACACACTTAAGAAGTAAATCTACCAAAAACCTACAGCACACATTATTCCTAGGAGTTAAAAATTAAAATCGTAGGCCAGGCATGGTGGCAATGCCTTTAATCCCAGCTCTTTGGGAAGCAGAGGTAGGCCAGTCTCTGAGTTTGAGGCCAGCTGGCCTACATAAGCAAGTTCAAGGCCAGCTAGGGCTACATAGTGAGACTTTGTCTCAAAAAATAATTAGAATCTTTCAAAGATGAAGTGTGCTCTCTGTCACCAATTCTATTCAACAGTACAGTACCAGAATGTAAATTATTTTGATGAACCAAAATGTCAAGTATAATAAATTTATTAAGTATAAATTCAGCATATGAAAATTAACTGAATTTCTAAAAAACAGTACCAAGAAATGTAGGAAACACGAGTTTTTAAGATAACATTAGCAAACATTAGCAAAACTATGTGAGGAATAAATATATAAACATATACAGAAATATACATCTTTTTTCTTTATTCTTCTCTCATATAGTACATCCCAAGCACCATTTTCCCTTCCTCTCCTCCCTCCAGTCTCCACCTCGCCCCTAGGTCCACCCACCCTCCGTCTCCCCTCAGAAAAGAGCAGGCCTCCCAAGGACATCCACCAAGCAGGGCATTATATGCTACATTAAGACCAGACACAGAAATGTACATCTTTCATACATAGAATATATGGAGAATATGTATGTGACAATATAATATATATATATATATATATATATATATATATGAAACCAGTATGCAAGTAATTATAAAATTACTTGGATGATAACATAAGGAAATGGGAGGTTCAAGCTGGAACAGGGACAGAGTGGAGAGCAAGGAAAGAGATACCATGCTAAATGAAGACATCTTGGGAATAGGAAGAGGCAGAGTGATAGCAAAGTTCCCAGGAATCCACAAGGATGACCCCACCTTGGACTACTGGCAATGGTTGAGAGGGTGCCTGGACTGATCTACTCCAGTGACCGGATTAGTGAATACCCTGTCATCATAGAGCCCTCATCCAGTTACTGATGGAAGCAGATGCAGAGATCCACTGCCGGGCACCAGGCTGAACTCCAGTAGTCTAATCGATGAGAAAGAGGAGGGATTCTGTGGGCAGGGTACGTTGAGATCATGATGGGAAAACGTGCAGAGACGGCCAGCCAAACTAGTAGAAATGCATGAACTATGGACCAATAGCTGTGGAGCCCCCATGGTACTGGACTAGGCTCTCTGGATATGCAAGACAGTTGTTTAGCTTGAACTGTTTGGGGGGCCCCCAGGCAGGGGGATCTGGATCCGTCCCTGGTGCATGGGCAGGCTTTTCAGAGCCCAATGCCTATGGTGGGATACCTTGTGCAGCCTTGGTGCAAGGGGGAGGGACTTGGACCTGCCTCAGCTGAGTGTGCTAGGCTCTGCTGACTCCCCATGGGAGACCTTGACTTGAGGGAGGTTGGAATGGGGGGTGTGTTGGGGGGGGAAGGCTGGGGGACGGGAGGAGGGAGGAGGGGGGAATCTGTGGTTGGTATATAAAATGAACAGAAAATTTCTTAATAATAAAAACACACACTGATAAAAATGTGATTTTAAAAAAGAAAAAAAAGAATAGTGAAGACAAACACAAAGAGAACAAATTAGGCAGATCTGGCTTACACTTCTCAGGACCTTCTGTTAACCTTTATTAATCAACACAGTGTGGCACAGAGCAGAAGAACAGAACAATGAGATAGAATAGCAAGGCCCAGAGGGATCCCACTCACGTGTGGAAATCTCTGTGCTTCAGAGGTGGCACTGCAGCTGACTGTGGGAAAATACACCAGGCAACGTATGGTCCTGGACAGTTAGCAATCGGCGGGAAATACTGCAAATGTCAGGGCGGAGTGGCACCTGCTGTAATCATAGCACTCTGGAGGCAGAGCTAGAAGCATCTAGAATTCAAAGCCAGCCTGGGCTAGGAGGTGAGATCTTGTCTCAAAACCACAAAACTAAACTGAGTAAATGATGCAATTTGATTGGGTTCTTAATATCTTTCTCTCCCCCCACCCTGTCTGTGTGTGTGTGTGTGTGTGTGTGTGTGTGTGTGTGTGTGTGTAGCTAGAATGTTTCTCTCTGGGTCCCGCCAATCCTCGCAGTCCCGCAGCCCACTTATAAAATACTCAGATGCGTATATTAGTTATAAACTGTATGGCCATGGCAGGCTTCTTGCTATCTGTTCTTATATCTTAAATTAAGCCATTTCTATTAATCTATACCTTGCCACGTGGCTCATGGCTTACCAGTAACTTACATCTTGCTACTCATCTCGGCATCGCCTGGCAGCATCTCCTGACTCAGCCTTCTTCCACCCAGCATTCTCCTCTCCCCTTGTCCTGCCTGGTGATACCGACATGATATGAACACGCAACATGTGTGTGTGTGTGTGTGTGTGTGTGTGTAAGTGCAGGCATAAGCATGCCACAGCATATGTGTAGAGGTCAGAGGACAACTTTGGGCATCAGCCCTTGACTTTCTACCTTGTTTTAGCCAGGGTCTCTGGTTGTTTGCCACTGCATATGCCACGCTAGCCAGACCACAGGCTCCCAGAGCCTCCCCGGGCTCTGTCTCCCACCTAGCTGCAGAAGTGCTTGGATTACAGATTTCTGCTACTGCATCTGGCTTTGTGGAGGGTCTACGGATTGAATTTAGGTCATGTCTGCTTACTAAACCATCTCCCCAGCACCCTCACATTATATTTTTTAAAGTTCCAAATGGATTATATACTTAAAGAAAAAAACAATAGACTTTAGAAGAAAGTAAAAAAAAAACAAAAAAACTTTAAGACTTCAAAATAGGAAAATATTTCGAGAAGAGGACACAGAAAATGCTAACGTAACAAAAAAGGTTCCTGTGGTGGTATTGTGTTCCCCAAAACATTGTGCACCCTAATAAACTTATCTGGGGTCAGAGAACAGAACAGCCACTAGATATAGAGGCCAGAAAATGGTGGCATACACGCCTTTAATCCTAGCATTCCAGAGGCAGAGATCCACCTGGATCTCTGTGAGTTCAAGGCCACACTGGAAACAGCCAGGCATGTTGACACACTCCTTTAATCCCAGGAAGTGATGGCAGGAAACAGAAAGGTATTTAAGGTATGAGGAGCAGGAACTAGAGCTTGGTTAAGCTTTTAGGCTTTTGAGCAACAGTTCAGCTGAGATCCATTTTGATGAGGACTCAGAGGTTTCCAGTCTGAGGAAACAGGATCAGGTGAGGAACTGGTGAGGTGAGGTGGCTGTGGCTTGCTCTGCTTCTCTGATCTTCCAGCATTCACCCCAATAACTCGCCTCAGGTTTGACTTTATTAAAAAGACCTTTAAGATTCGTGCTGCAGGTTCCTGTGGTAGCATCGTCAACACTGTCATTTTTAAGGTTGATGGTATGTAAACACATGTCCCTTTTATTCAGTTTCATTTCATATGCTCCTGTTTCATACTGGCCAAATATTACATGGTAACACATTTAACTACACAAAAAAATGCATATTAATCAGAGCAGAAAAGTCAGTACTTTTAGTAATCTTAGGAAAATTAAGCCCAAATTTTTCAGAATTCTATGCTTATTTGTGAATTATGCTTTAAAGCAGGACTAGGGCAGGAGAGATGGCTCAGAGGTTAAGAGCATTGGCAGCAGCTCTTCCAGAGGTCCTGAGTTCAATTCCCAGCACCCACATGGCAGCTCACAGCTGTCTACAGCTCCAGTTCCAGGGTGTCTGACACCCTCACACGGACATATGCAAGCAAAACACCAATGTACATAAAATGAAAATAAATCATTAAAAAAAACCTTAAAAAAAAAAAGCAGGACTAGGGCTGGAGAGATGGCTCCATGGATAAAGATGCTTGGCATGCAAGCCTGATGACCTGAGTTCAGATCCCATGCTGGAAGGAAAGAGTCCAGCCTGAGTTGTTCTCTGACCTCCACAAAATCTAGAGTCTGCATATGACAGAAAATGATAGGACTTCCATAGCCTTTTTTTCCTCTGTTAGTGTGTGTGTGTGTGTGTGTGTGTGTGTGTGTGTGTGTGTGTGCGCGCGCGTGTGTGACACAAAAGCAGAAGGAGGGCCATTTGGGAAGAATAAGGGGACCATTTGGTGAAGGGAGAAGGTAACGGAGGGTTGAATATGGACAGAGCACATAACTTATGAAAATATCATAATGAAATATATCACTTTGTATGATTAATATACAATACTTTTAAAACATAACTAACACTGTACACAAACATGAGAAAAATCTAGGTAAGCTTTAAAACTCATTACCAAAAGCTTGACCCATGAAAGAGAAACTTGGTAATTTAGACTGTACTAAAATCTACAACTTCTCTGTAGCAGATAATATTATCAGAATGAAAAACAGGCCACTGAGTATAAAAACAATATTTGCAAAATACACATATATAAAGGACACTCAATATATACACAGAAGCCTTCAAATTGATCAATATAAAAACAATCCCATTTGAAAATGGACAAAGGATGGCACTGGAGCAATGGCTCAGTGGTTAAGAACATTGGCTGTTGTTCCAGAGGACACAGGTTCAATTCCCAGCACCCACATGGCAGCTCATAACCAGGGGATCCGACACCTTCACACAGACAGACATGCAGGGAAAACACCAATGCACATAAAATAAATAGAAATAAATCATTTTTCAAAAAGAAAGAAAAGAAGCAAAGGAAGAGTGGAGATGGCCAATAAGCACATGAAAATGTAAAGGAATTGCAACTTACCATAACGGTAAGATGTCACTTGACACTTAGCGGTACAGCTCAAATTCAAAAGCAGACGATCCCAATAACAGATAAGGTGCCAAGCTACAGGAATGCATTCACTGCTGCAGAGATTGCAAAACTGTACAACCATTTTGAAAGACAGTTTGGCAATATCTTATAAAGCTAAACATAATCTTAACATATGATCTAGCAACTGTGCTCCTTGGTATTTACCCAACTAATTTGAAATTTTATGTCCACACAGAAAACCTACATGGGAATGCTTACAGCAACTTGACTCAAGACCAGCCAAACTACCGAGATGTGCCTTGATACTAAGTAAACAAGCAGGGGCATCCAGAGAACAGTCTAGTATTCAGAGAGCAAAAGAAGTATGTTATCACGACACAGAGAGGAGTGCTGAATGCAGATTCCTAAAAGAAGTCAGTCCAAAAAAAGGGCTACATAGTGTAGGATTTCAACCATATGGCAGGAAAAATGAGTATACAGGGCCTTAGGGGAAGGAAGCAGAGGCGGGGCACGGGGCTTTTCAAGCCTGTGAAATGATTCTATATGATAACACAATTGTGCTTACTTACCATTATGCACCTGCCAAAACTCATTCATCTTTAGAACACTAACAGTGGATACTGTCGGGCTTGGACTCACAGGCATCTAATCTCAAGCATACTTGGGAAAGTGAGGCAGGAGGATCTCAAGTTCAGGGTCTTCTGGGGTACTTAGTGAGATACTATCTCAAAATAAAAAGGGTAGAGGGCTGGCTTGCCTAGCCCATGTTAAGGACCAGGTTCAATCTCCAGTACTGAAAACAAAACACAGTAAAATGAACACATACCAAATGAGAAAAGAGTGAACCCTAGCGTGCACAAATGAAACAATTATTTAGGAGGCCAGGGCAACCCCTAAATAGAATGTACACTGTGATAAAACAATCTAATTGCATTATAGATTTATGAAGTGGCTGACACAGGGTCATTGCTGTGAGTTTGATGCTACCCTGTCTATAGAGTGGCACTCTGTCTAGACCCTCCACCACCAAAAAAAAAAAAAAAAAAGAAACTAAACCATAAATCAGTCAATGTCCTGAAGAGAGGGAAGTAACACGTCACTTGGCAAATGAGCAGACTTTAACACTAATGGCAAACAACCAACATGTAATCTCTGTGCTCTTTAGGGGAAAGTTGTTTCCCTGGGCCTGTGAGTTAGCAATCCTGCAATGACTTTACATGTACTTAAATAACTTAAAGAAGTATTAGTTAAACAACTCAGTTAAGTGAAAAGCAGATGGTCGGAGTCAGGTTTCAGCTACAGTGGGAGTTTACAGATAACCAAGGAAAAGAAGTTAGAATGATCTATAGGGTGATGTATTAAAAATCAGCATGAGCTCATTAAGCATAAATATAGGCATTATATGTAGAAATAGTCACACTTACACGTAAGTGTGCAGGTTGATATGCACACATACATTTCCTTGTTATATCCAAATGAAAAGATGTAGAAGCAGTGAAATTCCAGTGAGAATGAGCAAATCCAGTGGCCGGGTGGTAGGTGTTGGTTTCTAATACTATTCTTCACTCAATGAAACCAGACTAATTTTTGAGAATTGGCTATTTCTAGGACTGGAGAAGGAAACAGACAATATGAACTTATAATGTATTGTCATGCCAGAAAGCAAAGAAATGCTTAAAATAAAAATCTACAACGATGGGGGCATGCCAAAGGGACACAGAAGCTCCCAGTGTTTACAGCGCAAACACTTGCAGCAACAAAATAAAGTAGTGCTCATATCTGTGAATCCAAACTCGGATAAATGACAAAATAAAGTAGTGCTCATATCTGTGAATCCAAACTCGGATAAATGACAAAATAAAGTAGTGCTCATATCTGTGAATCCAAACTCGGATAAATGACAAAATAAAGTAGTGCTCATATCTGTGAATCCAAACTCGGACAAATGACAAAATAAACGAGTCCTGATTTCAGAAGTTACTTCTACAGAAGAAATCTGAATCAGGTATGTAAGTACTCTCTCCTCCAGGTAGGATAGCATAAATTCTCACTTCGTAAGTGTGGCCGCGTATAGGGACTTCTAATAAGTACTGGGGCGGGGGGAGTTTTACAGTGGAGACGCCTGACAAATCTTACCTTGATGAATGGATACATGGCCTTGGCATGACATGATGAGGGGGACAGTTTACCTTGGCTGTCTTTCTCTCCCACCCCAACATTTAATCACAGTCTAATAACAGACAAATCCCAGTAGCAAGACATCAAAGAATGTCTATGAAGCCGTCACCGCCAAGAGAATCCAGGACACGATATCTGAATGTAAGATGGTCCTGAGGATAGATTTCTGAAACACAAAACAGATACTAGGCAAAACCCAAGAAATCTGAATAAAGGATGGACTTTAGTTAATATCTTGCACTAATAGTGGTTCGTTGATTGTACCAAATGTCATAAGCTAACATGTTAGTAACAAAAGAAATCAATTATAGGGCACATGAGAACTCTGCATTATCTTTCCAAGTTTTCTAAAAGCATGAGAATGTTCTAATAATCAGTCTACCTTCCTATCCATGCCCCAGGAAAGATAATTCACCTAGTCATTCTAAGGATTTGGGGGCAGTAATTATCCCCTCAATGAGATTATGTACTTCTTCCCAGAAGTCCTTCCTCCATTCAGTCTCTTGCAAATCTTCCATTATGTAGCACGGAGGCAAGAAAAGCATAACCTTGCTCTTTTGTTTGGTTTTCAAGACAGGGTTTCAGCCCTGCCTGTCCTGGGACTCACTCTGTAGTCCAGGCTGGCCTCGAACTCACAGAGATCTGCCTGCCTCTGCCTGCTGAGTGCTGGGATTAAAGGCATACGCCACCACAGTCGGGAAGTTTTGCCTTTTTTTTTTATCTTTCTGTCTCTTTTGGATACTAGCCAAAGCCTTGAATGCTTTGCAGACGCTCTGGGCTTCCTCACCATTTCTCTGAGAAGCCTCCTCCTCTTCTGCCTCTCCGCTGCTAACATGTTGACCCTGTGCTGCTGGCTGGTCCTCATCACCGAACCCACCTGCTGTCTCTAAACACCACCCTCTTCCTGGCAGCTTGCCTGGTCCGTTGTTTTTCTGTTAAACTCTAATAACATTGTCATCAAGTGTCAAAAAAGGTCAAAGAACCAATTTGATTTTAGAAAAATGCCACTTTTCAAAAAGACAGACTAAAGGGACACTAATGAGTGCTAATCTGTGAACCTTGGGGAAGCAGCTATAAAAGCTATTTGAGAGAAGTGTGGAGAAATTGGGATGGAGAATGGTTCGTTCTTGTTTAGTTATGAGAGTGGCATCGGGCTCATATGGAGAAATAAACAACAGTGGCAAGAAAATGAGGAATGATGGCTCTAAATGGAGACCCTCAAGACTCATCACACTATTCTTTCACATTTCACAAGCTTCCAAATTCCAAAACAAAAATTCAGGAAAAGTATCAGTATGGTGTTAGATATGGGCAAAATGATAACTGGAGGTTATCTAGAAAAAGAAGCATGTCAAGATAATTAGGGGAAATCCTCAGAAGGAACAGTAAGGTTTGGACTAGAGATGCCAAGTATGAGAATATAGAGCTGGGGACATTGACCAGCGAGGTAGAGCACTTCTCTCTCATGCTCAAGGATTTGGGCTAGACCCCCAGGCCAACAAAAGGAAAAAAAGAAAGGAAATATATAGCAATTTTAAACAATTAGAATTTTTGTGTGGCTTTTTCCCCTCTAGAGACTGCAGAGTCCAGTGACGGGTCTGTGGACATTCAGTGTATGAAGATGGCTTTTCAATCAATGTGGAGAAAATAACAAACGGGGTTGGGATAACCAGTTAGCTACTTGGGTAAAAAGTATTCCTATCACCTAAATAAATTCCAAATGAACAAAAGATTTAAAGTATAAAAGCAAACAAACAAAACCCCCTTGGGCCAGTTTTGGTGGGACACACCTGTAATCTGAGCACTTTGGAAGCTGAGGCAGGATTGTGGTTAGTTCTAGGCCAGCCTGGGCTACATAATGCGTACAGATCAGCCAATACAACATAGAAAGATCTTATCTCAAAAAACAGACAAACAAACAAACAAACAAAACCCCTTTAAAGTGCTAGAGAAGTATATTCAATTCATTCATTCTTAAGTGTAAAAGCCTTTCTAGGCAAAGCAAATTCCCAGTAGCCACAAATAATGATAACTCTAACTACAAAACAAACAAAATTCAGGAAAACATCACTAAACAATTTTCTTAACTTACAAAAAGCTCAACTGAAAACAGAACACGACCACACACACAGTTCACTGAAAACCAAAAGATGAGAAAACGTGTTCCATCTCTTCTATCAAAATATATCAAACTGGCTGGGCAGTGGTGGGGCACACCTTTAATGCCAGCACTTGGGAGACAGAGGCAGGCAGATCTCTGTGAGTTCAAGGCCAGTTTGGTCTACAGAGTGAGATCCAGGACAGCCAGAGCTGTTATACAGAGAAACTGGGTCTCGAAAAATCAAATAAAAAATAAAAATTAAAAAAATGCATTAAATCTTCATTAAAATATAAGATTCCAATAATTCAATTTCAGAAGATCAAAAAACCAATTCATACCCAGTATTGGCATTGATCTGGTAAACATTTCCTCTCATACATTGTATGTGGAAGGACACTGGACCGTGATGTCTGAAGGTCAATTTGATAGTAGCTACTGAACTGAAAATGAAAAGCATCCTTTGATCCAGGAATTTATGGTAGCAATTAACCCCGTGGGCCTAATCTCATTAAATGCATGTATATATTTACTCCAATATGACCCAGTGAAATACTGAAAACAATCTAAAAATTCACCAGTTAGGAATATTAGTTGAAAAAATAACGAGGTGTTTCTGTATATATTGATACAGAAAGATCGTATAAAACACAAGAAATGAAACAAACAACATAGAAAAGCATAAACTGTCTAATTCCATTGATGTAAAATAATGAAGTATATGTTGGGTGGCAATTAAAGCTGGTTACCTCTGGAAACATACATATTAGAGAGGGAAGAAAAAGTTCTTTTTTTCTTTCAAAACACAGGGGACAAGTCTATTTATAATTACACAATGAACAAACATATCACACAAAACAAACGTGACATATGCACATTTCTAGCCATCTAGCTAATCTTTGAGAATATTCTGTTATTTAACAAAATGAAGTTTTTCATCATTCTAAAGCTGGCTTCGCTAACAAGGAGCTAATTTTTGTAATTTAAAATTTTTCATATAATATTTTTTGACTTTCTATATTACCTGGTCTTTTATTCCATGTGCATATATTATATTTTCCTTTCCTTCTTAAAAAAAAACACTTTGTCAGGTTATTTTGAAATATCCTACATGGACTTTCAAATTACTGTAGGTAACTGGCAAGTTTTATACATGGGACTTGCCTTTAGATTTTCATTAAACTTTTGATTTTTCCCTGGCATTCCAATCATGGTTTTTGTTTTTGTTTTTTTTGGTGGGGTCGGGGGCAGGATCTCACTACACAGCTCTGGACAGCTTGGGACTCACTTCGTAGATCAGTATTAAAGGTGTGTGCCGCCATACTCAGCTCAATCCAGGTTTTTTGACTATCATTTTAACTGTATGCTGTATTTGTGATGTGGTGATTACATGTTGCTGCTCAAGGACCATCTCCTGCACCCTGCAGGGCACTTGATTATCTAGAAGTGCCATTATACATTAGGAGTGCAAACGCAAAAGTCCATTAAGACTTTACATATCCAGGGCATGGTGGTGCACAGCTGGAGCACTTGGGAGGCAGGTGCAGGACAATTAGGAATTCAAGTCCAGCCTTGATTATATAGGTAGTTTGAGGCTAGTAAGGGCTAAATAAATGAAACACCATCTCAAATACGCATGTAACAACTAATTAAGGAAAAAGAGGCTGTGAATCTGAAAGACAGTGAGGGCTACATGGAAGGGGTTGGAAGGAGTAAAGGAAAGGGAAAATTATGTAATTATATTATAATCTCAAAAACTTGAGCCGGGTGGTGGTGGCGGCGCACGCCTGTAATCCCAGCACTTGGGAGGCAGAGACAGGTGGATCTTTGTGAGTTTGAGGCCAGCCTGGGCTACAGAGCTAGTCCAGGACAGGCTCCAAAGCTACAGAGAAACCCTGTCTCAAAAAAACAAACAAACAAAAAAAACCTAAAAAATATTTTTAAAGGAAGACTTTACATATATAATTAAAGTATGCATTCAGAAAACAGTATCATACTAAAAAAATACAATATCACAATATTAGTTCACGTTTTTCTGGAGACAGAGAAGCTGAAAAAATGAGATTAAAAGTTAAAAACAAAAAACCCAAATACCAAAACCAAGGTGAGACAATCACTTATTTATTGGACAGGGCAAGGTCATTTAAAGAGAGGGGAAACATATCCAAAAATGGGTTTATTGGTGTTACAGGCATCAAGGCTCACAAACAACAGTACTCAATACATCATGGAAACAGGTCACGTACAGCCAGGAAGATGCTGTCATGTCACTCAAAAGTATGCCACAAGTGCTTAGGAAGCAATCATTAGGGAGTAACTGTGCATACTTGTCACCAATTCACAATCTTTATTCCCTGCAGCTGAGCTATTAGCCCATAGGATTTGGCTAGTTCCCTGGTTATGAAGTGTGTTCCTGCGTTCTGGAGAACTGTGATTGTATGTCTCCTACTTTTTAATGTCACTGAAATCATGTCAGTATAGGCTTACCTAGCACTAGCTCACATCACTGTTTTTGAACTACCCTAGGCAGTAATGGACTATCGCCACAGTATTGTAAATAATATTCTGTACTGAACACACTTAGCACTGTTACAATGCACCCATATCTTATTAAGTTTTATAGTACCATATTTCAAGAAGATAGCAGAAATTCAATGAAGTCGATTTAAAAAAAAATTTGGGATGTTTACCTGGCCTGAGGTATACAAGCTGTCCGCAAAGGTGGACATATCTAAAATTTACTATGTCAATTATTTGCCAAAAAATTTAGCATTATTTTTAGCAGGATTTTCTTGGCTGGGTAGGCAAGAATAGATTTTAATATCCATTGTAGAAACTAAATAAATGTTAGAAGCAGTATTACAGAATGGATGTTCGGCTAGAAGGGAAACTATTCTATGTAACCAGATTAACTGAGTCGTCTGTCAGGTATTGGCTTT
The DNA here is from genome assembly GCF_949786415.1 of Peromyscus eremicus. Taxonomy (NCBI): domain Eukaryota; kingdom Metazoa; phylum Chordata; class Mammalia; order Rodentia; family Cricetidae; genus Peromyscus; species Peromyscus eremicus. The sequence continues at coordinate 115,081,202 of NC_081439.1, forward strand.
CCCTCTTTAAATCCATTCATCTATCAACTACTTTTTTTACTGTGATACTGTGGATGAACCTAAGGCCTTGCATATGCTAGCCAAGCATTCTACCAGATTAACAATCCCAGCCCCTCAAACACTTCCTCTCATTGTACTGGGCTCTGGGTTCTCAAGGTGAGTGTTCACTGCACATAGAAAACCATATTTAGGAATCTGGTCACAACGACTAAATATTGCATGAATTCATTTTTAGTAAATGATCAGATTATACATATGTAGACTATTAGTTCCCTAGGACCTAGGTGGGACACACTGGGAGGAAATCAGAGGTGACTACTAAAGAATACAGGGCTTCTTTAGGGGTAGTAAAATGGCCTAGATTTATCATGTAGTTGCACAATTTTGCAATTATATTAAAAGTTACTTAATTGTATACTTTTAAATTTGTATAACTTCTTTAAAGGTAAGGTCTCATAGTGTATCTCAATCTGGCCTTGAGTTGTGTGACAACTTTCCTGCCTTGGCCTCCTGAGTGTTAGGATTACAGGCGTGAGCCGCATCTGGCAACTATGCCCTTTAAAAGAATGAAATTACAAAGCATGTAGATTAATTCTCAGTTAACATTATTATGAAAACACATTAAGAAGGAAGACAGTCCCCAAAGAGAAGAAAATGAGAGGCTCTTCAATCAAGTACTCGTCAAGGAGAATGGGAGAAAGGCTTGATGTGCAGCATGCTTCCTGCATGCCATTTTCATTTCACTATCATCATGTTAGTTCTTAGATTCACTTTTTCTGGGGGGTTGGAATTAAGACAGGGATTCACTAAGATAGCCCAGATTTGCCCCAAACTGGTGATCCTCCTAAGTGCTAGGATTACATGCACATACCACCACACCTGGCTTGACTTCACATTTTTAGACTGTTTCTAAATTATTGTAGGCGATCAGTAGCTTTCTGAGTTGTTCTCATTAGAGAACAGTGTCAGTGCTACATAGACTTGGAAAAACAAAAGAATCACAATCCAATGCCAAGGGGCTGGGATGTAGCTCAGGTTGTAGAGTGCTTGCTTGGCATGCATAAGGCCCTGGGTTCAATCCCCAGGACCCAGAAAACCAGGTATAGTGGCAGCACCTATAATCTTAGCACTGGAGGTGGAGGCATAAGGATCATCCTTGGCTACATAGTGAGGTTGAGGCTAGCTCAGGTTATATGAAATCCTCTTTACAAACAAAAAACAAAAACAACGAAAACAAATCAATGACAAAATAATCTTGTCCTTTGAAGCTATGCATTACCAGGTAGAAAGGCTGAGGTTCATTCCTAATGAAAAAATGCCACCAAGTGTGAGAACATTTGGATAGCAAGACCCTGCCTGAAACAAACAAACAAAAAAGCTTCAGGTGGGTTTCCTATCAAAATCCGGAGTTATTCCCTTTACACCTATATAATTGAACAAAATTAATGTGCTGATGCTTGTGGAAAGCAATAGTCTCTACGAAGTAATGTTGAGCTTCTTAGTTTCCTAGCTAAAAAAGCTCCTCCAATTTTCCTAAGAGTAAAATGACTGTTTCTGAAAAACATTCAATGCTGTGTCCTTATGCTCACCTTCAGCACCATAGTGAAGATGGAAAACTCCAAGCCAGCTTGCAATCAGAAGCTACGAAGCAACTTCTTAAAGGACCTTAATTTTCTAAGAGAATTGAAATAGATTAGCTCCAAATATTTAGAACATATTTGGCCCAATTTCTTTGCATATGCCTTTAGATTAAGTGAGACATTTCCTTATTTTCACTAATTTACCAGTTTAGTACGAAATAAATAAGTCAACAGACTTTGAATGAGTGAAACTGGCTAATGACAATCAGTTTTCCTCAATCAATACTATTCTACACAGGCAAGATAATGAAGTCATAATTGTCTTTTTGGTCTACTTTCAACTAGTCTTACATTATATAATCAGTGAAAATTTTACAACAGAACAACAGGAGTAGTTTCACAGCAAGATGAACTTGTTAAATATATATGTCATGATAGAATTTCTGACACAGAAATTGCTCACTGCACACAGAATCTCAGAAGTGATGAAACGAGACAGCTAATGTTAGAAGGTATCTGGGAGTAGGGTCTGGAGAGAAACCATTGATAAAGTAAAAACTGGCAAGTATCCGTAAAAGCAGAGTCACTCTTTAGGGAACCTAAGAAAAACTGCAAAGTCACCATTTTGGTCTTCTTAAAGAAGTCGGTCTAATAAGAATTGAAGACCATTTGACTCTTGTGTTGCAAAATGCAGGTGTTACATGGTATTTTCAGGACTCCTAAAACCTGTAGTGCAAAAGAAAAGAAATCTACGAAAATAAATAATCACAAAAATCCCAACATTTTTCTGGGAAATGTGTTCAAAACAGTGACTTTTACAAAACATGGGAATTGTTTCAAATGAAAAAAAAAAAACCACTATACGAAACTTCAAAGACTCGTTTCACAGATAACTTATACACCATTTGATTTCAACAATGTACAAACAAGGGCCATAGATTATTGTAATTAGCTCTGAAATAGCAATATAAATACTGATGTTGGGGGGAGTGTTTGACACCCCAAACTCCAATACTCAATTCTGTGTCTGTCCTGTTATTTAATTTGTAAAAAGCTTAACGGCGCAGTGAGTCAAACTTTCGTAACTTCAATGACGTGTTAGAGGACAATGCATCGAGGTTTGAAGAATTTGTTGCATCCGAAGGCCGGAACAGTACTCGGCCACGATGATTAAATACATAAAAAGATGGGTGATTCCTTAAGGTATCAAATGTCCTTAAAGAGAAAAAAAAAGCACCAATTTTAAATAAACCTTTATAAAAGCACATTTGGAAAATAAGCAGGCTTCTAATTAAGTATGAATTTGCTGTGAATTATATTTTAAATAGGAATAAATCTGAGATTAGACTACAAATGGTAATCACATTGTATTGCATATTTTTACTCTACAAAGACTGTAAGAAACTTGGAAATGACCATAAAGTTTTCAGATTTTTTCTTCAGCCATTCATTCCTTCCAGGATGCCTATCAATGATAACAAATACTAGATGAACTTCAGTCATCTCTATAAATTTAACAGTAGCTTATGATAAATCATCTTTCAAATGCTAGCACACAAACTGTACCTCTGATTATTCTCCCTTGGCCCTAAGCCATAGACATTTCAAGGATTTGTTTTTCAAGTACAGTGAAAAATTCCTTTTGGCCTTCTGTATGTACTATTGGCCAAATTCAACTATTTTCCTGCCCCCTACTTGACGCCATTTGGTTTGGCTCTTTTCTTTCCTGGCCTCTTGCCTTCGAAGACTCTCCCAGTGAGATCTGTATCATCTAAAAAAGTCCATAAATGTTCTGAGATATGAGCTTTTAGTGTTTGCTTTTAAATATTATTTTCCTGAAAAGAACCAGAGAATCTTCCCTTTATGGAAAAAATCTCAAAGTTAGCCCCATTTAACCACCCAAATGGAAATAATGGGGGTGGGCTGGAGAGTTAGCTCAAGGGTTCAGAATGTATACTGTTCCTACAGAGCACCAGGATTTTGTTCTCAGCATCCATGCTGGGTGGGTGACTCATAACTTCCTTTAATTCCAGTTCCAGGTACATCCAATTCTCTCTGGCCTCCACGGGCACCTGCATGCACATAGTGCACATAAACTCATGCAGCCACATATACATAAATACAAAATAATCTTAAAATAAATTGAAATAATGAAGTAAATGGAGGGGAAGTAACTTCCTCCAGTGTAGAGATATTTACTGAAAATATTGTAAAGGGCTATTTTTATAGATAAAGAAGGTAGGGAAAGCCCAGAAATGGAATTGAACAAACTGAAGTAAAAATATGAGGCAGGCAAGCAAACAGAAAACAGGAGAAACATGCAGAATAATGATGGTATTAATCCAGAAAAACAGAAAAAGGGCTGAGGGTACTCCTTAGGTTCAAATGACAGAGGAAACAGAAAAGTCAGTTACTCTTCCAAATACTAAGCTGGGACAAGAGGATAAAAGAAAAAGAAGAAGGAAGACACAAGGAGGTAGAGAGGAGACAGGAGAGAAAAAGAGGGAAGGAACCTAGTTAATGCTTCTGAGCTATTATCTTTCTATGTACCTATTTTCATCTGTCTATCACATTCTAACGAACCAGTGATTTTAGGTCACTAGCAGGAACCACAATCTAATACCTTGTTTTTACTTTTCTCCTCTTAGGGTTTTGTTTTGTTTTGAAGCAGGGTCTTCCTATTTAACCTAGATTCTCTTGGAACTCACAATCCTGTTTCATCCTTGAGAGTGCTGGGCTTACAGGCATGTGCCCCTATACCTGGCTTTCAACTTCAACTTGTCCTGTGACACCAAATACTGACTTAGTACTTTTGCCTCATTACTCCTACATAATCAAACTACATAATCAAAAGATAAAAATGAAACCAACTTTTGTGTAGCTGAAATCATGCTGTAAATCATGTACAGAAAACAAATCTCTCTGAAGTTAAATGCTTCTGGAAAGGAACTTACTTATTCTTTAATTCTGAAGTGGCATCCATGTCTTTGAACTCCCCTGCGATATGAACTATGCCATAACAGGTAACTGCAAAGGCCAGAAGTGTCTGAAGAACTATCTGTGAGTATAAAGATGCAGATTAACAAACAGCATATAAACACTATTTGAAAAATTGACAATCTGCTTCCCCCAACCCCACCCCGCACTGTGCAAGTTCTAACAAGGATTCCTCAGTGCCACTTGCCAAGGAGTCACTTCTTGAAATGATTTACACTCAGACAATAAAATCTCTTAAGTACAATAACACTTTTGATGTTTTAGGAAGTGAACTTAGCAACACGCTCAGAGGAGCAAAGTCACCAAGTACTAACTGGTACCAAGCCACTTAGAACTCAAGTACCAAATAGTGTCTGCTTCCAAGAGCAACTAAAACTCTTCTTTGTTATTTTAGTACTGGTTAGTATCAGAGAGGGCACAAAGCATATGAGCAGAGTATAAAGAAAAACAATAAAAAGGTATCACGTACCTGCCAACCAACTAAACTTTCAACACTTGTCATTTTGAAACAGGGTCTCATTACATATCCCAAGTTGGCATTAAACTCACAATCCTCCTGCATTAGCTTTTCCAGATGCAGCAATTACAGGTATATGCCACCAAACCTGGCTTCTCAGAACTTTCCAAGTCCCTGTCCCATTATTTCCTTTCTTTCCTTCTTAAAGTTAACTATTGTACTGAATTGTGTATTAATCAGTTCCTTGCTGTTCTTGACAATTTTCCTTCTGTTTTTGAACAATTATGGAACCTCTAAAACACATTATGGTTTACTTTTACTCATTTCGAATCTCATTTAAATGCACTCAAATACATTCTTTTGAGTCTAGCTGTCTTCCCTCAACATTCTTTGTGAGATGCATCCCCACAGCAGCAGTCTATTCTTTTCGTTGTGTTTAGCACTTAACATATGAAAACACCATGATTTATTTCATTATTGCTGGGAATGTGGGGTGTTTCCTGTTATTTTTATAAGGCCAACATAAATATTTCTACATGTCTCCTGGTACACAGGAATGGAAATTCTGAGTACAGAGTATGTGTGTGTTCAGATTTATTACATAACACCAAACTGCTTTCCAAACAGGTTGTGCAAGCAACAATGCTTAATTTAATGTTTGAAATTAACCAACATGGGATTATGGGCCTCTTTTCTTAATTATGATTACATGAATTTTTAAAATTTGCCAATTGAGAATCCTAAGAAAGTTATTTTAAGTAGATATAAAAATGCATGTATGTTTGGATACATCTACCAAAAAGAAAAGGTGAGAGGAGGGTAAGTTAACAGCCATATATACCATAGCTTTAGTTAAAAACAGCTAGAGACATAAGTAACCACAAGCTAGTACTGTCTAAATTAAAACCCAACAACATCTGAAATGTTACTTTACATTGCAACCACCAATCTACCAGAGATTGTCTTGGTTTTTTCTTTTCCCCCCCCGGAGCTGAGGATCGAACCCAGGGCCTTGTGCTTGCTAGGCAAGCGCTCTACCACTGAGCTAAATCCCCATCCCATTTTTTATTTTTTATTAAGAGATTTTCTATTCATTTTACATACCTCTCCTCCCTCCTCCCACCCCCCAGTCTTCCCCCCAAGCCATCCCCCATTCCCATCTCCTCTAAGGCAAGGTCTCCCATGGGGGGTCAGCAGAGCCTGGTACATTCAGTTGAGACAGGTCCAAGCCCCTCCTCCCTGCACCAAGGCTGAGCAAAGTGTCCCACCATAGGCACTAGGCTCCAAAAAGCCAGCTCATGCACTAGGGATGGGTCCCATTCCCACTGCCTGGGGGCCCCCTAAACAGTTTAAGATAAACTTGTTGTTTTTCAAAACAGGGTCTCAGCTCAGTGTTGCTGAGGAAAACCTTGAACTTCTGAGCCTCCGGTTTCTACGTTCTAAGTGCTAGGATTATAGGCGTGTACCACCATGCCCAATTTATTGGGTATAGAGGATCAAACACAGGGATTTGTGTATGCCAGGCAAACACTGTACTGAATTACATTCCTAGCCCCAAGGAGATTGTGTTTCATATAACACAGCAAGAATGTGGTAAATCAATGAATTGTCATGAAAATATGTCCCAGAAAAATGATGTCCAAGGAAAACTATAAAGTAGGTGTGGTGGCACATACTTGTAATCTCAGCACTCAGGAGATGAAGGCAGCAGCAGAATCAAGAGTTTCAAGGCCATTTTTGGCTACATACAATTTCAGTGGTAGCCTAGGCCACACAGCCTCTGTCTCCAAAACAAAACAAAAACCAAAGCTAGCTAACTACAAGACTACATATATACTTAGTATTGGATAACGAATTTGGGGACTCTTCCCTGGTGAAGACTATTTCTCCTATTCTCAGCACTCCTTAGTTATCTGTGCATAATTGTCTAGTGTTGAGGCCCCATGGTCATCCCTTAAATCATACACATACAAGTAACATTATAGGAACTGAGCAGTTGTATTTATATATTTAAGAATATATACATATATACATATGTATGTAACACAATTTAAGAAATAGAGGCCAGGTATTTGAGTGTCATGGGAAAGGTTTGAGGGAGGAAAAGGGGAAATGATATATTTTAATTTCAAAAACAATTTTTAAAGTTCATATACACATACATAATGCTTTTATAAAGGATCTAGTTTCAACCTTATTTTGTTGTTTATTTCACATTTATTTATAGGGAGGAAACACAGGTGCCATAGCGTTAAGGATTCAAGTCAGAGACTTGCAGAAGTTGGTTCTCTCCTACTATGTGGATTCCAGGGATTAAAGCCAGATCATCAGGCTTAACAGCAAGTGCTTTTACCCACTGAAACATCTTCACCACTGAGACATCTCACCAGTTCCCAAAAGCTGTTTCAATTAGGTAAAACAAAGTACATGTACCTAAGACAACACTGTGTATACATAGGAAAAATAAGAACAAGCCTAAACCCTGATAGCCTTTAAACTATTACGAGTAAATGTGAAATTGCCAAGGAATTGGATCAGTTCTGTTGCTGCTATTGTTTTAATTTTGTGTGATTAGTTTATATTTTCCACACCTATTGTCTAATTCTGTTACAAAGAACTTAGTATTTTTCTAAGTTTAAATCTAATGGTAACACTAAATTATAAGTCAAGCGAGAACTAGGCATTAATTCAGGTTATAATCATTGATTCCTGTCTGTAAGTAAGTACTGTCAGCATTGCTTGTTTTTAAACTTCATTCTCAAAAGGAACTACTGGGCCAGTGAAATGGGTGAGTGGGTGAGGATGCTTGCCACCAAGCCTGATGACCTGAAATTTTTTTCCCTTGGTACCCACATGATGAAAGAGAATTGACTCCTGCTGTTTGTCTTTTGACCTACACACTTGTGCCGTAATAAAATATTTAAAAAGGAATTTTTATAAAAACTTGAGACAAATAACAATTTTAAAGGCCATTTTATACTGTGGATACAAAAACCTCTAGAAAGGCCCCCTATCTCCTTCTTTAGTTTTTGTTGTTTTGATAAAGGGTCTTACTCTGTAGTCCAGGTTGACCTCAAACTCACAACAATCCTCATGGCTCAATCTCCCAAGTGCTGTGATTATAGCTGTGAGCCACCACGGCTGATAAAAAGTTCTAATAGAAAATCTTTAAGATTTCAAAATCTTTAGATTTTATAGTGATAAAAGCAGGTAACATCTGGGCAAGGTAACACAAGTCTTTAGTCCTAGCATTCAGGAGGCAGAGGCAGGGGCAGAGGCAGAAGAAGATAGATCTCTGTGAGTTTGAGACCAGCTAGATCTACATAGCAAGTTCAAAGTCAGCGAGAGCTTCACAGTGAGACTCTAGCTCAAAAAAAGAAGCAGGTAACAGATGTCATATCATGCTTGAAAATGAAAAGAATAAAATAAAATAACATAAAATTACCACAAGCAAAGTGGTTGATTTTTAAATACGTATTTAATGGAATATAAACGACCAACTTACATCTATTGGTAGTGATTCATCTTCCTTTTCTGTTAGTCGCATATAAGAACGATCTATAAACCAGAAACATACCATTAAGGAAATTGTAGCCTGTTTTCCTTTCTTAAAATGCAAGAAAATCAATATACCAAAGAAGTGGCTGATTTACATGCTACATAAAGTAATGCTAATCCCAGATTCCTCAAAAACCTCTTCTAATGCAGTCAGCCTTATCTTTATGAATTAGTTTATGCCTGTCTTTATCACCTTAACTGAGTGACAGATGGCCAAGTATGAAACTGAAATAACTAAGCATAATTTTTCATCCATTAGTATAGAAAATCTAGAAATTCTCCAACTTTCTTTCACTAAGTGGTCAAAGAAGTCATAATTATTTAACAGTCAACAGGACTACAAACATCTTCATTGCTGAATGACCCTGCCATTGTACAGTGAAGCCAAAGTGAAAACTGGCATGGGAATGTTTCTCTTCAGTGTAGTGGTGTAATTGGAGTTTCGGGACACCAATTTCTGTCCCTGCTGCTACTTAATTCTGCTGCTGCCTTAACTTCAGGAGGCAACAAGGGTCTGAAGGATCAAGATTTGGAAACTAGTAACCCTGAGTCATACATAGCACCAGCTCTTCTATTTACTATAATTTACTGTACCTCACTTAAGACATCCTCAGCAACTCCAACATGTATTTCTATTGTAGAGTGTTAAAATGTGAAAGTGAGCAGAGTGTTTCTTAGACTCAAAGAGGATGTGAACTGATGCCACAATTTCACATGACACAACTAGTGTCAAAGGTAATGCCAGACTTTTGCCAGCATGAGCATTACAGAGATCTTGCTGCAGTTACAAATCCACAAGGCATTCGAATCACGTGAAAAATATAAAATCCAAAATCTTAATTCTAGATTAAGTAGGACAATTCATACTTCATAATATACTCTAGACTTAAAATACCCAAAATGTTTTAAGTGAATGTGGTATGACTCTGTTAAAAAGGTATGTTTCAGACACAGCATATTTGAATTCACAGAACTTATAATGGCAGGAGTAAAAACAAAACCAATCCAATATCAAAAGTAGTTTTGAATTAACCTTCCAATGTCCCACTTCTAGCTAGCTTTCTTGTTTGAATGAAGTCTAACATGGCACTTTAACACTAGCTAGGCATTTCTTCATTGTTGAAATGAGGACGTTGGACTTCAAGCAAGGGCCTTCTTTGCACCCTGACTGTATAATAGAGCCAAAGCTTACTTTGAAAATAACACAGTACTCCAGTGTATGCTAATCTCCTCCAGGACAGTGCTTCACAAACTAATGTGCATGTAAATCACCCAGGGATCTATTAAAATGAAGATCTGATTCCATAGGTCTGAGGTGGAGCCGGAGCGTCTACTAACAAGCTCCCAGGTGATGTCCATGACGCTGGCCTATTGACCACACGACGAGCAGCAAGGGTAAGACACTTTCTGCGGGTCCCACCAAATTACTACTCCCCATGAGCATTTACACACACACACACCTTTGCATATTCATATTATTTTACTGTAATTATTTCTTGTAATTATTTCTCCACTAGCCTAAGAACTCCCTTATGGCATCGCGGAACCTCTAGCATCTAAAAGCTGAAGTAACTTCAATCATTGATCTGAGAAAAAATTTAAAACCCACCATATAGCACGTTATCTTCTGCCCAAGGTCACACAGATTTAACAGTTAAGCAAAATTTTAACGACCAACCCTTTAATGTTACCGGTCCACTGCTCTTTCCCGTGTCACACTGCCTCCCTGAGGCAAATGGTCACTTAACTTCTCAGACTCTGCCTGGACAGCAGAGCGCCCAGGATGCTGTCGACCTGTCAGGAAGCCACAAGCATTCAAAGTTCTCAATGCCACACTTTGTCTGATCCGCTTTATGCTGGATCTGACATCTCGTGTCTTAAGTTCTGAGACAGACTCCTGCTCTGAATCCTTTCTCAAACATCAGCAACCTCTTCTAACCTTTCTGCAGTCTAGCTGTTCCACACCCCTCCAATTTTAAGCCTTCCACCGAGGACCCTGAACTGCTTTACTTAGTCACCCCAAACTATACGGTCTCTAACGGCTGTTCCTCCGGCACTGGGTCTGCTTTACTTAGTCACCCCAAACTATACGGTCTCTAACCGCTGTTCCTCCGGCACTGGGTCCGACAGTTCCTCAGGGGAGCGCCCCCACACAGCCCTAGGTGTCCTGCACGCGAGAAGTCCCCGTCCTTCATGCACTTACGCTGAGCAGCTGAAAAGGCAGCATGGGCTAGGGCAAAGAGGCCGACGCCTACAAGTCCTTTCCACAGCGATGGCGCCATGATTCGGAAGGAGCGGCAGCCCAACAAAAGGAGGCGAAGGGCGGTTCAGCTATTCCTCCTTTCACCGGCGGGCGTCCACGCGGCGCAGGAACATGACGTCACCAAAGCCCTGGGCGCGAAGTGCCGGGTGGCGCAAAACTCAGTGAGCCGTGAGAATGAGGAAAAAGGAATGCTGGGAAGAAGGAGAAAGCGACACGGAAAAAGGTCCTCAGGGCCTCCTTCGAGTCTGCGCAGTGCCGCTTCTCTCCAAGGGGCGGAGCTGAGCAGAGGGCGTGAAAGAATAGGCCCAGCGAGACCAATGGGGAGGCGCAGAAAAGTGCCAGCAAATAATCGCTGGACTTGGAGAAGGGGCGGGACTTACGGAAAGGCCCAGGAGGAGAAGAGGGTGGAGCTGGTGGCAAAGGCTGTGGGGGCAAGATTCAGAAGCCTAGCAGTTTGTATTTATAAGTTGGCTAGTTAGTTGATTTGGTTTTCTCTCGAACCCAAGTCCTTTGCTTTAATTAAGTCTTCCCTATGCTTCTGGCCTCGGACAACTGGTACTGAGGAAGGTTGCAAGGGAATTAGCTAGCGTGAGGAGGCAAATAAAGTGTGGAGTGTGGAGGGTGATAACTTGGGGGGCGGGGTTGGAGCCCTGAACGCTTGACTTGCAGGAAACGCTCAGAAAATTAATTTAGCTTCGTACTTTACCTTTCTTTGAGAAAAATCCACGCAAAAAGGAGTGTAGCAAAGCGGAACTGTTTTGTCGTGAAGAATGCTAGCCTGCATTAAGGAAAAAATAAATCAATAAAGGGATGTTTAAAACAATCTGATCAGGATCCAAATATAACCTCCTTTCTCCGTTTTTGTCTTCATCTCCTAAAATGTAGGCATTCAAAAGTGAAGTCTTCCCTTGATCTCTTTTTGCTCTGCTCTCTGTTGACAAGTTCATTAATTCGTTTCCACTTCAGACCAGCATAGATACTATAGTGATTTCAAATCAACAACTGTGTCTCAAATACCACTCCTTAGCTCCAGGTCAGCATTCCCAGCTACCAACTGCTGGATATTAATTTGCGTGTGAGTAGACCCCGTGGTACATGAAATTTATATGGCCAAACGTAGTTCACCCCATCAACTCTATACAAGTTACTTCAGTGCCCCTGCTGAGTGGCACAGCTTTGTAAACTGCGTATCACAAAATAAATGTAAAGTGTAATTACTGTTCTTTCCCATCGACCTCTAAAGAACTGTCATCTCAGTTGACTCACCAGTACCTGTTTACTGGTGCTCCTTATTATGCTTTTCAAATGTGAAGCATCCCCACTTGTGATCTCCTTAATCTACTCAAAACAGAGTATATCACCTTCTAAACTATATCGTTTATTTACCATGTTTGTTATGTTACTGTTGATTGCTGCCTCTCTTCCCATTCTGGAATGTGAGCTGCAAGAAGATAGATTTCTCTGTGCATAGAACATTGAGTTCCAAATAGTAGAAATTAAATGCATATTTGTTGAATGAAGGATGAATAAACGTTGGGAAAGAACTGAAAGTGATTTTATCACTGAAAAAAATCTTTACAAAGATTCCTTCTAGTACTTTGAATTAGGTTTTAAAAGATCTCTGTGGTCTTTTGATATACTTGGGTTGCTTCGCATCTGAAAAAATGGAAATTAAGACATCCAAGAGCCAACAGCATACTTCCTTAAACTTACCTGTATTGTTTTTGTTCTGGATCCCATACTCAAACATTATGTCAGTCATTACTGTTCTGTGGGCCCTCTTCACACAGTGCTTGATCAACATCAATTGCAATATCAAGTATTCCTTACAAAAGAAGAACTATCAATAAACATCACAATCAGAACGAACAAACAACTCATCACTGTTTAATTGGCAGGAAAATGCTTTTTTCTCAATGCTTGGGATGTTGCAAGATAGAAAATACAGTTTTTAAACAGACCAAAATTTTGTTTTAGCTTAGATAATGCTCATTAAAACTTTTCCAGGTGACCTAATAACAATTTATCTGAAGCAGAAAATTATTAAAAGGTTAGAGGGTTTTGAGAGGGAGAGAGGTGGGGAGGGGAGGGAGGAGACAGAGACTGACTCTCACTGTGTAGTCTCTGCGGGCCTCGGAATAATAATTGAAACTGTTGTGCCTTATCCACCTACCCAGTACTGGGGTTGCTGGCATGTAACACTAAGAACACTTTCTTAAAGTCTCTGAGTTCTGGGTCACTTCTGGGTTATGGAGAAATACGCCCACTGAGAAATCTGGTATTTGTATAAGCCACAAATGCATTTTCCTAGTCTTCAGAGAAGTGACTGAGCTCTAGAAAAAACATTTTGCTTTCTGTTAACTTAAGATACACTTGCATCTCTCCCCATCTCACTCTCTTCCATGCATTCACCTGGTTTTCTGTTTTCTACTCATAAACTGTTAAATCAAGTTCATGGGGTTTGTTTTGAAACAGGGCCGTGTTAGGATGCCCAAGCTGGCTTCAAACACTTGGGCACAAGTAGTCCTTTGGCCTTGCGTACCCCCAGAAACTGCAGGACTACAGATATATACCACCATGCCTGTGGAATGGCATTTCAATTTTCTGTAGAGTCCAACCTGAAGGGAGATCAAGGTGTTCTTAGTTAGAGAGAAATGGATCATACTAATAAGTAACTAGAATCCACTCAAACGTGGTTCTGCGGGTTGGAATTAGTCCCAGAGTACAAGATGCAACTAGTGATAGCACTGTTTTCCTGAGTTCTTAGAACAAAATCAAACTGCATAAAACACAGTATTTAAAATTCTAAGTAACTGCAGAAGTGCCTTGATTATTTCCCCCTCCAAAAACCCTCCCTACATGTGCCGTGGATTAATGATACAGATATTATTGGAAGTGAAGATAATAATAGCTAAAGCATTTATAGAGAAATGTTTCCCAGGTTAACGTGTTGACTAGAGAAAAGTGTTTCAGCATTGGACCTTAGCTTCATGCCAGCCAAGTTCTTAAATATCTTCATATGTTACTTGTGAACATTTCAGTCGCTCAAATATATTTCCCCTTTATCTACCATACTCTGACCTAGTGTGAAAATACACCTTTCCTGCAAATATGTTCCTATTACATATATATATATATGTGTGTGTGTGTGTGTGTGTGTGTGTGTGTGTGTGTGTGTGTGTATGTACTGAAAGGGCTGGTGAGATGGATTAGCAGGTAAGGGTACTTGCTGCCAAGCCTAATGACCTCAGTTAAACCCCCAGGACCTACATGGTGGCAGGGGAGAAAATGAATTCCTTAAAATTGAGTATGAGCAAATGTGCAAACACACACACACACACACACACACACACACACACTGAATTAAATAATTTTTTAATAACTTAATTTTATTTTAGTGATTTATTTATTTTGAGTACTTTTCTCTTTTTAAGAAATTTTTTATTCATTTTACATACCAACCACAGATCCCCCTCTCACCCCACCTCTCACTCCTCCCCAGCATTTCCCCTCACCCCCCATCCCCTCCTCCACAAGGGTAAGGCCTCCCATGGGGAGTCAACAAAGCCTGGTACATTCAGTTGAGGCAGGACCAAGCCCCTCCTAAATAATTTTTTTAAAAAAGAAGTTTCTTTAAGCTAATTATATTTAGAACAATATCTCTGGTAACATATTCTAGAATTCTTTTGCCTTCTAGACAAACTAACCTGCTTGGCTGCCCTGACTGTCTGTCCACCACACCCTCCTCCTTCCCTTTTTCCCTCTATCTTCCCCACTTCATGGACTTAATCAGCAAACAAGGAATTGCATAGTTCTTTCTCAGGTAAGGAATCAGATCAATAAAACAGCAGAAACTGAATCATTCAGACAGGCAGATCTTCCACAGATCCATATAGGTTTTACCTAACACATTCATCATGCAAAAAGTGCTTGTTCAGGTTCCCTAAAGACTTGTAACTAATCTGCCAGAAAATAATTCACACATTTTTTTAACAACAGCAAAAACCAGGGCAAAGCGGATCCCTTCGACACGTTTTACCCTTCAGCCAGGCAGATGTATAGCCCTTACCAGAGCTCAGGCCTCTCTACAGGCAGCTCCCGGTGGCCCCGGGCAGCTCCCTAGCTTCCAGAACTGGAATCCAGGTCCCTAGTTTGAGACTCTCCCTAGGAAACTAGCATTTTCAAAATTGATGTTGCATCCTCTTATTTTCTTCTTACAGACATAGTGTGTACTTGGAAGAAATTCAGACAAGAAACAATGAAACATGTATCTCAAATGATCTAAGTAACACCTTGGTATTTTGAGAATCCAATCTTAATAAGATTGTATTTACATGATTCATGGCTTTGAGATTTGTTTACTGAATTACTTATACTGCAATAGTTCTAGAGCATGTACTGGGGTAGGGTTTGGACCCTGGATTTTCCTTCTGTACGTCTGGGAGACTGAAGGAGTTGCTCATCTCTGTGTTTCAGTTCCCTCACCTGTAACTTGAGGATAACCACAGTGCTCATTCATAGGGGCCATGGTCAGGACTGAGTGTGATGATGCCTGTTAGGTGTGTAAGTCATCTCACACATTGTAAGTACTCAGTAAATGTTGACTGTCGTTTTTATTATTTAAAAAACATTTATTTTTACAATTTATATGTATGCATATCTGTGGGTGGTTATGTGCACATGAGTACAGGTGCCTACAGAGGCCAGAAGACCAGTGTCACCCCTTAGAGCTGGAGTTACAGGTGATTGTGAACTAGCTGCCTGATATGGGTGTTGGGAACTGAACTCAGGTTCTCTGGAAGAACAATGTATGTTCTGTAACTACAAAGCCGTATCTCCAGGCCTCAATTTTTTATTTATTGTTACTTTACTATTCCTGTGGATGTAGGCTCTTGAGGGAGGGTGGCTCTTGTGTGCCATGTGCACCACGGCACAGATGTGGAGATCAGAGCACAAGTTTGTGGAGTTGGTTCTCTCCTTGCATCTTTATGTGAGTTTTAGGGCTCAAACTCAGATCCTCATGATTATCCAGCAGATGCTTTCTTTACCTGCTGAACCATCTCTTAATCCTCATGATACTTTTTAATGTGTGTGTGTGTGTGTGTGTGTGTGTGTGTGTGTGTGTTCATGTGTATGAGTACAGATGAGTGCAGGTCAAAGTACAACCCCAGGTGTTGGTCCTCACTCTCTACCTTGTTTGATACAGGATCTTCTTGTTTGCTGCTGTGTACCCCAGACTAGTTAGCCCATGAGCTTCCAGATTCTCCATTCTCTGACTCCCCTCTTGCTGTAGGAATACTGGGATTACAGATGTGTGTTATCAAATCTAGCATTATGTATGTCCTGGGGATCCTAACTCAGATCTTCCTGAGTGTGCAGCAAGTGTCTTCCCCCACTGACTGAGCCATCTCCTTAGTTCCTGTTATTATTATTTGTTATTGATCCTTCTATTTTTCCAAACTAAAGAGATTCATTATCCCATCACTCTTTCCTAAAGCATCAGTTGCTTCTCCCCTTGATTTTTTTTTTTTTTTGAGACAAGGTCTCACTGTGTGGTTCTGGCTGGCCTAGACCCGCCTGCCTCTGCCTTTTGAGTGCTGACCCTTTGTTTTATATTTTAATTCTTATGACCATTTCTAGATTGAATACATCTCCCAGGGCTTTGTTGATGCATCTGCACAAAGTAGCCTAGGTTACTTGTATGAGCTTAATATGAGCATGCACTTCAAAGAGCCTCCCTAATGGCACTGAAAAAAATCTGGCTTTTTTTCACATTGGGATGATCATATGAGGTAATAAATTGTGTGGAAACTTTTGCATGTTTATACTGAATTCAAACGGGTAGCTGTTACCTCTGTTTGAGTTTAGGCATTCTGTTTGGATATAGGCATTCACTTCAATATTGCCTCAGGACTGAGCTCATGATACCCTCCCTTTCTTGTTGGGAAAAGTCAGGACCTTCCACAGCTTCAGTACTGAACATATAACTCCCAAACCTATTGCTGGTCCTGATATCATTCCTGAACTGTCAAGCTACGTTTCTAACTGCCTACTCCAATATCTGCAAGTGGATTTCCCACCACTTTCCTTTTTATTTGGGGGACAAGGTCTTATTGTCATTTATCCCTGGCTGGCCTGGAACTTGTTGCGTAACCCAGGTTAGCCTCAGACTGGTAATAATTCTTCTGCCCCAGCCTTCTGTGTGCTGGGATTATAGTCATGTGTCAGCATGCCTGGGTTCCCTCCGATTTCTTGCATCCAGCCTGTCCATAGCCAAGTTCAGCCTTATGACTTCCTGTTATTCCTGCTAACAGGTCTATGTTTTCTAATTATGCAGATTCAAAACCATGGAGTCCTTTTTCCATGGTTTTTTTTTTTTCCTTTTTGGCAGTGCTAGGGATCGAATCCAGGGCCTTGCAAATGCTGAGCACATGCACTGAGCTGCATCCTTAGCCATCTACATTGTAACAGTTTGCCACTTTTATTCCTACCTTACCCAGTAAATTAAGGTCCTATTACATTTTGGCACTAATTCTGTTTTATTTTTTCCCTATCTTTTTGGTAGGAGAATGTGGTTCTTTGAATAAGAAATGTTCCCCATAGGCCTGGGTATTTGAATTCTTGTTCCAAGTTGGTGGTGCTGTTTGGAGTGGTTTAGGTGGCGCAGCCTTGGTGGAAAAAGTATGAGTATGTCATTGGGGGCAGGCATTGAGATTATATAGTCCCGCCCAACTTCCAATGTGCCCTGTCTGCTTCATGCTTGCATTTGAAGATAAGAGCTCCCGGTCCCCTGCTCCTGCTGCCCTGCCTGCCACTTGCTGTTACGCCCCCCCCCCCCAGCATGGTGGGCTGTTATCTCTCTGAAACTATAAGCCAAAAGAAACTCTCTTTTCTTTAAGTTGTGTTCGGTCATGGTGTTTGTCACAATGACAGAAAAGGAACTAATACAGAGAGGGCGCAGAAGCTCAGTGTGTAACACAGGCTGGCCTCAAAATTATGTTGCTCCTGCCTCAGCCTTCTGAGGCCTGGAATTACAGGTGTGTGTCACCGTGGGAAGCTACTTTTCTAACCTCCTAGTTGGCCTCCCAGTACTCATCGTTTTGCATGTAATTTATTCCCTTTTCTGCTGCCAAACCTAAACTGGGGAGATTTTTTGATTGGGGAAATGAATGAGCTAAACATTTCAGTTGCATTATAGCTCTTCCGTTATGTGACTTCTACCAAACTTCTCCACCCTTCTCCCAGGACATGAATTAGTTAACCCACTGTTTATCAGGCACTTCCAGTGAACTAAAGATTGTGCTGAGCACGACTAAGCTTATCGGTGCTTTTCAGTTATCAAGTATTTACTGAGTACTTACTATGTACCTGGTATTGCAAAGCCCTCTTTCAGTTTATCCTTGAATTGAGTTTATGTTTCCATGGAAATTTAACGCCATCTGCAAACATGGGGATTTCCTTTGCACTCATTGAAATTCAAGAGACTCTTACTGGTGCATTGATAGGCTATGTGCTAGTGCATATATTTTACATTTTCTTTTGTATGCTTATGTGTACATGCGTGTGTGGGTGTGTGCCATGGTTCATGTGTGGAGGACACAGGACAATTTGCAGGGGTCAGTTTTATCCTTCCACCGTGTGAGGCAAGCTTACTGGCAGATATCTTTACCCACCAAATCATCTTTGTTAGGCCCAGAGTACTTTGGTTAAATTTTGTGCTAGGTGCTGGTGATACAGGACAAAGTAATATCTAATTCCTGCCTTGGAGGTGCTCATGACCTTAGAAAATGAATATGAAAGCTAGGATAGAGATTTGCTCAGGGGTTCAGGACCTTTAGGAAGAGGAGCCCCTAACTCAGTCTGTGGGCATCCTGGAACATTTGGTGACCTTTAATCTGAGTTTTGTCAGCCACATAGGGTTGTAGGTCTATTCAAGCAGAAGGAACACATGAAAAGCATATAGGATATATATATATATATATATATATATATATATATATATATATATATATATATATATGAAGCATTCATGGAACTTCAGAATATCTGGGGTAAAATATATCAGGGGAGAGCAGACTATAAGAGTGAAGAAACAGCCTGGAGCCACAGTCCTCCAAACATTATGTCCCGTGTTGAGGGGCCAGAACTAAAGTGGGTGGGGACACTGGAGGAGCTGGAGCAGGGGTGTAACATTAAAAGCAGAGTAGAGCTTCAGAAAGTGCTGTCTCATAGGAGTGTGGGGGAATGATTGACAGGGACTAAGGCAGAGGTCACACTTTTCCAACAAAGGCTCAGATAACAAATACCTTAGCCTTTGCAGGCCCCAAGGCCTCTTTCAAAGTTACCCAACTCTGCTCCTGTTACAGAAAAACAGCCATAAACAGTTAGCAAACAAATGACAACACTTTTTCCAATACTCCATCATGGATGAGCACTGCAATTTTGATTTCTGGTGATTGTCGCATCACAAAATACTCATTTGGGTTTTTTAAATTATTATTTTAAAATGTCAAAACTGTTCTTAGCTTCCAGTCATAAAAAGCAGATGGCAGGTTTCTTTTGGCCCTAAGGCTGTCTTCTGATCTTTTATAATCCCCACACTAGGGGATGTGATTCCAGGAAAGATAGAAATGCTTTTGAGAAGTTTGTCTCTCAAGCAAGAGGAGAAACAGGTACAGTAGTTATGGGGAAGCTTGAAGGGCGGACTGTCTGTCAGCAGATACCTGAACATGCTGACAGAGTAGCAGGGGACAGAAAAGGAGTCACTGAAGGGGTCGTGGGGGTGGGTGGTGGTTAGTTAGAGTTGCTTCCGGAAGAGGCAGAAAGGAAGTGATGGGATGAGCTAGATTGAGGAATATGTTTTCTCCTCCTCCTCCTCCTCCTCCTCCTCCTCCTCCTCCTTCTTCTTTTTTTTTGTTTTGTTTTTGAGACAGGGTTTCTCCGTGCAGTTTTGGTTCCTGTCCTGGATCTCTCTCTGTAGACCAGGCTGGCCTCGAACTCACAGAGATCCACCTGCCTCTGCCTCCCGAGTGCTGGGATTAAAGGCGTGTGCCACCACTGCCAGGCCTGGCAAGGAATACGTTTTCTAAAGGGGGAGGAACACCTTTTACATGAAGCTGAAGGGGAGGAAGGGTGGGAAGACATGAATGTGGTATTTAATCCATTGGAGGGCAGGAGCTTCCCAGAATGCTTTGAGTTTCTCAACAAAAACAGAAGCAAGGCTAGAACTCTGAATTGCCTATCTGATTACTGAAGTCCCTCACAGGTGGTGGCTGAGAGGAAGATAGAGAGAGCCTATAAACCAGACTTTCAAGTACTTTGGATGTGTAGGAGTGACCAGGAAGTGGTTAGATGTCGAAAACGAGGAAAGAGAAGGTCACAGCTTCCCATGAAGGGTGGAGGAGTAAGGGCTTTGAACAATAAGGAGGAAGCAAAGTGTCAGCTCCTTCAGGCTACATGATACATGGTGTGTATGTGCATGCCCATGAGCATGTGTGCAAACACACGCTGGCATATAGGACAGTAAGGTTGTGATGAAGTGAACTGCCTCCACTTGAAACAGCTTCAGAGGAATTAAATGGAGGGTATAAAGGACCATGAGAGGAGCCACTGAGGTGGGAGCTGGGACCAGGACTGGCAGGGGTGGCAACAGTGAAGAGAAATGGAGCTGGGAATGAGAAGTGGGAACAGTGTGTGTGAGAGAGAAGCACATTCTGAGGGGTGCCTAAGCCCCTGGGTTTGACTGGTGGAGTTAGAGCTGTGTAAATTCCTCCTGGAGCACTGCTACCTAGAGGCTACAGGTGGAGAGAGTATTGAGTTGCTGGGGCCATGGAAACTGTGGTGGTAGTCTGGGGCTGGAAGAGATTTGTTCACAGTGGTCGAGGGAACAAATCTGTGACTTTGATTTTAAAGTCACTCATCTGAAAGTGGTTTTGTGCGGAGACAAACCAGCTCACAGGAGGTGTCCTGGGTCACCCCGGTGAGGGGATGCTCCTGGCCTGGGTTTCCGGCCTGGGTTTCCTGCCTGTGTAATACGCGCAGCATGGTGTGAACAGGGAAGTGCAGCTAGACTGGAGCCAGGGGAAGGAGGCAGGTGGTCATGAAGTTCCTTGTGAGGTCACACAGGCCCAGCTACTGATAGGAGGGACTGGGCAGTTCCTGCGGGAAAAATTCCCGGCCGGCCTGTCAGACAGAACCAGCATTCCTCCAGAGTCGTTTTTCTTTCTCTGAAGTCTCACTCTCCTCACGGAGCTTGAAGAGTTCCTTAGTGAAGAGGCATTCACACTGGGGCTGCTTGTCACTGTTGTCGGGGTATACGAGGCCCTGAGATGAAAAGCTTTCAGGATGATACATTTGATATAAAGTGGTAGGGCTGGGATTGATCGTTAGCACCAATGATGTCATGTGGATACATATTCACAGGGGAAGAGTAAGCTCCTTTACAGGATATGCTCCATATATACTCAACAGGTAGAGATCTGAAGGTATGGTGACAGGCCAGTGTTTGAGACTTGTAGCTTATCCATGTAGAAGTGAAAGTCTAGAGAAAAAGAAGCCTAAATCACCTAAGGAGTGATCCCACAAGTATGGGGACTTTTTTTTTTTTTATTTTGGGGAGGTTCCCAAACACAGTTCAACTGTGGAGGTGAATTGTGAAAATCTTGCCTTGTGAGGTCCAGAGAAATACACAGAAATTACTCTGGGGGAAGGGCAGGAGATGACAGGTAGGAAGTCAAAGGAGAAAGAACAGGTGGCATTTTGTGGCG
Organism: Peromyscus eremicus; assembly: GCF_949786415.1. Taxonomy (NCBI): domain Eukaryota; kingdom Metazoa; phylum Chordata; class Mammalia; order Rodentia; family Cricetidae; genus Peromyscus; species Peromyscus eremicus. The sequence continues at coordinate 115,102,823 of NC_081439.1, forward strand.
ATACTGTGTTTCTCCAAAATATTGTGCACTCTAATAAACTTATCTGTGGTCAGAGAACAGAACAGCCACTAGATACAGAGGCCAGAAAATGGTGGCACACACACCTTTAATCCTAGCCTTCTGGAGGCAGAAATCTGTCTGGATCTCTGTGAGTTCAAGGCCACACTGGAAACAGCCAGGCATGTTGACTCACGCCTTTAATCCCAGGGAGTGATGGCAGAAGGCAGAAAGATATATAAGGCGGGAGGACCAGAAACTAGAAGCATTTGGCTGGTTAAGCTTTTAGGCTTCTAGCAACAGTTCAGCTGAGATCCATTCGGATATGAGGACACAGAGGCTTCCATTCTGAGGAAACAGGATCAGCCGAGGAACTGGCGAGGTGAGGAAGCTGTGGCTTGTTCTGCTTCTCTGATCTACCAGCATTCACCCCAATAACTGGCCTCAGGTTTGACTTTATTAATAACACCTTCTAAGACTCCTGCTACAGTATTTGCCTTAAAAGAGCAATCCAAAAGAACAACAGGAGAGGGAAACCACCAAAGGGCGGGAAATCTGAGCACAAACTTGGTTGACTATTCTTTGCAAGGTTGATGAAGTTATGTATCCATTCCTGATGCGGTAGATGGCATATATCAAGCTTTGACTGATAAAGAAAACCCAATTATACGGGTACACACATGATCCTTGCCTTTGTGTGAGTTCTTTTATGAACTCTTATAATGTTTTTTACCCCCAATAATGACAGAATAAGGGATTCTGATTTAAGTTACAGAGCTGGAGATTGAGGCCACTCCCAAGGGGCCAACTTCTTATCCTGTTAAGAGACACTGGGGGACGATATCCAGATGGGTTATGAAGATCGATTCCTGTCCCCTTCCCAGCTGTCAGAATAGAATCAAACTAAAGGGAGCGCAATCTGCATCTGATTACACTGGGCCCATGTTTATTCAGAGGAAAACAGTGGGTTAGATTCGATGTGTTTTCACGCTCGGACAAACCCAGAGCTCAAGGTGTGCCCGTAGGTGGGCAGATGGGCAAAGGAATGGGAACGCGCGGGCGGGAGCTGTGACGGTCCCTTTAAGAGTGGAGGCCCCCGCGGGGCGGTGCCTGCTCCGCCAGCTTGGCTGCAGCCCCGCCCCTTTCCCGTGAGCCCTCAGGGAGTGGTCCGACCGCGGGCGGCTGCGGGTGAGGAGAGGGGCGGGGGTGGGGGGTGGGGGGGAGACATGGCTGTGGCTCGGCGCGGCTGGCGGCTGGCGCCTGTTCGCCGTGGCGTCGGCCGGCCCCGGGCGCGTCCTCTTATGCGGCCCCTCTGGTTGCTCTTCGCAGTGAGCGTCTTTGGCTGGGCCGGGGCTTCGGACGGCTCCGGGGGAACGACAAGAGCCATGGACGAGGAGATCGTGTCCGAGAAGCAGGCGGAGGAGAGCCACCGGCAGGACAGCGCCAACCTGCTTATCTTCATCCTGCTGCTCACCCTCACCATTCTGACGATCTGGCTCTTCAAGCACCGCCGGGCCCGCTTCCTGCACGAAACCGGCCTTGCTATGATTTATGGCAAGTGTCTCGGACCCCTGTCCCCTCTCTGGCACTACCCCTTTCTCTGCCTGCTGGCTGCTTCTCCTCCTGCCCTAGTCCTGCTCGGCCTACACATTATGCTCCCCTTCTCATTCCATTTTCCACCTCGCCTTAAACCGTCCCCCCGTTTCTCTGCCTCACCCCCCTTTATTTCTGCTACGCCCCCCATTTTTCCTACCTCGTTCTCGGCCTCGCCTCCCCATTTTCTCTGGCTCTCCTCTCTGTTTTTGCCTCTGACCCCACCCCCTTTTTCCTCTGCACCCCTCTGCCCCTTCTCTGCCTACCAAGCTGGGGACCAGTAAGGGTGGGTGTTGAGGATGGGAACGGGAGTCGGTGCGGTGGCTGGGATGGGGCTTGGGGCGGGGGGAGGGGAAGACATCCTTGCAATCTATGTCTCTGGGGTGTCAGTTTGTTTAAGGGTCGTTGAAGCTGCAGTAGTAGCTGTACTGCCAGCATCTGGCATTCATTTGGAACCAGAGTCGACGTTTACTCATTGCCCAGCTTTTGCTATGCCTCCTTTCCAGATGCAAATGATAACCTTACTCCGGTGGAACCCACGCAAAAACCCGAAGTAGGCTACAGAAGGCTCAGGACGTTTTAAATGTCGTCCTCATTGATTATACTGTACTGTAATACCTGATACGGAGACCTAGGCTTGACCCTTAGGATTCAGGCTTAGGAAAGTGAGGACGAGTAAGAGTTAAGGTTCTTCCAGCAGCATGTTACATACCATATGATGAGAACAGTTCCGCCAAATAGTAATTAAGAATCTTCACGGTTATGCATACGGCTGACTTGCTGTTGCCGTGAGGTTATCGACCAACTGCTGTGTAAATGATTTTGGGTTTTGAGTCTCAGTGTGCTTTCTTTTGAGGTTATTTATCTGTGCGTGTGTTGGGGGGGGCAGACGATACACACACACACACACACACACACACACACACACACACAGAGAGAGAGAGAGAGAGAGAGAGAGAGAGAGAGAGAGAGAGAGAGAGAGCAAGAGAGAGAGAGCAAGAGAGAACAAGAGAACAAGAGAGCAAGAAAGGAAAATCAAACCGTGGGCTTAGAAGCATTTTGAGCCATGCTCCAGCCTTGTGAGGAGGAAAAGAAGATATTGCTGACGGTCTCCTATCTGCCTAGGAGGGTAGACAAACAATGTGCAGGACATGTGTGAAGATTATCTTCATTTGGTACACCTTGAATTGTTGAGGTTTGTTTCTAAGACTTGAAGATAGGTATAGGAAGGTTTGGCATTTTTTCCATGCAGCCCCCACCCCCTTCCAGTAAATCCAGACTTCTAGAATGTGCACGAATCTCAAGGGTAGCAATAAAAGGTAGTTGTGTGCCGTAAGAAAATGCATGGTCTCAGGCTTGTTTTTCATTTGTAAGGTAATAAATTCTAAGCATGAGGAATATCCCTGTTTACTAGGATGTCAAAAAATGTATTTCTTTTTCTTTCTTTTTTTTTTTTTTTGGTTTTTTGAGACAGGGTTTTTCTGTGTAACAGGCCTGGCTGTACTGGAACTCGCTTTGTAGACCAGGCTGGCCTCAAACTCACAGAGATCTGCCTGCCTCTGCCTCTGGAGTACTGGGATTAAAGGCTTGTGCCACCACTACCTGGCCAAAAATTGTATTTCATTTGTAGTGCCTCTTAAGGCTAATTGGTCATACAAGTTGTAAATTTTATCTGATTTCTCTGTGTTACAATGTGTGTGACTTGTTTACTATTTTCAACAAACATTTACTAATTAGTTTATTATTATATAGTATGTACAGAATCTATAGATGTGTAGGACCTTTAAGGAGTGTAAAGACATCATAAAAAGCATATAATGACATTTGAACTTTGATTAAATGCAAAATGAGTCATATAGTGTTAAAATAAGGAACTGATCTCAGATAATCTCTTTCCTATTGAGAGAGATGGTTTTATATAATACTTGATGGTACAAGGCTTTAGACCAGGGATTGACATTTTTTAAAGGGCTAGATAATAAAGATTGTTGATTTTAAGGGTCATGTATATTGCATTTTAATCTGTTTTTTTCTCTTTGCAAACTTAAAAAATGTAAAACAAACAAAACAAAACAGGGCCCAGAGAGATGAATCAATGGGATAAGAGCGCTGGCTGCTCTTGCAGAGACCCTGGTTTGGTTCCCAGCCCCCACATGGTGGCTCATAGCCATCTATAACACCAGTTCCAGGGGATCTGATACCCATTTCTGGACTGTGGGCAGTGCATACACATGCTGCACCAACATCCATGCAGGCAAAGCACGCATACACATAAAGTATCAATAAATATGTTTTAAAATTTAAATCTTTTTTTTTTTTTTTTGGTTTTTTCGAGACAGGGTTTCTCTGTGTAGCTTTGTGCCTTTCCTGGAACTCACTTGGTAGTCCAGGCTGGCCTCGAACTCACAGAGATCCGCCTGGCTCTGCCTCCCGAGTGCTGGGATTAAAGGCGTGCGCCACCACTACCCGGCTAAAATTTAAATCTTACAGTTTTTAAAAATAAAAAAACCTGTTCTCAGCTCTTGGGCCATGCAAAAACAGACTGAGGTCTAGAGCTACAAAGCCCTTGAGATTCAGCCCCAGATTTCTGTTTCCCTGTACCAGTAACGATGTGTAATCTTAGCAAAGCCCCACTCCTCTCTTATTCTTGTCTGTGTATTGGGAATAAATGCTGAGGAAAAGGTGTTTTTAGCCTAGTACTTGCCTCCCAAGTAAATGCTCAATAAACGCTAGCTGGCCTGTTACTGTTGCTGTTGCAGCTGCAGTCCTCTGAGGCTCGGAAAAGTTTTTAGAAGACACAAACAGTATTAAAACAAATTAAATAGGGACTTAGAATGACCTCGGAAATGTTTGTTCTTTGCTATCTGGTGTCATTAGCTTCCTTTAACTCATGGCTTGAAGTAGACAAAAAGGATTGTTGATGGATGGCCTTTCCTAAAGTTTCTAATATGAAAATGAATAGAGTGCCTTAGTAGTAATATTCTATGAAGGAACAGCAAGGGCATCACTTGAAAAAATATAAGGTGCAAGAGTGTTAGTCTGGGAGTCAACCTGGGATTGACTTGGAATTCCATAGCTTGTTCCAATTTCTCCTGAGAAATGGGAGCTATGGAATAAACAGGTCCCCAGCTCCAAAATCCAGCTCCAGATGAAGTGGGATTTGGTCAGTGTAGTTTGAATGTCTAGCAAACTCAAGTTTTCTAATCGCAGTTACTGCCATTTTATCTTCTTATGACTCTTGCACCATCCATCATAGCTGTTGTGCTACTGTGTATTTCTAAGATGGCTTACTTTGCAGTTTCATTTCTAGGTGAAAAGAGAATCTCTGTACATCTAAGCTTCAGCCTGATGGCCATCTAACTGTGATGTGGTTTTCACTATGTAACTTCTCTCAGAAAAGTGCTGTTTGTTTTTTGATTGACTGATAGAGATGGATCTTGCTATGTAGCTCAGGCTGGTCTTAAACTCATGGCAGTCTTGCCCCTGCCTCACTAGTGCTAGGATGACAGGCGTGCATCACCATGCCTACATGTTTATCTTTGTAAGAAGCAAGGGTAAAAAGCTTAAACCACAGCTGGGTGTGGTGCTGTACACCCATGATCACTAAACTCAGCAGTTTAACAAGTTGGAGGCTATCCTGGGCTGTGGAGTGAGACCCTATCTCAAAACAGTCAAACAAACAAAAAGCAGACTTAAGGCACTTATGTGATCAGTTTCTAGATTGTAATATGGATTAATAATTGCTCTAGTTAAAAACAGATTCTTAGCTAGGCGGTGGTGGCTCACACACACCTTTAATCCCAGCACTCAGGAGGCAGAGGCAGGTGGATAGCTATGAGTTTCAGGCTGGCCTGGTCTACAGAGTGAGTTCCAGGATAACCAGGGCTACACAGAGAAACACTGTCTCAAAAGACAAACAAACCAAACCAAAACAACAACAAAAACCCAGACTCTTATGTGGAGGTGCACAGTGGAGACCAGAGCTCAACATTGGGTGGCTTCCTCAGTCACTGTCCACCTTATTTTTTGAGATGGGTTTCTCACTGAACCTGGAGTTCAGGGGTTTACCTAGACTAGCTGGCCAGCACACCCCATGAATCTTCCTGTCTACCTCTGTAGCAGCAGGATTACAGATGCACTCTGCTGTAACCCAGTTTTTACATGGATCCTTGGGATCCAAATTCAGCCTCTTAGGCTTGCATGGCAAGCACATTGCCAACTGAGCCTTCTCCCCATCCCCTGCAAACACAGCATCAATGCACCCACGTGTTTGGTTCATTGGGCCAGCTTTCTTAAGAAGCTTAAGAGTGAGTCACTGTTAGTTGAAACTGTTGAGGTAGTTAATTAAGTCTGAAAAGTGATCACTCACTGCAGTGTGCTTACAAATAAGAAGCAAATGACAGAAAAATATTTGTTTTGCCTTAGGGAGTCTTGTTTAGTTAAGTCATAGGGTTAACTGTTGCTCTATCAGTAAACATTTGTTAAATGTCTGTGATATGTGGCATATGATGGGAGAGGCAGGTCAGTGCCACATTTCCTGCTCCCAAAGTGTGTACAATCTAATGACTTAGTAGCTAGTGTTTATTGAGCATTACAATATGCTAGAGTCTGTATTATTCACTTTTTAAGTAGCATCTCATTTAAATCTCATAGCAACTCTGTCATATGGGTACTGTTATCTTTCTCATTTTACAGATGAGGAAATTAGGGCTCAGAGAGGTTAAGATCTTCTTGATATCATATGTTTAGTCAGGATTCAAACAGTCTATCTGGTTTAATAGCCGCATTTTCTTTTTTCTTTTCTTTTTTTTCTTTTTTTTTGGTTTTTCGAGACAGGGTTTCTCTGTGTAGCTTTGCGCCTTTTCCTGGAACTCACTTGGTAGCCCAGGCTGGCCTTGAACTCACAGAGATCTGCCTGGCTCTGCCTCCCGAGTGCTGGGATTAAAGGCGTGCGCCACCACCGCCCGGCCAATAGCCGCATTTTCTTAGCCGGTAAATCACAACAGATGTCAGTAAAAGCTTTAACTTTCTTTGCTGTCTTGAAGTTCAATTAGCCATTGCCACAGAATTACAGTGTTCTCTTAAAAGATTTTTTTTTATGTATACGAGTGTTTTGTCTTCATGTATGTCTGTGCACACATACATGCATTGCCCTCAGAGGCTAAAGATAGTATCAAATCTCCTGGAGTTGGAGTTACAGATGATTGTGAGCTGCCAATGTAGGTGCTAGGAATCAAACCTGGGTCCTCTGCCTGAGAAGCCAATGCTCTTAAACTACTGAGCCACCTCTCCAGCCTTCTCTAGCAGCATTTTTGAAACAAGTTATTAATGTTTTTATGAACGCATGCACAGTTTTGCTAGGAGGCGCTGGACATTGAACACAGGACTTTACTCATGCTAGATAAGCATCCTGTCATTGAACTGTATTTTCAAGGTCCTCTTTTTACTTTTACCTTTGAGATAGGGTCTCACTGAATAGCGCTGCCTAGCCTCCAACTTGCCGTAATTCTTCCTCTGTCTCTTGAGTGCTGGGATTCCAGGACAAACACTTCTTTTGAAACTTTCTTGTTATTGATGAGTGTGTATGTTCGTATTCTGTGTTTGTGAGTGCAGGCACACATATGCCACGGTGCACGTTGGAGGTAGGAGGATAACCTCGTGGAGTCAGTTTTCCAGTGATTGGACTCAGGTCAGTAGCCTTGGGTGGCAAACGCTTTCAGCAGTTGCGCCATCTTGCTGTCCCCAACCACTTCTTGAGGTGTAGAAATATCTGTCCATTTTGGCTACACTTCATTCTTCAGTGGTACTACTTCCATATGTTTGAGCCCCGGGGTTCTCAGGTGACTGGGCTGGAATTCTGGAGAAAGCCTTGTTGCATTTTCTAGAGGAGCAGACACTAGGGGGCTGGGGGGTGCTGAGTTCCTTAAACCTGGGAGTGCTTTCAGCACAAGTGATCATGAATGCATGGGAGGGCTAGGCTTCTGTTTTATGAAAATATCTCTTGTCACCTGTGATTAATTTACATTTTGTAATATCAATATATTCTGTGCGGCCATATGTGTAGGATGCTAGATGTTTCTCCTTTATCTCCCAGACAAAGCACTCTTTTGTGACTGTCCTCTTCACTAGGAATTGTTTCAATTCCATGATTAGGATTTGACCTTTTACACAACTTGAATTTAGTTGATCTGTCAACTTTTTTTCAGAGGAATTCCAGTTTTCCATCTGCTGTAATGAAAGGATCTGTCTTGTTTCCAACACAAGTAATTGTTCTCCATGCTGTTGTTTTATTTTCCAAGGTGTGTGTTTTAAATCTGCCCAAGTGCTGGGCCTTGGCCGGGGCACCTGATGTTTCAGTGTGGGTTCAGACATGCAGGGGAACCAGTGGACACTCTTCCTTGCATTGGAAAGAATTTATGCTTCTGTTGTTAATATGTATAATAGCTAAACTGTGAGTTTTTATGTGTAAATGCAAAGGGATAACTTTTACTGAGCCCCTCGTTTCTAAGTCTTTTAGGATACGAGAGAACAAAGCTGTTTCTGTGAACTACATAAAGGGATTCTATGGATGCAGCCTTTCTTCCCTCCAAGGTTATGTCTATCAAGGATTGCTGATAAGCAGTCATGATAGTCTTCCTCCTCTCCCTGCCCCTGTCCCTGTCCCTTCTCCCTCACTCTCCCCTCTCATTCCGTTGCTCTGCCCCTTTCATCTTGTGGAGGTTAGTCTGGGCTCGAGATCCTTCTGCCTTACAGGTAAGCTCCACCACACCCAGTTGTTTTTGTACAACTGTTTTTTTTTTTTTTTATTAATGTGGTGCTGGGGTTTAAACTCAGGGCTTTGCACTTGATACTGCTCTTGCACCGAGATACACCCTACCAATCCAGAAGGTACAGGGGGGTTTTAAAGTGAATCTTCATTTCAGATCTGAACATTGGCCAAAATATTTTTTCAAATTGATATTTGCTGTTCAGCAGTTCATCATTGCTGCTTGCTTTAACAAGCACATGTGGTGTTCGTGAGTTAATTGTAAGGGCCTGTCATCTTTTCTCCCTCCCTGTTTCCTAGCAGCTACTGTCTTTACATCCCTGTTTCTATTGTTTTTTTTACTTAATTTTTTCACGCAATGTATTTTGATCGTATTTCCCTTTCCCTAACTCCTCCAAGATCCTCCCCACCTCCCCTCTCACTCCACTTCATGTTCCCGCTCACTCAGAATAAGAACAAAGGAAAAATCAAAACAAATACACAAAAACCCAGTAAGATAAAAAAAATAATGAAACAACCCCCCACCCCCCAGATGAAACATGGAGTCTGTTTTGTGTTGGTTAACTACTCCTGGGCATGGAGCCTGCCCTGGAGTGTGATTGATCTACCCAGTGACACTCCATTGGAGAAAACTGATTTTTCCTTTGCAAGCAGAGATCAATTGCAAATAGCTTCTTGGTCGGTGTGAGACTCGGTGTCCACTTCTCCTTCCCAGTGCTGGGATTCTGTCTGGTTTGAACTTGTGCAGGACTTGTACATGCTGTCACAGTCTCTGTGAGTTCATATGAGTATCAGTTAATTGTATATACAAGATGCTGTTTCCCTGGAGTCATCTGCCACCTCCAGCTCTTACAATCTTTCTGCCTCCTCTTCTGCTTAGCTCCTTGAGCCTTTAAGGGAGAGGTTTGATAGAGACATCCCATTTAATGCTCAATGTTCCAAAGTCTTTTACTCTCTTTGTTTGCGTTGTCCAGCTGTGGGTCTCAGTGTTAATTCTCATCTGATGCCAGAGGAAACCCTCTGAAGAGGCTGAGTGATAACAGTGATCCTCTATACATCCCCCTGATTCTGTTTCATTTCTTCTTACCCTGGTCAGGCTTCTCCCCCACTAAAACTGCCCTTACCAAGGCAACCTATACCTTCCTTCTTGCTAAGCCCAGAGGAGATTTCTCACTCCTTACTTATTTAACATTATTGTAGCATTTGATAGTTTTCATCATTTCCTCAAAAAAAAAAAAGAATATTTCTGCTTCTTCCTGAATTCTTAGCCACCACTTATTTCTTCCTATGCCTTTGGCTTTTCCTCCTTTAGAGTCATTATCAGTTCCTTGGTTCCTTTTGGACCTTCAGTGTTAGTTGTTAATGGATCAGACCCACGGCCCATATCTGTAGTCCTCTTCCCATAGTTCTTGCTCTCACATCATCATCTCATGTGTCTACCTAAACTTTACCAACTGTGACCAATAAGTTGAGGCTCTGTACTTGTGCTCTAGACCCCACATACTCAGTGTGCATTCTCCACAGGCAGATGAAACTCAGCATGTTTGAAACTAAACTGAGGGGGCTGGAGAGATGACCCAGCAGTTAATAGCACTTGCTCCTCTTCCAGAGGACCTTAGTTCCCAACACCATGTCAGGCATCTCACAACTGCTGATGCTACAGCTCCAGGGCACTCCACGCCTTCCTCTGGCCCCATGGACACCTGTGCATATGTGACAGACAGATGCACACATATAAATGAAAGTATTTTAAAAACTAACTTGGACTTTCACCCTTATAAATCCATTCCCTCTGTGTGTTCCCACTTCATTGAATGGCCTTGTTTTCCATCTGGATGCTCAGGCCAGTATAACCACCTCATTGCCAGTCCATTAAGGCTCCTCTAGTCTTTCATCTCATTTGCCCTAGCCTGTTCTACTTAGCCACGAAAGCTTTCTAAAATATGCTATCTTCTAACCACCCCCACTTCTGGCATTACTCTCTTAGATGAGGTCCAAAGCTCTTATTGTTTAATGATTGCAGCGTTCACCTAGACTGCCATTTTGACCCTCTCAAGTCTAGACCAACCTTTTAAAATAGAACACTAATGTCAAGCTCACACTCAGAACTCCTGAGTGATTTCTTTTTACTTCAGGGCAATGACGTCCGAAACCCCTTCTTCATACACCTTTTGTTGTTTATGATTCAGTTCCTGCAGATCTTGTGGACTTCACCTCTTGTCAGCTCCTAATGTAGCCACACTGAAACACCTTGTGATTCTCCTTATCAGCCATGTTCTGTTAGTCCTTGAGTAGATATATATTCTATTATACCTCTACCTGGTAATGATATTTAGTTACTTAGGTGACATCACTGTAAAACCCTCTAATGTTCCACTCCCTTAGATTTGGTTAAATATCTCTTCTGTATTTAGACCATCTTCTATATGTGTATATGTGTTGCATTACAATTGTTAATTTTTTTTTGCTAACTGGATTGAAAACTTTTTGAAATGGACAGTATTTTCCTCTGTGAACCCTGGGGATGTATCTAGCATAATTTAGCAATTTACATCTTAAATGAATGGGTGGCTAGTCAAAATAAAAGGCCATGGGAACGTAAAGTGTAGTTAGCACTATGACTCTTATCCTTACGGAAAGTTCCAGAAGTATAGGTTCAGTGTGTAGTTGAGGTATATACATATAATAAAATATTAATTTGCCATACAAATGAAGTTTTGATGTATTCTACAACAAAGGTGAATGTTCAAATATACTAAGTGAAAGAAGCCAGACACAAGAGGTCATACATTGTAGGATTCTGTTTATATGAATTGTCCACTATAGGCAAATCTATAGAGATGAACAAGTAGATCTTTGGCTTCCAAGGGCTGGAGCTAGAGAGACAGCTTTGTCATAAAGTACTTACTGCGAAAGCATGAGAACTTGAGTTTGGGTCCCCGGCACCCAAGTAAAAGCAGGCATGGTGACATGTGTCTTCAAGCACAGTTCTGAGGGAGGGCAGAAATAGGTCCCTGGAGCTCACTGGCCACCTAGTCTAGCCAAAATCAATGAGGTCTAGGCTCAGGGAAACACCCTGTCTCAAACAGTAGAACATTGACTGAGGAAGACACCCAATGTTAACCTTTAGCCTCTACTACACAGATGTCCATATATGTGCATGCATGGATGTGTGTACACATCTATACATACTCAAAGTTTTTAAAAGTTAAAAAGGACCAGAAAGCTAGAGTTTGGGGATAGGGGAGTAGGGAGTATTCTAATATTTTTGGAGTAGTGAAAATGTTCTGGAATTAGTGGTGATTGAGTTACACTTTGTGAATATACAATTTGTGAATATAGTAAAGACCACTGAATTGTATAATTCAGAAGAATAAGCTTTATAACATCAGAACTATTTCTCAGTAAAGCTGTCATTAAGCCTTGCAGTTTATCAGTACAGTTTGATAGAACCCAGAGGATTGTGTGTATCTGAATATGTGTAGGAGTAAAACCTGTATGCTGATCACATAGGATCAGAATCAGGACTTTTCTTTCATTTATTGATTCTGAGGTGAGTATTTTAAATTTTAATTCTGACCTTTCAGTAGTAGAAGAATTCAATCAATCTATAAATGGTGTATTTACTTTGCCATTTATTAAATATATATTATTTGGTCCCCTATGTGCGTGTGCTTTGGGAATAAACACAGGGAGCATATATGTTTACCTTGTTAATTGATGGATGGGGATTTTAGAAAAACACATTTTTTGTGGTCTTGGGCTTAAACCCAAGGAGTAGCACTAAAGAAACATATTGCTTTTTCCTTCTTGTTTGGAAATAGTGTTTCATGTAGATCAGGCTGTCCAGGAACGCACTATGTAGCCCAGGCAGGTCTTGAACCCAGTCTTTCCTTAGCCTCCTGAGTGCTAGGATTATACGTGTGCACCAAAAGTGTCAGCCTCAAAAAGTATACCTTTCCAGTATGACTGCATTGTCAGCCTGACACCCCATAGAGCATAATCTGTGTACAGATGATTTGAAGATACTTTCTCATTTAGTCACTTTCCTCATTGGTTATGTATGTGATGACTTAGAAATGTAGTGGCCTGTGCTGTTACTCTAGGGCACATTTTCCCTCCTGTCCCACAGATTACATGAAGCTTGGACTCTTAGACATGTGAATTCAGTAACACTTTAAACTGTAATAGCATTTGGTCTAAAAAATTGGTTCTGATCCTCCAGGGACTGTTATCAGAAGTTCTCTGTTCTTAATCCAGAGATGTGTGTTGCATACAGATAAGCAGTTTCTGTCTGCAAGAAGAGCTGAGGTGGTCCTTTCATTTCCAGGTCTTTTGGTGGGCCTTGTGCTTCGGTATGGCATTCATGTTCCCAGTGATGTGAATAATGTGACCCTGAGCTGTGAAGTGCAGTCAAGTCCAACTACCTTGCTGGTCAACGTCAGTGGAAAATTTTATGAGTATATGCTGAAAGGAGAGATTAGCTCACATGAACTCAACAATGTTCAGGATAATGAAATGCTTAGGAAGGTAAGTGTTTAGTTGAAGAGGATGTTTGCTTTTTTTAAAAAGGTATGTAAAAGCAACTAGATGAATTTTTAAAAAAAGAATGACCTATTTTGTTTTATTTATTTATTTATTTATTTACTTACTTACTTATTTGTTTATTTTTGAGGCAGAGTTTTACTTTGTGTGGTGCCATAGAACTTGCTACATAGACCAAGCTGACCTAGAACTTGTAGCAGTCAGTCCTACTGTCTCTGCCTCCTTGGAGTTACATGCATGCACTACCTACCTCTCTCAGCGTGTGCCACTATGCCTAGATGTAATTTTTTAATATTTAAAATAATAATTAATTGTAAAATGTAATAAAACCTGTTAATAAATATAATGCTGTTAGGAGATGGACCTATCTATGTTTTATTTTTCATGATTAAGGCCAAAATCTATAACTCTCTTTATTTTTCATTGTATGTATAATGGTTTTATAACTGACAGTGGTCAGGACCTGAGTTCAGAAGAATGCATAAGCATTTCTTCAATTTACAGATGTTCCTATTGCTTTCAGATGCATTAATACATTGAGTTCATTTAGTTCCTCCCATGGTCCCATCAATATTTCATTGAATTCTTTTGTGCCTTGCCTGTATTCTAGACAAGCATAATTTAACCTTTCTTTGATTCATAATCTAGCACAACTTCTGGGGCCCTAGTAAGAGCTTCAGGTATTGTACCATGCTTTCTATGGGAGGTTGGGTTGCAATCTCACTAGCTCTCCAGATTCCTGGGTGCTTGCCCGTGTTCCGCTCAATTTCTCCCCTGAAGCTGCTCAGTACCACTTCACACATTGCTCTGTGTTCACCCACCCTTTATCTCCTGTCTTTCAGTTAGCAGGACTTGATCTTTATAGTTGCTTGATTGTGTTCCTGTCTTAGGGTTTCTATTGCTGTGAAGAGACACCATGACCATGACAATTCTTAGAAAGGAAAACGTTTACTTAGGGCTGGCTTACAGTTCAGAAGTTTAGTCCATTATCATCATGGGGGAAGCATGGCAATGTGCAGGCAGACATGGTGCTGGAGAAGGAGCTGAGAGTTCTACATCAGGATGGGCAGGCAGCAAGAAAGGAGGGCCTGGCTTTAGCATCTCAGACTTCAAATCCCACCCCCAGTAACACACTTCCTCCAACAAAGCCACACCTACTTCAGCAAGGCTATACCTCCTAATAATGTCACTCCTTGTAAGCATAAAAGGGCCATTTCCTTTCAAATCACCACAGTTCCTATCTGTTATGGTTTTAAAAATTCCTACAAACTTAAAGTTTACTTTGCAGCCAGAGTACTTAGCAGCCATGGAAAAGTCCAGTCCTTAAAAATTCTAGGAAAGTAAGTTTTTTTGCATGGTTAAGTGTATAGCTGCATTGTGTTCATATCAATTCTACTGCAGCCTTCAAAACAGAAAGGGGCATCTGCGTTGTTAAAACAAGTAGGTTTTAAAATGAGTGGGCTGTGAGGACTGGAAATTTTGATTTGTATAGAAAGTTTTAACTCACTACAGTATTATGTTGTGTAGCTTTAAAGAGATCACCTGTGTAGCAACTCAGTTTCCTTTTGTCAACAGTAAGTGTAGCCCTGAATTCTGTTTCTGAATTTGGGTCTCTTTTATATAAAGCAAAAATACGTTTATCCTTTTTCTACTTTTTTTTTGAGATAGTGTTTCTCTGTAGCTTTGGAGCCTGTCCTAGATCTAGCTCTGTAGACCAGGCTGGCCTTGAACTCACAGAGATCCACCTGGCTCTGCCTCCCAAGTGCTGGGATTAAAGGCGTGCACCACCCCACCTCCCAGCTCTTTTTCCACTTTTTAAGATTTTTAAAATTTATTTTGTTTTGAGACAGAGTAATGCTATGTGGCCTTGGCTGGTCTATTACTAAGTAATTCAGGCTGACTTTGAGTTCACAGCAATTCTCCTGCCTCAGACCCTTCCCAAAATGCAGGGATCACAGGTGTGTATTATTTGTGTTCTGCTAAGAATTTTAATGTAATATTTTTGTATAGTTTCCATAGAAATGATATAACTGATTATTCCAGCATAGAGTAGGACAATAGTTATCCTGTAACACAAAATTTATTATGTGCCTAAAACATGGAAGTATTAGATTCCCTGTCTAGAATATTTACTTTTAAGTTAGCATATAAAATAATAGGTTTTATGTCATTTTCATCTTTTGTGTCATTATATTTGTCTCTAATTTGTCTCCCTTTCCTGTTGCCCTCTACACACACACACACACACACACACAAACACACACACACACACACACACAGAGTGAAGAGAAATATTACCGAATGGGAAAAGAATCTTTGTCAAGTGCACATCAGGATGTTAAAATCTAGGATATGCAAAGAAGCATAAGAAAAGTCTCTAAAATTACTGGATACAATCAGTAAATGTGCTAATAAACAGTTTATCAAAAGAAGAAATAAAATGGTCAATAAATAAAAAGTGTTCATCAGCAGACAAATGCAAATTTAAATCCTACAGGAAGTGTTTTGAAGCTGACATAGGAACATTCTTACTGTTAACCAGTTTAACCTCGACTCTTTTCCTTTTGCTAGTTTGATGACTTTTATTTCTGAAGGAAATAATCTCAAGGAATTCTGTATTTTAACAGGTTACTTTTGACCCTGAAGTCTTTTTCAACATACTGCTTCCTCCTATCATATTTTACGCAGGTTACAGTCTGAAAAGGGTAAGTGCTTTTGCATTTTCCTCTGCTTTGAGTAGCCTTAACTTTCCCGTGCTTTGATGGGTCTTAAATTTCCTATGCACTTCTTAGTACTTGGCACTTCAGAAACAGGTCATGTTTTCCAAGTTCTCCTTCCTTTTCTCCTTGTCTTTTTGAAATGTTGAAATTTATACCAGTACCTGAATGCTTGCTCTGACTGGCTTCTTCTAGAGAACGATGCTTTTAATATTAGCATAGTAAAGTGCAATAGAAAAAAATGTTCTTTGTCAATACTTGGTAGATATTCTAACAGAGCATAACTTCTTTTTTTTTTTTTTTTTTTTGTCAGAGACATTTCTTCCGGAACCTTGGGTCTATCTTAGCATATGCCTTTCTTGGAACAGCAATTTCTTGTTTCGTTATTGGGTAAGATTTGAAGCTTGAAATGTCTTTTAGCCTTCAGATTATAATTCTAAAAGAACAGCCTTTGACTTGCATTTGATTTATGTATTACTGTAATCTCAAATGTGTTTTAAGAACTTTTGTGGTACTTATTAGTAATAAGTTGTTTTACTTTTCCTTAAAGTATTAGCCATATTTAAATACCTGTTCATTCAATCCAGTATGAATCACAGAGTACTATAGTAGATTCCTTTTCTTGTTCTTCCTTTATTCTAACTTCTTTAGTAGTTGGCATTTTTATAATAGAGGAATGTGTTTATTGGACAGGTCCATAATGTATGGCTGTGTAACTCTGATGAAAGTGACTGGACAGCTCGCAGGAGATTTTTACTTTACAGATTGCTTGCTGTTTGGCGCCATTGTCTCAGCCACAGACCCAGGTACGTTTTAGCAATAGAGCTCCAGCCAAAGCACGTGTGGATGCTCTTTTGAGCTAGAGAGTCAGGATTAGGTTCTCCACTAGCACTGTTTTCCAGTTGTGGAGGAGTAAACAATTCTTTTTTTTTATTTTATTTTTTGATTTTTTTCGAGACAGGGTTTCTCCATGTAGCTTTGCTCCTTTCCTGGAACTCACTTGGTAGCCCAGGCTGGCCTCAAACTCACAGAAATCCACCTGGCTCTGCCTCCCAAGTGCTGGGATTAAAAGCGTGCGCCACCACTGCCCAGCCAATTCTTAATTCTTTTGGTTTAAGCACATATTTGGCTGTTTTACTTTATTACATTGGCCTATAACTGGTTCACAAATTGATGCTGCTCTGATGAGAGCTATTAAATATTTTGTTCAGAAATTTAAATGCTCTTTATACCCTAGTGATTGAATATAGCAAAAGAAAAGCTAGGTTGTAGTTTTTAAAATTGGTTGTATACTTCCTTTTGCATTTCTAGACAACCGTTTCTCTAAAAATCTTCTGTTTATATTCAGCTGTTGGCATTTTACAGTAAAAAAAAATTGAGTTTTTTGGGTTTTTTTTTTTTTTTTTTTTTTTGTTATTTGAGTTGAGATAGGGTCTCATGTATCCCAGACTGACAAGCTGGCCTCTAATTCACTAGGTAGTCAAGGATAATCTTGAGCTTCTGATCTTCAACTTGTCCTCATTTCCTGCTCACTGGGATTATTGGAGTGTGCCATCATGCCTGCTTTATGCAGAACTGGGGATCAAACACAGGGCTAGGTGCATCCTTGCCATGCACTCTACTGTTTTTGTTCTTTTAAGACAGGGCCTCCCTCACTGTAGCCTAGGCTGGCCTCGAACTCATGACACTTTCCTACCTTAGCATTGCACATGCTCTGATTGCAGGCATAAGCTACCATGCCTAACTAAGAAAAGTAGCTTTAAAATGGTTGCTATACGGTAGCTATGCTGATAGGGTAGTCTTTGGTATATTATTGAAGAATTTTTTTTATAAAATTGGCCTTATGGCTATGAAATTATTCTATTATTGACAAAGCTTGCTGCTTTGTGATTTCAGTGTGAAATCTCTAAGAATTTGTGTTAGTTAATAAATTTAATTGCTAATGAAGTTAAAAATTTTAAATGTATATTGGTAAACTAACAGCTATATTCAAATGAAGAATTTGTAGAAAATTTAGAATGAAATGGTCGGGGTAAACACCCAGAAATTATAAAGAGTTCAGTAAGCTCAACACTAAAGGAATAAGTAATCCAATCATTCTGTTGTTTGATGAACTGATAAGATACTCCTAAAAATGTACAAATGGCCAATAAATACGTTTTGAAAATGTTCAACACTTTTAGTCATTTGAAAAATGAAAATCTAAACTGCAGAGATTCCATCTCACCTCAATCAAGATGTCTGTCATCAAGGAAACAAATACAAACATATGTTGGTGAAGCCGTGGGATGGGGTGGAAGAACTCTTGCTGAATGGGGTAGCTTATGCCTGTAATTTTAGCATTTGAGAAGGTGAAGCAGGTGGATTACTGTGAGTGTCAGGATAGTTTGGCCTGCAGAGGAAGAGCCTCAAGAAAAGGGAAACTTAGACACTGTTGGTAGGAATGTAAATTAGTTTAACTATTATGAAAACCAGCATGGGAGTTCCTAAAAAATAAACAACCTAAAAATAAAACTACTATATGATCCAGATATATCACTCTTTCAGTATAAGGACTATAAATCAGCATACTGCAATGATACCTACATACCCATGCTTTACTATTCATAGTAGCATGCTATAGAATCAGCCTGGGTAGCCATCTACAAATAAGTGATAAAGTGTGATATATACACATAGATGCATACACATATACCATAGAGTTTTATTTTTCATAGAACACAGTTTTGTCATTTCCAGAAGAATGGATGGAACTGGAAATCATGTTAAGTGAAATAAACCAGACTAAAAAAGACAAATTTCACATATTTTCTTTCGCATGCAAAACAAGATTTAAAAAGAAAAAAACATGGGTGGAGAAGTGTGGGGGTTAGGAAGAGGGGAGGGAGGGGAAGCTTTGGTTAGGATGTGAAAACAAGAAAATATTTTTTAAAAAAAGAAAGAAAAAGAAAAACCATGTAAGTAGAAGAGGAACTATTTGGAAAGAGAGAAGGAACTGGCTTATTAGAGGGCAAGTAATGGTAGTGGGATGAATATTATCAATGCACATTATGTATATGAAAACATCATAGTGAAACCCATTAGTTTGTACAATTAACATGCAGTAATAAAAGTAAATGGGAAGAAATGCCAGCATAGGAACAGACTAAAGTTTTTTGCTCTTACTTCTTTGGTGTTGGGAGCCTTGCTCATGGTAGGCAAGTGCTTTCTTACTGACCTGTGTCTCTATCCCCTAGACTGAAGATTGAGAACCTGGGGTCAAAGTTTTCTTTGACTATTAGTTGGAATTTGGTAGAGGTTTGTTCTGTTTCAACTTTTGCCCTTGTGAGTTAATCATCTTCTTTGATTGTCATAGAGCACAATTGAAGCAAGTGTCCTAAGGTTATCTTTGAATTCCTTCCTTAACTCTGATAACACAGGGAATGACAGAAAGGAGAAAGATGTGTTCCATGCGCTATGAGAGATAATTCTAAAAGAATTACTCAGGGCTCGCTAGGCACAATGGTGTACATGCTTGTAATCTCAACACTTGGAAGTGGAGGCAGGAATTTAAAGGACTCATGGCCAGCCTGGGCTGTCTAGTGAGACTGTTTCAAAATGTATAACTAAAACACCAAATGAACAAACAAAAAGAGTTCCCAGAAAGCCATTTCGGAAAGCCATTTGTATAGCTTAATTTTTTTTTGTTTTGTGCTGAGCATAGATAGAAGAATGTAGGGACTGATGTACACTAGGCAAGAACTCCATGGCTGAGCTATATCCCCAGTCTTTTGGTGCTAATTAATTAATTATTTTTGTATTGGATATATGTGTGGTGCATGTGTTTGTGTGAGTATATGTATATGTGTGTGCATGTGTGTGAGTGTTTTCCTCTATCCCTTTCCACCTTAGTTTTTTTGAGACAGAATCTCTCACTGAGCCTGTAGCTCATCAATGTCTAGACTGGGTGGACAGTGAGCTCCAGGATCTGCCTGTCTCTCCCTCCCCAGCACTGGGATAATAGGCAAGCCTGTTATGTGCCTTTCCATGTGGGTGCAAGCCATCTCCCCGGCCCCTGTATTTTTGAATTTTGATACAGGGCCTTGCTAAGTCCCCAAGGTTGGCTTTTAACTTACTCTATAGCCCAGGCATTCCTTAAATTTGGCATCTTCCTGCCTCAGCCTCTGGAATATTTGGCACTACAAGTTTGTGCCACTCAGGTTTGCCTTAGTTTAACATTTTGTTTTGATTTCTTTTGTATGTAGTTCAAGGTGAGCTGATACTCATAGCCCAAGTTGGCCTCCAATTAATGGTAATCCTTCTGCCCCAGTCTTCCTAGTATTGAAATTATAGGGGTGAGCTACCACACCTAGTTGTAGCTTAACATTTTAAAAAACTGATATCATATTGCTTCTTTATAGATTGCGCTGAGCCTGTCCCTTATGTTTTTCAAGAAGCCAGTGGTCTCGGGTGCCTTTGTCTTTCAGTAGAAGCAGGCATCTTGACCTTTCTCACGATCGAGCTGGCAACATTACTTCAACCTTCTGGTTTTGTTTTAGTTGGAGCATTGCCTGACTTATCTCAAGCAATAATCTTTTGTTTATATAAAGTTTGACAGATTTCTTTTCTAGATTATGTAGGCACTTTCTCTAGTTCTATTATTTTGCATTATCTTTCTGGAAGTTTGAGCCATAGGTTCTCTATTCAAAATTTGACAGTATTTTTCCACTCTCCTTTTTCTCTCTTTGGGTAATCTTTATGACATCCTATTCTTGGGGATGGAGAGATGACTCAGCAGTTAAGAGCATTAACGGTTCTTCTGGAGGACCCAGGATCAATTCCCAGCACCAACATGGTGGCTCATAACTATCTAATTCTGGAGGATCCAATGCCCTCTTCTGGCTTCCATCTGTACCAGGAACTCACATGGTACACAGACATACATGCAAACAAGACACCTACACACATAAAATAAAACAATAAAATAATATCTCCCCAAATAATTTTTTCTTTAAAAGATTTAATTTTTTTCTTTGTTTTACATGTATGAGTGTTTTAGATGCATGAATATCTGTGTACCATGTGCATGCCTGGTGTTCGAGGAGGCCAGAAGAAGTTGTCAGGTCCCCTGGAACTAGAGTTAGAGACTACTTTGAGCCTCTACATGGGTGCTGGGAATTGAGCTCCAGGTCCCTGGAAGAAGAGCCAGTGTTCTTAACCACTGAGTCACTTCTGGCCCCCAGGTTTTCTTTGCTTTTCAGAATTTCATGCATGTATATGTAGAAATTTGACATATCTGCATGTTAATATGTCCGCTCTCGTGTTTTGCAATATAAATTATATCTTTTAAAACACAAGCTTTCTGTTTTTATGTTTCCTCTTTGAAAATGCTCTCGTTTCTGGCTGTATTAATTTTTCATATCTGCTTGGATTTATTTAATGGGTGAGCAATATGTGACCCAGCAATGAAAGTTACAGTGTAACTTATCAGTCTTATCTGATTTTCTAAAAATCTAATATAATTGCTTCCCCAAAAGAAGGGAGTGTTGTGTTTTCTATCCTTCTTACCCTGTAATATCCTGATAGTTGGCTTCTTCATCAGTTAAATATGGCAGCTGTTATTCTGGTCATAAATCTTATGCCAACCAATAAGCTAAAGGTGCATTTTCATTTCCTGAGGGCTTTACTAAACTTGGTATGGTTTCAATTTGCAAGTTAAGTAGAAGTGAGTTGTAAAGCTCCAAGGGAGAAGGGGTGTTTACAGAAAGAGATGCTTTTCATATTTTCTTCTTTATTAAAGATTAGGTGCTACTTAGTCTATAAAAATTCTGAATATACTCTTTATAGGAAATAAATGTACAAAACCAGACTCTTCAAATTTGCATGAAGACAGTAGGCCAACTCAGTCCTTCAAGATTATTTTCAGCTGTTTTTGAGAAAGGTGGTGTTGCATGTAGCCAATTAAGAACAAATAGTGTCAGAAAATTACTAAATCTTTAATTCAGTAAGAGAATGTTAGAAAGGAAAACATGAATTTCCAAATACCATCTAACAGCTGTTGAGGGACATATGCTGTGTTTGTGATGTCTCAGTATTCCTCTGATTCTTTCTATCTACTAGTGACTGTTCTTGCCATCTTCCATGAACTTCAAGTTGATGTTGAACTCTATGCTCTTCTCTTCGGCGAAAGTGTCCTCAATGATGCCGTTGCCATAGTGCTGTCCTCGTGAGTACCAATTTTCTTTTTATACTCGGAATGGTACATGCAAGGGTACTAGCTGCTGAAAGTCAGTTGTTGAGTAAAGTACATTATGACTAGAAATATTTGAAACAATGAGTCTTTTTTCCTTGCTCTGGCAGGAACATTCATTTTATAGATAACTTGGAAAAATGCATGGAAAAATGAAAGAAAAATTGATATATATTCTCATCATATCAAAATAATTCCTATAAAAATCCAGGACTGTTCCTTCTGCTTTTTTGTTTGCCATGCATTTATATAATAGTCATTTTAATGTCTGTAATTTTATTATTTGTTTTAACATTATAACACAAATACATTTTTACTTAGGTTTAAGTTTTGAATTCAAAACTGCACGAAAAGGTTTGTATATAAGTTCTGTTCTTTGCCAGGCAGTGGTAGCACACAGCTTTAATCCCAGCACTCAGGAGGCAGGAGCAGGTGGATCTCTGAGTTCAAGGCTAGCCTGGTCTACAGAGCTAGTTCTAGAACAGTGAAGGCTACACAAAAAAACTGTCTTGAAAAACCAAAAAAGGAAAAATAGAAAAGAAAAAAAGAGAAATTCTGTTCTTATGCGCTAATCCTTGTTTTCCTAGCTCCTGAGAACTGTTTAATAAAAAAAGTTTCTTTCATGTCTCACTGTTTCTTCAAATCCAGTCACAGATAGGGATATATTTTTATTTGCTTCTCATTTCTGTTTTTATTTTTAACTTTTGGCAGTTTTGGGGATTGAACCTGTAGCCTTGTGTGTGCTAGGTAAGTGCCCTAGCATTGAACTACATCCCCAGCCACTCAATTTTTATCTTGGAAGTAGCTTATACATAGGTATATTCTAGCTATATTTTCACATCAAAAGATTTGTTTATTCTTTGCAGCTTGTGGTATTCTCTGAACGGCATTGTAATTCTTTTTTCTCTCCCTCAGTCTTTTACCACTGGATATTTGAAAAACTTTCAGTCCTTTGCTTTCCCAAAGGAAGCTGCAGTGTTTAACCTAGAGCTTTCTTCAATTGGCATAGGCATAGGTATATGGTAGATTAAATTTCAGAAGTGACTGAGATTTGTGGTTGCTTTAAAGGACAAATGCAATTTTAGTTTTATTTAATATTGGCAAGTTGCCAGTCAAAGGATTGTATCATTTTATACTTGAACCACCATGATATGAGACAATCTTTCCTCAGCGCTTCCCCAGTAAACTATTATTCTAGATTTTATATTTTTGCCAGCTTGATAATTGAGAAACTATATTGTAGTTCAATTCATTTTTCTTACTTACCATAATCACCTGAGAAATGTTCTTATCTTAGATGTGTTAAATGTACTTTTCTTGATGATAATTGTTGAATGAGCAATGCCTTTTATCTAAGTATAGAAATTGCTGTACGTGTTGTTACAAGGTGTTTGCAGGTAGAAGATGTTCTGTACCCCTGAGGAACTCACTCTTAACTAAGGACATATGCAATCATATGGGCAACTACCTTCACCTTATGCTAAAACTTGCCATGAGCAAGAAGAAGAAAAAGCCCTTTACATTTTCTCATTAATTTAATTTCTCTCCTTAACTTCTACTTTGTTAGTTATACAAGAGTCATAAGTCACGGATTCTGTTTTGCACAGCCCGACTACCACTGTTGCCTTACTGTGCAATGAGAAATTACCCTTTCAGAAATAAAACACTAACCCCTTCAATGATGTGGATAGCAATATTTTAAAGTTCAAATCCCTTTCTGTGAATGCTCTATGTTTAAGTGTTGCTTCCTTCCTTGCTGTATCTGTTGCCAGAATTTTTTATAACTAAATTAAGAAATGAAACCTAATGGCTATAACTAATATTGATGCTGATGCTAAATGTGAGTACCTTCAATGATGATAGGTACAAAATAAAAGTTGTATACTGTATAAAAGGAGGAATAGATGGATAGTGTAATTTTAATTTATGTATTTCAGAAACATGACATGATAAAGATCATTGAAGCTTCTAGTGTATATAAGTACACGAGACTCTCAGTCCTAAGTGCTACTCCAGACAATTATTTTACTGTTTAATCATCTACTGATAAGCATTCCTTTCTTTTTGCTCTAATGAGTTGAGTCCAAAAATAATCTTTGTTCTGTTCTGTTCCTATCTTAAACTGTTGTTTTCTGTGCCTTACATTTTCCATCAATGAAGTAACCCATTTCTGTAACTTTAGCATATGACCAGTGTTAAGAAAAACGCATACATCGAAAACATTTGTGTTTTAGTGATGAAGAAATATGTTCAAAAGAAAAAGCTTTTCCATGGATGTTCTTACAAAGGGCCATACTCCTCCTATTGCAGCCTTTCTCAAATTGGGTTCTGTGAGTGAATGAAGCCTTCTAGAAAACAATTTGAATGATTTCTTTCTCTTAAGGATAATACATAGCTAGTACCTTCCTGAATTGTTAACTCATGCCATCTCTGCTGCAGCCTTCACGGGAGGTACCATTATAACAGGGGAGCTGTGAGCTATAGATGTGTCGATGGAGCTGAGCAAACGAGTTCCTGCCCCCAAATGAGAGGAAAGCACTTGTGTTGCCTGGCCATGGGAAGTTACTAGAGGGAGGTATTCAGTGGTATATTGACACTCACTTTGCATTCACCTTTGATGTGTTTCAAAGGGTGTTAAGTATATTCTACTTGTATTGCATCCCCTTAGTTTAGTAATTGCTGTTTATATTCTATAAGGCAATTTTGTATGGAGAGAATGCCTTTCTGAGTGAATTGTTTAGCAATTAACAGATTAAGGCAACCCTTTTAAATTTATAAAGTTTATTTTGGAACTTATTTATGTTTCTGTTTGGTGGGAGCCAGTTCTCTCCTTCTACCATGTAGGTTCCAGGAATTGAACTCAGGTCATCAGCCTTGGCAGCAAGTGCCTTTACCCACTGAGCTATCTTGTTGATCCCAAAGATATGTTTTAAAGTAAAATTTATAGGCCAGTGTGTAGCCAGAAGCTTTTCTCCTTGCCTGCTGGTACCCAAATAACCAGTCAGAGGCTTAATATTAATTGCAAACTGTTTGATCTATGGTTCAGGCTTATTGCTAGCTAGCTCTAACATCTTAAATTAACCCTTTTCTATTAATCTACATTTTACCATGGGGCCATGGCATTACCAGTCTGCTGGCATTTTGCTCCTTGGGCAGCTGGATGGTGTCTGCCCTGACTCTGCCCTCTTCTCCCTGTCTCTCTCTCTCGGATTTCCCACCTGTCTTATCCTGCCTTACCATAGGCCAAAACAGCTTCTTCGTTTGTTTGTTTGTTTTGGTTTTTCGAGACAGGGTTTCTCTGTGTAGTTTTGGTGGCTGTCCTGGATCTCACTCTATAGACCTTGAACTCACAGAGATCCACCTGGCTCTGCCTCCTGAGTGCTGGGATTAAAGGCATGTGCCACCACCGCCCGGCCACAGCTTCTTTATTAACCAATAGTAACAGCACATATTCACAGTGTACAGAAAGACCATCGCACAGCACCAATGGCTATAACCTTTTAAAAAGTGAGCGATATTGCCATATTTCTCTCCAGAAATGGAAGCTGTCTTGGAAGCACTTGATCAGCACATAAAAAGACGTGTAGCTACAGTAATGCTCTGTTTTGATGAAAATAGCACAAAGGCGTAGACCAAAATATATAAAAGTCACAAAGATATTCTTCCATACTGCTGAAGAAAGAAATATTAGGAGCAGTTTTTGAAAGTCCAGTTTATGTTTTTGTTTTCATTTTCTGTTGTACAGGAATGAAAAAACAGGGCCTTTTGCATGCCTTTTGTATGCTAGGCAAGTGTTCTGTTAACTGAACTTTATCCCCAGGCCCTAGAAGCAACTTTTAAAGTCTAGCAATGGGCAAATGGTTAAATAAATTATGCTGCTAATACCATTTTGAATTCTTAAATATTTTGGTTTTGTAATTCTTGTTTCATTGCTCATTGAAGAAGTAGAGTTCAAAACCATGGGCTGGTATATAGCACAGTTGATAGACTGCTTGCTTAGCACACATAAAGTGTTGGGTTCAATCCCTAGTACTACATAAAAACTAGGCCTGGTGGTACATACCTGTATTCCCAGTACTTGGCTGGTGAAGGCAGAAAGATCAGTAATTCAAGGTCATCCTCAGCTACACAGTGAATTCAAAGCCAGACTAAAGTACTTATGGAACCATGACTCATAAAGAATTCAAAACATTATGCATGTGACAAAAAGAGAAAATAAATACAGAAGGATAAAAGACACATCTGTTAAGGCAGTAGATGATGGGGTGATTTTTCCTTGAACCATATGTTGCATTAATATTAGGATTTTTTGAAAAGTATTCATGTAAATATTTATGCTACAAGATGGAATGTGTCCTGATATGGAAAAAAATGAGTCAAGATTTCAACCCAGAGGTCAGCATTTGCCTAAAACAGAAGACACAAGCCCATCATGTGTTCTTTATTTTAGTGATTAAAGAATAAAATAATGATTAGTGTGAAACTGTAATTTAGACTAATCCAAAGGGAGCAACTTCAGGAGGCAGAGCATACATATTATGTTTCATTGAATATTTTGAAAACAAATATTATCAAAGAGGATGAAGGTTGAGAAGTTGGCCAGGTGAGGTTAGCTGTGGCTTGTTCTGTCTCTCTGATCTTCCAGTGTTCAACCCAATACCTGGCTCAGGTTTGATTTTATTAATAAGAGCTTTTAAGATTCCTGCTACGTTGCAGTAGAGAAGCATGGTTTTCTTCCTGTAGAATGTATTTTAATGTTACATAGCATAGTCATATCACGCTTGTAGGTGGAGTTTTTCTGTCCCACCAGTCAGTTTTGTCTCACCAGCTAGCTCCCCAAATAACCACAGAGACTTATTAATTATAAGTGCTTAGCTGCTTGCTTAGGCTTGTTACTAACTAGCTCTTAACATTTTAAATTGCCGGGCGGTGGTGGCGCACGCCTTTAATCCCAGCACTCGGGAGGCAGAGCTAGGCGGATCTCTGTGAGTTCGAGGCCAGCCTGGACTACCAAGTGAGTCCCAGGAAAGGCGCAAAGCTACACAGAGAAACCCTGTCTCGAAAAACCAAAAAAAAAAAAAAAACTTTTAAATTAACCCATTTCTATTCCTTTATTGCTGCCACATGTGTTTTTTTTTTAAAGATTTATTTATTTATTATGTATACAGTGTTCTGCCTGCATGCCAGAAGAGGGCACCAGATCTCATTATAGATGGTTGTGAGCCACCATGTGGTTGCTGGGAATTGAACTCAGGACCTCCGGAAGAACAGCCAGTGCTCTTAACCACTGAGCCATCTCTCCAGCCCCCGTGGTTTTTGACTTGTTACCTCATTTTGTACATGTCCTGCTTCCTCTGCCTCTGGCTGGCAACTCCTGAGACTCTGCCCTTCTTTTTCCCAGCATCTTACTAGTCTGGCTCTAACACCCAATCTCTTCCTGCCCAGCTATAAGCCAATTAGCTCTTTCTTAACCAATGAGAGTAATACATATTTACAGTGTACGAAGAGTGTTCCACCGCACACACTTACAATGGTGTGACCTTTTGTGTATATGCAAACTTATCGTGCTATTAAAAGCCATTTCACAGTTATTAAAACAATTTATACTCTTTTAGTTCCAAAGTGATCTAGTTACTTTGAGCTTTTGAACACAAATGTATAAAAATTTCAACTCAGATTAAGTGTTAGAAATTTCTTAATGCTGTTACTAGAAATTGATGTGCTTTAATGAAATAGATACTAATTAGGAAATCATACTTTGGTCTTGGTTTTTAACAGTTTAATCTGGGAGATATAAAAAGAACTTGTCATATATGGTATAGGTAACACACTTTTTAGCCTTGAACCAGAAAATAATTGTAGTAAGCTCAAGGTGAATTCATTATATTCTTAGGAATGTGTTTTTTTTTCCACTTCTTTGACATGACTTGTATAGTGTCTTTGAGTCTGTACTTTTCATGAAACTGGTACCTTAATTAACTGAGGTGAGAAGTGATTCAGTAACAGCAAACACTGTTAGCAGAGTCCTTCTGGTAAAAGTGGTTTTCTTGGTCATTTCTATTTCCTTGGGTGACTGTTATAAAAGAAGCTCTTTTCAGACCAGGTTTGGAATTTGAGTTCAAAACAGAGATTGTTCATTTTAATTGCCTGGCTTGACTTGGTTCAGAGTGACTCTTTCTTAAGTTGAGGGTGTAGGATCCAGCTAGGTATGCCCAAAGTCCTCCAGAGTGGGTCCTAATTCCTTGGAAGACCTTTTGAGCCCATTTGCCTGAAGAAGTCTGTTTTAATGAGTAAATACATATTAGGCATTTGGCCCATTCTGGCATTTTAAAAGTTCGAAAAATCCTTCATTTTTCCATAAGAGGAACCATATGCAATGGGGTTGAATATTGAGCACTGTTCTTTTTATTCTTATGCCTCTTCAGGAAACAAATAGGGTTTGTTTATTTTCATTAGTATATTAGGGCTTTGGAGCACTCAGAACAGATAATTCTTTTTTTTCCCCCTCCGGTTTTTTGAGGCAGGGTTTCTCTGTGTAGCTTTACGCCTTTCCTGGAACTCATTCTGTAGCCCAGGCTGGCCTTGAACTCACAGAGATCTGCCTGGCTCTGCCTCCTGAGTTCTGGGATTAAAGGCATGTGCCACCACACAGGGAGGGGTGAGGGGGAGAAAGAGAGAGAGAGATAGAGAGAGAGAGAGAGAGAGAGAGAGAGAGAGAGAGAGAGAGAGGAAGAAAAAGGGAGAGAGAGAGAAAGGGAGAGAGACACAAAGGGAGAGAGAGAAAGAAGAAAGAAAGAAAGAAAGAAAGAAAGAAAGAAAGAAAGAAAGAAAGAAAGAAAGAAAGAAAAGCTCAGTATTGAGGATGAAGAGGAAAAGGATTGGTACAGCTTTTAAATAGAGAGCTTTACAGTGGTCTGCTCCTGAAAGCTATGTTTTCTTGCTAGCTGTATATACTGCAGGATTCTTTTTTGTAGCCTTTTGTAATTCACATACAAAGAGTTGGATGTAGCTGGAAGTTTTCCTGTGCCCTGCCTGGTCCTGCAGCTGCTCAGACCCAAGTAAATACACAGAGGCTATTATCAATTATGAATTGCATGGCCATGGCCTATGGGTCAATTTTCTTGCTAACTAGCTCTTATAACTAAACTCAGCCCATTTCTATTAATCTATATGTCGCTACATGTTCTATGGCTTTACCTGTGTGACATTACATGGTGCTCCCTGGATGGCAGGATGGCGTCTCCCTGCCTCTCTTTTCTGTTCCTGTCTGTCTGCTTGGATTTCCACCTGCGTCTAAGCTGCCTTGCCATAAGCCAATGCAGCTTTATTTATTGACCAATCAGAGCAACACATATTCACAGTGTACAGAAAGACATCCCACAGCAGTTGGAAGTCTCTTTCTTCTTCTGATTTTGTCATTGAAGTTCTATACTAGAAAATGCTTCCAATTTTTTGTTTTTGTTTTTGTTGTTGCAGTTTGTCACTGTATAGCCAAGGCTATCCTAGAACCGGAGTTTCTCCTGCCTTAGCCTCTCAAATGCTGAGGTTGCAGGTGTATGCTATTATATCTAGATGTGGATAATATTTTAAAAGTAAAAGTTGCTACTAGAATTGAGAGCAATCTTGTCTTTTTTTATAGCTCAATAGTGGCATACCAACCAGCTGGAGACAATAGCCACACCTTTGATGTCACAGCCATGTTCAAGTCTATTGGAATCTTCCTTGGGATCTTCAGTGGATCTTTTGCAATGGGTGCTGCTACAGGAGTGGTGACAGCTTTAATATCCTTTTATTCTCTTTCTTTTGTCTTCTTAACCTACTGAGGTAGTTTAATGAGGCATGGTTCTCCTAGTTCCATGGCTGGAATTGCTTTTATAGTTACTAATCTTTTAGCCAAGAAGTTTTTCTGAAAACAAGAAGCAATCTTTGTTACACATCACTTAATGAATTCCATTGTTTTGCATAGGCTCAGTGCTTTAAAATGTGTATGAGGAGCAGGGTCTCATGTATTTCAGGCTGGCCTTGCATTTCCTATGGAGCTGAAGATGCCTGGAAGTTCTGGTCCTCCTGTCTCTTCCTCCCAAGTGTTAGGAATATAGGCATATACCACCATACCCAGTTTGTGCAGTGTTTAGGCTTAAACCCAGGGCTTTGTGCATGCCAGGCAAGCCTTCTACCAACTGAACTGTACCCCCATCCCTCACCCCCTCCTTATGTTTTTAATTTAATTTTATGTATATGTCTGTTTTGCCTGTATGTATGTCTGTACACTGTGTGCATACATGATGCCTGCAGAGGCCAAAAGAGGATGTTGGATCCCTTGAAACTGGAGCCACTGAGGGTATGGGTGCTTGGAGCGAAATCCAGATCCTCTTCAAGGGCAGCCAGTATTGTTAACTACTTAGCCATCTCAGTAGTCCCTACTCCCTTTTTTGAGACTGGATCTTATTATGGTAGCCCAGGCTGTTCTCAAATTTATGATCTTCCTGCCTTAGCCTACTTAGTGCTAGAATTGCTGTCCTGTACCACAATGCTAAACTGCCCCTAAACTGTCACTGCAAGAGTCTTTGACTAGATGCAACTATCCCTTTGAGGATGGATTTTGAAGTTCTAGATTAATTGGTGTGAAGTAAATAGACTCCCCAAAGTCTTTGGGTATTCTCTGCTGCTGGTCATCTTTGTCACTCTTCTCTCCATGCTTAACAGGACAACAGAAAGTGTGGTTCCTGGGTGAGCACATATACGTGTTCATCCAGAGCCCTGGCCTGAGAGTCCAAAGGACCTGAGTTGTAGTCCTAATACTGTCACTAGATAGCCAGGAGAAATACAGGGCAAATGATTCTTATATTCATTCAGGAGACATTTGCTGATTGCTTGCTACAATCCAGATGCCGTAGTCTGGGAATCAAAGATAAGACAAACATGGCTCCCGCCTTGCAGACACAAATATGATAGAGGTTTTGACGTTTGAACCCTGGATCTCAGTGTAGGAGAGTGGAAGGTTGGGAAAATTGAGTAGGACTAGCTATAATTCTTTTTGAAAATTTATTTTTTTATTCTATTTCTGTGTATGTGTGAGTGTATGGCACATGTGTGCAGGTGTCCCCAGAAGCCAGCAGAGGATGTTGACTCCCCAAAAGCTGAGTTATAGGTGGTTGTAAGCCACCCTCACAGCCCAACTCAGATCTTTTGGAAGAATATCAAGTGCCCTTAATATTGAGCCATCTCTCCAGTTTCAACCAACTATAAATCTTTTAAGATGCTTTCATGTAAAACACAGGTGTGCTTCTTTTTGAATATACTCTTGGTTTTATGCTGGAAGAGAGTACATTCCTGAGTTTTTTGTTTGTTTGTTTTGGTTTTTTGAGACAGGATTTCTCTGTGTGACAGCTCTGGCTGTCCTGGAACTCGCTTTGTAGAACAAGCTGGCTTTGAATTCATAGAGATCCTCCTGTCTCTGCTTCCCAAGTTCTGGGATTAAAGGTGTGAGCCACCATGCCCAGTTATCATTCATGGCTTTTTAATTGGTGAACTGAGGCATGAAGGGAAAAAAAACGGGGGTTGAAGGGAGCCAGTGCTGTGTTTCTTCTCTGCTACAAGATCTTCAGGGCTAGGAAGTGTATCTTATTATTTGTTATGGTGCTAGTTTATGAATTGACTCTAGATTCTAGCCCTAGATTTATCATAACTTGGCACAGGCTCTTCCACTATCACCCAGCATACACTTTTTTAGATTAGTATAAAGGAGTGAAGTGCCTCAGTTTCTTCATCATGGGATGAATGCTTTGTATTGCAGTTGAGTTAGAAGATCAAATAAATGTGAAACTCTGTGGAAGTTACATGTTTTTATAAATGCAAATTGTAATTATGGAAACTGTCATGCTTTGGGCCACAAGTGAATAGAGTTTTGGCATGGTTGTGTTTCAGTGTGCTGATCTCATCTCTGTCTTTTATTATGTGTTTTCAGGCAGAATATGTCATACTCATAAATCAGTAGGAACATCTAATTTGTGAGATTTTCTCACTGATAGGAGGGCAGCTCCATAAGATTTCATTCTAAGAATTTCTTACCATTTTACTTTGTGCCTTTTGTGTTAGAGAGGCTCAAGAACCCTTCCTGAACTTTCACAACTACCTTGAATTGACCATTATTTTCTAGTTATATTTGTGTGTTACTATGAGATCTTGTTACCAAGCTTAACAGTCTTACGTGACAAAGTTCACCAAGTTGAGGGAGTTCCAGCTGCTGGAGACGGGTCTGTTCTTCTTGATGTCCTGGAGCACCTTCCTTTTGGCTGAAGCCTGGGGTTTCACAGGTAGGTGACTTTGCGTTGTAAGCCCCGATGAGGAGTGACTTAGAGAACTCCTTTCCTAGTGAGCCAACTCCTTTAGTGTTTGAACACACTCCTGGTTGGGAGTCAAGGTGGAGGTTCAATGCAAGGAAGTGATTCCTCCCAACGAAGTAAGTCAAAGTAAATGAAAAGGTCAACATTATGTATGCATGGAATCTACTTCTGTAAAATAGGAGATTTTGTATAAAATTTAGGAGCCCTCCTGTGAATTGGACTTTTCTGTGTTTGCAGGTGTGGTTGCAGTATTGTTTTGTGGAATCACACAGGCACATTATACGTACAATAATTTGTCCACAGAGTCTCAGCATAGAACGAAGCAGGTAAGAGAAACTTTATAAACAGTGAATAACGTTTTCCTTCTCTTGGCAAAACAAAAGGTTTTAATTTTCAACTTAAATATTTGTGATCATTTCAAACTAATGTGTTCTCTTCCCCTGACTCTAGAAATGGATGGGGCTGGCCGGTTGCAGGATAGCAGCTTCTAGGGCAGAGTCGGTCAGCAGAGTAACCAGAGGCTGTTAGGATTGGACTTCAGAAAGCAGTCAAGTGGCTTCCCCTTCTCTTAGTATCTTCCTAATGCAGCGGCTGCTGAGAGGAAAGATTTGAAGGCCCACTGTGACTTGATCAGAGTTTCTGCTGTGCAGTGTAGAAAAGGTTGACTTCTTATCTGGATCTGCTGAGCTACACAGAGACTAAGCTTCCTGCACTCTTCATTCAGGCCCTGTATTACTGCTCCTTCCAGGAGCCTCGCGCTGTCATTGACTGGGCACCCTATGAACAGGCTACCTGAAAAGAATCCTGACGGAATTAGGCATATTGTTTTCCTGTCTTAGGAGACGTAGAAGAGCAATTAATAAATGAACTGTAATGTCTACAATAGGAATGTGGGCATATTAGATGACGGTAGTAAGAACTAGGAACTTCCAGTTTTGCAGAAGGCTAGAAAAGGTGAGTTGAGTCTAGAAAGGACCAATAGTAAAGCAAAATAGTAATCCTTCCCCTCCTCAAGCTACATGCTTTCCCCAACACTGCAAAAGAAATTAGGCTCCCCCTCCAGAGCATTTATATGGAGGTTACAAATCCCTTTTGTCAAATAATTTAGTACACTGAATGCACAGCTGTAAAATAGCCAGGGGAGTGGTCTTTTTTTAGGTGGCAAGGTAGGGCATAAAAACAGCAAGCTAAGAGCTTGTTGGTGACATGAAACTTGCATACAGAAAATACATATAACCAGAAGGAATCATAGTGCGTGGACTTGGAATTCTACATTGTACAAAACATCTGGGAAGACAGTAAACAGTTTGAGGCTGGAGGAACTGGATGTTATTGTAGTAGAAATGATGCATCTAAAGGATGGGAAGGATTTGGGTGGCCTGGTAGAAACAGACATAGTCCTTAGGTTAAATTTGGTCTTGGCTATTTTGTGAACTAGAACGTTCTTATAATTTGAAATGGTTAAGAAAAGCTCAGGAGAGTATTTTTTGAATAATGAAAGCTATGTGGAACTCAATTTTAGTGTACATTACTAAAGTTTTCTCAAGCCAGAGCCACACTCATCTTTTAATGTATATATAGCCTATACAGCTTTTGTGTTAAACTGGCCAAGATGAGTTGTGACAGAGACTCTGTGTCTGCAAAGCCTATAATATTTACTCTCTGGCACCTAATGGAGTTTGCCAGTTCCTGCATTCAGAATTAGAGCTGAGACTCTGGATCCACTGTGGCCCTCAACACTGATTCTACTGTTTTCTGGCTATGTGATCAGGAAGAAGTTAGAGAATTCCTCTGTGTTTCAGTTTTGTACTCTTAAAATGGCGATATAATAGTACTTTCGTCCTGAGTCATGAGATTAAAATGTGATAGTGTGCATGGAGTCTTTGCTTAGTATGGTAATCAGGCCTATAGTAATAATGAAAGAAACTGTACTTACAGCCATTAAGCAAGCAAATAGGATATAGAATATATTAAATCATTCATAGAAAAATATATACCTATTTTAATGTTTGCCCTTATTTGGGGTAATAAGCCAACTCTGCTTTTTTATGCAGTTTTGGAGATTGAACCCAGGGCCTCTTATTTGGTGGGCAAGTGTTCTACCACTGAGCTGTATCCCCAGACCTTCCAACTCTGCTTTAAAAAACATTTCTAACTCTGCTTTTAAAAAGAGTAAGTAAGCCAGGCATGGTGTATACCTGTAATAAAAACACTTAGGAACTGGGGAGCTGGCTCAGTAGGTAAAAGAGCTTGCTGTGCAAGTGTGGAGACTTTTAAATCTCCAGAATACATGTAAAAGTTTAATGCATAACGTGAGTGTCTATAAGCCTAGCGTTCCTAAAAGAAGATGGGAAGTAGAGAGAAGAAAATCTCAAAAACCTGACAGTCAGCTAGCCTGCTATCCAAAACAGTAAAAAAACAACAACAGAGAGACCCTGTCTCAGAGAAGGTGGAAGGCAAGAACTAATACTTGAGATTGACACCTGAACTTCACATGAATTCTATGATATATGTGCCTACATTCATATACACAACACAGCACACACATAAACACATGTACTTAGGAAATGGAAGAGGATAATCTGGAATTCAAGGTCACCCTAAGCTACATGGTAAAACTCTGTTCCAGGAATCCCATCCAAACAACAACAAAAAACAAAAACACCAACAAATTTGCTCAAAGCCGTAGAGCTAGCAAGTAGGGGAAAATGTGGTTTAAGCCTAGGCATTTCGACTCCGAGCTCAGATTCTTTATCTTTCCTGTTGTTGTGGGCCAGGTGGCTCCTGGGAAAGGTCAAGGAAAAGTAGAGCTGATGGAGGGCCTTCACTTTATTGGAAAATTCTTGTACCCCTGCAGTGGAAACAAGGATGTGAATGCGTAGACCTTGACAGGCATCAGGGAGGGTGCTAGGTTCATACTGTCATAGAGCAGCCCTATTTCCGTAAACTGAGAAGCTAAGACCTAGTGAAAAAGCAAAGGTGACAGACAGCACCCAGTGATATCACAGTGGTCATGCAAGATCCTCCACCAGGGCAAAAGTAGCTGAACTGTTTTGTAATTTGTAGAGGAAAGTATCTTGAAACTCATTTTAAGTGAGACTCACTGGGTGGAGATGAGAAATGGGCATGAAGTGCTTGCC
The DNA here is from genome assembly GCF_949786415.1 of Peromyscus eremicus. Taxonomy (NCBI): domain Eukaryota; kingdom Metazoa; phylum Chordata; class Mammalia; order Rodentia; family Cricetidae; genus Peromyscus; species Peromyscus eremicus. The sequence goes on from NC_081439.1 coordinate 115,138,156, forward strand.
ACTTAGGCTTCAGAATCGTGTACAGAAAGTGATGGAAGCTAGGCTAGGGCATTTCAAAAGGAACATGGGGTTTGGATGAGAAGAATAGCCAATGATGAGGACTGAGAAGGGAGCTGCTGGGGGACAGGAGGGCACACCATTTCTAGCTCTTTCTGTGGGTTTGGAAACACCATCTCTACATGTGTTCCCCTCTGAGTCACATGCTTTCAGGTGTGTATATGGGCTTTACATATTTAAAATGTCTGTTACTCACGTTTTCAGTGTGACACTTACTTATTGGAACCTTTTAAATTTAATTTCAGTTGTTTGAGCTTCTCAATTTCTTAGCGGAGAATTTCATCTTCTCCTACATGGGGCTGACGCTGTTCACCTTCCAGAACCATGTCTTCAACCCAACATTTGTAGTAGGAGCATTTGTATCCTTTATCATGTGTCTGTTTTGAAAACAATTTTAATTGAGATCTTCATGTGGTTGATAAAATATTTAAATGTGTGGGTTTTTTTCTGAGAAAACAAGTAAGCATATCAGCTGTTTTCCCCAATTCCATTCTAATCATTTTTCCCGTTCTATTTCTATTTGAATTTATTGCACAAAAATGGTGACAGATTGGAGTGACAGAAGTCTCTTACCTCTCTGCCAACCTCAAAGGTAAAAGTGTTTGTCCATCGATAGGCATGGTGCCACCTGACTATAACCGCTGTGAAGGTGGGAAGAAGATCTGAAGTGTCAGGCCATTGTAACACACTCCTGTCTCAAAATCAAATTTGAAAGTGGAGTAGTGGGGTAGCTTGACAGCAAGCTGCTTCCCTAGGAAACCCTGACTTCCGTCTCCAGCACAGCACAACAGAAGGAACAAAAACTGTCCTTAGTTACTAAAGAGAGAGAGCAAGCTTGAATCTGGGGAAGAGTTAGCATCTATGGCACAGGACAGTGTGGCAAAGATGAGGACACTTGAGTGAGGCCATATTCTTTCCCGTCTTTTCTCTGTCATATAAATGAGTACTTTCACCGTTAAAGCCAACTTGAGGGGCTGGCAAAGTGTCTCTGAGAGTAGAGATGATTGTCACCATGACTGACAATCTTAGTTCATTCCTTGGGACCCTTGGGATGGAAGTTGAGAACAGATGCCTGCAAGTTGGCGTCTGACCTCCACACTTGTGGCATGAATAATAAATGTAATAAAATAAATAAAAAGTAAAAGCAACTTGAAAGAAAGAATCTGAGAGCATGAAAGACATCCTCATGACAAGATGGGGACAGGTGGACTCTGGAGTTTATAGAGAAACTGGCCTCTGCGCAGGGCAGCTTCCCCAGTTAGTGACGGAGATATGGTAAGAAAGTGGAGCTCCTAGCTGATGGCTTCTATATTATAAAGTAGGAAGTGATATTGCCTGCTGAGAGTAGGATAGACAGGTGTACAAGTTATTTGTTGTGTAAGAAATAGTCTGGAAACTTACCATTCTTTACCTCACATGGTATCTGAGGGTTAGGAATCCTGGAATATCTTAGCTGAGTGATTCTGGCACCATATCCTTACAGTGATATGGTTTGCTGGTATGGTGCTGAGGACTGATCTAGGGCTGGAGGAGCCATGACAACCTCACTCATATGGCTGTCAACAGAAAGGACCATCTTTCTGTAGGACCTAGCCTTAGAGGAAGTTTCAGCATGGATTCCCAGAGTGAGTGAGCTGAAAGAGTCTAAGGATGGAAGCAAAGGTGCCCTTTATAGACCAATGTTGGAAGGGAAATCTCATCATCACTTCTGCAATATTCTGCTGGTCATACAGACCAACTGTGGTACAGTGTGAGTGGGGATCACACAGTATAAAAGGAGGCAGGGGTCATTAGGGACCATCTTGGAGGCTGGCTTCCACAGATAAGTGTTTGGGGGAAGATAGAAAGTTTGAAGGAGAAAATCAGTCAAAGAATTGCAGTCCGATTGCTGAGCATTAAATGGGGACCCATTTGACTTTGAGGAATAGATACTTGCAAGATACCAATCTTCCGTGTCATGTGACTCTGTCCAGGAAGACTTAACGGTAAGCACAGGACAAAAAGAAACATTGGGCCCATTGAGGTTTGTGGTTTTGTTGAGTGAGTGTGATGGAAAGAGAAAAGAACAAAATAGATGTAGACTGGGAAGAGTGTCTCTACAACATGGAAAAGAAGTGAAGTGAAGAAAGAAGGGGGCTGACCATCAGAGGCAAGACTAGAGTGGTCTTTGGACTGAAGAGCCCAGGGAGCTGGACCATCAGAACCGGGTACTTGAGATGTGGAAGGAAAGATTGCAGTCAGGGAAATGAATACTTAAATAAGTGATTTTCAAAAGAAGCATTAAAAACACTTAAGAATCCAGATTCTGACAGAGAGAGCAGTAAATTAAAAAAATGAAAACCACACAAGATCAATGTTAGAAAGTGAGATTTTATTGAAATGCTATTCTGCAGTCTTCCAGCAAAACAGCAAAGTCCTGTCAATAAGAGAGAGCCTAAGCCTGAAGACATCGCTTCAGAGCTTGTCACTAGTTGAAATTTTTTGAGTAGCCACAGTAGTTTAATCTATAGTAGTTAACCTAGAAATAAGGTTAAATAATTGCAGGGTTTCTGAGTTTGTTAGGACTTGAGATTATCAATAAAGAATCTATGAAAATGATTCTTTTTGCAGGGGAGCTCACAGACTCTAGACTGATAGCTGTGGAACCTGCATGGGACTGGACTAGGCCCTCTGCATGTGGGTGACAGTTGTGTAGCTTGGTCTGTTTGAGGGCCCCTGGCAGTGGGATCAAGATCTATCCCTGGTGCATGAGCTAGATTTTTGGAGCCCATTACCTGTGGTCGGACATCTTGCTCAACCTTGATGCAGCAGGGAGGGGCTTGGTCCTGCCTCAACTGAATGTACCAGGCTTTACTGACTCCCCATGGGAGCCCTTACCCTTTTGGAGGAGTAAATGTGGAGTAGGCTGAGGGGGAGGTGGGGGAAGGGGTGGGAGAGGGAATTGTAATTTAAAAAAAGAAAGAAAATGATTCTTAACAGGTCAAAGCTGTCCTGTCTCTGGTAGCCTGGGTTATATTTGGTTTTGTGTGACAAGGACTCAAATTGACCCAGGTTGAAATGAGTGAAATGAGACAGAAGTTTATTTCTTATGTAAAAGTCTCAGCTTGTGTGACTGTAGGATTGTTATGAACTTGGGCAGCCTTGGTGCTGCTCTGCATAGGGAGTTACCCGAGTTCTTGTGGTCCATGGCGTCTCACCCTTGTGCCTCCTAATTATCTTTAAGTGTACACACCACTTACACATAGCAATGCTGGCAACACCTACCTGCAAGGGAAGCTAAGAATCATACTCTTTATCTGGGTGGCTATGTACTCAAAAATTGGGGCTAAAGGGGAAGAGGGTCTTGTGCTTAGAAGGAAAGACTAGGTACAGATTTTTGAAAACTAGCAGCCGCCTCCCATACCTTTTTGCTGCTGTTACATTTTCTTTTTCTTTTTTCTAATGGAATTACTTCCAAAGACATTTTAAATTTTAGTGTATTTTACATTTATGAAAAGAATAATGAAGATAACACAGAAAGCTGTCCTATAGCTCACACCCCAGTTCCCTGTTAGCACCTCACATCAGCATAGTACATTTGTCACAAGGAACATGCCTGTAACAATCCATTCATCCAACTTCATGCTCATCCTGAGTCTCATGGCCTTCCTCTAGCATGCTGTTGCTATATCAAGGTCCTACCCAGGACAGCACATTACTTTTGCTGTGTACATTTCTTTGGCTTCCATTTGACTAACAGTTTCTCAGTTGTTCCTTAATTTTAGGGAGCCCTGAACAATTTGAGAGTACTGACCAGGTGTTTTGTAGAGTATTCCTCAACTGAAATTTGTCTCATGTTATCCCAAGGTCACACTGGGTAACAGGTATTTTGGGAGGAATACTAGGGAAATGAAGTGTCATTGACATTGTGTCGAGGACACGTATTTATTAACACGTTAATGTGGTGATGTTAGTTTTAGTCACATGGCTGCCAGGTTTCCCCATTGCAGGGTTGCTCATCTTTTTCTATCTTGTCCTGCTTAGAAAAGAAGTCACCCCATGCAGCCCACATTTAGGGACTGTGGAGTTAGGGTTCCTCTCCCCGAGGACTAAATGTTTACAAAATTGCTTGTAATTCTTTACATAGGAGATTTATCTGTTCTCCCTCACTTGATGTTTTGTCAGTTATTTATTTCTGGCATCATTTATTTGAACAATACTTATTTATTGTTTTATACATTGGATTATTTACAACATTTTTTTTTAAAGTTTTATTGTGCAAACTGTCCCAACTTTAGCCATTAGAAGCTTGTTTGGTAGACCCCTGCTTCCATTTGAGATGCCTTGTCATCGTGGTTTGGGGACTTGGGTTTTGTTTTTTAACACTTCTTACTTTCTGGAAGTATAAGATACCTCTGTTCATTTTGTGCACTTTATACCCAAGAACTATCTATTTCTCCAAGGAGCTCTGGTTCCTTTTATTGGGAAGATGGTATTGGGAACCAAGATCTGGGCTTTGGGTATACTTAGGATACTGGATGTTCTTTTTTATAGACCAGTGGTTCTCAACCTATAGGTCACAACCCCTTTGCGGGTCAAACAACCCTTTCACGGGTTACCTAAGACCATTGGAAAATACATATTTATATTACAGTTCATAACAGTAGCAAAATTGCAGTTATGAAGTAGCAGTGAAATAATTTTATGGTTGGGGGTCACCACAACATAAGAAACTGTATTAACGGCTACAGCCTTAGGAAGGTTGAGAACCACTGTTCTAGACCCTGCCCATGGACAGAGGAAGGTGTTATCCATGTGTGTAGTAAGTCATGTACATATACACACATCCATAAATATTTCTGTTTGTAACCATCGACATCTCCTGTCATGAGTTTGTACTGATGTCTCCAACTGTAAGCTCTTACCATTACCAGTCAACTGTCTTCTCTTTTGGTTTGTACACTTCCATTCCCAGGATAAAGAACTTGACTGCTAGCATCTTCCATTCAGTTGTTTAGTTGTTCAGTTGCAGTATATGTAGATGCTCATGTGCTGCTTAAAGGTGGAGATACATTTGGAGAAGTGTGTCATCAGGCAGTTTTGTCATTGTGGGAGCATCATAGAATACATTTACATAAACCTACATGATATAAGTCAGTTATTCAGAGAAGCTTGTCCATACAGTTAGAACAGTTGATAAACATGAGATATATGAGGCTGTTGCTGCATGCTATTTCACAGTAGACTTATCTTTACAAATGCCATGGGTTATGTGTGGATGTCTGAGAACAACTTTTAAGACTCAGTTCTCTCCTTCCACAATGTGGGTCCCAGGAATTGACCTAAGCTTGTCAGACTTTACTTACTGAGCCATCTCCCCAATCCAAACTCTTCGTTTGGTAAGTAGAAAGGATACACTAAAATAATGACAGAAAGCATAATATAGTAAATATGTAAAACCAGTAATCACTTATTACCAGCTACTGTGTACTACACATAATTGTGTGTGCTGTTCTTGTATATGAGGGGCAGCATAGTAGGTCTGTTTATGCTAGATGTAATTACGCAATAAGAATCTTTCAGCTCCATTATTGTACAGGACCACCATGGTGTAAGCACTATTCGCTTGAAGTTTTGCAAGGTACATGGCTATATGCCAGTGCTAGTATTGTTAACTAGCACTTCCCTGGAAAACAACTCCATCAACAAGCATTTCATTCTCTCCTTTTTTGGTGAATTTTTTTGTTGTTGTTCATTGTTTTATTTAGGGGGTGGGAATGAGGTTTCATGTAGCCCAGGCTAGCCTCAAACTCACTTTTCATCCAAAGCCAACTTTGAACTCCTGCCCTCCTGCTTCTACCTCTTATGCCCAGCAACGAGTATATGATTCTTGCACGCACCCTTTGGCCTTAGCAATTGTACTCTCTTTGAAAGGTGTTTACATCAGCACTGTTTCAGCCATGCTGCTTTGCTTTTAATATTACATTTCCCTTTCTATTCATTTCAGGAAATGTGGTGAGGATGATGTTGTAAACCCTGAAGTAAATTTGCAATTATAAAGTACAGGTTTCTGTAGAGAAGGAGTGGGAAAAAATCACCCAAACTGTTTCTTAGTTAAGACCCACCTGAACTGACATGAAAGCTGACCTTTTGTGCAGGTTGGAAGTACACATTTAGTGAGCCCCAGCAGGGCTTTGCAGGAATTTCAGGGACATGAAGCGACTGAACTGCCCTTTTTTGTATTCTTAGGAAGGAAGAGGCAGCTTGACTTTTCTTCTTCTCAACACTGCAATGGAAATGAATGTGTCTGTGATGTTAATAATAAAGAAGGTCCTCTTTTAGACATCTTTTTCTTCACTTAATGAATTTCCTACATGCCAGACATTCACTATCAAGTCTGTTAATTACTAGCCACATGTGATTATTTCAATTTAAGATTTATTTATTGATTTATTTTATGTATATGAGTGCTCTATCTGCATGTACAACTTTATGCCAGAAGAGGGCATCAGATCCCACTATAGATGGTTGTGAGCTATCATATGGTTTCTGGGAATTGAACTCAGGACCTATGGAAGAGCAGCTAGTGCTCTTAACCACTGAGCCATCTCTGCAGCCCTGATTATTTCAATTTAAATTCATTTGAATGGAATAAAATGAAGTGGCAGTTCCCCAGTAATCCTGACTGTATTCCAGTTGCTCTGTAGGTATAGATAGACCGTTCTAGCAGATGACACTTTGTTACAGTGTTGTCAATAGACAGGGTACTTACTCCCACCTTGAATGTATAGCTTAACTTACCAGTAGTAAAACAAACGATCCTTAACCTCTTAATGATTTTAGATTGCTATTTTCTTGGGAAGAGCTGCCAATATTTACCCCTTGTCTCTCTTACTTAATTTGGGTAGAAGAAGTAAGATTGGATCAAATTTTCAACACATGATGATGTTTGCAGGTAAGTTTCAATTTCTTCTCTGGTCTACCCCTAAGCTCCCATTTGCACCACATATGCTAACTTCTATAGTCTGAGACTGAGGTTTTATGTCAGCAACATTGAAACTGAATCCTCAAATAGAAAACTCCTTATCAGTTCCCCTTCTCTTCTGTGGGAACTTTTCACGCTATGCTTCCAAATCTTTGATTTCAAAATATGTCACACAAAGTAAAGAAGTTAAAGACGACGAATACATTTTTACAGAAAAACCTGCAAGTGGATGTTTATAGCAGCTCTACCCGGAACTGCCCAACCCTGCAAATAACTTGCTTGTTTTCCCTTTTTTCAATTCTGGAGATTGAGCCTAGTGTCTCAGGCATGCCAAGCAAACACTCTACCATTAAGATATCTATATCATCTATATCTGTATCTCCCCACCCTCTCCCCCTAAGAAAACTTTCTCCATTTTAAGATGGGGTCTAAGTTGTTCAGACTGACTTTGAAGTTACTATATAGTTCAAGCAAGCCTTGAATTTATTTCTGACACTACTGCTTCAGCTTCCTGTGTATCTGGGATTACTGACCTTTACCACCAGACCTGGCATGTATCTGTCTTTTGATGGACAAATGGGCCAGAGAAGGACCTGTTGAAGTTCTGCTGTGGAAAATTACTGAATGATAAAAAGAACAAACTTTTATTCACATAGTGGCATGGATGAGTCTCCGAAGTGTTATGTTGAATGAAAGAAGCCAGTCTCAAAATTTACATGCATGATTCCATTGATATGATACTTTTAAAAAACACAATAATAGTGATGCAGAGCAGGCCAGGATGAGGAGGAGGTTGAGCTAACCGGTGGCACAAAATAATTTAGACAGGAAGAGTTAAATTTTAGCTCTGCTTTTGTAGCAGTGGTCACACCCTTTTATGCATTGTCAAAACATTATAAATTGAGTTCACTGTACATAAATTACTGAGTTTTAAAGAATTGTTAAGAGATCATGCTGGATGTGGTAGCAGATACATGTAATCTCAGCACTTGGGTGACTGATGCAGGAGGATTGTGAATTTGAGTAGCAAAACACTGTCTGAAAAATCAGACAATCAATGAAGTCAGTATTATATATTAACTCTATCAGTCATTCTTTATGTATGCTAAATATTTATTTCATATTTGTCTATATGCTCTCAAGTTTTGGGGTTATGGGTTTTTTGTTTGTTTGTATTTTTTGTTTTGTTTTGTTTTTTGTTTTTTGTTTTTTGAGACAGGATTTCTCTGTGTAGTTTTGGTGCCTGTCCTGGATCTCGCTCTGTAGACCAGGCTGGCCTCGAACTCACAGAGATCCGCCTGGCTCTGCCTCTCGAGTGCTGGGATTAAAGGCGTGCGCCACCACCGCCCAAGGAGGTTATGTTTTATATCTCTGAGTTTATTTCTATAGTCTACATTGGCGATGAGCTATTGAAGAAATCTCTCTTCTATTCCCTGTAGGCCTTCGTGGTGCAATGGCATTTGCCTTGGCCATTCGTGACACTGCCACTTACGCACGACAAATGATGTTCAGCACCACACTTCTGATTGTATTTTTTACTGTGTGGGTATTTGGTGGTGGCACTACTGCCATGTTGTCATGCTTGCATATAAGGTAAGTAGGAACTGAGGACCTCATTTTCATATTCCATTTTAATTCAGTTTACTTTTATTTTTAGTCATGAGACGATTTTAAGCTTTGTCAAATCTATTTTCATTTTTCCTTCTTAAAAAGTGCATAGCATAATATAGAAAAAAGAAACTGTAAGAAAAAGAACTGAAAAGCATTATTACTACTCTGAAGGTTAGCATCCCAGACCTTTGCTATGCATTTTAGCAAGAGGGCAACACTAAAGTGCTCTTCTAAACTGGTTTTAAAATGTGATAATAGAAGAAAATGTATCACAGCATGGGCATTTGCCCTGGTAAATATCTTCATATTATTTGAATAGCTGTATGAATCCTGGCCGATTTAACCAAATCCCTATTGTTGTAGTTTTATATTGTTTTTAGGCTGTAGCTATTTCCATCTGAGGGTTTTGCTGTTAGTATTAACAAATGAATGCTCTGAAGCCAATGTGCCACCCTGCTCTTGTTCAATTATTTCTCTAGGATGTATTTCCAGAAGTGGAATTGATTAATCCATAAGATATGCATGTGTTTAGGGTTTTTGATAAGATTACCAAATTCAATCCATCGGCAGTGTGTGAGAGTCCATTTTACCCCAATTCTAATTAATCCTAGACATTATCATTCTTTTTCATCTTTCTGATCAGCACCATTTTTAACCTAACAAACCTACCAAGGCCAAAGTGATGTAGTCATGGTCTTCAGTGTGTACTGCTTAATGTATTCAGTTTGAACGCTCTCTTGTACCTCGAGTTTCTGCATTTGTTTCCATGGATACAGCAGCTTGTGTCTGAAGCCTTTGTAGATTGTAGTTCTGTGTTTGGCTGAAACGTCATAGATGTTAAAAGCTACCAAGCTTCCAGGCTATATGGGCCTCATTCGGAAAATCAGTGTTTCACCTAATAGAGAATCTGTCATCTATTTCTTTTACTTTCTATTATGCCTTTTAACATTGCAAAGACAAGCTAGCCCTTAATTACACAGTGAATGTTATTAATGTCTTACTATCTCTTTACTATTCAAATCCCTTTCTTCTAATTTTTGTGCTATTTCTGTGTATAGTAGATAGTATAGTGCAACATATGCTTTTATACATCCAATAATGTTCTCATAATCCTACATACTACTTGTAAGAGGACTTAACATTTATTAAGCACCTACTATGTGCCAGGCATTTTGTTAAGTGTGTTTAACATGTTTATCTAATCATAATATCTGTTTTATAAAAAATATAGGCTTTAAAAGGTTGCTAATTGTTCAATATCATACAGATAATTAAATGGCAGACAGAGAGCCTCTGTTCTTAGTTCCTTCAGACAAGGTGCATCAAGAAATAAGTGTGGTAAATTTTGAAAGAAGTAAACTCCTTTCTTTTCTCAAAAGCTTGTAACTGGGAGAGTAAAACAAAATGTGAGCTAGCTTAGAAGAACTAATACTCATCAACGGAGAATCAGTTTTGTTCCCTTTACTGCCCTCTACACAGAGCAAACAAAATTCCTATGCTTTACCAGCCTCCTCAAAAGAGAAAAGAAAGTCCCACCTACTCATACTGAGTTTTCTTTACATCACTGGATTTGAAAGCTCCCTGGCTGGCCCCATCTTGCCTACTTTGCAGCACAATTGGAAGCTTAATTATATCCACTGCCTTGTAGTGTTAGACTACTTCTTGGTTTCTTGTTCTATTGCAGTGTTTTGGCCTGTTTGTGAACAGAGGTTTATGTTAATTTTTAAATACGTTTTTAATTGAAATAGAAGTATATCACTTTCCTCCCCCCAGTCCCTCCCAGGTACCCTCCAACCCCTCCCGTGTCCTTCCACTCTCAAATGAGGCTATAGAGTTTTATAGTCCTTACTGGATAGTTTATTGAATGTGGTGAAGACTAGCCTGTCAAATAGTTGTGAAACATATACTCTTAATTTTTATATTTTAACTCACATTGTTGCTTTAATTTTTCTAAACATGTATTGGCTTAAAATGTTATTTATCACATTTACTTAATAGTTATATCACAAATTTTCCATTTTCTCTATTTTAACTATTAGTAAATTCTTAATAATTAACATAAATAGAAAATGTCATTATTTTCATGGCATTTACTATTACTGTAATTATTATTAGTTTATTTTTCTATTGGCATTTAAAGCCTAAAAAGTTATTTTTTCTTTCCTACCTATATTTGAGAAGAAAGGCAAAGGCTATATGTTAAGCATCTCTTCTCTTCCTCCAGCTTTTTAGTGGTGTAATTTTGAAATTGCTGATGAGTTGGGATTGTTGAATATTTGTGTACACACCAGCTTAACCTTTACATTCTTGATCTTGCCTTCTTAATTTTGGGCAAGGCCTTTGACTATTCAGAGCCTCAGTTTCTACATCTGTGGCGTGGCGCCTGTTTCCTGGAATTAACTGTGAGGATTTGGTGAGCTAGTAGTGTCTGCAAAGCTCTTTGCACAAAATTTCAAGTGTGCCTTTTACACAGTCACTCAGTAAATATTTACTGAGCACTAACAGTTTGGTGGACACTCCTTGTTTCAACTTCCAACTCACTGGTTCTTAGCAGATTATTTTATCTCCTCAGGGGATAGTTGACAATATTTGGAGACATTTTTGACAGTCACAACTAGGAGAAGGAAGGGACTGCTGTTGCTATCTAGTAGGCAGAGGCCAGCACCCTGTTTAGCATCCTACAGGGTACAGAATTGGCTACCATCTAGACCTGCAATTAAAGAATTATCTGGCCCCAAATGTCAGTAGTGCTTAAATGAAGCCACCTTATTCAAAAGGACAGTGGCAGTAAAAAGATAGAAAAGATCTCTGTTCCCATTTGGTGGGAAAGTGGTTTTACAAAACCTAGTACATAAATAAATGAGCATGACAGTTTTAGATGATGCTAAATGTGATGGAAATTAAGATGCTGTGATGGCGACTGGGAATGTGGGATATATAATATGAAGAAGCCAGGGAAGGTCTCTTGGAAAGGTTATATTTGAGCTCAGTCTGAGTGGCAAGACCCTGCCAGTTCAACGACAACCAGGAAGAGCAGTCCAAACAGAGCAATCCAGCAGCAAAGGCCCCAAGGCAGGAGCAGATGTGGCCTGTTTGACCCAGAGAAAAGCTTACATGATGAGAGTGATCAAATGGTAAGTAGAAAAAAAAGGTGGACAAGACCTTAAAGGGTCAGAATTCTGAAAACTACCTGTGAAGGGCCAGAAGCAAAGAGTTTAGACTTCTCCAGTCATGTGATCTGTCTCGGCCACCCAGATCTGGTGTCACAAGCAGTCACGGGTGATATGAAGTCCCATAGTATGGCTGTGTTCCCTCCAGACCTTATTTACTACTGGGAGTGCATGAATGTTGTAGTTTGTCCCTCCTGTCGTAGAGTCGTGTAGTACATAGTGAAGACTGAATTTGAAGATATAGAGGAAAGCGTGAGGATATTAAAGCAAGGAGTGACGTGATCTCATTTCCAGTGTAAGAAGATCATGTCTTCTGTCTTGGGAGCAGTGGATCCCCAGTGAATTGATCTGCTTGCATCCTTTCACATAATTTGTGACAGTCACATTTGGCACCCTAGGGTTTAGCCAGCACACACGCTTTGCATTTCTTTGACTCTGAGCCTTTGCTTGGCCTGGGATTCTCTTTCATTCTTAGGAATTGACAAAACCACCCTTCCTCCTCCCCCTCCCCCATTCCTTTTCCTTGGAGTTGCTGTGCAGCGTTGGGTCTGTCACAGCCGTTATCCTATTCATCCTTGTAATGCTGTATTGCTAGAAGAGCTACCTACCACTTAGTGCTAGTGATGCATCAAGCACTTTAGAAGTGTCTCAGTACATTCTCCCATTTAATCCTTGCAGCAACACTTTGTGGTGATACTAACCCAATTTTCGGGGTGACAGAATTACAGTCCTTAGGGCCATATAGCCGGATTGAGCTCACATAGCTAGAAATTATCCTGGGGTAGTCCTGAACCCATCCTGCCTCAACAGCAAACTCTGTGAGTCTGCTGTAGTTGGGTCTGTTTCCCCACTAGTCTGTGAGCTCCTTGAGGACAGGGACCGTGTTTAATTCATGTCTATGCCTTGTGCCTAGCGCAGTGCCTGGCAAATAATAAGTGCTCTGTAAATGTTTATTACATTGGTTCTGGATAATGTGCCATTTGAATGTTTGAATGTTCTATCATCTAGACCACTAGATGTCACTTGAGATGCATAAATGTGGTGAGAGTCCACTGTGACTGGGAAGCTAGTAAACAGTGTCTGGCCATTTTTAACAAAGTGAAAATGAACCTTTGTTTGAGTTTGGAATCTGGCCATTGCCACCTGTTTTCAAATACTTGGACCATGACTCCCTCGCCTTCTGGATAGAGTTTTGTATCACTTTCCTCCTTTGAGTGTTGTCTTTGCAGATGTTGCTAACAGCTTCTTGTACTGCTGTGTTGTCTGTGCTGTCTGTGGTTGGTAACCGAATCAATAAACATTTGAGCACCTATTGTATGTCAGGTACTATGCTAGACTCTGGGGATACAGAGATGAATTGAGACATGGCCTTTACCCTCAAGGAGCTCACAGTCTTTTTGGGGAGACGGACAGGTAAATAACTATACTGTACTGTGATGTGTGTTTCTAATAAAGAACTCAGTGCTACAGAAGCACAAAGGGGAGGTGATTCTGTGTGAACGTCTCAAAGAGCAGCTACTTTGGCACTTGACAAATGAGTAGAAAACTGAGGGGACACAAGATGCAACCCGAGGGAGCGGGAGTGAGTGGCATGAGTAAAAAGAATGCATTGACTCTTGGAGCTGTCAGGGGTCTGGGGAGAAGAATGGTTAGGGTATTACAGGGCACATGGACGAAAATGACCGGCAGTGAGGGAGGCAGGGTAGGTTGGAGTAAAGGGTGGCCACTAGTGTGTAGAGAGATTGGAATGTCCTGCAAAGGACTTTAGACATGACCCTCAGGGTTGTGTGCAGTTCTCAGAAGCTTCTGTGAAAGCAGTGACCTAGAGAGTTCCTTGCTCTCCAGAGTTAACTCTCGGGGAGAGCCTGGCAGCTGGAAAGGCTTACTCGACAGAACCCATGAGTCAGAATGAGGGCTGGAACAGCAGGGATGGCAAGGAGAGGAGACCTGACAGGCAGGGCAGGAGAAAGAGCAGAGTTGGCAAGTTCCGAGACTAGAGAGGAGACCCAGAACTGGTTAATGAAGTGGTTCCCTGGGATGCCCGAAGAAGGAATTTGATGTAGGTACACAAGACTTACCAAGAACCAAGGCTGATGTCCATCCATTACCCTGCAGTCCCCTGCAACTGCACGCCCTTCTGTCATCTTCACAATGCTTCCATGAGAGCAGTGGTCCAGCTTTGCTTTTGAAACGTTCTAATCATTCTCACTAGGCAGTTTCTCTCCCTCACCGCTTAGAGTGGACTAACATTCAGAGAAGAAATGCTATTTTACTGAAACTGGTAAGTGGGGTTTTAGGAATAGAACATTTGCCCTGCTTGCCTTAGACCCAAGGCTGTTGCTAAAGAAAGGGACAGGTGCCAGAAATGTCCACCCCAGCCTGTAGAGAAGAGGGCACATGAACCATTCCGGAGCTTCTGTGTTGAGAAAAATAGTTGACAATATGAGTAGACCTTCTATTGGCTTCCAAAATCTCATTTGCTCTTTGTGTTTTTCCTTTAGGGTTGGTGTTGATTCAGACCAAGACCATTTGGTAAATATGTGCTTGTGTTGTCCTGGCATTTCTGTCCAGTGTTCAGTCTCTCTTAGACTTCATGCCACTTTGTAGATACTGTTTTGTTTGCCTCTGCTTTTAACTGACATTTCTGGCTTTTCTCCCTGCTCCATGAAACAGAACCATAGTTTAGGCAGCAAGTGGCTATCAAGGGTGACAGCTTTCCTGTCTGTGGCTGTCCCGGGGTTTTCCCACCGAGGAGAGTAGGCTCTAAGTGCTCCTGGGCATTGAAGCGAGGGCTCTGGCGCAGGCAGCCTTTTTCCACTCGGGTTGCGCACGAAGGCTTGTCCCTGGTGTCAGCCCCACTCCAGCTGCCTGGAGTTCCTGTGCAACTTTCCAATTGGATGAGCAGCAGCTGCCCTTGAGAACTGCCTAGAATCTTCTGAGTGTCCAGCTGGTCCCCCTGCATATTTGGGGGGTTACACTCTCTTAACCTAAGCCCCAGCCTTTCCAGCACAGCTCCTCCCTCCCCCCCTCCCTCCCTCCCGCCCTCCCTCCCTCCCTTCCTTCCTTCCTTCCTTCCGTGTGTCAGTTTCTCGGCTGCCCCTATGATCTCCAGACTTGTGGACTGAGCACAGCAGAACTGTCTGCCCTCGTGAGACTGACCACCCTTTTCTGGTATTTTCCACCCTCTTTTTAATGGTTTCTGAGCAACACTGAATAAGTGATTCTCTGTTATATATTACCCTTTAGATGAGAAATCACAAGTGAGGTTTTTGAAGATAGAAAATATCTTTTGAAACATAATTCCCATTGTTTTCTGAAACAAGCCGTGGTGTATTTTTTCTGCAGGGTGTGCTTTAAAAGAAAGCATTTACTCAATTCATTTCCCAAGTGCTAATTTTGAGCGATGACTATGTGTGTGTGTATGCATATGATATAGTAAGTACTTGCCCATTTTGTGGTCAGAATCTTAAAGTAGAATTCCTCGGACGAACCAGATTATATACTTTTTCATCCAGCCAAGCTTCTGGGATAGATCCAAGGGGTGCTTACATCTCAGTAGTGATAAAACATTACATTTACACAGCTCCTGAGTCAAGTATGTTTCCACCAGCCCCGTTCCCCCTGTCCCCACAGAGGAGAAATAAGGGAAAGAGCCAGATAGGTGACTATCAGTTGTGGCAGACAGAAAGAAATACTTTTCCATTGCTTTCAGAACCCTTTGGACAGATATTAGCAAGATAGCCCAGTGGGTAAAAGCGCTTGCTGGCAAAGCCTGACAACCTGAGTCTGATCCCTGGAACCCTAGTAAAAGGATGGAATATAAGAAGTGATTCTACAGAGTTGTTGTCAAACTGACGCCTGCATCTGTGGCACGCGCACACACACACACACACACACACACACACAGATGAAAATCAGTACAATTAAGAAATTAGAAACTCCATGGACATCTCAGTTGCATTGTTTACTCAGTCCATTATGAGGCTCAAGGAACATTCGAGTCAGTAGGGAGCTTAGGGGTGTGCAGTAGTTATATGGTAAGGTCTGTACATGATGTTTTACAAGAAGTGAAGGCAGGGCCAACGAGATGGCTCAATGAGTAAAAGTGCATGCTGAGCAAGTCTGACGTCCTGAGTTCAATCCCTGGAACCCATGCTGGAAGACAATAACTTCTAACACACCCAATAAATGATAATAGTAGTAATAATAATAATAATGATAATACAATACGAAAAGTAGTAGTAGTAATAACAATGAAATTTAAAAAGTGAAGGCAAAAATTTAAAAATAAGGCAGTCCCATGGGCTAGCAGTATAGCTCACTGGTAGAATATGTAATTAGTTTGCAAGAGGTCCTGGCCATCCCCAGCACCAAAAATTAAACAAGAAAATAAGAAGTGAAGGCATGAGAAACTTAATGATGTAAAAGCAAGTTCGGAAGTTCTTTTGTACTTGTGAGCACATGCAGTGTTCTCAGATATTTTTATAGTTTTTTGTGTATGTGTTGATTCATGTTGAGGGGCAAAGTAAGCTATTTGGAGATTGAGAGGGCAGGAAAGAGACAAAACCCAAACTCTAAACTCTGTGTCCTTAGAAAATCACAGAACCATGGAACATTAGTTCTGGAAAGGGCCTTGGGGAATCTGTATTGCTTGCATGTTATATTGTGAAGAAATTCAGGTTCAGAGAAGGAAGGAGGTTTGCCCCAACTAGTTAATGTCAGTCAGCCAGGACTAGAGCTAGCTAGCCTAATTGTCTAATTACTGACCATACCATATTACAGATAAAGACATGGCATACTTTTGTAAGCTATTTCAGAAGCTGCCTGCTTGCTGTGTTAGTCTCCCTCCAGCCAGTGAGTTCTACCATAGGATTTCCTTGTTTTCATTTTGCCACCGTGTTCTGAACATAGTAGCAACTTTGAAAATACCAGTTATTTTTGAAGTCTATGACACAGCTCTCCAAATGTAGGGTGAGATGTTTTCTTCTGTAAGTGCCACTGCATCGACAGTGCAAATCTTTTAGATTGAGGAGGTGAATTAGCCTCTACTGACTTTTCTTTAATCTGTGTGTATGTGTTCATGTGTTTGTGTGTGTGCGTGTGCGTGCACTCCCATGAGTTTGCACGTGCCATAGTACATGTGGTGGTCAGAGTGCAGCCTTGGGTATAGTAGAATAGGATCTCTTTGATGTTGATTGCTATGTACACCAGGCTAGCTGGTCTATGAGCTTCCAGAGATTCTCCTGTCTTCACTTCCTATCTCACTCTATTAGCATTGGAGTTACAGAGAAATGTTGCTGTGCCTGGCTTCATGTGGGTTCTGAGGATTTGAACTTAGGTCTTCATGCTCGCATGGCAAGTACTTTTCTCTTAGAGACATCTCCATAGGCCCCACATTGATTTTTTATAATATTTTTGAAATTATAATATAATTCTCTATTGTTTCCCTACTTCATTTTCCTCCCTTCAACTTCTCCCATATACCCCCTCCTTGTTCTCCCTCTCAAATTCATGGCCTTCTTTTCTTTAATTGACCCCACATTGACTTTTAAGTGGTAATAGAAGCATAAATTAGTAAGCTGCCTGAGTCATAGAGATGCTTAGAAAAGCCTTTCAGTTTCCTATACCAAAGCGGCAGTATATAAGCCACCGAACGTCTAATGTTATCCGTGTTGGACACTATCTTTCATGAAGGCTCTATTTCTGATTCTACAGAGGAATGACTCTAAATAAACCTGTCTGCATCTTTGATATTGATTTATGTATCATCTGTCTGCAGGGTGTTCCTGAAAATGAAAGGAGAACTACCAAAGCAGAGAGTGCCTGGCTCTTTCGGATGTGGTACAACTTTGATCATAAGTATCCTTAATGATAAAACATGATAGTACAGTTTAATAAAACAACTTGATGTGTGAATGTGTGCACATGTGAGTGTGTCTGTGTGTTGGGGGAATTCTGGGGATGAACCCAGCGACTTGTACATGGTAAGCATGTACTTTACCACTGAGCTACAGCTGCAGCCCCAGAACAGCTGTTTTGCCTTGCTGAAGCAGAATATAAAACCAGCCTCTCTCCATAAGTGTAGTGGAGCAGGCCATTCCCACCAATGAATTCCTTGGGAACCCAGGGAACCAGTCGGCACTGGTTAGTTAGCCTACTAACTGGCTGGATGGAGGGAACCCAGAGCCTAAATGACATGGCTAATTGTTTAGATATGGATTTATTTATTGAGGAACCTTTAGTATTTGATGTCCTTGAGATGACTTGGAGAATTCTATGAGAGTATTCCTTGCTTGTCCGTGTGCTTGTTGGGGTGGAAGTCTTTGGGGAGGTTGAAAGGAAATGCAGAGTGCTTGACACTTCGCTTCTCTAGCAGCCGCCTTCCCCTCTGGGTAAGGGGAGAGTGTATCTTTGTTTCCTAGGCCTTTCTAAAGACCAAATCCTCTCTGTTCAGAATGCTTTTGTGATTTAAAAAACAAAATAAAACTTTGTATGTTTGGGAAAATACACCTGCCCTCATGATTAGAAGCCACTGCTTACTATATTCTGTTTACTAGATTTTTCACCTCCATTTTTTTGCAAGTATTTTAAATTAAATTACCATGCGCATACAAAAATTCAAGCATATCTGTGGCATTAAGGCTCCCATTAGGGAGTGAGAGCCTGGGTTTTTTAAATTGTTTAAAGATTATGTCAGTACTTTTGGCTCCATTACCAGCATCTTGGATATATTCCATTCCCATATCTCTTGAGGCTTTTTCATGCCTCCTATTTAACATTTTTTAGTTTTCTAGAATAAAATGTACATTTTCTACATTCACAAAATAATTTAAATGACTCCAATTTAGAAAAAGAGCTTATTTTCCTATATAATTGTGTAGGAGTAAACACCAAAGACTATAAACTCTAGTCATTTTAATGCCCAGAGCCCTGGTAGAATTAATTATTCATCAGTCTAGATTTCAGCTCCTCTGTTTAGCCAGATTGTTACCATAGAGTTATAATTTAAATACAATGACATATAACATATGTGAATATTAAGAATACAGCTTAATGAATTTTGACCATTTATCCCTGTGTACTTACTGTCCATATAAATATTTGTGTATTTATAGCTCAGTAGAAGGTGCCCTGTGTTCTCTTCCCTAACATGCCCCACAGAGGAGTAACTGATTCTGAGTGCCACCAGCATGAATTCGGTATGCCTGATTATGATTGTCACTTCAATAGATCATATTTATTCTTTTTGTGTCTTTGCTCTTTACTGACATCTGTGTCATTTATCCAGAAGGCTATGGTAACCATGTTCTGTGAGCTGGAGTTCAAATCTAGGGCATTGTGCATACTAGAGAAGCAGTCTGCCTCAGTCCTGCTTTTATTGTTGTTGACAAAGCCTCCCTAGTTATCCCAGACTAGCCTCAAACTTATGATCCTTCTGTGTCTGCCCTCTGAGTGCTGGGCATACAGGCATGTTTCCCCATGCCCAGCCTTTTCTTTATTTCTCTAATAGGCACAGAAATCTTTAGAATTTTCTTTTGGCACATTGTTTGGTAATTGATATAACAAATCCCTATTCAGTACTACTAGACAGAGCCTTGCTCATTTTTTATATCAGCATTCTGAGAATTTATCATTTCTGTTTATAGTGGCTTTGTGTAGACAGAGTGTGTTTATAGAGAGAGCTTTAATCTTTACATAGAATTTATTAATATAGACATGTATGAATGTTGTCTTTTAAAGATTTATTTATGTGTGTGTGTGTGTGTGTGTGTGTGTGTGTGTGTGTGTGTGTGTGTGTGTGTGTGTTGGGAGGAATATGCTACGGAGATCAGGGGACAAACTGCAGGAGTCAGTTCTCTGCTACCGTGTGGATACTAGGGGTGGAACTCAGGTTGTCAGACTTGTTGGCAAGTGCCTTCACCCTCTGAGCCATCTTGCTAGCCTCAAAATTTTGCCTTTAAAATTGTTTTTGAGGTGAATTTGCTGTGTAGTGTGCCCTTGAATTCACACTCGTCCCACTTGAGCCTTCCAAACATTGGGATCACGGTATGCACCACTATGTAGAGCTAATAACTCTTGTGTGTTCTGGAGATTGACCCCAGGGCCTTAAACATGCTTGGCAAGTGCTCCATCTCTAAGCTACATGCCCCAGGTTCTCATTTTACAATGGCATTTCCCCATTCTTTTTCTTGTCTTTTCCTCTTTTTTCTTCCAATTACCATGAATTACCAAATCTGATAAAATGAGGATCTATGATATAGGAGTTCATGAGACATAGTTTTGTTGTTGTTGTTTTTTGGTAAGTCTTGGGATTTCATTTTTCTTTCCTCCTTCACCTCCTTTGAGCTTTGTAGGAAGTAAAGCAGCATGATACAGAAGTTCAACTCAGAGCATTCAGGATCCATTGGAACCCATAATAAATGAGCAGAGCCATTTTCATTAGTGTATGCTACTGCAGTATTTCTTCGTCCCTGTGAACATCATTCTTTACTTTCTTTTTTAGTTTCTGCACTACCAAACTCAGGATGAGCTTGTGGTCCTTCAATCCCTAAAAGCAGAAAAGCAATGGGATGTCGTTCAACAGGCTCACGAGTAAAAGTCAGACCAGGATCAGCTGGCAGATATGTCCCCATTTCCTTAATTGTGTGACTGCAGTGGATCCCTGACCGCTCTGTATGTCAGTGGTCCTGTCTGTGAAATCAGGATAGTGAAAAGGTCTCCCTTTGCTGACTCACTGCTGTCATATGGCAGTGAATGGGCTTGCAGATGTCAAGCCCTTTGCCAGCCTCTGAAGAGGTCAGCCTGCTGTGGCAGTGATCATCTTAAAGTGATGGAGGCTGAGGTGTCATTTAGGAGCAAGTAGAGCACTTGCATAGCACGTGCAAGGCCCTGGGTTTGCTCCCCAGCACCACTGTGATCACAAGTTCACTATTCTCTTAAATATGTACAGAAATGAGTACATCCCTTCCTTAACCTTGCGTGCACAGCTACCTGAAGCCCCTGCTGACGCACAGTGGGCCTCCTCTTACTACCACACTCCCAGCCTGCTGTGGGCCCATCGCCAGGTGCCTCACCAGCCCTCAAGCATATGAAGTAAGTGGCATTTGTTTATTTACTTACTGCTGTTGTCTTGAGGCAGGTTCTTGCTGTATAGCCCAGGCTGGCCTCAAACTGGTATTACAGGCATGCACTACCTTCCTCCAGAGTAAGTGGATTTTATGCACTAATTTAGTTCTTTAGCAACTTCAATTTAGCTGTTCTATGGGTTAGACTTCTGGTATTATTTTGGTTTGAATTTCTTGGTCTTTGAGGCATACAATCTATGAGAGGGAATTTAAGCATATTTTGTTCAAGTAGAAAATATACTGAAATGTGTAAATAGAGCTAACACCCTTTGAAAATAGACTAATTCCTTATCTTACAGCAGATAATTTTAGTATGTTATTCTATTTCCATGCCAGCTTTAATTTATTTGCAGTATGGGGCCTGACTTCAGCAGTGAGATGTTTCCATGTCTTCATTAGGCTCATCACAGTTCAGTTGAAAGGATTCCCAAACAATTTTTCTTAGATTTCATGACATTTATTTCAACTAAAAAAAATGTGATATTATGGAACTTTTCCTCCAACAGAAAGGAAATCAGAGTGAAATGGTATGCCGTATCACACTGTGCTTTGCTGGACAGTTTTGATGTCCGTTAAATACAAAAGATGGGCTGTGATTTAACATCTATAACTTTGGGATTTTAGGGGAATGCATCCATGTCTGGTCTATATAGCTGGAGGGTATAGACACAGCTAGACAGAATCTAGATTTTCCCTATCGACTATCATGGTTGATGGTTTGGGAAATATTAAACCAAGAAGAAAGTGAAAGTTGTGCTAACTCGTCCGTATTCTAAAATGTAAACACTTGATGGCATTGGATGTGCTTCTCTATGACAAGCCCACCAGTTTGGCTGCTTTCACGTGACGTTTAGAACCCTGAGTTAGTGGGAACTGTAGTGAAGCAGTGTAGTCCTCCTGTGTAGTTTGTTAGAGCAGACTCCACAGCAGGTCAAGGAACAGCAGGCAGTGTGAGGTGGCACCTGGGCCAGGGTAGCAGCCAGGAGCTTTGTTTTCAGTCACTGTACATTTGACAGAGTGTGCTAGTACTGTGGGGAGAATACTCCATGCTGCCTTGTCTGCCTCCCATGTAACCCAGGTTCTGCATACAATTATTGTTCTTTTCCATTGTGCCACATGACTCTACATAGTAGTCTTGTTGCTTCAGGAAGAGGCTTGGCTCTGACTCCAGAGACCCAATAATGTACATCATCCACAGCCAAAATGTCCACAACTCACTCACACACTCCCTCCCTCCCTCTCTCTCCCTCCCTCCCTCTCTCTCTCTCTCTCTTTCTCTCTCTCTCTCTCTCTCTCTCTCTCTCTCTCTCTCTCTCTGTCTCTCTCTCTCTCCCTCCCTCCCTCCCTCTCTCTCTCCCTCCCTCCCCCTCCCTCCCTCCCTCCCTCCCTCCCTCTCTCTCTCTCTCTGTGTGTGTGTGTGTGTGTGTGTGTGTGTGTGCCTTCCTCAGCACTTGGTGTCATTTCTCTGTGAGTGTGTTCCTGTGCTGTTTATGCTATTGCAAACAGCATTTATGGTGACTGTCTGTATTTATTATACTTTTACATATAAATTTGTTCAAGGATATAAATTAAAAGTATGTAGAATTGATTTTAAAGGGCTGTTACTAGATCAAAAAGAATATGCCTTTTACATTTTTTCCAGACCTCAAACTTAAGGAAAACATTAATCAGGAAGTGCTAAAGAGCCCCCACTGACATGCAAAGGAGCTACAAAACTTTGTTTTAACCAAATGGCAGACACTGGCTAGATTTGTTGTTACTAGTTAAATATTAGACAGGAAGTGATTTCAGCTGATTGGTGGCTATGGACTCGTTTTTTTTTTTTTCAATTGGCCTTTTGTATTTTAATCTTTGAGCATTTGAGGAACTTTCTAGTAATAGTTAATTTTTGATACCAGAAGCACAAACAAAAATAAAATTCACCAGCAACCCCATCATGGAGCACTTATGTTGAATGACATTTCTCTACCCACATACATGTTTTTTTTTTCTTTGCCAAATGGAACTATATATTGTTGACTTTCACCCATTTTATAGAACTGTATTAGGTATAGTGTTTTGGAAACTTTTTCCCATTAGAACAAAAGCTTGTGAACCTGGAAAACAACCATGTGGCAAGAGTTTCCATGTGTCCCCATATGCCATAATGTGTTGTGTGATTGGACTAAGAAGCACTTAGTGTTGTATCGTAACCCCGGCCCCAGACTCTAAGACCCATGAGGGCAAACTGATAATGTGCAAGAGCGAGTGCTACTTGCAAACAAAGGGCCAAGGACCAGATGCTGTGGGAGCACACAGGATGGACACCTAATGTAGAGCAGAAAAATCCAAGAAGACTGTCAAGAGAAAGCCATGAGGGACCAGTGACTTGCAAGGGATAGGAGGGACAGCATGCCTGATGAGTGAGAGGTGAGAGAAGGACTGGAGAGAGGGATAGTTGGCACTTCTGCAGTCCGTCCTGCACAGCAAGAGGCTGCTGGAGTGGGAGAGGCAGCTGGTTATGGGAGACGAAGCTGAGAGGAACAAGTACGTTGTCTGTTAAGGCGAGGCTAGGGCTCAAGATTTTATACCAAGTATGGTGGGCTACCACTGAGGCATTTTTAATAGGAGGTGCTCAGATTATCTCCTTCTGGAAATGATTCTAGGAAGAGCTGGGCTTACCTTACCACCTTGCCTGGCTTTGATTTTCTTGCACTGCTTAACAACTCTTAAACCTTATATTGTTTGCATTTAGAACCAGGAGCAATTGAAAGATGATGACTCTGATCTTATTCTCAATGATGGTGATATCAGTTTGACGTATGGGGATTCTACTGTGAACACTGACTCCGCAACAGCCAGTGCCCCAAGGAGATTTATGGGCAACAATTCTGAAGATGCTTTGGATCGGGAGCTTACATTTGGGGACCACGAACTAGTCATTCGTGGAACACGCCTGGTTCTTCCGATGGATGATTCTGAACCTGCGCTAAATTCATTAGATGATACAAGACACAGTCCAGCCTAAGCGTTCTAATACTCACTTAATGGTTTGTAAACTTTGCACATGTGATTGTGAAGAAATGTGTACTACCTACAAGTCCTAGTGCATGTCTCCGAATGTGTAAGCTATATAAATGCTATTTATATGGCATAGGAAGAATACAAATACCCTGTACAAGGCAGACTGTGAACAGTCTGCCCTCTTAAGTTTTGCTGGCTGCACTACATTGGCCGGATCTGTTTTAGAAAGTTATTTTCACAGTAATGTTGTGTGTTCTGTTAGTTTAATGTTTCAGTTAAAGTATAAAAGTGACAGATTGACCCTCTCTTATATTTATCTGACACTTAACCAGAGTACTAAGTTCTTGTGATGTGAATTAATTTGTGTGTGGCGGGGGAGGGGAGGGAAGAGGGAGAGAAGGGGGAGCTGTTATTCCCTGGGGAACCTAAGAAGGAGAGGTTCCTTTGTTGGAAAACTTTTGTTGATTGCTGCTGCCTTTGTCATGACTTTTTTCTTTCCCTTTTCTCTGGTGGCCCTTTGTGGTGCAAGGAGCTGATGGCATTTTGATCTCACCCCATTCAGGTTGGGGATTGAAGTGTGGGGGATGTTTTTCCCCCATTGATGTGAAAGAACAGATTTCCTGACTACAGTACATTGATGCTCTGAGAAAGAAGGCTACAAATGACCTCCAAGACCTTATTTCTTTTCTTTCACACCAAGACCATAGGAATTGCATCCAGCTGGCTCAGCCAAAGTATAGGTGTATAGAGTTCAGGGCACTTGTTACAGCCTTGGGGCGCTGGAGCAAGTGGACATGGGCATAGGCTGGTGGTGTTGGAGGTCTCTCTTCCCAAATATGTAAATATTCTATACCAGATAAGTTGAAATAAGAAATGTAATTGCTGCTTCATTTTTGATTATGTTCTTTGTGTGTATAGTAAGCCTTGTCATCAGAAGTTTTTATATCAATTTAAATCGCTGCTCTTTAGCAGCCAAACAGGAGCAAAATGTAAAATTTTTAAACTTACGATGTTTAGTGGTCACTTTTTAGTCGATAGTTGATGCTAAAAATTAATTTATGAACCCGTGATTGTTCTGTACTGCACCAAAGGCAGCCGTTAAGAGAAACACAGTGCTCTGCTGTGTCTTTGAAAGGATTCTGCTTTGTGTAAAGTGGGTGTAGTTGTCTTCATTGTCGTGTTCCTTTTTACTAGTAGACACCTAAGCTGCCATGTGGTGTTTTTTGATGGTTTTTCACTTCATACTCATCGTATGAGAGTGGTTTCTATTTTGTAGTGCTGCAAATACCTAAAGGTACATTGAACACTTGGAAGGGGATACTTTTTGATGCTGATTCTGACCTGTTTCTGATTCAGGTCCGAGGAGAATTGCCTTAAATCTAACCCAATGAGAAAATTGATTACTTATGTGATGTTCAAATTTTCCACTGAAAAATACTCTTCCAAACAAAACATGCACTTACCCTCCCAAAGGGTTCTGTGCCATTGTAAACACTCCTTGAGATGTTAAGGGAATTCTAATGTTGTCCCCTTCGTGGCAGCCTTGACTGTCGGCATGGCCATTTGTTAGGTAGTGGTAGTGACTTTCCTGCTATGCAGGAACTCCTCCTGTGAAGTGTACATTTTATATGATGTGTGGCTCTTCATGCACTAAATAATTTCTTCTTCTTAATGTATATTTGGGGGTTTTCAATGTCAGCATCAATGACCCACACAGTTATTCAAGTTGTAAAAGGGTATATAGTAATTTAACT
This sequence comes from Peromyscus eremicus, assembly GCF_949786415.1. NCBI lineage: Eukaryota > Metazoa > Chordata > Mammalia > Rodentia > Cricetidae > Peromyscus > Peromyscus eremicus. The sequence goes on from NC_081439.1 coordinate 115,163,840, forward strand.
ACTCTCTTTTTATTCCGTCAGGTTACTGAGCTCACATTATGAAAATGGCTATAAATACTTAGCATGACAAATTATGTAACCTGTCTCTTTCCGCATGCATAAGACTTCTCATTAAGGAAACTGATAATGCTTGAGTCCACTAAATCTGCCTTCAGTACTTTATCAAAGGGGAACCAGGCCTGTTGTGCTTACATCTTCATCTGGAAGATTTTTTTCCCTCTCTCGTCTGTGTACACATCCCCATGCAAAGAGAAAACCATCTCTGTTGAGACAGCTATTGGAATTAAAGACCTGAATGAACTTTGATGAAGTACAGTCTGAGTTACCATCATGCATGAGTGAATTGCTCTCTTGGACCTGTTTTTCTGTTGTTTGTGGAACCTACATGTTTGATTGACTTGAACATTGCATCTTTCAGAGTTATTTTTTAAGGTCTCTTGGCATTTATCCTAGTCTGTGTTTGGCAGTGTGCTGTTAAAGTACTAGACTTCTAATCTTTATGTGCTTTTTGTTTTCCCTTGGAGTACTTGGAAAGATGTAATAGTGGTTTCTTTTAGGAAAATCTGTCATTAAAAAAATTATAGCCTTGCAAATAACTACTCACTGTTATTTGAGTCACAGCTTATTCTAGAGAGACATAAAGAATGCTGACATCATTTATTTTTCTACCTATATACATACTGGAAAAAGGGGGAGGACTGGTGTTTTAAAAAGAAACTTGACAGTACTTAACTTATGAGGTGGCAGAGTTGGGGTGCTTATGTATAAGGGTGAATGTAATTGCTTATGGTCACAGTTGGACCATTTAAGAAAAACTAGTCAAAGCCACCAAGTTCCATTACATTGATTTGTAGCCTGTTAGTGCAACAGCAGAGAATGTCATGAAAATAGTTGCATTGTACAGCAGGTGGGATAGTTGTGGATTGGGTTAGGTAGAAAGGCAGTTCTAGGTTTACCTGCAGAGCACAACCACATGAATAGTCCTTCACATTAAAGGTATGCCTCTCTCTGTACGTGAGATGTTTTGTGGTTTAGAGTTTGTATTAGTCAAGGTTCTCTAGAGGAACAAAACTTATAGAATTTATATGATTTAACTAAAAAAAAAAAAAGTTCATCACAGGTGTGCCCAGCCATGTGGATTTTAGCTAATTAATTCCAGACGTGTCAGGTTGACAACCAAGAATAGCCATCTGACCACAACTTAAATATATATACACTAATAAATCCCATGTATATAGTAATATAGATATGAGATTTATTAGAATGGCTATATATATGCATATATGTATGTTTATAGGATTTATTAGATGGCTTATAGTCCAGCTAGTCCAACAATGGCTGTCTACCAATGGAAGTCCAAGAGTCCAGTAGTTGTTCAGTCCATGAGGCTGAACATCTCAGCTGGTCTTCAGTCTACACCGGAATCCTGAAGAATGTGGGCTCTAATGCCAGTGAAGGAATGGACTTGCCAGCGAGAGCAAGCAGCCAAGAAGAAAGTGAGCTTCCTTCTTCCATGTCTTTTATACTGGCTGCCAGCAGAAGGTGTGGCCCAGATTAAAGGTGGATCTTCCCATCTCAAAGATCTGAATTAGAAGTGGGTATTCTCATGTCAAATGATTTAATTAAGGAAAAAATCCCCCACAGGTGTGCCCAGCTACCTGGGTTTTAGTTAATACCAGATAGGGTCAAGTTGTCAACCAAGAAGAGCCATCACAGAGTTCGCTAACAGCAGCTTTGTCTAGTTTTGTTAATGGGACAAATCATGCTGTCAGTTATGTTGTGTTGCTGTCTGTTCCAGCTTCCTTACTCATTGCTCACTCACTAAGGGGCACAGGTGAGAGGCACCCACATCTAAGGCTCATGCCTTCAACCAATTCATTTTTCTCACCACACAAAACCCTTTATTAGATTTGAGCAAATATCTTTGTTAACCTGATTTAGTGCTAGAATATAAGGATGTGGAAGGATAGATGTTCTTGACTTAATTGGAAAATTCTCAACAAGAAGTACTTATCAAGATGGTGCAGGATGAGGCTTGTAAATAAACTGGAAATGTTACTAATAGTTGTATTTTTTGAGTCCCTCTTAGGTACATGTACTGTGTGTACAAGGTATTTTTATTGCTTTAGTTTTCCAACATGAGTGTCCCTTCACTTTTCAGCTGAGACAGACAGACAGAAGTGCAGAGTTTGCATGACTGGTAACCCATGGAGCTATGACTCAAATCCAGCCTCAGCCTGACTCCAAAGGTCCAGATTCTGTTGTTTTGTTTTTGAGACAGGACCTAACCGTAAGGTCAAGCTGGCTTTGAATTCACTGTGTAGCCCATTCTGGCTTTGAAACAAATGAACCTCCTATCTCAGCCTCCTGAGAGACGTGATTACGGGTGTGTACCACCACACCTAACATCAAAAGTCCAGTTTGTTAACTACTGATTCCAGGCACACGCTCCATACTAAACTAAGTACAACCTGAAGATGAGACACAGAGTTATAGATTTCAAGCCTGTTGTCCACATTTCCTGCCCTGTTGCCTGCCTTGTATGAGTTTCTGGATGGGAATATCCTGACATCCTTAGCCAAGGGTCCTTCCTGTGTCTTGTCCAATCTGTTGAGTGAAGCTGGCTGATTAGCAGCTCTGCCTTAAATTCCCTTACACTGCCTCTTAGCCTTTTCACCAAGGGCCTATCTTTCATGCCGGAGTATATGGTCGTGAACAACGGCTTTGTAGTCACAAGAGTTGGGCTAGTGTTTTAAAAGCCCAGGCTTTTAGGGTTATACAGATTTAGGTTCAAACTCGGGCCCGGCTACTGAGTGTGATGTTGACCAGTTACCCAACTTAATGGAGCTTTTTCATTCTCTCTTCTTGTTGTTCAAGGGATCTGAGCTCATACTTTGAGCCACACACAGTGGGAATAGTAGCAAACAACTGAACAGCAGTCTCAGCTTTGTGCCAAGTACCATATAAAGACATTGTCAATGATCTCTTGGGGTACTTGGGAATCACTCATGTAAGAAGGACTGCTTGATTTCTAGTGGGGGCATATTGATTTTTAAGTAATAACTTCAAATACAGTAGTCACAAAAGCTATGACAAAAATGTAAGAACCCTCCCTTGGGTGATAGCAGGGGCCCTGTAATCTGGTGATACAGAAACTAAGGCTGACTTTTCTGTTAAAGTGATGTTTAAGTTTAGATCTCAAGAGTTAGTCAAGGGCCAGCCGAGTGAAGTGATGAGGACCATTCCAAGCAGAGTGAAGTGACATTCCTTTAGTCATGTGTCTGTTGAGTGACAAAACTTACGCTGTGCTATATAATTCAACAAGAAACAAAATGGAGCTACCCCCACAGCACTTATGAATCAGTTGCAAGGACAGAATCCTAGTTCCAGTGTTAATCATAATGAGCGCCCTGAACCAAAATGCAACCTCCTCCCTTCCACCCGGCATAAGACTACCCCGGCGCCCCCCCCCCCCCGTATGTCACCTTAAGGGCCTTTGAAAAGAGGAGCTGATAATGTCTTTTCTGAGTCTTTGTGTCCCCAGGAGAAACAGCCCTATTCTCTTACTGTCTTCCCTAACCCGAGACCACCCTGGCTTGTTTAGTTTCTGTGGCTGCATCAACCCCTCCTAACAATCAGCAGGAAGACTGAGCCAAAGGCACCCTGCTCTTGGGAAGTCTACATTCCCTTCAGGGAAAGCAAACCATAAATGCACATACATGAAATAATGAGAGGGTGGATAATTGGCCAGCAAAAAATAGGAAGAGGGTAAAGGGCGTGAGGAGAGGGCCTGAGTGGAAGAAGCAGGCAGGAGAAGCTAAAAAGGTCAGCAATCAGTGGGATCAGAAATCAAAGCCCAGCCTTAGCTACACAGCACATTTGAGACCAGCCTGGGGTATGTAAGACCCTCCTGTCTCAGACAAACAAACCCCTCATGTAGGTAGAGAACAGGAGTGCAGAGGTCTGCTTTAGAATGGATGCTCAATGCACGTTTGTTGACAGGGAAAAAAAATGTCTCCTTGTCCGTGATTCAGTTGTAAGATTGCTATAGCAGAATAGGAGAAGGAATAAGTAATAGGAGGGCGGAGTCCCAGCCCTGCTTGCCACTGAGCACTTTCAGAAAGCTACTTGAATCTCTGAGCCTGCTTCTTTATAAAATGGTGACAGGTCAGAGACTCAGTGAGCTTCTTCAGCTATTACCATATGCCAGGCACTGTGGTAGGTGGTGGACTGATTTCAGCTGTAAAAATCCACCAGCCCTATTAGGGGATCAGATGAAGTGATGTACGTTAAAGCAGCCAGACTGAGGTTGGATGTTCTGTATGGTTTTGCTGATGAGGTGCTATGTGATTATGATATGGAAAACACTTCATAGACTGTCCAGATCCTCCGGGCTGCTTCCTTTCAGGATCTCCAGTTCAGTACATTGGAGGGATCCCAAGTTCCTGCCACGGTGAAGCCTGAGAGCTGCCTTAGCCATTGCTGTCACAGCTGAAGCCTCAAGTCCATGAGTCTATTTTCTGCTTAATTTTGGTAACCCAAACAGCGTCTTTTTCTAATTATGAGTTCACATTATAGTTGTAGCTTAGGAAGCCTGCCCTCCATGTTCAGCTGCCAGTGCTGTTGGGTAGGTACTGGGTTCCTCTCCAGGGATAGAGCTTAGCTGTAGAAGTCATTTCTTTTGTCCTGGTGGAAAAAAATATATTGAAAGCACTGCGAGTACTTCTTGGAAATGAGGTTTAATTTCACCTGTTCTGTTGGAACTGTGTGTTTACTTACAAAAATTGCTTGAGAGGTAGTCAATTCTTGCTTGCTTTGAGAGTCACAAGGCTTTGCTGCCTGATTTTCTTGTTTATTTGAGTCTCCTATACAGCTGTGTCCCCATGTGGCTCGAGCACAGATGATATGAGCTGTTTTCCATCTGAAAAATCTGGGAACCTTCTGTCACATAATGAAAGTTGCCCCCAACCCGCATTTCGGTGCTGGTTTTGTGTGAGAAGGCAAGATAATGGCAATTAGACCCCCTGGGTGTGCCACAATTTTTTTTTTTTTACACTTTGAAAAACTCAACAAAGTTCCATTTTCTAAGAGGAGCCAGGAGTTTGATATTTAACGACTTTGGCCAACCAGTATTTTAAATTCTAACTTGCATTCAACAGACCATTAGTGTCTCATCTGGGCTAAGACGTGAGCCAGGCTAGGGGCAGGGGAAACACAACACGGGGTGTTTAAACCATGGTTTGAGACTAAAGGAGAATGTGGTGGACTAAATAAGAGCATCACCGTGGTGGGAAAGGCACTCGAATGAGGTTGTGAGGTGGAATTGTGGCCCTTCACATTGCTGCAGAATATGGCCCACCGGAAATGTCCACACCATGATCCCTGGAACCTGTGAATGTAGAAGTGTCTTATGTGGCAAAGGGAAGTAAGGGATTAAGATTGCCAATGGAATGATCTTGAGGTGGGGAGTTATTCTGATCTATACAAATGGGGGCCAACTGAATTACACAGGTCCTTAAAATTCATGAACTGTTCCTGACCATAGTCAGAGAAGGAGAGCTGATCACAGACACAAACCCAGACACTTGCCACCTGGCTCTGGCTTTGAAGAAGGGAAGCCAGAGCATGCAGCAGCCTGCTGACACAGTGGAGTTAGCCCAGTGAGAGCCCTGTCAGACTGTTGACCTACCAAGCTGTGAGATGACAAGTGGGTGTTGTTTTAAGCCATTAAGCTGTGGGAATTTGTTATGGCAGCAATAGGAAGTGAACAGACAGCCTGTGAGGGAAGGAACATTGTTTCTGTTACTGTCTCCTTCAGAATGTCTAACTTGTGCCAGGCATTGTGCATGGGACTAGGGCACAGAAAGAACTGAACCGGTCCTAGACAGTTGGGTAGAGACGATTAGGAGTCATACTGACAACTGTGATATAGCACAATAGGGCCATGATGGAGAAAAGTCCTGGTGATAGATTCCTACTCTGGGAAAGGATGGCGGTGTGCACTGGAGAAGGCCTGCCACTTCTGTGACTTTAATCTCACTGTCACTACCATGTCTATGTCACAGGCTGATGTAGGGGATTTCCATAAGCCACCATGTCCACTGCATCCCTTGAAAGTGGCAGTATACAGGGGACCAAATCAAACCTGGTTTTAGAAAGATCACTCTCCTTGTAGCTATGGCTACTTGGATAAGGGCAAGAATGAACATAGAAATAATGAATAGAAAGCTTGGTCAGTGAGAGAGTGTATGGTAGTATGGACTAGAGAAATGTCACTGTGGACAAAGAAGAAAGGTAGATCAGGGAGCATTTAATATGTAGACTCAACAGTAGTTGTAGACTAAATAAAATAGTTGAGGCTGGAGAGATGTGTCAGTAGTTAGAGAAAGATGGATCAGTGGTTGTTGCTCTTGCAGAGAACCCTGGTTCAGGTCCCAGGACCCACATGGCTCCTCCAACTGTCCATAAGTCCAGTATCTGGGAATCTGATGCTTTCTTCTGGCCTCTGAGGGTACACACATGAAACACATACATTCAGACAAAGCATACATAAAATAAAAATAGACCAATTTCCAAATGTGATGATTAAGTTGGGGGGGGGGGAGGTGTTATCCCCATGATCTGAGCAATCGGATTGGGCACAATGGATGGAAGACAAGTCAGTAACTAGAATCTTAAAAAAATAATATTTAAACCAAGAGATTGTGAGATGTGCCAGTAAAAACAAATTTGCTTCTGGGTCACACACATATACACACGTGCTGCATGCTGTGTCTCATTGTGGAAGCTTAAAACATCAATTTAAAAGTAGAAGAGAATAGAATAGTGATTATTAGAGACCAAACAAAGAAAGATGGGAGAAGGGGACGTAGAAGGAAGTCGGCTAATAGTAAACACAAATAGGAAGAATACATTTTAGTGCTCTGCAGCACAATAGGGTGACTTTAATTTATCATAGGCCATTATGTGGTTTTCACAAATATACAAAGGAGGAGTTTAAAGACTCCAACACAGAAAATAAGGAGATGGAAGTATGATTTGCCCTGATTTTATCACCATATACTCTTTTCATGTATTGAAATATCACACTGCCCCAGAAGTATGTACAATTATTATGTTAATTAAAATTAAAATAGGAACACGAAAGAAGAGAAAGGGACAAGGGCCCCAAACGAGGTTGGGAAAGAATACAAGCTTGAATACCACCAAGATTTGTAATCTATTCTCCATTATAACCTAGGAACATCTGGAGCTTTTCCTCTGGGTGGTGCCTGGGAAAAATAATTGATTTAACCAGAGTACAATGGATGGAGGAAAAAATAAATTATTCCCCTCCTTAGAAGAAACAGAGCTTCAGAAGTTCTCAGGAATGATGGGTGGTGTTATTAGGAAACTTTTCAAAGTGTGTCAGTCTGGATCTTAGTGAATCCATCACTGGTTGTGGCCAGGAGAATGAAATATATGTGGTGGGTTCTGTTGAATGCAGTTCTTAGTATTTTCCAAGAGGGTCAAGGGCCAAAGAATGAATATTGGATGTGGAAAGGAAGCCACAGCTGGTTGGCTAGACCCTTTCTGGTTCTGTGGAGATTTAGATGCAAGCTGAAACCCCTTGCCTTTTCACCTTCCCCAAAGACTGTTGGAACAGTTTCTAGCACATCAGTGGGGTGACCAAAGCCCTGGGGTATGCTGTGCTCAGATGCCCTGTGTCATTCACCAGCTTCAGTCATCAGAATTGAAGCTGACACTTTAGGGAAACTAAGCCAAATAGCAACTGGTGGGAGAGATTTCATCAAACATGCCTGGATTCAAATGTTTTAAAAATTGATTTTTGCGTCTCAATAGAGGAAAATCAGTAAACGACAGTATATAGCTTATTTAAAAAAACATAGAGGCTTATATTAAGATGAAGGAAAAATCTGGTTTTTGTTTTCTCAAATTTTATTAATTCATCTGAGGTGTGAGTCACCAGCTCACTCGCCAATGTTTCCAAACTTTGTTGCCTCCAGAGCAGTTAGGAAAATTCACTTTAAAACTACCTTGAGGAAAAGATGATCTACAGAGAGGTAGGTGTGTGTGTGTGTGTGTGTGTGTGTGTGTGTGTGTGTGTGTGTGTTCACGTGCATGTATGTGTTCATGCATACATGTACACACACATACATATGTATAATGTTTGTCTTGAGTGATATTTCTTAAAATTGCTTCTATGTTAAACCATGACCATATTCCTTTCTAGACAGGATTTTATTCCTTCACCTAAAAATTGAGGACTGATATGCTGACATATATATATATATATATATATATATATATATATATATATATATATATATATATATATTTAGAACCTCATAAACTAAGCCCTTTACCTAGGAAGACAACTTTGTTGGCTCATTTTAGCCTTTCCCAATAGATGGCAGTTAGATATGTATCCCCTAGGGATACTAAAGAATTAAACCACTCCCCATTTCTCCACTCAAGATATTCTTGGACTACCAATCCTAACCTGAAAAGGCTACCAAGGGGAGACATCAAGAAGATTGAAGTGTTTTCTTCCTGAGTCTGAACTCCACCACAGTATGGGGTAGTTGGTCATGCTATATTCTTGGCTGTTCTAGATGGTTCACATCTCATTTTCAAGATGGCTGCCTCAAGTTGACAGTAGGCCAATGGTTACAGACTGACAAAACTGGGTTTTCTGTGTGATGATGGAACCATCCATTTTCTCTTATTACACTACACTTTGCCTGGCCCATTGGCAGGCATGCCAGTAGTTGGATTCAAACCTCTGTCTTTCATAGGCGATCAATGGCTTGATTAGCACCCTCTGTCTCTCTCCCTTCCCTTCCTCCTTCATTTCTTTAACAGACTTAGAGTGCCTATCCACTCTAGGTACTGAAAATACCAAGGTGAGTAAGTCTTTGGGTTATTTTTCTTGTAAGTGAAAACTCTAGCATTTGTAAAGAATATAATGATAGTTTTCCCTTTTGCCTATTCCTCATCAGATTAGCTTAGATACAATACTGTCAAGAGTAATGACAAATTATCAATTAGTATTGGGTCTGGTCCAAGGGGGAATATTTTGACAGTCTGCTTTAACCATATAAGCAATGATTCCAATAAAAAGTTTTATGAGGTGGTGTTACAGATGTAAATGTTTCCTAAAGGTATCACTTGAGTTGTAAATCATGTTCTTGAATTCATACTAAAGTCACCTCATTAAATAACAAGGGGAGCTATGTTTTTCACATAAACGTTGGTCTCCAGTGACGTGAAAATATAAAAAAAAAAAAGGAACAAAGAACAAAAACCCGAACTCCAGTCCTAGCTGTGTGTGGCTCAACTTCAAGAGCCTGGCAGGACCATGAAAGTTTCTCCTATCAGTTTGTTTTTCACCTGCCTTTCTGGACCATCCCCTCCAAAAGTTCCATCTTCCTAGGCTTGTCTTCTTCCCAAGAGCAAACAGAACTGGAGAAATGAGGCAGAGAAACTCTTTGGAAAGGCTTATTGAAGTCGGATTGGCAAACAACAGAGGTAATCCTCTCCAACACAGAGTTCTGTGTCTGCAGACATGTCGCTGTCACCACAGTGACAATATGGAGCATTTACAACTTTCCAGAACATTCTACCATGCCCCTTTGTAATTAACCCCTCTCTCTGGCCTCATGCATCTGACATCCTGACCTGTTTTTGTCCCTGTAGCTCTTGCTTTTTCTAGAATGTCACAGAAACACAATCACGAATGTAGCCTTTTGCAGACTCTCCTTTTTTAGCTTTTATTATATTTTATTTTTTTATTTTGCATGTTGGGGTGGTGCATGTGCCACAGTGTAGTGTGGAGGTCAGAGGACAACTTTGTGGATTTGGTTCTGTCCTTCTACTGTGTGTGTAGGGACCAAACTCAAATCTTCAGGCTTGGTGGAAAGGGCCTTTGCCGGCTGCGCAATCTTGCCAGGCTTCTGTCATTGTTAAATTAATAACATTATTTTTCAGGTAATAACATCTTCATTGTCATAGATTTTAGATATTTAGCAAAGATTCTTCACTGTGATCAGCATGGGAGGGCAGCTGTCTGTTGGCTTGCTGTTTCATTTTCTTTGGGTATATAATTTCCCATGAGAATTCCTGGAAAGAAGCTGTCTGTGTCTGCAAAGACTGCAGTTGTATGGGGAGGTTGGAATGTTGCAAGCCTAGAGGCTAATTATCTTATCTCAGGATAGGTTTAGCACCCTAAATAGCTATTCCTTCTCCAGCTCTGTGTCACAACTGACATCATGTGACTAAAAGATAAAAATCTTTGAGAATCAGCGGCTGGAAAGATAGCTCAGCAGTTAAGATTAGTGGCTGCTCTTCCAGAAGACCCAGGTTCATTTCCCAGCACCAATATGGTGGTGCATACCTGTCTGTAACTTTGACTCCAGGGCTTCTGATACCCTCACAGGGGTACATGTAGGCACAACACCAATTCATATAAAATAAAAATAAATTGTAAAACAAAAACCTTTGAGAATCTATTAACTTAGCTGACCACTAGCTTCCACCAATTCAAGAGCTAAGAATGTCATCAGACAGCATCTGAGGCCTATAGAATAACTTCCCCCATCTTGATGAGGCCTATAGAATAACTTCCCCCATCTTGATGAGGCCTATAGAATAACTTCCCCCATCTTGATGTGGCCTATAGAATAACTTCCCCATCTTGATGAGGCCTATAGAATAACTTCCCCCATCTTGATATGGCCTATAGAATAACTTCCTTCATCTTGATGAGGCCTATAGAATAACTTCCCCATCTTGATGAGGCCTATAGAATAACTTCCCCATCTTGATGTGGCCTATAGAATAACTTCCCCCATCTTGATGTGGCCTATAGAATAACTTCCTTCATCTCACTGTAACCACCAATGTATTTTAAACTTGCTTTGGCTTATGACTTTCTTTGTTGTGTAGAAATATAAAACTGATTCCACATTGGACCATGGAATTTGTAGTAACCTAATTCTGTGTTCCTCGGTCATGGCCACTCAAGAATTTAGCTCCAGAATAAACTATATCCATTCCATTGAAGGTGAGAGCTCTGGTTTCTGCATTGACATACCCAGCAGTGACCTTGCTGGATCATGTGGTAGGTCAATTCCAAAACTTTTGAGAACTGCCTCCCCACTTTTCTCCATCATGCATATGCTAATTTATGTTCCCACCAACCGTGTGCGAGCTGTACTCCTTGCTGTAATAGCATGCCTCCTGCGTGGAGCCAGCCCCAAGCTGGTTGTCAAGGAGATGGGAAGTACAGAGGAAGAGGAGGTGGTCTGCTTGGCCGCTGATGTGATAAGCACACAGAGCTGGGAATAATTAGTGTCTGCTGCGTACTACGTGAGTGCTTTATTTGCCTGCTCTGCCTTGGCTGGGAGAAGATTTGAAAGATTCTGCGCTTGCATACCAAGGTAAGAGCAAACAGAGACTGTCTGGGCCACAGAGGCAGACCAGCAAGACAGGGAGTGAGAGATAAGGGAAGGTGGTGAGCATGTGATCAGGAGAGGAGTCCAGTGATGCACATGCATGCAATACCATACTGAAATATATTATTTTGTACAGAGCCCCACTCAATTGTACACTGTAGAAAGGTGAATTTTACATTATGTGGGTTATATCCTAATAAAATCTTTTAAAAAGAACCAAAGGTAGTTGGGGGTGAGGGAGGAGGGAAAAGGAAAACAGTTCAAGTCACTATCAGCTTTACCTTTGCTCCTAAACTTTGGCTAGGCCTCACAGGTAACAATAGCAGTTAGTGATTATTGACTCAGCTAACCTGGGCCAGGCACAGGGTTATGTGCATCACACAATTGCCTTAATGGGGTCTCAGCACAACTTTATGAACTAAGCACTAGTACCCCTCTCTTGCAGGCTGGGAAGTAAAGGAGGCTTGGCGAGGCGCTGTGAATGCCTGTGGTGACCCAGTGACCTGCTGAGGTGAGTGTGCTGCAGTGAACACCCAGACAATGGCAGCCGTTGACTAGTACTTCTACTAGCCACCCTAAGACATGACACCATTGGCCCACAGCAGGCCATGGGCCCCAAGGCTCAAAATGAACTCTGCAATGCAGATTCCTGAAGGACTCCTGGATTCTGGGGACCTGCGGAGAAAGCTCCAAGGACCCTGGTCTCCCTTCCAGCTTCTCCAAGGCCTGTGAAGGTGGCTCCTTGGGTGGGGAAATGATGTTGTGCTTGCGTTTGGCTCCAACTTAGTTCCCACAAATGTCCTTAACATTTTCCAGTTTCTGAATGCTTTTGTGAAACAGCTCTGATGTGGTCGACAGCATTTGTAGTGTGTGCCAAGTCAAGCCTTCCTCGGGAGGAAAGCTGGAAGCCTTTAAGGGACTCTTCAGTGCTCACGTAGCCCGTAGCCTCTTGCTCAGTATCGCACAAGGCCTGCACTGCCAAGCACAGCACTCACTTGGATCTCCCTGCCTTTCTCCTGGTGGGGAACCAACACCCTATCAGCCTGGCTTGGGCTTGCAGTGGCCTTATCCAGGGACAGCTTTGCTGGAGCCCCTCATCCACCTGGGGCACCTTCTGTGGCTCAAGGCCTGCTGAAGTCAGCTCAGGATGATTTTCCTTTCCATGTTTTCTGCATGGACTTTTCCTCCTCCAGGCCCTTGGAGAGGATGAAACTAAGAATTACCAGGATGCCAGGAATCCCTACAGCCTCTTTTTGAGAGTAGATGAACACCATATGCTGTGGATCTACAACGGAATGGCTCCCCCCAGTGCAGCACAGGGGCCTTGAATCACTGGCTAACCCCTCTTTTACCTTAGCAGCTGGAGCTTGACCCTCGGGGTGAGGCTCCATGTGCAGATAGAAATTTGGCTCCAAAATGGCCCAAACTTGTGTTTATGCAAGTGCCCCGTCCCTTAGCAAGGCAGGGGGTGGGCAGGCTACCGTCCCTCTGGAGAAGTAGTTGAAGAAGGCAAGAAGAGACCAGCAGACAGGGCTGGCCTACTGCCTTCTGCCTCCCCAGACAGACTTTCACAGAGGGCTCCCTTGTATTCAACACTTGCCAACATGGTAAACCCTAGAGATGGGGACAGAAAGAGCTTTCCTTTGACTTATGGTGGGCCTGTATCGTGATGACATTGTGAAGTTGAAAATGTTGTGAGTAAAAATGCCTAAACTACTGAATGTCATAGGTTGGCTTAGATTGCTTTGAATATGTTTAGACCACTTGTAGTAGCTCACAGTTAGGCCAAATCATTGAAGCTGGAGCCTCGGATACTGAAGCATTGGAGAGCACATGTAATTTTTGGACTACGGTACAGGACGTCGAAAATAGAATGGCTGTAAGGGTTATGCTATGGCACCATCATAACGTAGCAGAATTGTAGTCAAACCATATTCACCTGGGGACCACTCTGCTTGCAACCGTTCCTTGATGTGGGCAGGAGTTATCCATCTAGCCGTTCATTCATCAAGAAACTGTTAAGCTCGGAGCTTGTTGGTTTTTCTCAATTTGAAACAAAGTAGAGTCACCTGGGAGGAGGGGCCTCGATTGAGAAGTTAGCTCCATCAAATGAGCCTGGAGGGCCCAGCCTGCTTCGAGTGGTGGCGCCCGTGGCCAGGTGGTCCTGAATTGTATTTAAAAAGCAAGCTGAGCAAACCATGGAGAGCGAGCCAGGGAGCAGTGCTCCGGTTTCCATTGTGGTCATGGCTTCAGTTCCTGCCCAGACATCCCTGAATGATGGACTGTGATGTGGAAGGGCAAGACAAATAAGCCCTTCCCTCCCCAAATTGGTTTTGGTCAGTGTTTTAGTACAGCAACAGAGAAGTCAACTAGCATAGGGATCCTGTGTTAGTTGCCTTGAAAGTATTATTAAAAGAGCAAGCCTGGCCCCTCTCTTTGCTCTGTTTTCCTGTCTCACCATGTGACCTCTTCCTTCTCACACTCTTGTTGGGATGCCATTTTCTAGTAGGTCCTCACCAGAAACCAAACCAATAAGACCACCTTGGACTTTCAGATTCTGAAAATGGATGCTAACTAAACCTCTTCTCTTTATAAGGCTACACAGCCTCGGGTGTTTTGTTCTAGTAATGGAAAAACAAACTAATACAGTCATATAGTCTAAAAGTGACAGAAATAAACTTTAACAATCTATGTGAGTCCAATGGTTGGGGCTGTGTGCTTTGCAATTACTGTGCATTACTGTGTACTCCAGAGTTAGCCAGTTAGAACCCACTCGTCAAATGTGGCCCACTGTCCATTTTATACTACCTAAGAGCTATAGTTTTCACATTTTTAAAAGGTTGGAAAAAATCAAAAGAATGCTTATGTCACATGTGTACAATATTAGTCACATAACAGTGTGCCTCAGTAAGATTTGACTGGGACAAATCCATTCATTCATGTTTTATCTAATCTTTTCCACTAAAAAGATAGTGTTGAGTCTTTGTGACTGAGACTACATGACCCCCAAATTTAGCAGAATGTGTTTGCTGATCTCTGGCAAGAAGAGAAGCAGATCTCAGTGGATCTCTGAATTCAGCACCCTGCCCACATTGCAACATGGGGAGATCTTTAGATGCCTTGAGTTAGCATTCTGGATGATGGTTGCCTTTTAGCTTTTTGAAGTACTTCTTTCAAGAGTCTGTGAGGCCTGGGATGCTTCGAGTGGTATTAGGTTTTCCATCAAATGTTTAGATGAAAATGTAGACAGCAGACTTTGAGGTTATTTGTGAACAAAGCCCTGAAAGCAATCCAGTTGGTCTTTGGTAAGAGGTGCCAAATTATCTCAGGCTCCCCTGGGAGCTGTGTGGAGAGCCTTATATGGTATAATCTCCTAAGCTGGGCTTGCCCTGCTCTGCAGCATGGTCAGATCTGCTTTTTAAAAACTGTGTTTATGTCTAAGTTGAAAGATAAAACGGTGTACATTTATTTATTCTTTACAGCATGATATTTTTAAGTGCATATATGTTATGGAATGGTGAACTCCAGCCGTGGACATGAACACATGCAGTCAGATCCACGTTTCTGGTTCTGTGAGCTTCTCTGGTCTTCCTATTTAATCAAGCCATACTCAAGAGAACATGAATGCTGTCAACTCCTGCACACATCTTATTGCTGTACCAAAGATGACAGTTGCTTTCCTTTGGCGCTTGTCACCCTTTCCAGTCGGATGTAGGTGGAAGGATGTGTTTCTGTAAGTGCTGGGGTGGGCGAGATGTCACTCCATCAACTTACTTGCTTCCTGGGATTACAGTGTTTGAAGATGTTGATGAAGAGCTCTCACTGTGTGCCTAGAGGCAATGGGTCTGAGTGAGGCATTCCACAGGGGTTAGCTTACTCATACCTTATGGCATGCCTTCACTCACTCATTCAACAGATATTCATCGAATGCCTGCTAAATGCCAAGTCTGGTAATATGTCAGAGCTACAACAGCGGATGCAACAGAGACAGTATCTGTCCCTTTTCAAAGTCTCCACCATCCCATGAAACCAACCTACAGGTGGAGCTGATGATGATAAATAGATCATAAAAATCCTTACAGGGATAGGTCAGAGGGCAAGGCTGTCACAGACCAGCAGAGGCAATAAGATACAGTGTTAAATAAACAGCATAGCAAATTCAGCTGAAGAAATATAGCAAGATTCCCAAGGTGTTCCAGAAGAGGGGTGCTGACCACTTTTGAGGAAGCCAGGAAGCATCCAGAGGAGGCTTTCTAGAACAGCAAGTGTGTCTGGGAACTAATAGACCTGAGTTTGAAGATAGAGTGGTGGCTGTTGAGATTGAGGCAGAGGCAGGTCTTGGGAGAGTTTGGGGAATGAGTGTTCTGGATTTGAGCTGCACAAAAGGTATGTAAACACAAGAAAGGAGATCCCCCTGGTGCTCTGCCTTGATAATATCCTGCTTGTCATCCAATCCCACTGCTTTAGGTTCAGTTTTCTAGGAAGCTATGGTGTTTCAAAGAAGCTGCTTGATCCTTTTCTACACAAATTTCATGCGTTGGGAAGTGGTTTTTCCTCCTAAGTACTTTGTATTTCTCTTACAACTTTTCAAAGCAGCTACCATATGGTATTTCTCCCAAGCGAGAGATTATTGTCCCTCTACTTGGGGGGAACTGAAATGAAGTCATCTGTCCACTGAAGTGACAGCTGCAAGCAGAAATGTTCTCTGTGGAGCAGCAGGCCACCGGCCACCATCTGAGCTCAACCCAGCATCCCTTCTCTAGGAGTGGTTGCCCCTTTCAGGCTTCTGTTACTGAAGTCTCCCTTTCCCTGCTTGTTTCCCATTATATAAGAGGGGTTTCCCCCCAGAGATGAGCTCTGGCTTGTTCTGAATGTTTTAGGTGTCAAACATCCTGTTTTCCTCTGAGTAATCTGACCCTGTCAGCGACCCACTGCATTTCCGAATGACATCATGGGATTCAGCTGAGGATTGTTGGAGAAAAGTGCTTATGGGAGCCAGGGGACCTCTGCATGCCCCTCTACCTTCCAGTGAGGTTTTTGAGATGTTGAGAAAGAAGCCTGAGAATGTGTGTTATCTTTGCACAAAAGCAGGGGTTGGCAAACTAGGGCTTGACGACTCAGTCCTGCAACTCTGGTTCTGGCTGATTTTGCAAGAACATTTACTTGGCATACATCTGTTCTGATGTGCTTCAGTACTGGCTATGGTTATTTTTGCACCACCTGTACATGGAATCAAGTTGATATGCCAGAGCCTGTATGGCCCACAAGGCTCAAAAACTTTCCCATATGACTCTTTCAGAAAAAGTTTGCTATAGGATATTTGTTTGTTTAGTTGAGTCAGAGTTTCATGTAGCCCAGGCTAGTCTGGAACTCACTATGTAGCCAAAGATGACCTTGAATTTCTGATCTTGCTGTCTCTGCCTCCAGAGTTCTGGGAATCACAGATGTGCACCGCTAAGGTCGACCACCTTTACGAAGCAGCTTGTGAACAAAGACACATCACATGACTTGGTGACCCACCACTCATTCCCTTCCCCTCTTCCTAAACACACTGTACAGGAAAGTAGGGAGTGGGTTTGAAAAACATGTTGGAGCTTTTGTAGTTCTTTAAATGACATTAGATCATACACATCTAGTAAATGAGAGCTGTGCTTCCAAAAAAAAAAGTCTCCTGGGAGGTGTATCCTTATTCTAATGTTCTTGTCAGTGTGCTGGGCATTGTTACTCCTCAGAGCCAATATGGGACACCTGAGAAAATCACTTCCTCCTAGAGCCAAGGTAGAGGCACTCTAGTGGGATCATTTGCCTATTGGGCAACATCTATCC
The DNA here is from genome assembly GCF_949786415.1 of Peromyscus eremicus. Lineage (NCBI taxonomy): Eukaryota > Metazoa > Chordata > Mammalia > Rodentia > Cricetidae > Peromyscus > Peromyscus eremicus. The sequence continues at coordinate 115,181,122 of NC_081439.1, forward strand.
ATTTAAACAAACCCACACAAATCAAGCAGCAAAGCTACTCCAGTGCATTAGTTGTGGGTTCTAAAGGTAGTCTCCTGAAAGCTGCCAACCATACCACTTCCTCAGAAGCTAGGCAGTCATGTCCTGTGCAAGGCCAATCATGGCACTCTGCTTTGGAAACCTCTGTTGAGATTTGGATGAATGGTTTCAGCATATGGATCATTTCATTTCTCCCCAAAGGAAATAGTGTGTGGCTCTTGCTTCTCTATTTAGGGGCTGACTCCCTACTTCAAATGACTTTACCATCTGTCCTATATTTCCTTGTCTCCTTCCAGCTGCTGTCCATGGGTTGTGCTGTGGCTTGGTCTACTGTACCCATTTGGCTAAAAATGGTCTGGGCTAAAGTTGAGGAAACCCTTTACTCCATGTCTCACAGCCGGGTTGGGATGGGAAAGAGTCCCTTAGGAGCAAGCATGTGGCATGCTATTGGTGGGCCTGGCATTGTTGGGCAAGACTGGAGGCAGTGGGCATGCCAGCATTTGGTGATCCCTTCCATTTCATGGACTGCCATGTGCCCTGGACTGCTGTGGGGATGGAGTATAGAGGTTAGTGGTTTTGGAAAACCAGGAAATGTCTACCCATTGCTCCACAGTTCTGCTTTCTCATTTTCTTTAATCTCATTTTTCAAAGAGGATATTGTGTGGCCAGTCCTGAGACAGAATGATAACCAGTTAAGCCACTTGCTTTTTTTTTCTTTCTTTCTCCACTTTTTTTCCTCATTCCTTTTCATCAAGAACTGTTGTGACAGAAGCCGGGCGGTGGTGGCGCACGCCTTTAATCCCAGCACTCAGGAGGCAGAGCCAGGTGGATCTCTGTGAGTTCGAGGCCAGCCTGGGCTACCAAGTGAGTTCCAGGAAAGGCGCAAAGCTACACAGAGAAACCCTGTCTCGAAAAACAAAACAAAACAAAACAAAACAAAACAAAAAAAAGAACTGTTGTGACAGAACTGGGGAGGTGGAGGCAGGGGAATCAGGAATTCAAACTCACCCTTGGTTATATAGTGAGTTTGAGACCATCCTGAGCTACATGAAACCCTACCTCAAAAAAAGGCAATGCCTCTTCCCACAAATGTCTAAATTTGACAAGTTTCCATTGCTTTATTGATTTCTCCTCTACTGCTATCTCCAATACCCAACTCCAGGAAATACTTGCTCAGATCCACATTTGTTTATATACTTACCATTAAATTGGATGTTTTTGCATGATTGAGAATGATCAAATGGATGACTGAGAAGCAATGAACATTTAGGGCTGGAGCCACAGCTGTAAATTCCTCCCAAATGTTTCTGGATTTTCAGTGCCCCAGCTCTGAATCAGTTCGGGCAGTGGTTCTTAACCTGTGGGGCACAGCCCCTTTGGCAAACCTCTATCTTCAAAAAATATTTGTTATGGTTCATAACAGTATCAAAATTACAATTATGAAGTAGCAATGAAAGTAATTTTATAGTTGGGGGGTCACCACAACATGAAGAACCTGTATTAAAGGGTCACAGCATTAGGAAGGTTGAGAACCATTGACTTAGGGGGTAGTTGAGTGAGGGGAGGTGCTGTTTTGTCTTGAGGTTTTCTGTGCTAGGGACCAGAGGTTAAATTTGAACTAATGTCCTTAGTCCTGAGTGAGGGAAGGGAATTTGATTATGATGTATTGAAGCTGGGTCATCATATCTTGGTACCCAAAGGATTGCTGAGAGCATCAAATACCTTGGTAGAGATGATGCAGGGAACCTGTTGGTCACATGTTGTCTTGCATTACGTGTTCTTCATTAAGTGGTGTCCTTTTCACATATGGTGGTCCAGTCCACACGGATCCTTCTAAGGGCAGGAATTATGCCTTCTATTGTTTTTGTAGCATGCCACCACAATATGTGTAAAAGCATGCAAGTGGGATGTGGGGTGTTTGCTTTTTTAATTTGAGCTTTGTGTCTATTCTGGTAGTACTTAATAATCAGGCGCCTTTGGGATGTGAGTCTTCCAAGGGTCAGATCCCACAGGACTTCCATCAATCAGGCAGCATGTGAAGGAATTTGGGCTTTGTTCATAAGAAGTCTGGCATCACTGGTCCTTGGGAGACTTCCAAACTGGCATGTTTTACCTCTAAAGGGAGGAGCAGGGAGGGGGCTCTTTGCTCAAGAGCCCTTTCTTTAGTTTGTGGTTTTCAGAAAAGCAAGGGGGCTTCAAACATCTTTGCTGGGAAGCTTTTGAGACTGAGAGAAAGGGGTTGTCTTGGCAAGAGCTCGGTTTTAGGTTCACTTCTTAGTATTCACAGGAGTGGAAAGCTCTGCTTAATAGGTTGGAAAAGTTCCTCTGGGCAGAGCTTCTGGAGGTGGAATGACGATTCTCTGTTGCTGTTGATGCTGTGGGGGTGGGGTGTGTGGAATAGAGAGATGAGTATGGGATGCAAACTGGTAGAGGCAAGGCAGTGATGGAATGTGGGGGCTATTAGCCAATACTGCACTGCCCTCCAGAAAAGGTGAGACTATTCCAAATGACCACAGACATCTGCACAGCTAAGTCCTGCCCCAGGCTTTCTCATTAGCCAGATAGCATAGAGTTTGTTAGGCATATTCCTGTAAACTGTGTCCCAGGTCTTTACCTGTCCCTGACTAATCAGTCTTCACCACCCACCGAAAGTTCTGAGAAGGTACCAGCCTCTGCTCCCTCCTTTCAGCCCACTATGTGCTGCGGGTCTCTGTGGTGTTCTTCCCATAGCGAGGGTCTGAAATCGTTCCTGCCAACGTTTAAAAAGAACTTTCTCCGGTGCCCTCCTTTAATGAGTGCCAGCCGTGATTCATGCTGGAAGAATGCAGGCCGCGGCTCTTAGCAGGCCACTGATGACCTCTCTTGGACCCTTGCTAAACTCCAGACTCCTCTCTTGATCTACTACTTCCACATATGAAGACCATCACTCTTCTCCACGGGTGACATTTGACTAATTGATTTCATCATTCATCGACTCACTCATCCAGTTCATCCAGTACACATTCATTCAGCATTCAGATGCTGACTTTTAATCTGTATGCTATGTCAAAATGTGGGGGTAAAAAGGGCCCTAGTCTGGCTGTGCAGGCCTGATGACATGGGTTTGATTCACAGAGTCTCTGGTGAAAGGAGGGAACCAACTCCTAGAAACTGGCTTCAGACTTTGTAGCAAGTATGTTCCTACACACCCACCCCCACCACCCCCACCACCCCACTCCTAGAATCTGAAGAAATGCCCAGGGGGAGATGGAAATATGGGACTCGAAAGCCCAGGAGAGGGTTCTCATGCAGGAAGGGTAAGCAGTCAGCAAAGAGTTGAGAGCTGTTTCAGGTGAGGCCATGGAACTGGAGAGGGAACCCCAAGAGAACCAGGCCGATCAAGAGCTGAGCTCTGAGGCCCCCTAATCACTCCATTTAGAGGTCCAGCACAGAAGCGGAAGCAGCCAGTGGGAAAAGAGAAAGGCAGCTGTTTCTCGGAAGCAGCTGGGAAAAGCGAGTGCTTTAAGGAGGAGGGAGCTAGCGGCGTGCTGAACACAGATGCAGACAACAGAATGACTGTGAAATTAGGTTCCCTGAGCTCAACAGTGTTCTTGGCTAGAGCTTGTTCAGCAGAGAGGAGGGTGTGGAAGCCTAGCCGGAGCCATTGGAGAATGGAATGATGGATGGAGACGTGGTGATGGAGCCCGACTAAAGGCAACAGTCTGAGGTTAGAGTGCTGCTTTAGGTTTGCATCACGCCTCTACTGCTCCACACTGTTTCCATGGAAACTAAGACTAACTCCTCAGTGGATGAGCAGGCCACATCACTCAGGTGACTTCTATATTCATATACCACATGACACTTATTATTCTCCTGAAGGGAAAAAATGACTACATTTTACAGAAATGGAGGGCTCATAATCAGATCTCCACAGCTTATAAACACTCTCTTTCGCAGGGCTTCTCAGCTCTACTTGACATAGGAATACCTTTTCCTCAATGCATTATTTCCTCAACTTTCTAAAGTTCCCATAATGGGTCCTGCACCAGTCCACTTTCTGTTACTAATAATGCAATGCCTCCAAGGGAGGGAGTTTTAAAGAAGAGAGGCTTTTTTGAGCTACTAGCTCTGGTCCAAGGTTGAGGAGCCACAGGTGGTGGCGGTGACCTTCTTGCTGGCAGAGTCCCTAGGTGGCACAGGCAAGAAACAGGGAGTGTATGAGAGTGTGAGAGTCTTACCAAGCTGACTTTAATAACAGACCTACTATGCAGAGAAACGACTATCCCATGAAGCCAATCATCTTTGACTGTACTTATCCATCATGGGAGCAGAGTGCTATTACTCTCTTAAATGATCCACCAGATCTTGCCTCGTTGTTGTTGCTGTTGTTGCTGCTGCTGCTGCTGTTGGGCAGTCTTGCTCTGTAGCGAAGTCGGGCCTCAAACTTGTGATCCTTCTGCCTCATTCTCCCACATTCTGGGATTACCATGCCCCACTGCTCCCACCTCCTAATATCTCATGATGCAGATTCATTTTGAACATGAGTTTCAAAGAGGACGACATGTAAATTAGACAGACTTGTTTACTGTGGATGTAGCATACTTGTGATAAAGCTCATTCATTATACCTGTGAGCAAGATCCTCTCATCATGACCTCCAAGTTTCTTGACCTTCTCTCCTCCAGGTGTCTTGTCTGCCCTTAGCTCTATTTTAACCACTTACTTTCATGATTATACCCTAGACCTGTCCTTCACCATTTTTATTAAACCGTCCAAAATATCTCCTTGCATAGCTAGGTAGGAAACTGCATTTCCTACTGTCCAGCTCACTCTTACTAGTGATCCCAGCTGTATTTTAAAGTGTATTTGCAGTTTTCAAATCAAAGTATAATTACATCATTCACTCCCCCCTTTAACCTGCCATGTGCCCCTTCACTCTCTCACAAATTCATGGCCCCCTTTTCTTTCTTATTCTAATTCTCTTTTGGTTACACGAGGCTTCCCATCTAGCAAAGCTCCTTCTCTTTCATTGTCCCCTACCTCCTTCCTGTCCTCTGACCTCACTGTACTGCCTACATTCCATGTCCCTCCCTTTGCACACATACTAACTCCTTGTCATTTTTGCATGGGCCTATTCACTTGGCAAAAACCTCTGAAATTCAACTAGCTTTCAACGAAACACCTGCAGCTGAGATGGTACACAGACAAAATAGAAAACCATAATGCCTAATGATAATCTCACTTTAAAATCCTGATGGCCGAGCACAAAAGTGGGTCCTTCAAGTTGCTTAGCAACCTATTTGCATAATTCACTCTCCCTCTCTCCTTGAGGACTAGGTCCTGTGTACTCCCTCTCTCTCTCTCTCTTCAGATTTCTAATACTTCCCTCCCAACCTTCACTCTTGGCTTGTGATCTTATTTTCTGTATCATTGTGGAAACAGATGTGATCAGAAGATACAAAGAAATTCTCAAATCTCCTGCTACTAAATAAATCACAGTGGTAGAAATGTCTTTCAAAACAGTAATTCCTCCATTTCTTCATTAGATTCCCATACCCTTTCATCTACTCAAGGAAATGACACAAAAATGTTCCTTTTCATCTAAATATTAATTTCATCTGAACTATTAGATCATTCCTGCCAGCAAGCACACGAATCTCTCGGGCCACTTTGCTGTGTAGCAGCTGCCTTCTTTTTCTCTTTCTGTTTATGCTAAAGTCTCTTAAAAGAGTATCCTAGAAATGGGCCATGGTTTCAGTAGCGAGACTGTATTCTCTTGGGCATAACCTCCCAGGAAACTGTTGCGTTGGCCAGCTCCTGCTCTATGCTATCTGTGATGATTTGATTGAGAGCTGTCCCCTATAGGCTTGTGGCATTGAATACTTGGTGCTCCTCTGTTTAGGGGAGGTTATAGAACCTTTAGGAGGTGGCAAATTGCAGGACTAGGTATGCCACTGGGGAGCAAGTATTGAGCGTTTACAGCCTCATTCTGCCTTCTGCTCCCTCTCTTTAATTCCTGTGTACAGATTAAAATGTGATCAGCCATCATGCTGCCCTGCTGCCATTCTGTGCATTCCCTGATATAAACCATAAGGCAACAAATATACTCTCTTTTTTAAAATTAAATTTATTTATTTACTTTACATCCCGACTGAGTTTTCCCTCCCTCCTCTCATCTCCTCCCATTCTCTCCTCCCATCCTCCCCTCTGACCCCCACCTCAATCCACTCCTCTGTTTCTATTCAGAAAGGGGCAGGCCTCCCATGGATATCAACAAAACATGGCCTCTCAAGTTGTGGTAAGACTAAGCACCTCCCTTTGGCAGGCAAGGCAACCCAGTATGAGGAATAGGGTCCCAAAAGCCAGCCTAAGCTTTAGGAACAGCCCCCGCTCCCACTGTTAGGAGTCCCACAGGTAGACCAAGCTATACAACTGTCTCATATATGTAGAGGGCCTAGGTCGGTCCCATGCAGACTCCCTGGTTGTCAGTTCAGACTCTGAGTTCCTGTGAGCCCAGGTTAGTTGTTTCTGTGGGTTTTCTTGTGATGTCCTTGACCCCTCTGGTTCCTACAATCCTTCCTCCCCCTCTTCCACAGGATTCCCTGAGCTCGGCCTTATGTTTAGCTGTGGGTCTCTGCATGTTTCCATCAGTTACTGGATGAAGGCTCTCTGATGACAATTGGGATAGTCATCAATCTGATCACAGGAGATGGCCAGTTCAGGCTACTGTATCCATTATTGTTAGGAGTCTTAGCTGGGATCATCCTTATAGATTCATGGGAGTTTCCCTTGCATCAGGTTTCTACCTGACCCCCAAATGCCTCCCCTTTCCAGTCATCTCTTTCAGTACTCTCCCCCTCCACCCACCTCCTAACCATATCCCTCAAGTTCCCATCCCTACCCCACCCCCAGTACACCCAGGAGATCTCAACTATTTCCCCTTCCCAGGGAGATCCATGTGTACTCCCCTTGGGCCCTCTTTGTTACCTAGCCTCTCTGGGTCTGTGGATTGTAGCCTGGTTATCCTTTCCTTTATAGCTAATATCTACTTATGAGTGACTACATACCATGTTTGTCTTTCTGGGTCTAGAGGTATTTCCATACTTTATCTCAAGCTCTATTATAGAGCTATAGTAATAAAAACAGCATGGTTGGCATAAAAACAGATAGGTGGAATCTAATCGAAGACCCAGACAAATCCACACACCTATAGACACCTGATTTTTGACAAAGAATCCAAAATTATACAATGGAAAGAAGAAAGCATCTTCAACAAATGGTGCTGGCATAACTGGATGTTGGCGTGTAGAAGAATGAAAGTAGATCCAAAGCTATCGCCAATGCACAAAACTCAAATCCAAGTGGATCAAAGACTTCAGCATAAATCCAGATACACTGAACCTGATAGAGAAAGTGGGGAACAACCTTGAACGCATTGGCATAGGAGACAGCAGTAATAGAACACCAGTAATACAGACACTATGACAATTAATAAATGGGACCTTATGAAACTGAAAAGCTTCTGTAAGGCAAAGAACACTGTCAATAAGACAAAATGGCAGCCTACAGAATACAAAAAGGTCTTCATCAGCCCCACATCTGACAGAGGGCTGATCTCTAAAATATATAAAGAACTCAAGAAACTAGACATCAAAACAAACAAACAAACAAATAATCCAATTAAAAAATGGGGTACAGCATATACCCAAGGAATGCTCAACCACACCACAAGAGCACTTGTTCAGCTATGTTCATATCAGCATTGTGTGTAATAGCCAGAACATGGAAACAACCTAGATGCCCTTCAACTGAAGAATGGATAAACAAAATGTGGTACATATACACAATGGAATACTACTCAGCAGAGAAAAACAATGACATCATGAAGTTTGCAGACAAATGGATGGATCTAGAAAAAATCATCCTGAGTGAGGTAACCCAGACTCAGAAAGACAAACATGGTATGTACTTACTCATAGCAGGATACTAGATGTGGAACAAGGATGACTGGACTGCTACTCACATCACCAGGGAGGCTACCTGGAAAACAGGACCCCAAGAAAGACACGAGGATCGCCCAATGACAGAGAAATGGAATGAGATCTACATGAACAGCCTGGACATGAGTGGGGGTAGTGAAGGGCGAGGGTTGAGGGAAAGAGAGCTTGGGGGAGCGGGAGATCCCAGCTGGATCAACAACAGAGAGGGAGAACAAGGAATAGGAGACCATGGTAAATGAAGACCACATGAGAATAGGAAGAAGCAAAGTGCTAGAGAGGCCCACAGAAATCCACAAAGATACCCCCACAACAGACTGCTGGCAATGGTCGAGAGACAGTCCGAATTGACCTACTCTGGTGATGGGATGGCCAAACACCCTAATTGTCGTGCTAGAAACCTCATCCAACTACTGAGGGATCTGGATGCAGAGATCCATGACTAGGCCCCAGGTGGATCTCTGGGAGTCCAATTAGTGAGAATGAGGAGGGTTTATATGAGCAAGAATTGTTGAGACCAAGGTTGGATAAAGCACAGAGACAAATAGCCAAATGAATGGAAACACATGAAATATGAACCAATGGCTGAGGGGTCACCAACTGGATCAGGCCCTCTGAGTGGGTGAGACAGTCGATTGGCCTGATCTGTTTGGGAGTCATCCAGGCAGTGGGACCTGGTCCTTTGCTCATTGAATGAGTCGGCTGTTTGAAACCTGGGGCCTATGCAGGGTCGCTTGGCTCGGCCTGGGAGGAGGGGACTGGACCTACCTGGACTGAGTCTACCAGGTTGATCTCAGTCTGCGGGGAAGGCTTTGCCCTGGAGGAGGTGGGAATGGGTGATGGGCTGGGGGGAAGGTGAGGGCGGGAGGGGGGAGAACAAGGGAATCCGTGGCTGATATGTAGAACTGAATTGTATTGCAAAATAAAAATTAAAAAAAAAATGGGGTTCAGACCTAAATAGATTTCTCAATAGAAGAATCTCAAATGGCAGAGAGAGAAACACCTAAAGAAATGTTCAACATCCTTAGCCATGAGGGAAATGCAAATCAAAATGACTCTGAGATTCCATCTTACACCTGTCAGAATGGCTAAGATCAAAAACACAAATAACAGCTTATGCTGGAGAGGATGTAGAGCTAAGGGGACACTCCTCCATTACTGGTGGTAGTGTAAATTTGTATAGCCACTTTGGAAATCAATATGGCAGTTTCTCAGAAAATTGGGAACCAATATACCTCAAGACCCAGCTATACCACTCTTAGGCATATACCCAAAGGCTGCTCAACCATACCACGAGGACACTTGCTCAACCATTTTCATAGCAGCATTATTCATAATAGCCGGAATCAGGAAAGAACCTGGATGTCCCTCAACTGAAGAATGGATAAAAAAATGGATAAAAGAATGGATAAATTCCATTTACACAGTGGAATATTACTTGGCTGTTAAAAACAATGATATCAGGAGATTTGAAGACAAATGGAACTACAATATACTCTTAAGTTGCTTTTGGTCATGATGTTTTGTCACAACAGGAAAGTAATTAATATGGATGATCGTTTGCCACCATTAATCAGTAATCATTCAGACATATCGGAGGACATGCAACAGGACTTAGTAGAGTGTGCTACCAGGCATTTGAGACATATCAAGGAAAAGGACATTGTAGCCTATAGCAGTGAGCCAGACTAGAAGTACCACCCCACCCAGCACTGCATGAATGTCAGTAGTCATGTGACACATGAAACCAAAAGCCTCATCTACTTCTATCTAGGTTAATTCTCCTGTTCAGACAGAGTTAAAGGCATAGGTTGTGCCAAACAGCGATCCAGCCTAAACAGGGACTGCAGCCTAAATTCCAAGTTCCAGTTTGAACTTTTCAGTCTTGCTAGGAAAACATCTTCATGTTGAAACTTTAAAGTGTTTTGTTCAGGGCGTCCTTTGTACTAATTGGTTATGGTCATTCGGTAAAAACAGCTTATATTTATTTCTGTTTCTTTTCTGTTCCATACTTTCTGTGCCCCATGTTTTCCCTCTTAATCCAGCCTATTAAAAATAAATGGTAAAGATGTAAAAATACAAGTTTGCTATATTTATTGCCTCCACATTCTCTCATCCCATTCATATTCATATTTGCTCTTATTAATGTAGCATACATACGTGGAAAATGAAGCTGGCTACTACGGATTATATAGTGCTAGAGGGCAGTAGAAATTAAAACTACAACTTTATAGCAAACAGTCTTCTCTTGAGCTGTAGCTCAGTTCTAGTGTTCAAGAAAAATATCAAAATATGAGAACAAAGCATCCAACCTCAAGAATTCTTTGTATTCACTTTGCATTACATTTATTCATTATTGTGGTGGAGGCACATATCACAAAGCAAATGTGGAGGTCAGTGGATAATCATAGGAATGGATTCTTTCTTTCCACCATGTGGGTCTCCGAGATGGAACTCAGGTTTTCATGCTGGGTGGCATGAAAGTGCCTTTGCCTGTTGTGCTATCTTGCCAACCCTCAAGAATTGTTTAGAAACACAACTCAATAAAAATACCAGGACTCCTGATAGCTATAATCAGAATCCCAGTTGTACTGGAGAAATACAAGGCAATATATTAAGATTCTTCTGTTACCTTTTAAACTTCATGCTGGTTAGGATGCTGTGAGGTTTGTAGAAATGAAGACCACTGCTATAATGATATATTAGAAGCTCATATTCTAATCATTAAAAATTAATAACTATTCATAGTTTACCTTGTTTGCATTGTCTATTTAAGACTTTTACTATGGAAAATTTCAAACATACAAAAGTAAAACATATATTAGGGAGCAGGAATACTACTTTAATCTACCCTGGTGTAGCTATCAGCCAGCTGCAAAAGTTATACAGTCATAATGACTTTTTTTAATCTGTCCTCTCACCCACTTCCCTCTCAAATTATTTTGAAGCAAATCTTACACGTATAAGTTTACTATACCCACAATTCAGTATTTATCTAGAAAATATAACCTTAAAATCCAGTAACTATTCTAGTTCATAATTGTTTCATAAAGCCATAACCTGGAGACAATTTTGTTTAAATTAGGATCCAATAAGATCCATCTGTTGCAATTAATGGATATCTCTTTTATAAGTTCTTCTATATGTATTTTTCCTGTTCAAGCTTGTTAGTTGGAAAACCTGGTATTTTGTTGTTGTTTGAGATAGGATCTTACTATGTAGTCCTGGCTGGCCTGGAACTCACAGAGATCCTCTTGTTTTTGTCAACCATAAACATGTGTACCACCATGTCCAGCCAAACTTTTTTTTCATCCAATACATTTTCCCAAAGGCTGTTATCAAGTAACATCTCCGCTGTGGTGTCATTTAAATGTATTCTTTTGTCTCCAGTAGTTCCTGATACATGGCTCTAGATGCCTAGTGAAAGTGGGTTTGCTTTTTCTTTTGCCTAACCATTTTATTAAAGGAAGAGGCCCATCAGCAGAGGCTGAGGGGCACCAAAGAGGGCAACGGGTGAATGTGATCCAAGTACATTATATTCATGTTTGTTACTAAAATGCACCTCATTGGAATGGTATGTGGTCACATTAGGAAGCATGACACTGTAATAAATTCTTGGTGTGACATTAGCAGCTGCGGGTAGGGTGGGAGTGGTGGCAAAGTGATGATATTATGCAAGATCATCCTTCATTGATTAGCTGGAATACGTCTACAGTGTGATGACCTAATCTACAATGTGGCTTTTTAGTAGTGCTGTTTCTAGAGAAATCTGACTCTTCAGGGTTAGTTTGCAAAGTAAGAATTGCTTCCCTAACATCCTGTAACAGTTACCAATAAGTTCTTTTTAATTTCAGTCTAGTCATCCTCACTATTCTATTTCAGCAGGTCTCATCAAGGCCATCACTCACTTTCATGATGCCAAATGGAATGGTACAACCTTTGTCCCCCACCACTTCTATTTTTTTTTTTTTCTTTCTGAGACAGGGTCTTTTTTTTTTTTTTTTTTTTTTTTTTTTTTTTTTTTTTTGGTTTTTCAAGAAAGGGTTTCTCCATGTAGCTTTGGAGCCTGTCCTGGACTAGCTCTGTAGACCAGGATGGCCTCCAACTCACAGAGATCCGCCTGGCTCTGCCTCCCGAGTGCTGGGATTAAAGGTGTGTGCCTCCACCGCCCAGCTCTGAGACAGGGTCTTATGCATACTATTTTGGCCTTGCACTCATTATGGATTCAAAGATGATCCTAAACTTCTGATCTTCCTACCCACCTTCCAAGTGCTAGGAGTCCTGGGATATGCAGTGCTAAGGACTGGATTCAGGGCTTGTGCATGGTAGGCAAGCATTCTACCAGCTTAACTATAGCCTCAGCCTTACCTTTCTTTTATTTTGTTTGTTTGTTTGAGACAAGGTCTCACTGTGTACCCCTTGGAAGTCACCAGCCCAGGCTTCCCTTGAGTTCACTGTGATCCTCCTCTTCAGTTTTGTAATTACAGGTAAGCGTGACCCACCATACATGGCTCTCCTTGACTTTTTAGTCAAACAAGTCTCTTAGACTTACTGACATCAGAGGACAAGCTTAGCCCCTGTCCCCTATTTTTTGTTGTTGTTGCTTTTGTTTGTTTTGTTTTTGTTTTTGTTTTTTGAGAAAGAGTTTCTTTTTGTAACGGCTCTAGCTCTGTCCTGGAACTCACTCTGTAGACCAGGCTGGCCTCAAACTGACAGAGATCTGCCTGCCTCTGCCTCTGGAGTGCTGGAATAAAGGTGTGCGCCACCATGCTCAACAACCCCCATCCCCTGCTGTGTCCTCCTTATCCTTAATCTTTCATGATCTCTTTGACTTGCGTGGCTTTATATGCAATCCACACAGTGATTGCACCACCATGAACCTCTATCTGAACTCTAGAGTTGCTGCCCCACTTCCTGTCATACCTGTCTACTAGATGTCTTAAATGTAATCTTTCAAAACTAGCTGCTGATCTCCTAGACTCTGCTTTTCCTGTAGTTTTCACCTCAGATTATGACAGTTGCTCCAGCAGCAAAACTTTAGTCATCTTTAATTCCTCCCCTCTCATTGAAGCATTTACCAAATCAGGAAATCCTACTGATGCGCAGTTCAAAATACCGTATGTGAACATGCCTCCGCACCTCTGGTGACACCATACCACACCTTCATCTGGTTGCTCCCATTCCCCTGCTGCTCTCTCCTTTGCCCCTTCTGTAGTTCATCTTCTGTCTGGAAGTGGGTGATGGTCTGGATGTCTGAGGCAGGTGGTGATAATGTTGTCATAATACATACCATACACGCAGCACTTGCTTCTCACACCTCATGTCCTGTTCTCTTCCAACCATTTGTAATATTCCACATCTGCCTTCTTGTTGTTCTAAGCACCTCTGGCTTCTTTCAAGTTTCTTAAGTTGCTGTTCTCAGTGCCTGAAACACGTTTTCCCCAGATAGCCTCCTGGCTCCTTGCCCTGACTTGCTTTTACATCCTTCAAGGCTTTGCTGACATGACACCATGTTAGGTGATGTCCCATCAATACCACCCTCCCATACCAATACTCCTCATTTTCCTGTGTGTTTAGTTCTCCATAGCAATTGCTGTCTTGTGACAAATTACCTATTTTTTTTTTGCTTATCAATTTTGTCATCAGTAGATTTAGGATATAGCAGTAAAGTGCTCTTGTTGACTCTTACTCCACCTCTAACGGTGAAAGTAAATTTGGCAAAAAAAAAAAAAAAAAGGGCACTCAAGAAATTTTAGTTAAGTGATGGAACTGGAATACCAAGTATCAACTGGCAAGCACAGACTGGGTGAGTGGACACTTAGCATGATATAACTTAGTTTTTAGGACAACTCTACAAAGGCATGTATGTTATTATTTATCCTCCCAGATGAGAGAACCTCACCCAAGTTCACATATCTGTTACATTTATTTATTCATTCATTCATCGATGTGGGGTGTGAGCAGCTGTGGAGGCCTGCAGGCAGCCAGCCAGAAGCAGTTCTCTCTTCCCACTGTGCGGGTCCTGGGGATCAACCTCAGGTCACCAGGCTTGGTGGCCAGTGAGTAAAGACTCACTGATTTGTCTCACCAGTTCTATGCTCACACATCTGGTAAGTACCAGAAAAAAATGGAAGGGGAGGAAGGAAGAAAAGAAGGGAGGAAGAAACAGAGGGAGAGACAGGGAGCCCAAATGACCAAGGTCCTGCAAAAAAAGAATTGAGCCCCCATGGGAAGAGTTTAAGCAGCTGCTGGACAGCCACAGAGTAGGAAGTGCTCTAAGGAACCTTGCTGGACAGTGCCTCTCTCAGATGACAAGTGATCAAGAATGGCACCAAGGAGAGGACAATGGGACCTAGAGGACAAAATGCAAATATATTATATGAAAATATCTAAATCAAACTCACACTGGAGTCACAGTATAGCTGCTCTTGTCTCCCTTCACAATGGCCTTTGCCACAACATGATTCCTCTAATGCCATCTCTGGGCTCTTAATTCAAGCACACATATGGGGTACAAACAATGACATTCCAAATTTCCAGGCTACCAAAAAGCAAGTGATGCTTATTTCTTTGCTAGTCATGCAGAATTGGTGCATCATCCACAGAGGACCCCCAGGCCCCTTCAGGCTCCAGTGATAAGGGAGCTGACGCATGACTCAGTGGGAAAGAACCATGTGATGGCAGGAGGAGAGGAATTATTTTCTAGAGTGGAAACTGTGTGCAGCAAAGACAATTTGTCATGTCATATCATCACTGGAATTACCTCCCTGCTGCCTGGCAGCAGACTGGAGCCTGTGCTTCGGCAGCTTCTTGCTGTTATTTCAGCAAATGCAATATGTCTGCTTTGAGTTGTGTTCTTCTTTAGTAAGAGAAGGTATTGAATGACCTTTTCTACTTAATAGTTGTAGATAGTTGTGACAGGCTTGTTGTAGCCACAGAACAAAACAAGCATGTCATTTGGGACAGGGTCAGTTTGAACAAAACATGCTTGCTGCATCATCGTTTTGATGGATGTCATTTCTAAGTTAGACATCATTAAAGTCACAGACTTTTCTGAGTATCATGATTTGCCATGAGTTTTTCCCCCCACGTAGCTGGACTTCAGTGTTGGAATGACCAGAAGACCATGCTTGAAAGGATGCTTTTAAGAAAGACATTTCTGGCCAGGCATGGTGGCACACATCTTTAATCTCAGCACTCAGGAAGCAGAGTCAAAAAGATCTGTGAGTTCAAGGCTGGCCTGGTCTGTATAGTGAGTTCCAGGCCAGTCAGGGATACACAGAGAGACACTGTCAAAAAAAAAAACATCAAAAAAAAAAAAGAAAGAAAGAAAGAAAAAGGAAATACTTTTCTGGGGCTGGAGAGAGATCTCAGTGGATAAGGATGCTGAGTGCTCTTCTAGGGGACTTGGATTTTTAATTCCCAGCATCCACATGGTGGCTCACAACCATCTGTAACTCCAGTTCTCAGAGATCCAATACCCTCCTCTGCCTTTTTGGGCACCAAGTGCACAAGTGATGCAAATTCCCAGTATAGAATATTTTACAAACATGCCCACTGACCACATTTAAGAGCACGTGAATAACAGTAATATGACAGAAATCTTAGCATTTGGTTTTTGAGGCAGGGTCTTACTGGGTAGCCCTGGCTCTGCCTCCTGAGTGCTGATATTAAAGGCGTGAGCTGCCACAATTGGCCTCAGCATATTTGCATTTTGTCGTCTAGGTCCCATTGTCCTCTCCTTGGTGCCATTCTTGATCACTTGTCATCTGAGAGAGGCACTGTCCAGCAAGGTTCCTTAGAGCACTTCCTACTCTCTGGCTGTCTAGCAGCTGCTTAAACTCTTCCCATGGGGGCCCAACTCTTTTTTTTTGCAGGACCTTGGCCATTTGGACTTCCTGTCTCTCCCTCTGTTTCTCCCTCCCTTCTTTTCTTCCTTCCTCCCCTTCCATTTTTTTCTATTCTGAGGATTGAATATATGGCCTGCACATGCTAGACAGCTGCTCTACTGTTCAGCCCATTCTTTTTTCATTTTTAGACAGGGTCTCACTGAGTTGCCCAGGTTGTCTTTAAACCCACTCTGTAGTCTATCCAGGTCTCTAAACTTGTAATCTTTTTGTCTCAGTCTCCCTAGTAGTAAGATTATAAGCCTGCATCACCAAGCCTATTTTGTTTCTTAATATATCACCCCAGTTGGCCTTAACATCACACTGACCTGTGGGTGTAGCTCTGCTCTCAGGAGTGAATAAATATGTCCCCTTCCATAAACTAGCCTTTCTAATATTCCAAATAAAACACATTCCATGTCCTTCCACCCCCTCTCTTTGGTCTCAAGCTTCTCCATATATGGCTGGGTTAATTTTCTCATTACCATCTTAACTCTTGGCCCCAAGATCCTCTTAAATTTGTCAACAACTTTTGGAAAGTGTTGCGTCTAGCCTCTAAATCTAAATCTAGTTTGAAAGCAAACAACTTGTTGAACTCTTGTTCAGCATTAAAAATTACTGTCTTCATGATAAAGACAGTTCCAAGACTTTATTTTATCTTCCTAGTTCTTTCTACAATGCTGTTCTGTCCTACACGACACAATCAAGATTGGAACAGATTTTAGAATGATGGGCTAGAGCCAACAAGATGAAATACAACAGAGACTTTGCCTCTGCAAAAGCAGCTTGCATTACATGAGCAGCTGTCATTGCCATGGCTATGGCTGACTCACACAAAACTTGTGGTTGACTAAAGCCCCCAAGTCAGCCTCCATGCTGCCAAATCAGGTCTTGCTCGGGCTCTGCTCTAAGGCTATTAGACATTAAAACCATCTTGTTGGCTTCAACTCATTCTTTGTGCCTTTTTGAATCTTTTAAAATTGTATTTTTAAATTTATTGTTAGAACAATATAAAGTTCAAAAGTCTTAAGTGTTCCATTACACACACACACACACACACACACACACACACACAGAGAGAGAGAGAGAGAGAGAGAGAGAGAGAGAGAGAGAGAGAGAGAGAGAGAGAGAGAGAGAGAGAGGGGTTTGTGTACACCACTCAGATCAAGAACTGCCACAGTACCACATCCAGAAGGCTCTCTGGTATGCTTTCTATAGTCAGTAACTCCCACCCCAAGGTAACCATTATCCTGATTTCTAACATTATAGAATTATTTTTGCTGGTTTTGGAACTTTAAGTTTTATCATATAGAGAATATTTCTTTGTGAATGGCTTTTAAAGCTCACTATGGCTGTTAATTCATATTGTTGCATATAGCACTTGTTCATTTTCATTGCTAAGTATTCATCGTCTATTGAATAAACCTATTATGATTTACTTATCTGTTCTTCTGATGATGGAAAATTTGGTTGCTTCCAATTTGAGATTAATATAGCTAACATAGTGAACATTCTTTTAAATGACTTTTTGAGATTTATATTAAGTATAAAGCTAAAAGTATACTTTCTGGTTCATAGAGAATATGTGTCTTGCTTTAACATATATTGTCAAACACTTTCAAAAGTTTTGGTCATGGAGCTGGTGATGTGGCTGGGTTGATAGAGAGTGTTCCCAGCACCCACAAAGTCCTGGGATCAATTCTCAGCACCATATAAACCAGGCAGGGTGGCACATGTCTGGAATCCTAGGCACTAAGGAGGTAGAGGTTAGGAAATCAGAAGTGTAAGGTTACACTCTGCTACATATTGAGTTCTAGGTCAGCCTGAGCTACATAAGACTCTATCTCAAAAACAAAACAAAACAAGTTATTGCAGCTACTTAAACTGTGGTGCTCACTTTTATGTGTCCTTTGTTAAGGCATGGTCCCCAGTTAGTCAATCAAACACTGATCTTGTCATTTCCATAAAGGTATTTTGAAGCTGTGATAAAAAATTCACAGTCAGTTTCCTTTAAGCAAGGGAGGTTATCCTAGATAATCTGGGAAAGGATTCAGGTGCAGGGCTAATGATAAGAAACTCTGCTTGTGCAAAGCCGATTCAGTTCCTGGCTGTTCTGCTCATGGGTTGACCCCACAGATAAGGCAATCCTGCTTTATTTGCTCCACTAACTGAAAGGCTAATCTCACCTAGAAACACCATCATAGCCATATCTAATAGCAATGTTTAATATGGACACCATGTCAAAATCAAGACATACATTTGATGCAAACCACAGCAGGAATTTTGCAGATAGAATTAAGTGAAAGGTCTAACGAAACCAACCTTTGTGTCCAACAACAGAGAAATGGATAAGACAAAATTAGTACATATTAAAGATGGATTTTTTCAGCCATAATAAAGGAAGATAGATACAACTAGACATCATTACATTAAGTGAATCAGGCTCATCTCAGAAAAGCAAATATTGCATGCTTTTATTTGTAGGTTCTAGATTTTATATGGATGCATAGAATTGTATATATATATATATATATATGGCATAAAAGTAGACAAAAAGCTGCCTAGGGCAGCAGAGGAGACTAATGGGAGGGGGAGGTGCTAAGGATAGGAGGGTAGGAAATATGCTCAAACAAAACAGCCAAAAAGGAATGAAGTTAAGGGTCTCAGGATGAATATATTCTCTATCATCTTGGGTGCTCTCCACATATAATGATAATATCCTTGTATGGACAGTGGAGAAGATGCGGACACAGAGAAAAGCAAGCCACGTGGAGATGGAGCAGAGACTGGAGTTATGCAGCCACAAGATGAGGAACTTCTAGAGGTTACAGAAGCTGGAGGAGGTAAGGAAGGACTTGCCCCTAGAAAGCTTCACTGTTAAACCACGGCCCCCAGAAACAGCAGGAGAGATGTGTGTGGTTTTAAGCCACCCCGTTTGTCATGGCAGCGATGTCCACTTCTCGTTCCTATCTTGTGTTTCTGACAGTCCGTGTCCAGCTGAGCATGTCTGAGCAGTAGGTTCTTTGTCAGTTTTGTACCTCTAGCTTTTAAGCTGTGGGCTGTGCCCTTTTTATTTCACTACTGAAATAAGTGAACATCTTATTTCAGGCCCCCAAAAGCTTTGGCATTTCTCAAGACTGTCTTTGAACTGCCATTTCTGCTGTCGCTCCAGTTTTTCAATCAGAAACACCTCTTACTCTCTCTGCGGGGCTCACTCCCTGACTGACCTTAGGCAAGCCATTCAGTCTCAACTTCCTTTATGCGTGCTCTCAGGTTCACACTTCCCCTGTTGTGGTTATTGTGAACATTACAGATAATGGGCCCTTGGCAGAGTGCAGTAAATGCCAGCTTTTGATATGTACTGGACTTTATTGTATGAGGTATGTTGAACACATACACACAAAAGCTCCTGCCTTTCCTTATCCAAGTTCTTCATGTGTGATGGTGATTGTCATCCTCCAAAGCTCAGCAATACCTCCCACTGCTCTGTTCCTCACACTCTCCAGTGCAGCCTTTCTGGCTTCCAGGCTGTTTCTTGCAGACACTCACCATGCAACATTTTCATGGCCGGTATATTTGCTTCCTCTGTGTGGAACACTTGTAGACCTGTGTGACTTGTTCCCTTGATTCACTCAGATCTTTCCCAAAAGTATCATGTTACCCAAGAGGGGTTTCCTCACTCCATTGAGCAGCACAGCCTCTCCAAGCCCTGTACAGCCTTGCTCTACTTTATTTTTACCTGCAGACTTTGGCACCATTTAGCACGTATGTTATATGTCTCCTCCATTAGACTTCAAGATCAAGATGGGATTTTTGTCTCTTTCATGAACTGCTCTATCTCTGCTGCTCAGAACAGAAAGTGCTCAATAAATACTTCTTGAGTGAATGAGTGGATGGATGTGTGAACAGTCTAGCTGAGTAGTCACAATATAGTGTCATAGTACTATGATGAGTTTGTACAGGGTGTGCTAGGGAACCTTAATCTGTGTTGGGGTGGGGGGGATGAAAGGAGGTAAGAATTATTAATGAAAACTTTTTGGAGCAAGTAACAGCTAAATTGAATTCTTAAAAATGAGTAGGAGCTTCTAGGCTTAGGAGGTTATAAAAGGAAGCCTGCTTTGATGGCCCTACTATAATTCTATAATGAAATTGTCTAAAAAAGAAAAGGGGCCAAGGTGATAGTCTTAGGGGTTAAAATTACACTGTCTTTGCAGAAGACCACTGTTTGGTTCCCAGTATCCACAGCAAGTGACTCACAACCACCTCCAGGGGAATCTGGCACCAGCACTCATATGTGCATGGCCACACAGAGATACACAGAATTCAAAGTAAAGTGACTCTTTCACTTGACAAAATAGAAGGGAAGAAGAGGGAAAGAAAGCAAGCAAGATAGAAAAGATGAAAGGAAGAAAGAAAAAGGGAAGGAGAGAGGGAAGGAGGAAAGGAAACAAATATATTAGGATATTTCAGGGAGATGAAATAGTGTTGTAGACGAGAGAATTAATACATCTTAAACAGTTTGGTATGACAGAATGAAAGGAAAGGAGGAGGAAGATAAGAGGAGAAGAGAGAGGAAGGATGGGAAAATAATAAAGAAAGGGGAAGGGAGGAATTATAGAAAGAGAGGAAGAGAGAAAAGAAAGAGTAAGAGGGCAAGAGTAATTTGATGGAGGAAGGGTTAGAGGAAGGAAGAAAGGAAGGAAGGAAGGAAGGAAGGAAGGAAGGAAGGAAGAAATGCAGGCAGGCAGGAAGGAAGAAAGGAAGAAAGGCAGGCAGGTAGGAAGGAGGGAGGAAAATATGCACCCAAAGAGCTCATGGAGCACTGTGGAATGATGATGGAAACAAAATGGTGATGGTAGGGCTGTTTCCAGCCACAGTGGGAATGCATGAGGAAGAATCACTCCCTCTGTGCAGATGGCAGAAGCTGTGGGAGGAAAGAAGACTGCCTAGAGAACACCCAAAGTCTGATTTGTTCACTGGGTGGACCGAGGAGAAACAGGCCCAGTGGAGGCAGCAGGACTGAGCTAGGCGAAGACTGTGAGCTCCGAGAAAGACCATAGAGGCCTTTAAAGCCACAGTAGAAGGATGTCAGAAGTCATGAAGAACATGAAGTAGAAAAAACGTTGAGGGGAATGTTATAGAGTCAAGATTAGCTTGTAACTCATCCATTCTTTCTTCCCCGGGAAGAACCAACTGAAAATGTGATAAAGCCTGGAGGCGAGAGGACCAGCCAGAAACCTGCTGGAAATACTGAAGCAAGAAACATTATGGCAGCCTAGAGCCTCCTCATCCAAAGTTTAGGCCAATGCCAGAAGCCCGTTGAGTACTCAGGAGTTTGTGTAATGTGCTTGCTGTCAGGCACTGACATGCACTTGCTCAACCAGAGCCTACATTTTAACAAGATCCCTGGGTGAGAATATCCATATGAGAGTTGGAAAAGACCTGGCCAAGACTAAGTGGGAATCAGGGGAGGGGTATGGATATGAAGAGTTGTTAAGAGGAACTGATAGGATTTGGCTTGAGAACTATTGATCCCCCCACCCTTTGAAATAAAGTCTCATGTATCCCAGGGTGGTGTAGAACTCACTCACTATAGCCAAGGATAACCATGCTAGATAAACACTCTACCAGGTCGCTACATTGCCAACCCTATCCTGACTGCATGAGTCTCTTGCTTACAGTTTCAGAAGTTTGGTCAGTGTCATGGCGGGGAGCATGGCAGCATGCATGGTGCTGGAGCAGTAGATGAAAGCTACATCCTGATCAACAGGCCAAGAGAGAGAGAAAGAGGCTGGCTCGGCATGGGCTTCTGAAACCTCAAAGCCCACCCCCAGTGACACATTCCCTCCAACAAGGCCACACTTCCCAATCCTTGCCAACAGTCCCCCAAGTAGGAACCAAGCATTCAAATATATGAGCATATGAGGGTCATTCTTATTCAAACCACTACCACACGGACCCTTTTAAAATTACTTTATTTCTCCATTTGTTGACTTCTCTGTTTTTTTGTCAACTAGGGCTCCAACTGACCCCACCCCCTCCTGGGCTGGGTTTCCACCACAGCCGAGGAGGAGCTGGCCTTCTCTTTGGATCTGGGCCCATGTATAGATAGAAAGTTGATTCATTTTCAGGGTCCTCAGCAGATGGCCCCTTACACAGCTCAAAAGTCAATAAAATGTAGAATCAAACAGTGGAGGATCATTCTCCTTTTTTTCCCCCAGCTGTTCAATAATTTCTTTAAGTCTCTTCAAAGACAACAGTTCACTTTCATTTGAAAGCCAGGGCAGAGAGTGGGGGAATTGAATTACCTCAGAAAGTTTTGAAGAGTAAAATACAGGCTATTTTATCCTACTTGTAAAGCATAGAAGGTGTCCTTGCTTTATTGTGGAGACACATCTTAACACCAGTAGATTGTGGGTTTCCATACCCTCTCTTCAAAACATGAGAAATGTTGGGTGAGTTGATATAGCGAGCATCATTAAATACCAGAGGCACTAAAGAAGAACCGCTCCCCATGAGTAATCGCTCCCAGATGCCTTTTTAGGAGGGAACTGACTTCATCCTTGAGTCAATGTGTTCATTCCTGTTATATTTGAAATGACAGTTACTTCAGCTGCTGACCTCTTGTTTCTCGCCCTTCCAACATTCTAAGAAAATCTGCCAATTAAGGAAAGAGAGCTCTTGTTATGAGACCATGACAGCCAGGGTAGAAATGCGTGGGATTTTGTACTGAGCAATTTCAAGTTGGAAACAGACAGACCACTGATTCAGCAGGTGTTTGTTGCACGCCTCCCAAGGTAAAGGGATTATGTTAACAGGCTTGTTCTTTTCAATCAGCAGAAACGAATTATGATGAATCTATGGAAAAACCAAACTCAGAGGTAGGAAGTTAGAGTTTCCAGGAATGCCAGTGAACCAGGTTTGGAAAATGAATGCCCTGTGACTGGGGGAAAATTCAGGGGCCAGAGTCCCAGGCAAGTTCATGCCCCAGGAACAGATTGCTTGAGTTTTTCTGCTGCCATGGTGGGATGCTAGCTTGGATACTGGCTGTGAAGGCCATGGTAGTTGCTGCTGCCAGTGACTGCTAGGTGCTATGCCCTAAGGACTGTGGTGGTTTGAAAGAAAATGGTCCCCAAAGAGAGTGGGACTATTAGGAGGTGTGGCCTTGCTGAAGGAAGTGTGTCACTGTGGGGCTTGGCTTTGAGGACTTCTTTTTGTCTACACAATGTAGGACTCTCAGCTTCAGCACCACATCTGCCTACACACTGCCGTGCTCCCTGTCATGATGATAATGCACTGAACCTCTGAAACTGTAAGAAAGACCCCCCTATTAAATGTTTCCTTTTAAGAGTTGCCATGGTCATCGTGTCTCTTCACAGGAGTGAAAATCTAACTAAGACAAGGATAAATTCAGAACTGGTTTTTGCTTCTTTGCGACATTGGATTCTGATTTCAAGTCCTAAACAAAAGTCCTAGATTGGCTGAGCATAGAGCACATGCCCTTTTCTGGCTTCTACAGGTGAAGGATGGTGAATATCTGATCATTTCATTCTCCTCAGTGGGAGGTAGCCCCGTGTCTCTCACACAGTGGGGATTTTCCAACGTACTTTTGAGATTATAATTTATATCATTTCTCCTCTCCTTTCCCTCCCTCCAAACCCTCCCAAATACCTCTCCTTGCTCTTTCAAAGTCATGTCTTTTTTCTTTTTTCATTAATTGTTGTTATATGCATATAGATAGATAGATAGATAGATAGATAGATAGATAGATAGATAGATAGATAGATGCATATATTTCTGAATGAATATAACCTGCTCAGTCTGTATGACATTACCCGTATGTATGTTTTCAGGGCTGACCATTTGGTATTGGATAACCAGTTGGTGTGCTCTTCTCTGGAGAGGACTACTTTTCCCACTTGTGAACATTCCTTAGTTGTCTGTAGATATTGATGCAGGGTTAAAGTCTTGTGGGCTTTCCCCCATCCTCTTTGGCATGTCTGTTGTCTCCTGACATTCTTTTGTTAGCAGAATTTTAGGGTATAAGCATGGGTTCCAGCATCCCTAACGAGCTTGGCTCAGCCAACTATCCCTAATGAGCCAATTAAAGGGACATACAATAGTGAAGAGCAGAGAAAGGAGATTTGATTTATCCAGTATAACCACATTGGGAAGAGGAACAAATAAAGAGGTTTGGTGACACCCAAAGTACATCTTCAAAGTACTGCCATGGCGTTTCAGCTTGAAGAGAGGGTGAGAGGTGTCTAACTAGGTAGTCCTGGTCAGATGTGGGTCTGTGCATAACCCATCATTGTCAGTGTCTCTGCTCCTGGTCCGCAGTCTGTCTTACAATTGTCAGAACTGTGTGAAATCTCTTCCTGAGAGACGTGTTCCTTCCTTGGCTGGCCCCAGGGCCTCAGCAGG
Organism: Peromyscus eremicus; assembly: GCF_949786415.1. Taxonomy (NCBI): domain Eukaryota; kingdom Metazoa; phylum Chordata; class Mammalia; order Rodentia; family Cricetidae; genus Peromyscus; species Peromyscus eremicus. The sequence continues at coordinate 115,205,425 of NC_081439.1, forward strand.
TTTCTATAGAAATCTAATTCATCAGGATCCATTTTAATAGGGGGTACACAAGTGTTTCTCTGTAGAATATCTTCACTCCAGGACAGTTACACCTTCTGCCTATCCCATCTCACCCTGCCCCGTGGCGTTAAGTTGCAGGGTTCACTGATGGCTTTCAAGTTTCCATCTCTAGCCACACTTCTCTACTGGTCTCCAGACTGCCATGTCACATGTCTATATGACATTTTCACTTAACTGTCTAATCAACAACACAAAATTGCCTTGCCAATACATTTTTGATTTCTCCCATATCACCCCTACAAGCCTACATCTCCCTTGCTCTCCTGCGTAGGTGAACATTACCACCAATCACTTCTAACCAAATCCCAGGGAATGGGCTCCATTCCTTTTCCCTTCATTTTCTACCTCCAAACTAGAAGGGTTTCTTGTGATTTCTACCTCCAAAGTATAATGTATTGTAGCTAGAGTTTTCCTGCCTGGCCCACAGTCAGGACAAATCTCTGTCACCCGCCAGCCCCACAGCCGCTCAGACCCAACCAAGTAAGCACAGAGACTTATATTGCTTACAAACTGTATGGCTGTGGCAGGCTTCTTGCTAACTGTTCTTATAGCTTAAATTAATCCATTTCTATAAATCTATACCTTGCCACATGGCTCGTGGCTTACCAGCATCTTCACATGCTGTTTCTCATCGTGGCGGCTGGCAGTGTCTCTCTGACTCAGCCTTCCACTTCCCAGCTTTATTCTCCTCCTTGTCCTGCCTACACTTCCTGCCTGGCCACTGGCCAATCAGTGATTTATTTATTGACTAATTAGCAACACATTTGCCATACAGAACATCCCACAGCAATGTATCTCAAATGTCCCCTCTTCTCACTACCTCCAGTGCTCTCACTGTGGTCCAAGCCATCATCACTTTTTGGCCTGCACCAACCACCTGAGTCATTCAGTGTATTATCAGGAAAGAGCACATTGGAAAGAGATTAGCCAAAGAGTACTTAATGGCTCAGCTATTAACCAAGGTGCTGGCCAGGCTAACCAAACAAGCAGAAGACCAGGAGACCCCAGGAACAATGAACTGAAACAAGACCATCATAACCAGGACCTGCTTGATGAGGGAAGGCAGTAGACTCAGGAGTGGTGGTAATGAGGCCCCACCCATTCCTGCCCCAGCCTTGGAACCTCCTGTGGTTCCTATGTTGAGTGGCTTTGACCAGAACGCAGTCAGCAATGAGCTTTGGAGGTGCTGTCTGCAGGAGTCAGTCTTGAGGTCAGAGAAGGACTGAGAATGTTACAGTAGAAGAGGAAAGCAGTTAGAGGGAGAAAGCCAAGCCATTCTCACTGGCCACTTTGCTTCCTCCCTCCTCCCTCCTCCAATGCCTAGTTTATTCTCCACAGAGCAGTCCTTTTACAATATAAATCAAATCATCCTGTGTGTTGGAAGCGGTTGCCTCCACTGGCTTCTTTTTTACCCTCAAAATCAAAGCTCCTTACCATGGCTTTTTATTCTACCTCCCACCACTTTTCCCTTGCTCACTAAATTGTCATGTGTGAGCCACGCTCATGCCAATCTTGGTCTTTGCCTTCACTTTCCTTGGTGGAATAGTCTTCCTACAGCTTACAACTTGGCTTGCAACTCATTAATTATTTAAGTAGTAGTATTCATACAAATTGCTGGAGATCGTGATGTGTGTGTGTGTGTGTGTGTGTGTGTGTGTGTGTGTGTGTGTATGTGTGTTAGGGTTTCTATGGATGTGAAGAGGCATCATGACCATGGCAATTCTTCTAAAGGAAAACATTTAATTGGGGCTTAGCTTATAGCTTCAGAGGTTTAGTACATTTTCATCATGGCGGGATATGGCAGCGTGCAGGCAGACAGGATGCTGGAGAAGGAGCTGAGAGTTCTACATCTTGATCCACAGGCAAGAGAAGGAGACTTTGTGCCATACTGGGCATAGCTTGAGCATCATGTTCTTCTAGTGGAATAGAGCTCAAATTCAATCAGGTAACTATTGGTTATCCCCATAACAATTAATGCCAATGTTGCACTAGTAGGCACATCCTACCTGGCTAGTCAGTTTTGTAGTATGCAGGGTAAGACCATGGGTGAGTTTTCTCCACCAGTGGTCTGTGTAGCACCTTCTAGCACTATGAAAGCTAGCCAGCAGGAAGACAGTTTTCTGGTCAGTTCCAGATTGATTTCTCTATGTGCTACCACCAAAGTATATGGTGTCTTCAGCAGTTGGGTCTAGTATGGTGCAACCAAGAGCAATGATACACAGCCTCTGTCATTTTGGGGTTTCTAGGGCTTTCCTGACTAATAGGCAGAGGTCTTTCTGTCATTGTTTCAGGCTTTGGGGCCTTTTTAATTTAATTTGTAGTTTAGAAATCAGGGATGTAGAACAATTATCTGGCATGTGTAAGGTACAGGGTTCAAGTTCCAGCACTGCAAAAATAAATTATATTTAATTAATTAAATTTAATTTTATGCATAATAAAATTAATAGTTTGTTCATATAGCCTTGCATAAACAACACCCCAGTCAAGCCAGAAAGCATTCCTATTACTCAAAAAAGTTCTTCCATATTTTCTATGAGGCAGTCACCCCTCTTTCTAATAAGGCATTTGATTTTTTTCTATCCTACAGGTTAGTTTTATCTATTCTTGAACTTCATATAAATGGAATCATATATTACACTGGCTGCTTTTCTCTGTTCAACACTGCTTTTGATATTCATCATTGACCTTTTACCTGATGACACATGCCCATGAAACTGAGTACATGGGAGACTGAGGCAGGGGAATCACAACTCAGAGGCCTATGTGGGCTACAACGATCTATCCAGATTGTTGCATGTATCATCAGTTGCTTCCTTTGTCTTCTGAGTATTAACACATCATATTAATTGACCACAATTTGCCATTTCTCCTGTTGATATGTGTATATTTCAGTCCCTCATCTCTTACTTTTGAGTGTGTGACAAAGACTAATTAATATTCTTCTATGAGTTTCTTTGCAGATACAAATACAAATACATTGAAGGTTTACCTTGGATAAATAACTAGGAATGGAATTGTTAGGTAGATAAATGTTGAACTTTTAAGGCTAGATTGAACAGTTTCCTGAAGTCGTTAAGCATTTTATTATCCCACCAATACTGCGTGAGGGTTCCTATTGCTTCACAGTTTTGCTGTTCTTTATTTTGCTATTATTTTCTGCTGACAGTCTTTTTTGAGTCCAGCCATTCTACGGGGTATGAAATGTCATTTCATTTCTGTTTTATCTTGTGTTTCCCTGGTGATTAATAATGTGGATCATCCTTTTGTGTATTTCTTTTGACCATTTTTACTGAGGTTTTTGTCTTTAGACTATTGTTAGTTATATACTGTGAATAACTTTACCAGTCTTTGCTTTCAGTGTTCATTTTCTTAATGGTTTAATTTGATGAGGAATACTTTAAAAAAATGTATTGAGACAGGGATTCACTCTGTTGCTCTGGCTGGCATTGAACTCACAGAGGTCTGACTGCCTCCTGATGCTGGGATTAAAGAAAGTTTGTGCCATCATGCCTAGCCTATTTTTTTTTTTTATTTTGATCATTTCATTTATTACTTTTCCATTTTATGGTCAGTACTTCCTTATCTTCTCTAAGAAATTTGTTGATTTGCTTATCCTTAGGTTATAAGATAGTTGCCTACATATTCTTTTTTCCTTTTTGGTTTTTCAAAACAGAGTTTCATGGTATAGCCCTGGCTGTCCTGGAACTTGATTTGTAGAGCAGGCTGCTGGTGTAGAACTCAGAGATCCTCCTGCCCCCGAGTGCTGGGATGAAAGGTGTGTGCTAACACACCCAGCTTATTGATTTGTTTGTTTAACTTGTGGAAATGAATTTTGAAAAGTAAAATGCGAACATGTTCCCTCACTCCATTGCATTCAGGTTAAGACTCTAATTACTGAGTATCAACTATGATCTCAGCACTGTGCTTGGTTCATGGACTGTTCACATAGATAGCTTTGGGCCTCCAGAGCCCTCCAGTTCTCACGCTCCGCTATATATAGTCTGGAGAGATCATGAAGTGTCCTGTTCTAGGACCACAGACTCCAGAGTGTTCAGCTCTTTGCTTGGCTCTGCAGGATGCTTTACAAGGAGCTCAAAATTCTTGGATAAACAAAGAGGATGCGTTTACAAATCTTTTGGACTTCTTATCCTTCTGTTAATATGCTTTAGAGGAAATAGCAATGTTTTACAATAATATCTGCATATTTCACATTTTCCCAGTGAGATATTATCTATATATTCCTGTTTGGCCATATATCATTAACCAATAATCAGCAAAGTTCTGAGAAACTGATCTCTGGACCAATGTGATGACATTTTTAAGATTTGAGAAGAAAATTTTTCGTATGTTATTCTAAAAACAAAAAAGCAAACATCTCATTTCTTCATTTATAGCACTGGAGTGTATTACTTACACTTAATCTGTGTTTAGCAATCTGAAATAGGGCCATGAGAGTGTTTGGATTCCTGGACTTCTTTCACATTTCTGACTTCAACTGAGGGAGATGAACACATTACCAAAGCAGCAATCTGTAAACAGGCAAAATCAACCCATATTAAGCAATTGTAGGGTATGGGTTGGGTAACATTCCAGTTTTGAACTCTAGTTCTAGCTAAATTTCTGACTCCAGCTAAATTACTCAACCTCCCTGATTCTTGGGCTCTCCATCTTATAAAATGGAATTAATATGATCTTTTTTTGTTTGTTTTTTTTTTTTTTTTTTTTTTTTTTTTTTTTTTTTTGAGACAGAGTTTCTCTGTGTGACTTTGAAGCCTGTCCTGGAACTCACTTTGTTGACCAGGCTGGCCTCGAACTCACAGAGATCCACCTGCCTCTGCCTCCCGAGTGCTGGGATTAAGGGCGTGTGCCACTGCCGCCCGGCTTCATATGATCTTTAAGATTACCAATTAGATGAAATATGCTAACAAATGTAGAGCTTTCCAATAGGAGACCATGTCATTGCCCCACGAATCACTATTTGTTCCCTCCAGACTTTGATCCTGGAGACTGAATTTCATACCTCACGTGTGTTTCCCCTGAGCTACATCTCCAACTCCTGCATCACTTTGTTTGAAGCAGAGAAAATAATTTTGTCTTCCAATTACAAAGCCTCTTGAGGTGTTTTTATGTGAAATGTTTTAAGAAGATAAATGAAATTGAACATTTAGAACACATGAATCCTATGGTATATAAATATGATCTTTTTTCTTTTTTAAATTCTTCTTTCATATATTATGTCTGGACCACAATTTCTCCTCCCTCCTCCTTTCCCAATTGCCCTCCCTGCCCATTCACTCCTCCTCCTTTCTACAGGCCACATTGGCCTCCTTATGTCTTCTCTTTTCCCATTTCTGAGACTTCAGAACTTTTTCTTCCCACTGCTTGGAAGACTCTTTGCTTAGCACTGGCCAGGCAGTCCCTTTTCACTCATGAAACCTCACCTGAAATGGCACCTCACAGAGAAGACCTACCTTCCTTTTTTTGTATTTTAATTTCGTATTTTTTTTTTCATTTTACATACCAAGCCCTGTTCCCCTTCCCTCTCCTTCTCCTGTTCCCCCCTCCTCCCCCTCATCCCACCCCCATCCCCTCCTCATAGGGGGTAAAGCCGCCCTTGGATAGTCAACACAGGCTGGCATATCAAGTTGGGGCCGGACCAAGCCCCTCCCCCCTGCATCACAGCTGAGTAAGGCATCGCACCATAGGGAATGGGGTCTAAAAAGCCAGTTCATGTACCCGGGATAAGTCCTGGTCCCATTGCCAGGGAACCCACAAACACATCAAGTCACACAACTGTCACCCACATTCAGAGGGCCTAGTTCGGTCCCATGCAGGCTCCCCAGCTCTCAGTCCAGAGTCCATGAGCTCCCACTAGCTTGGGTCAGCTGTCTCTGTGGTTTTTCCCATCAGGATCCTGACCCTCCTTGCTCCTATAATCCCTCCTCCCTATGTTTCTTTTTAAAATGTATTTTGTGTGTATGAATGTTTTGCCTGAATGTATATATATGTACCAAATGCATGTAGCACCCTTGGAGGCCAGAAGAAGACATCTCTTCTCTTGGGATTAGAGTTATAGGCAATTTAAGCTTCCATGTGGGTACTGGGAATTGAGCTCAGGTCCTCTACAATAGCAACCAGTGTTCGTAACCACTGAGATGTCTCTCCTACCCCATTGTTTCTTTTCTTTCTTTCTCTTTAAAAAAAAAAATCTTATCCTAAAATAGAAGTTTTCTATTTGTCTACTTGCATTTATTGTCTCCTTCAGTAGACAACCAACGTCTTAGGCTAGGTTGCTATTTCAATAAAAAACATACAGTAACTATATAGCACCCGCCCCCATACACACAAGTGAGTGACTCTTATATGCCACTTTATGTATCCCCATAGCTCTAATCACCACTCCAAATGCTCTTTGTATTCTTGGCTATGGTCTGGCTCTTCTTACCAGACTACAAGCTCTATGAGTGCAAGGACTGGGTCTGTCTGGATCATTTCCATATCCTCAGTACTCAGCAAAGGTCTTAACATTGGCTTAGCTTTTACATTTAGGACTAAACGCTTGCTACCTGCACTTGTTCCTGAGTGAACACTACTTAATTGGGGGTGGGGTAGGGGAAGAAGATTTCATGTAGCCCAGGCTTGCCCTAAAGTCCTTTTATAGCTGAGCATGACCTTGAACTCCTGATCCTCCTGCTTCCACATTCTGGGTACTATGATAACAGGAATGTATCACTCCATCTTATTTGTGCCATGCTGGGAATCAAACCCAGACCTTCATGCATGCTAGGCAAGAACTCTACCAACAGTTTCAATGGTTGGGTTTATTAAAAGCTTAGCCATGGGATGGGTGTAGCTCAATGGCACAACATTTGCCTAGGTATGCAAGGGCCTGGCTTCCATCCCCAGCATTGCAAAAACAAAACAAAAACCTAAACTTATCCTGGCTCACGTCCTTTACCACTTGAACGTGTATGGAAAATTTGACTTGCTGAGTTCCAAGAAAAATCAGGCAGTGAGCACGCAGACTAAATTATATGGCTGCTGGTTTTCAGCTAGAAAGAAATCAAGTTTTTGTTCTTATTTCCTAATATATTGATGTAAAATCCTCTGGCACCTCTTATAGATAGCTGTGTAACTTAATAGTTTACTTTGTGGGCGCTTTGCCTCTTGAATTATTGCTCTCTCAAATTCCAACTAAGAATTATGATTCTGCACCAAATTCTATTAAAACATCTTGTATGAAAGTACTCAGATCCAGCTTTTGCAATTATGGATTTGATTTGGTCTCTTTGCTGAAGACAAAGTGGAATTGTCAAAGCAAACTGAGCTCTAGCCACTGTCCTTCTAATGGTTATGCACACCAGTGCTACAGATCTTATCTGTGCTTTGGAGGCATATAAAGCCTGCTTTCCATAAGAAAAACGAGGTCTCCCCATTCTGTCTTTTTTTCATGAGGACAGAAGGAGAGACAATAGTGATGTTACTATTATTCTTTTGCCATCTAAGGAAGCAATCGTTTTATAAATATGTATCACCTTAGGAACCAGAAAGAATGCAGTTTGGCTTTGTGGACATGTGTTAAGATATATTCATGTATTCACTCAACAGATACCCAGATAGATGCTGTTGATATAGCAGTGAACAAAACAACGTCCCTACTCTGTAATTACATTTGAAAGAGAATCTTAATGGAAAAAAGGTCTTCATAAATATGAAATTTTTAAAATTGAGAATGAGTTGAACAAATTCAATAGAATTTATTTGCCAAATTAGACACAGGCAGTCCCTCATTTCCGGTCAAGTTTATGACACCATCCTTTAATTAAATCTTGACCCTGTCCAGGTTAGCATGTTCAGAGTCTTCAGTATGTCTAGAGTTAATTTTTAATAATTAAAGCTATGTATCAGTAGGATATAATAACACAAAAATGACTCAGAATTACAATTCATATAATGAAAATCGTCAGTCTTCCTGCCCACCCTTACCACACCCTAGTTCTGCCCCATAGAAGCAGCCACTGAAATATTTTTAGCTGTTTTTTCTAGTTAAGCCCACATTCCTTTACAGTGGGGTTTTCTTGGTATTTCTACACTCATCCATTTCAGATATCATCTATCAGTTTCTTGTTATGCTAGAAAAGCATTAGCCAGATGAAAATCTAAGAATCTTATTCTAGTTAGTTGCACTGCCTTTTTTTTTCCCCACTGTGTTTTGAAAGAATACAAACATTTGCTCTGTTACAACTATGTGAGTATCATGCATTGTGGATGGAAGTCATTTAATGATTCTTTTTTTTTTTTTTTTGGCTTATAATGTATTGTCCCACATTCACTAATCATCTTTTGTCTTATTTTCTTTTCCCTTGTCTCTCACCCACACATCTGAACTCCTTCACAACTTGTCTGTACTATTAGATATTCCAGCAAGCCCCCGTCTTTTTCTCAAGCATTACCTTTGCAGAGCCAGCCAGCTTTTATGCTAATCTTGCCTGCTTGTTCTCCAAGCCAGGCAATGCAGCTGCCACTCTGAACCTTCCCCACACCACTCAGACGGGATCCAGTTTCTTTCTTTCTATCCAACATGATATTTTATTGATTATTTGGGAATTTTGCATAATGTACCCGATCATGCTCACTGCCCAGTTTCCCCAGATGGGGTTGGGGAAGGACTCCATTTTCGTTATGGGGCTGGCCACTGGGAGTTGAACCCTGTTCCAGTGAGTATATTGGATCCACTTTCTTGACTCCCATTTCCTCCCTGTTCTTGTGTTAGTCCAGTAGCCTCTAAGAAGGAGACTTGGGCCCCCTCCCCTTTGCTCTTCATTAGCATTTACATGCCTTCCATTCCTTGCCATGTCTTCTCACGAGACTTTAAGAATGAAGAAATTCCTAACCAAGCAACAAAACCAAAACTGTCCCATATTCTGGTCGATTTCAATGACAATTTGCAATGCCATCAGGCAAGAAAAATGGGATTATCAGGAATTGCACGTGGGATGGCACACAGATTTCTACTCTGGCAAGGCCACTAGCATCTTAGCTTACCAAGCAGAGGATGTTGCTACTGTTTGGATAGTCAGACTCATTGGGAAAATGATTCTTCTTTGTTTCTATACTCCATAAAAGTAGGTTGGTTTAATATAAATAAAGATTTTAAAAGTCACTGAGTCCCTTGCATTTCTAAAATGATGTCTAGCCTCATATTTGGTTAGTCTTGTAATTGGAAATTGTAATAGAATTCTGGATTGAATATTATTTTCCCCCATGTTGTTAAAGTTTTATTTATTTTTATCATGTGAGTATATGGTGTGTGTGTATGCGTGAGTTCACACATGCCATGGCACATGTGTGGAGATCAAAGGACAGCTTCAGGGAGTTGGTTCTCTCCTTCTACCTTTAAGTGTTGTCTGGGGATTGAACTTGTGTCATCAGGCTTGTGTGGTGAGTGCTTTCACTTGCTGATCCACTTTTCCAGCCCTCTGTCACACTGAAATATTGTATTTATTGCATATGTTGTATATGTGCGTGCACGTGTCACGGTTTATGAATGGAAGTCAGAGGACAACTTGCAGAAGTTGGTTTTCTCCTTCCACTGCTGATGGTTCAGTGACTTGTTCTCCCTTTCCTCCATGTACAGTAGCCATGGATGAAGTGATCATATTAAAAACCTGAGATGGTAGACTTGCAAAGTTCAGGGTTTGCTTCTACCACCGTGCACAGTGCACAACATGTATGTGCTCTTTCTTTTTTCTTGTCTTGTCTTTCAACAGGATCTCAGGATTTTAAGTTAAAATTAACTAATAAATCACAATTCTCTATTACTTTAAAGATTATTTGTTTAAAAATGACACGTCTCAAATGAACCATTACTATTAACTAGTACAAGTTAGTCTGTCCAGGTCAGGAGAGAATAAACAGTGCAGCTCCCTTAACCTCGGAGTCAGGTCTGATTGACAGAGTCCATCGCCAGCAATGGACATGCAAATAACCATCCAAGACACTGTAACTACAAACCCCAAACTGCTTCTGTTGAGGGAAGGCCCTGTGGAGTCCCAGCATAAGGCGGGGACATTGGCATTTGTCGCACCTGGTCTCTATGACTTAGGATGGAGTGCCTTCCCGAGCAGTCATGAGACAGACAACCAGTTCCATCATCTCCTTTGTGGGCAGCATCACCATCATAATCTATCCAGACAACTGTTTACAAATAATACTCACATCTGGAACTCCAGGGGCACCACAGCATCCCACCAGAAATCAACCAGTTTGTTTCTGTAATTTAGTGACAGTTGTAGAAGGCCAAATATAGTCCAGAGAAAAATGAATTCACATGGAAAACAGGTCATTAAGTGCTCTAGATGTTGAGTTTCACCGAAAACCCTTCTGTTAGGAAAACCCCAGAGACCTCTTTTTATCCCCATACCTTTTTTTTTTTTTTTTTTGGTTTTTTGAGACAGGGTTTCTCTGTATAACAGTCTTGGCTGTCCTGGAACTCTTTTTGTAGACCAGGCTGGCCTTGAACTCACAGAGATCTGCCTGCCTCTTCCTCCCAAGTGCTAGGATTAAAGGCGTGCACCACCACTCTCTGACTTATCCCCATATCTTAATGTGCACAACAGGAAATGAAACTCTGACCCTTTTCCCAAGTATCCCAAGAGCAAACTTATTCAATCATGATCTATACTGTGCAGAGTGGCAAGCCTGTGTCAAGTTCTTCGAAAGGGGACGGTGGGGACAGGCACCTGAACCAACGACACTGCTTTCTCTTCTGTGGCCCCAGGAACGCAGAACGGACAATTCCTCCTCCACAGGCCAAACACCAACGCAATAAGGAGAAGCAGAGGAAAGACAGGAGGGGGAGGGCCGGCTAACAGCTAATGCTACAGGTCGCAGACCTTTCATTAAATCTTTAAAATAAAAGTAGTACTATCAATACGCACATGGCGGTTTTCTTTCTCCAGTTTTTTACGTCAATACTCTACTCATCTGGCAAAACAAAAACTCAAGTACCTGCAACACCTCAAATGACCCACTACGTGCTTTGCTATTTCATCTCTCACAGTAAAACATTGATAATGGGTTGGGAACACTGTAAAGCAGATGAATCTTTACAGGTTACTGCCGCGAGCCTCATCTCTACAACATGAACGTTTCATTATTACAACTAGCCAGGAACTGAGCAAGGTTCAAATCACTCTTGGTTTTTGCTACTCCCAAATACTTTTCCTTTTAAATAGAAAAAAGTTCTTAGCTTTTAAATTCTGAAAATTCAATGGTTATTACTTGTCCTAGAGGGTGGAGGGGTGTATATGAAATAAGGGTTGATTCAAACAAAAGCCGACACCTAGAATCGCAACATATACAGACACTCATTTCCAAGGGAAGAGAGGGAAGGAGCGGCACCAGAGGCGTAAAGCCGGAGTGGAAGAACAAATCATTTTGGTTCTCCAAATCTGGAGAAACAAGCAGAAAAGAAGACAAAAATGGTAAGGACATACAGTCAGTGGGATTTTCTCTGTATCAATGATTTAGTTATAAATATAGATTATTAGTCCTCTTTCTATACCTGTAACAAATGTCAAACTCACTACCATGAGATTTCTAAAGTTGACTCTTTCACATTTGTTAAAAAAGGTAAAAATCACATATTTTCCCCCTTTCAGTTTAAGCTCTAAACTGAACTACTACATGTACAACAGCTGGTCCTAACTTCTATAAAAAGTTAAAACATGTCAAGCTCCTTTGCCAATATAAAGAGCTACATAGTTCCTATCACACTTGCCTTGAATTTAGGCACGAGAAAAACTCAAAGCAACAACTCCAAAGGAACGGGTCAGAGAAGGGAAGGCTGCAGAGGAGGGAGAGAGAAGACCAGCAGATGAAATACTCGGTCACCTCGAATCTGCCATTCAAGTATGGAAGTACCCCAAAGGAGACGACCCACAGGATCTACTGTAGTGGCAGTCATCAGAACAGCACGCAAACGTCAAGCGCTGTCTGCTGGAAATGTAAGGCTAGCAATGCAGTCCACGATTCCTTTTGGACCCTACAGCAGGGGCTCATCTGAAGTCCTAACTCTCTCACTGCAATTTTCTCTTGGTCATCTTTAGAAAATAGTAGTTTGCTTGTTTTTCTCCATGTGATGCAGACTGTCTCTTTACACCCCCTCAGAGTAACAATTTCATGTTTTAAAAAACTTCTTTTAGAAAATGGACAGAAGAATATGAGGCCTCAGTGTTGACATTAGCAGTTGCTCTTCATTGCTTCTTTAGCTGCCAGGATCAGTGGCGTCAAGCTAGACAATGGTTTGGCCAGTTCAGGAAGGGATGCTGTAACAGTTCTTTGGCTGAACCACTTTTCTCCACATCCATCTCCAAACACCAATTTAAGAAATCCCGAAATATTGGGGAAAGGTTTTCTGGATTCTGAAGTTCAAGAGTTCCATTTGTTGCTATCAGGTACAAAGCACTCAGAGGATTTTCACTGGGGTATGGAGGCTTTCCCTCAACCATCTCGATAGGCATGATGCCCAGAGACCATATCTCAACTTTGGGACCATAGGCTTTTCGTGTAACCACCTCTGGTGCCATCCAACCATAGTACTGTGTTTGCTTTGCTCAGGGTGATCTGGGCACAGAAGCCAAAGTCAGTAAGTTTAACTGAGCCTTCCATTCCCAAAAGCATGTTGTCACTTTTGATGTCCCTGTGGATCACTTGATCAGCATGTAAAAACTCCAAGGCCTGTAAACACTCTCTGCACACAGGCTGCAATATGTGCTTCGTCCACGTAGGTTTCTGTTACAACATCATCAGCGAGTGACCTACCAACAAGGTACTCCATTCCACAAACAACTCATCTCCTACCAGGTAACTGTCCAAGAAATTAACTATGTTGGGATTCTTTCATTCTTTCATCACCAGAATTTCATTAATGATCAATTTCTTCTTTGGTTGTTTCTGTAAATTAATCTGCTTAATAGCAACCTCTTGCCCAATACCACATCAGTTGCAGTAAAAATTGTACCTGAAGCTCCTTGTCCAATTTTTTCATATCCTGTGTATTTTTTCTTAGGGTCACCTATGCTCACAATAGTTCTTAATTTCCCCAGAATCTCTTCATCTGTCATCTTGGCTTTCTTTTTCTGTTTGTCTGAAGACTTGACTCCACCATCAACATTAGAATCACCAACTAGAGCAGGAATGGGGTCGATGACAGACCGTGTGTAAACTGATTTTGTATGATCTGGCCAGGGACAGTGACAGGAGGAACAGCGTCTTCATCATCATCGTCTTCCTCTGTTACTGCTGCTGCTGTTTCTGATCCCTCGGTATTCAGTGCTGGTGTTCCAGAAGGGAAGCCATCTTTCTCAGGGGGGTGGAGATCAGGTACTTCTGCTTCACAGTGTTCGAGTTGTAGAACTTCAGGACATCCAGCACAGCCCAGCACAGCCTGAGGCGGCTTCTTCTGCTCTAGTTTGGTGATGTTGGAGGTCTGCAACAGCCTCGCCCATTGTTCTGACATGCCAGTGAATTAACAGCCAACATGGATTGTGTGTTCAAAATGAGAAGGAGGAGAAATCTCTGACTGTTCTTTGTCTTTCTTTTTACTTCCTTTTCCTGTGCCTGAGAATATGGCGATGATTTTGTCCCTGGGTTTTTTTTTCCCCTCCTCTGGAACAGAAGGCAAAGGCTTCAAACTGTGATTGGCCGATAAAGGATCTTTTCCTCCAGTACTAAAAATGGTACTGCTCATTCACACAGGAGGTGCTATGGACTTGTCTTCTAGTTCTCTGTTTTCAGACCTGATTGAGAATTATGAAATGGCCAGAGAGGGAAGGTCTCTGCCTAACCCCCGGGCGGGCTGCAGGGCTGATGCAGGCGAGTGCTGTGCTGGGCGGCAGAGAGGCAGGAGGGCAGGGCCTGTATGAGCTTTTCCAATGTCTGTGAAATAGAGAAATCTTCAAATTCTTAAAGTGTGGAAGAATCCCACCACATTTGAACAGCTTCCTTGAGATATTTGTATACCAGACAATTATCCCATTTAAAATGTATCATTCACTGATTTTTAGTATATTCAAGGTGTGCATTTATCACCATGCTCAATTGTAAAACTTTTAAAAACCACTCTCCTAAAAGAAGCCTTGAAGTTATTAGGAGACACTCCCCATTTCCCCCTTTCCTCTCCTCCCTGGCCAACACTAATATGCTTTCCATCTCTGTAGATTTGCTTCTCCTGGATAGCTTATTTCAGTAGACTCCTGAGTATGCGAATTTTTATCTGATTTCTTTTCCTTAGCATAATGGGAAAGAAATTCCATCCATGTGGCAATGTATATATCAGTATGTCATGCCTTTTTAATATGTTTTTGCTTGGTCAAAGAATTTTAATCAAGCTCATGGACAGCAGTAAAATTGCAATGCCATGCAAAGTCCTGAATTTTGCATGTTGAAACCGGTCATCACTATCTTTCCTTGTAAGGTGTTGAAGGTGGGATGGGACCTATTCTTAAACCTTCTTTCTAGTGGTGAGATAAGGTGCAGATGTGCCACTCACATTGAAATTCTGGTTTGCCCAAATGAATTTAGGAGCAGTAGGTGGCTGTGTTACTAGGAGATCTTCAGTCCTGCAGCAAAGCCAATGATGCCATTCAGGAAGCACCCTGTTTTCATCCATACCCCAAAACGTGTTTTTTCCCCTTCATTTCAGTGGCATACAGAACCCATTGGTGAGGGCTAAAGAAATGGCTCGTTATCCCCCATAGTGTTTGTTTCCATAGTTGTCTTCCTCCCCACTCCCTACTCATGTACTAACCTGCTGTGGGATGTTCTGTATGGCAAATGTGTTGCTAATTAGTCAATAAATAAAACACTGATTGGCCATTGGCTAGGCAGGAAGTGTAGGCGGGACAAGGAGGAGAATAAAGCTGGGAAGTGGAAGGCTGAGTCAGAGAGACACTGCCAGCCGCCACGATGACAAACAGCATATGAAGATGCCGGTAAGCCATGAGCCACGTGGCAAGGTATAGATTAATGGAAATGGATTAATTTAAGCTGTAAGAACAGTTAGCAAGAAGCCTGCCACGACCATACAGTTTGTAACCAATATAAGTCTCTGTGTTTACTTTACTTGGTCGGGTTTGAGCGGCTGTGAGACTGGCAGGTGAGAGAGATTTGTCCTGACTGTGGGCCAGGCAGGAAAACTTTAGCTACACTAACCCTCATGTTATTTGTCCTGAAGAAACTGTTAAAGAAGGGCTGATGAGGGTAAGGGCACCTGCCACCACCACCACTGGCTTATGTTTTCCAGGAATAAGTCACCACTTCTGGCCCATAATCAACTTTCTTAGGGCCCACCAGTTTTCCACAGCAGCTGTACCATCTTGCAGTTCCATCAATACAGCACAGGTCCCAATTTCTACATTCTCCCCAAGTGCCACTGTCTGTCTTTTGTGTTATCTTAGTAGATGTGAAACAGTTTCATGTTTTTCATGTTTCCTCAGTAACTGGTGATGTTGAACATCTTCTCCTGTGCTTATTGGCCTTTTGCTCATCATCTTTGGAGAATTATCTATTCGGTTCCTTTGCTAATCAAAACTATTTCTAGAATAAAATATACAGAAAGTAAAGGCTATCATTGGAACCATTCCAAGGGTACAGTTCAGTGGTACATTAACATCACTGTGCAGCAATCAGAACACATCTCCAGGATTCCTTTCGTCATGCCAAACTGACACTGTACTCGGGAGACAAATGTCCCTCCTCCATCCCCTGACAACTGTCGTTCTATGCTCTTCATGAATACAGCTGCTCTTGGTTCCTCAGACAGCAGTTGCAATTCTGTCTATATTGAGGACTGGCTTTGCATGCCTGCAGAAGAAGGTTTAGACATTTTGCTGGAGGTTGCATTGAATTGTAGGTCAGTTCAGAAGTTGTTCCTATCTTAACACTAGTAAATCTTTTGCACTTTGAACTCAGATGCCTTTGCATCAGTTTAGGTCTTTAATCTCTTTATACATATTTATAAGATAATTTATACACAATGTACTTTTAGAGCACAAGCTTTACATTTTTCGTGTTAAATCTGTTCCTCAGACTATGTCAAAAGGATAATGATTTCATTATTCTATGTGATTTTTGTATTGTCACTGTAACATTTGGAATAATATTTTTTAAAAGAATTCACCGTGGTCAACCTCTGAGTTTACAATCAAAAGCTGTGACTCTTTCCCAGTTGTCCTTTTCAGAGACTCCAGTGTTTTCCAATGGCCCACACAATAAAAAATGAAACTATGCTATGAGTATGTTTGCTAATTTGGAAACCATCAACTTTTCTAGTGAACTTAACATTATCATAAAGATTCCAAACCAGTCCCATCCTATTAGAGGAAGGTGAATGTGAAAACTCTGCTTGTCTCTGGAACTTGTCTGCTAGCACTTTAAATATTTAATATGTTCCTTGGGTGAGTGGGTTTTGCTGAAATTCCAATCCTTTTTTAAAGGACATGGAAAATTCCTGGGTGCTGGTATTAACCTCTCCCTCTTTTTAATGGACTGAAACATTGAATCCAGTGAGATGAAAATATTCTCAAGGGCCAAGATCAGGACTCAGCTGTTAGTGTTCTGGGTGAATTTGGGTTTTAGAGGTAGACATGAATTCATTCCACCCTCTCAACTAGAGAGGTTTACTCCTCCAGTTTTCTTCATCCTGGCCTTAAAACATCCCAGCTAGCATTCTCCTCTTTAAATTTCGAGCTTCCCACATTTTATGCTTAATTAAAGGATAATTTTATTAAAATATCTAGTATACTAGTCAAAATTCAAGTATGTGGTAAATACAATTTTGTTTTACTTGAAGCAATATTTTCTTTTGTTCTTAAAAAAGTTTCTGTGTTAATCAGGAGTTTAAAATGTTTATGCACATTTTGTGCCAACTTATAAAAAGAAATTTGACAGACTGGAGGCATT
This sequence comes from Peromyscus eremicus, assembly GCF_949786415.1. Taxonomy (NCBI): domain Eukaryota; kingdom Metazoa; phylum Chordata; class Mammalia; order Rodentia; family Cricetidae; genus Peromyscus; species Peromyscus eremicus. The sequence goes on from NC_081439.1 coordinate 115,222,450, forward strand.
TGAGAAGTTGTAAGGGACCTCAGAAGCTAGGGCAGGGGTCTGTGATCCAAGTTCAGTCTGTAGTCATGTTTTATTTGGCCATTCTGGTATTTTTAAAAATAGCCAAATTAGTTGTCAACATTAAAAAAATCAGGTTGTTTCACATAAAAATTGAGACTTGTGATTTTTCTTATTACCTCTAGCCCACATTTATTTCAGCATGTGGCATTCTGAGGTCCCAGGCTACAGTTTGCTGAGGTCCTCCCCTGTCCCATTACATTCGGGAGTTTGAAATGGTAGCTGCAGGAGGCCACTGAGACTCTGCTGAGCGGATTCATTAATCCCCTTCTGAAATGTGGAGACATCATTATGTCTCAGAGTTAGTCAATAGCTAATTACTTATCAGTTTCTCAATATTTGTTTGAACTCCGATGCCAAGAATGCTATTTATATAGCAGATCATGTTAATGAAGGGCTGGCTAATTATTCTACATTTTCAAGGGATTTTCTTGCCTGGATGGCATCCTTATGGATGTATTTAGGTTTTTTAAAAATGTAATTCATTGACAGAGGTTCTAAAGAAGCCACAGGTAGTCAAGATTGGTTGCATCTATACATAATGAGTCATTATTTTAACCTGGATTTCCAGCCTTAATCTGGCTTCTCCAAAATTTTCTCTGTTTATCTCTCTCCTGCCCTTTCAAACACCAATGATTTCCTTGTGTTTCCAGGTTACAAGCAAGCTAGTAGGCAATGCTCTGTCTAGTCAATGTTTGTGTGATGAGGCTATGGCTGTAGTTAGGTGGCAGAACATATACCTAGCAGGCAGGAGACCCTGGCTCCCATACCCAGCACTGCAACCACTACATTAAAAGAAGTACATGTTTGAGCACTTATTAGATAGTAGGTGCTCTCCTAGGTTCTTGGGCTATACAGCACTCCAAAGAGACGAAAATCCCTTACAAGGCAACATGCTGGTGGGAGAGAGAAGACAAACAGGTTGGTTCGAAAAGTTGAAGTCAGAATTAAGATGCAATCATGGGTTACTGTGAGTGTGGCCTAGGTTTGGGAGTGTTATTTCAATAGAACAATGGTAATAGAGGAGCCCTATGAGGGTGTGGGGCAAAGATTAATCTAGGTAACTAGGAAAATAAATGTAAGGCTTGGAAGTGGACCAGTGTAGTAGAACAGGGGAGAGGGTGAAACTGGTAGGAGTTGAAAGAGGAGAGAGGGGCAAGCTGGGAGGCATACAAGGCCTGTTGGCCATAACCTATGGCTTCTGCTTTAGAAACTACTGGAGTCCCGGGATTCTATTAGATAGCCCATGTATTATATTTCTCAAGTCTTCCACATTGCTCCCAGGCATGCAGTAGTAAGTCAATCTGTACTCTTCAAGTTCAGAGGCCCTGGACAATCCTTTGGAAATGGGCTGTTACTAGAAGGACCTAGAATGGCAGTTTAGGAAAGCTCCATTTGCAAGAGATTGTTTCTATACAAGAGAGGAACTTCTTCAGTCTATATGGACCTGTGGGGTCATATGGCACTCTACAGATAAAGATAAGAAAATGATGGCACCAGTGTCATTAGTGCCCCTTCTCTGGAGTAGACAAGATGGAAGGAAGAGGAGTGGGATCATATGGGCCACCAGTTTTTGGCTGTGGCAAGATTTTTGCATGAGTCAGAAGGGATTGTGGGTGACAGGTGGTTGCAAGGGGCGAGTGTAGACATGGACACGTGAGTATGTGTTAGTTTTCAGAACCTGCCCAACCTTTGAAATAGTACCTCAGTTAGTGCAGAAACATTACAACAGAGGTGAAAGCAGTCCATGTGGGTCACATCTCCAATCACTGACTTTGCAAAAGTAGCAGAGAAAAGGGAATCATGTCTGTCTGTGACTAAAAAGTGCCCCCTGCAATGCCCATATAAGCCAATGGTAAAGCATAGTTCAACAGCTCTACATAAATTTCAGTGCCGTGGACAGGAACACACATATAAGGTCTATCCATTCAAGTGTAGTGGAATAAAACTGGGGCTAAAATATCAGTAACCCCTTTAATTACTGAAGTCTCGTCCAAAGCTTTACTCCATTGCACCTTTACTTTCTTCAAATATAACAGACTATAGCCTTCATGAAGTTCCTGTAAGGAGTAAATGAGACCATTTACCTCTAGCATTTTAAATAATGTCAGAAGCATCAACAAAGAATATCTGTCGTTTGTATCTTCAGTCTTGCTTTGTTTTTTGAAAGCCACAGAAGTAAGGTAGTTTAGATTTTCATTGCATTCGTAGCAATTAACAGTATACCATATGAGTTGAGTTTTGTGGGGAAGCGACAACAGGAAAAAAATAACTAGAATCCTTCAACCGATGGCCATTTCACATCATGACTTAACAGGGAAGTACCTCTTGAGCAATTCCCAAATATAGTCTGAATCTTGACCAAAAAATGATTCACACTCCTAAATCTTTCCACCCTAGAAAACAAGTCAAGAATTAATTTTCATCCGTTTATGTTCATATGGACTGAGCCATAAATTCTCTAAAGCTTGAGAATTCAAAGGCTGATAACATTCAGCGACCTCTAAGTGTAATTTCTCCCCAGGCTGAGAGAGCTAGGCATATTTGTACCATAAGCATGTAGGGCAGAAGTCTTCATGCAGCAATCTGGACATAACATAGGTTTTAACCCTACAAAGGAAAAACCTCTAAATCCCTAGTTGGCTCTGCCTTGATAGGTTTCTCTGGCTTCTCTCAGCTCTCATAGTTCCATAAAGGTATTATCAGCCTGTACTGTCTGTGACCTTATTTTGAAAAAAACCATTGCTGACATTTCTCAGCAGCTTTCATTTCTGAAGTAACAGAAAAAATAGCTGAAAATAACACTAACATATTCTAATATGTGTATTCCTTGTTTTGAGTTGCTTTTACTACAGTGATATGTTTGTGTTTAAACAGTCAACAATGGAAATATTAATGGATGAAAAATACTGTTTAATTAACTAGCTTTTATCAGACTCCATGTCAACAGCTATATTTAGCAACCGAACTAATGGAGAAAGCTGCTGCAGAATTAGTCAGCACATCAGCCTGTTAAATAGCAAAGAGCAGAGGACGCCTTTTGTCTCCTCATTGAACAAGAGATTGAAAATGCATCTAATTTTAGCATTTCCAGAGCAGGATAAAAGATGTGAAACACAATCATCAGGGAAAATGTCACGCACGGCCTAAGCACACATTTGTCAGAGAAGAAATGCTGAGAGGGTGGTAACAGCACAGGTCTGCCCGGAAGCTGGAATTCATCACCATGAGTGGACCCTTTAAAAGAACTTACCGTTAAAAAAAGGCGTCAGGTCCTAGGGAATAATACTGGATTTTGAGTAGGTGGCAGGGATATTTCTTTTTCTAGAAGTGATTTCAGCATTTAACGACATCATCAATACAACTGAAGGGAAAGGTTTCTTTCCAGGGGGAGCTGTTACTTCCGTGAGAGTCTTTTGAGAGGAGGAGGTGGGCTAGATGCAGATCTCTGTGAATTTAGCCATCTTGGTATATTTGAAAGGGTTCTACTAGATTATGAAGGCAAATTTCACATTCTTTTTGTTTGTTTTTAAAGATTTATTTATTTATTATGTATGTTGGGGTTTTGCTTGCATGTATGTCTGTGTGAGGATGCCAGATCCCCTGGAATTGGAGTTACAGACAGTTATGAGCTGTCATGTGGACGCTGGGAATTGAACCCAGGTCCTTTGGAAGAACAGCCAGTGCTCTTAACCTCTGAGCCATCTCTCCAGCCAAAAAAAAAAAAAAAAAAAAAAAAAAAAAACTTAAACAGAGCATAAAAAGACTCTTGAGCTTTGATCAGGTGTGATAATGTGTTTTGAAATTTCAGTATTTCAGGAACCTGGATTGGTACAAAGAGTGCCTTCAATAAGTATTCGTTGATTATGGGAAGCATAGCTCAGTGGTAGAGCCCTTGCCTAGCAACAGGCTCTGGATTTCACCTCCAGCACAACAAAAAGAAAAAAAAAGCTGAAGAAACAAACAAATGGTTTCATGGTGAAACCACAGTAAAGTGAGCATACGTGTGACTCTCCCAATATTACCGCAGTGATCCATGAGGCCTTTCAAAATATATTTAAAGTGATAGAGGGAAGTTTTCACAGATCCAAACTGAGAAAGAGGTAAGCCAGGAGCCGCTGGTAGTAGGGTTACAAATCCATGAGAATTTCCCTCGCAGCAAGAAGCCAGGGCCCAGCACTACTCCACTATTCTACCCACACACCAGGATTTTGCCAGAATTTCAGGCTTAAACTCTAGCTGTCATGAGACCTCCACCTATTTTTGTGTCATGTATGTATGGACACTAGAGCGGCTAAATCTTTAGGGAGGAAGCAATGATCTCAGCTATTGGAAGATTGAAGGGCCAGGACTGAGGCCCTTGAAATCTGCTTTCATGAGCATGGTTATGTACAGGAAAATTTACATAGAAAATTAGTTCTCAACAAAATGACAAAGTTTCTAAGCATGGTGGGTACCATGAAGAGCGACCTATAACCCAGCATCTGAGGAAATGAATCAAACAGAATGATCTAAAGAGTACTTGACTTTCTCTAAGTTTGAAAGTATAGTTTGAATAAAATCTTAACATAAATCTTGTGTTTGCAAGATGGAAAATGCTATCTATAATATTGTCTTAGTTAGGGTACTTCTATGATGAAACACCATGTCCAAAAGCATGTTGGGGAGGAAGGAGGAAATGGTTTATTTGGCTTACACTTCCACATCACTGTTCATCACTGAAGGAAGTCAGGACAGGAATGATCTGGGCCCTCCCCCATCAATCACTAATTAAGAAAATGCCCAACAGCTTGACCTTATGGAGGCATTTCCTCAGCTGAGGTTCCCTCCCCTCAAATGACTCTAGCATGTGTTAAGTTAACATAAAAACTCAACCAGGGCAAATATGTTGCCATTTAGGTAAGAAAAAAGGGGAAGTACATAGCTGTGTATCTGCTAATATTTGCAGAATATGTTTTACAGATAAAATTAACCAGAAATTAAGGAAATTGCTTTCCTAAAGGGAATAGATGCTAATGGAATTCAAGGAATAATTCTGTTTGTTTTTGCATATTTTGTTTTATGATTACATTAATATTTACACATAAAAAAATTGGATATAAAAATTTAATCTCACATAAACATTTATTTATTGTATCACACTAAAAATACAACTATGCACCAAAATAAAAATTAACATAATAACTTGTTGCACAGTGCTTTCATTGTGAATATTCAGTGACATACAGACTAAAAAGAAGCCAATTGGGTTGGGCAGTGGTGGTGCAAGCCTTTAATCTTCGTATTCAGGAGCCAGAGGCAGGCAGATCTCTGAGTTTGAGGCCAGCCTGGTCTATAGAGTGAGATCCAGGACAGCCAAGGGGTATACAGAGAAACCCTGTCTCGAAAAACCAGAAACAAAACAACAACAACAAAAACCCTAATCATCATGGTGCAAAAGTATAGTCCCAGGATAAGACACAAGGAGCCTTTGAGGCCCAGTGTTTGAAGCTGTTATGGATGACATAGCTAAATCCCATGTCTTTGTTTTCTTGTTGTTTTGTTTGTTTGTTTTTTAATGGATATCACTAGATAGCCCAAACTGGCTTCAAACTCACAATCCTCCAGATTTAGCCTCCTGATCATGAAGGCTGAAGTTACAGGCATGTGCTATCACATCCAATTTTGTTTTTGAAGATCCCTATCTTCTAAAAGGAAAAAAAATGACCTAAAACCATTGACCATTTCTTACTGGCTTATCTCTGGTGTTTCTGGAGAAGTAGCAAAGCTGTCAGGTCTTTATACCATGCCTCACCCATGACTGCATATGAGTGGTTCCAAGGAGGGCATGCACTTAGGTCAAGGGGTTTTGCAGCTGAGGCTGACCCAAAAGGAAATGACCATATTTTCCACAGGTAGGAAATAAGTCCTTTCTCGATGGTCGATCCAGATGGCACCTCTCTACATGTGTACCATGCTGCGTCACAATAAAAAGAACTAGATTTCTCTGGAATACTGGATCCAAGGAAAGAAGAAAGTTAGGGGGCTGGGGACATGGGTCAGTGGTTAAGAGTACACACCTTTAATAATAACACCTGGGAGGCAGAGACAGGTGGATTTCTGATTTCGGACCAGCCTGGTCTACAGAATGAGTTCCAGGACAGCCAGGGCTACACAGAGAAACCCTGTCTCAAAAAATAGAGAAACCCTGTCTCAAAAAATAGATAGATAGATAGATAGATAGATAGATAGATAGATAGATAGATAGATAGGCAGGCAGGCAGGCAGGCAGGCAGACAAGTGCCAAAACATTAGTTGTTCTTTATTGAAGAATCTCAACTAATAGATGTGGGAGAAACTGCAGGAATTTTTGTATAGGCACCATAGTAATAACTGAGTCCGACAAGGCGTCTGTCTCTCTCCACCCATGTTTTTAGTAGTTGCCACTGTTTTAGCTGAGATATACTGCACCTACTGTAAGAATGTATGGTGCACAGAAGTTAGTACAGCACCGTCGTCAAATCCCAGGACATTTTCACTTCTCTAAACGGAGTTCTGTGGCTACTCATTCTTCCAGCCATTCTCCATACTCCATCTTCTCCCTGGATCTTGGCAACCACTCATCTATTTCTGTCTCCAAGGGTTTGCCTATTCGTGATATTTCTTATAAATCAGTTCGGTAACATACTTCAGATCTTTTGGTTTATCTTTAATACTTTGAGACAGAGCCTCACTATGTAGCCCATCTGAGACTAGCCTCAAAGTCAAGATCCTCATGTTCCAGTCTCCTGTATAATGAAACAACAAGCGGGTACTACTATGGGTTTGTTTGTTTGTTTGTTTGTTTGTTTTTTGGTTATTTTGAGACAGGGTTTCTCTGTGTAGTTTTGGTGCCTGTCCTGGATCTTGCTCTGTAGACCAGGCTGGCCTCGAACTCACAGAGATCCACCTGGCTTTGCTTCCCGAGTGCTAGGATTAAAGGCATGCTTCACAACTGCCTGGCTTCTTTTATGGTTTTCTATGAATTTTGTTGTTTCAGCTCTTAGATTTGTTATATCCTTAGTCCCATTTGTGTTTTTTTTTTGTTATTGTGGTTACCTCGTTTTGTTTTAATTTTTATGCATATGGGTGATTTGCCTTCATGTATGACTGTGCACCACATGTGAGCCTGGTGTTATCCATAGAGGCCAGAATAGGGGGTTGCATTCCTTGGGAATGGAGTTACAGACAGTAGTGAGCTGTCACGTGAGTGCTGAGAATTGAACCTGGGTCCTTTGCAAGAGCTGCTGGTGGTCTATGCTCTTAACTGCTGAAGCATCTCTCCAGCCCCTTGATCCTTTTTGAATGAATTTCTGTGCTTGCTAAGAAAGGGGTCCAGTTTCATTTTTATGTATATATATATATATATATATATATCTCCAATTGTCCTACTACAACTATTGAATTGCATTATCATTCTCTCTCTCTTAAAGATTTATATTAGGGGATGAAAAAAAGGATATAAAGTTAATTGTTTTTCTAGTTGTAATTCTGTCATAGACATTGTTTCTGGTTGTGAATATGTACATAAAAGTATATTCAATAGTGAAAGTATAAAAGCCAATGTGAAGCTCCACATCTTCCATTTTAATGGCTATACTAACTGTATAGAAGTTCATTGAGTTGGGCCTGCTTAATTTTGGTGTGTAATTTTTTATTTGCAACATTTTATAATAAAATTTAAAATAAATTTAAAAGAAAAATAATATAAAACTATCCTAAACATATTTATGCATTTTAAAATTATATATATGGGTGTTTGTCTGCCTGTATTATACTACATGCGTGCCTTGTGCCTGCAGAAGCCAGAGGAGGCCTTTGGATCCTCTGGACCTGGAGTTAGGGATGGTTGTGAGCTGTCATGTGGGTGCTGGGAATTGAACCTGGGTCCGCTACAGAGTAACCAGTGCTCTTAACCTCTGAACAGTCTCTCCAGCTCTGCTTCCACCCTACCCTGTCTTGGCATGCTTGTTAAAAGCAATTCACCAGTGTAAGGGTTGCTCTGATAACTCCACTTTAATTCACATATGGATTTATACTTATTCACATGCCAACAGCACATAGTTTTGATTACCACAGCATTACATTTACTTTTTCAATTAAGCAGTATAATTCCTCCAGCTCTGTTCTTTCTTTTCAAGGTTACTTTGACTGTTCTGGGTCAACTGAAGAATCATGTACTAGTTTCTGAAGTAAAAAAAAAAGTTGTGATTTTGATAGGAATTGTGTTGACTTATTCATAAATTTGGGAAGTACTGTTATCTTTATAGTACTATATCTTCTAATCAAGAACATGGTTTTTCCTGATTTATCTAGATCTTCTTAATTTCTTTGAACAATTTGCAAGTACAAATTTTATGCTATTGTCAAATTTCTTCCTAGGTACTTTATTCTATTATCAATGAAATTATTTTAATTTCATTACTAAATTGCTGGTATAGTGCAGAATTACAAATGATTTTTACATATTTATCTTGTATCCTACAACCTGTCAAATTCTTTTATTCCTGGGATAAATCTTACTTGGACATGGTATATAATATTTTATTTGTTTAATTATGGGTTACTAGATTTGGTTTGATGTGTTTTGCTGAGATTTTTATACTTGTATGCATAAGAGATGTTGTATACGTTCTTTTCTTTTTAACTGTCCTTAGCTTTTAGACTGTTTGACTTTGGTATTCAGGGTATCAGGAAAAGTTAAGAAGGTTTTTGTTTTAGTTAGGGTTTCTATGGATGTGAAGAGACACCATGACCATGGCAACTCTTATGAAGGAGAACATGTAATTGGGGCTGGCTTAGAGTTTCAGAGGTTTAGCCCATTATCATCATGGGGGAAGCATGGCAGTGTGCAGGCAGACATGGTGCTGGAGAAGGAGCTGAGAGTTCTACATCTTGATCCGCAGGCAACAGGAAGTGAACTGTGTACCACAGTGAGTATAGCTTGAGCAAAGGAGACCTCAAAGCCCATCCCCACAGTGACACATTTCTGCCTACAAGGCCACACCTACTCCAACAAAGTCACACCTCCTAATAGTGCCATTCTCTTTGGGGGCCATTTTGTTTCAAACCACCACAGGTTTCTTCTTTCACGTTTGGAAGAGTTTGTCTAGAATTGGTGTTAAGTCTTTGTGGGAAATTTCCAAATTACTAATTCAGTCTCATCGTTTATTTGTTGGCACTTTATTTTTATTTGTTGTAGCTTGCTCAGATTTCTTAACTCTCCTTGGGTTATATTTAGTGATGTCTTTCCAGAAAATGTTCCTATAGTGGGTGGCTGTCTGAGCCATGTCCTGAAGCACTGCCTCTAGTGACATAGCAGGTAGCTGTTACACCTGCCTATGACCTTGAGGTACATGCCCCTGGGGCGTGGCTGCTGGGGGACCCCTAAGACCTGGGATGCACATACGCTCTCTCTCTTCACTATCTCGTGATATGGGATGCTGGGATGGACCAGGGCAGAGCTTGCCATAGAACTGTGTTAGACCGTGCCTCACCCTTCTAGGATCCTACGACAAATTCCTTTATTCTGTCTTGTGAGTTAACCCCTAGATAAATTGCTTTGATCATTAAGCAGGCTCTGTGGATTGCTAGCGATATAATCCCATTATGTTCCATTTCATTTAAGTTATCTAATGTGTTGGCATACATTTGTTCATAGTATTCATGTGTAATTCTTTTTCACTTCTGTAAGGCCAATAATAATGCATCCTCTTTCAGTTTAGAAAATTGAGGGTTTTTTAATTTTTCCCTCTGGCCCCCACCTTCCAAGTGCTGGGGTTACAGGTCTCTGTCATGGCCAGCCCATCCTCTTGTTATCTAGAATAATTTCCCAGCTTTAAAAATAATCTGGGCCAAGTTCTTTTTCCTCACAGTACACCTAATTTGAACTTGTCTGACTCTTCCCATTCTTGGCAGTAAAGCAACAGAACGGCCAGTGTGTTCTTTGTGCATCACATAGGAAGGTGATGTTGGCTTATTCCAACATTAGGTAAGCTTTGTTTAATAGATTCAGGTGGTTTCACCCGATTTCTCTATTGTGAAGTATCCTATCCTTAAAATTAATAAATAATCACTGGTGTGATATGTTGAGGGTGTGTGAATGTATTTATCAGCATGCATTCTCTGTATAGTTTCAGGACCTTCCTGAGTGCCTTTCTTTTATCTCTTATTCAACACTTTGTGTGTGTGTGTGTGTGTGTGTGTGTGTGTGTGTGTGTGTGTGTGTGGTTTTTCGAGACAGGGTTTCTCTGTATAGCCCTGGCTGTCCTGGATCTCAGTCTGTAGACCAGGCTGGCCTCAAACTCACAGACATCTGCCTGCCTCTGTCTCCTGAGTGCTGGGATTAAAGTGTGCACTACCACTGCCTGGCTAGCATCAATTTTTAAAATGTCTTTTGATAAATTCCAGTTCTGCTTCATACTGGCATGTTCTGAAATTCCTCTCTGTACTGAAACCAAAAAGCCAGGTTACCTCAATAGAGGTCCCTAAAATATAAAGGGATGCCTTAGGCTGCTGTGCATGGCAATGTAGGGCTGTGTCTTCTCCCTGCTGACAGTACCCCTAATGTGCATGATAGCATAACATCATAGGGAAAAATCACCTGAGAGTACTGGTGGACTCTGGAAAGCAAAGGTGGTAGTAGTCCCAATATCAAATATTTATCTGTGATATTTAATTCATTTCCTAAAAGAGGGACTAGGGTTGAAATAAACTGTTAGTAGTTACAAATTCTGGTTGTTGGGATTATGAGTGCCTGTTCAATTATTCTTTCTACTATTTATGTAGGGGGGGTTGTTTGATTGTTTTTTGTTTTTTAGACAGGGTCTCACTCTGTGGCCTTGGTTGGCTTAGAACTTGCTAGGTAGACTGGGCTGGCCTCAAATGCATAGAGACCTGCCTATGTCTGTCTATAGAATGCTGGGATTAAAGATGTATACCACTGGCTTATTTTTAATTTTTGAAAAGGTAGTATCTAGTATTAATAACTTTGTATCAATGTCTGACATATAATTATTTGAACATATATGTCTATGTAAACATGATTTTTATTTGTCTGAAGGTTTTAAAATATGTGGGGAAACGTTCAGATTGTATTTCAAACTCATTTTTGTTGATTTTTTAATGTTATCTTATCCAAATCACATACCTTTTTTTTAAAAAAAGCATGCTGTTTACTCTGTACCAGTCAAATAAGACGAAAGATAACAGCACTTGTGTAAAAGCAGGAGTATGAAAATGTCAAGTTGGGGCCAGGCGGTGGTGGTGCACGCCTGTAATCCCAGCACTCGGGAGGCAGAGGCAGGTGGATCTCTGTGAGTTCGAGGCCAGCCTGGTCTACAGAGCTAGTCCAGGACAGGCACCAAAGCTACACAGAGAAACCCTGTCTCAAAAAACCAAAAAAAAAAATGTCAAGTTGGGAAGGGACTGTCACATTTTCCACTCACCTATATGTCTAATGTTGTTCTAGGGAGCTTTACACATGATCCATAATGCCATCACCAGATAATCTTGTGACATAAGTACCCTCAGTTGCACATGTGGAAATTGGAATAAATGAAAATCACACTGGTGTCCACAGAGGATTGCCAGGACTCCACAGGTCACTACTGAGGAACAAGGAGACAGGCACTGTCCTTCCTACCACTGAAAATACTGGAGTTCCTTTTCTGCCTCCTCTCTCTCCACAGACCTTCTCTTACTCTAAAAAAGAAGCAAACCCTCTTCCCCAGGCACTCTGACTTTGGTGCGTTTCCCAGGGGATAGAGACTTCCCAGGGACAAAGAGGCAAATTAAAGGTGTTGATGTTCAAAGTCAAATCCTGGAATCCTCATCACTGCATATCTGAGGCTTTCGCATCCCTGAGGGTTTCAAATTCTTTTGCTTTCAACAAAGTTGTTGAAGGATCTAATAGAATGGTGGGCTAATACATCGGTAAAATGATTTTTGGTGGTAGACTGTCATAATATATAACTAAAAAAACCAGGGCTGGAGAGATGGCTCAGCGGTTAAGAGCACTGACTGCTTTTCCAGAGGACCTGGGTTCAATTCCCAGTCCCCATGTGAAAGCTCACAACTGTCTGTAGCTCCAGTTTTAGGGAATCAGACACCCTCACCCAGACATACATACATTAAGACAAGACACCAATAAAATAAACATAAAATAAAAATAAATAAACAAATAAAACATCTAAAAACAACAAAAAAACAAAACAAAACAAAAAGAAACAACAGATTGTGTGACAAATGCTGTGAGAAAAATTCTTCATCCCTTCTATTTAGTTGTGTGAACAAAACTTAGCATTTACATTTTCTAAAGTTAGTAAAGAAAAAAATAAAAACTGATATTTGTGTTATCTAATAATAAACAATATTTATCCACAAATATATGAACTAGATAAAAAATACTTCTTCAGTCTCTAGGGAGTGTATCTCCAAAATTTTTGTAATAGCATATTTGAACTATTTTTATTTTTTTAATTTGGCTTTTTGAGACAGGGTTTCTCTGTGTAACAGTCCTAGCTGTCCTCGAATTTACTTTGTAGACCAGTCTAGCCTCAAACTCACAGAGATCCTCTTGCCTCTGAGTGCTGGGATTAAAGGCGTGTGCCACTACCGCTCAGCATGAACTATTTTTAAAAATTTATAAAGTTTTTTAACTGAAGATACCTAGCAGGAGAGACACCATGAATAAGAAGGTGGTTTCCCAGGGCAAGGCTTCCCATTGCATTTTGGGTGAGCTGATTGTGTGATTTCTCCTAATATGGGAAACTTGACTAAATCATTTATGATAGTGGGAGACTGTGTTCATGCTCTCCCCTACTAAATAAAGGTCTATGTCAGATGATCAAATCCAGACTCGTATGCATAAAATGTGTTACATTAGGACAAACCTCTGTTGCAGAAGGGAATGGAGATATGACTTTGAGGAAATACAGAGAACAACATAAAACGTTCAACTGTTAAAGAAATTAATGGCCTATATTTAAGTGCCTGCTATGAGCTGTAGTATATAGATTTGACTAGATATATACAATAAGTGATGTAGCCATTTTACCATAGGATGTAAATATTTACAATAGATCAAAAATAAATTCTTGTTTGTTGCTATTTGAAAATGGAATGAAAGGTTTCTATATATCAATTTATAATATATAGGGAAAGATATACAGGTTGCTGGATTTATTGTAGGAAGCATGCCAGCAGAAATGTTTGAAGATGTATAAGTTTATAAATATCCCTGGACCACATAACCAACAGGAGGCCATACTCACAGTTGAGCCCATGTCTACAATAGTTTTTCTACTATACTTGAAGGAGACATAAATCTATGATGTTAATTTTGATTATTAATTCTATTCAGTTTAGAAATAAGTTATTTGGTTGTTCAGTATTAGCAAGACCTTGTTCTTGGTGCCAAGAGGTGTACAGAGAGGAGTAAAATGTGTTACTTACTTTTTAGGAGCTGGAACCTTATAGGGGAGATAAACTGTCTTTAGAATCTTAACATAGAATTCGTGTAATAAGGGCAAGAGGTCTTGATGAAAACTTCCATGGGAAAAGGGAGAGATTGTTTTGGACTGCGTCATCATGGAAGAGTTTCATCAGGATAGAATTTGGACTGTTGAAGAAAAGGGAGATGGTAATGCGAATTTATTTGTCCACACACCTACCCATTCATTCATCAAGGAAACATTAGCTAAAAACAGATTAATACAGTGTAATTAAATGGGTCTTTAAACATACTATGTTTGGAAGAAATAAACTGCATAAAAAACATTTGTGAGACATCTAGGGAATTCTGAAACCTTGCTATTTGTTGACAGTAAGGATTTTTAGTTAATTCTTCTTAGTGTGATGATATTGTGCTTTTGTTAAAAATGAAGAAAGTCTATCTTTTAACAATGTATACTGGGGTATTTTTTATGGAATAGATACTTTACATTTCATTTTTAAAAGTTCAGAGTCTGTGGTTTGGAGGGAATGAGTGGAGGGAGTCTAAGTAAAATAAAATGTAGGTAACTGTTAAAGAAAATGTTTGATGCATGCAAGTTTATTGTACTATTTTCTCTATTTTGCCTCCAAAAATATCTTTAAAAGAACTTCCAGGTTCCAAGAAATTAGAGGGAGATAGAATCGGGAAAGACATGTTACACTTGCCACCATTTTGGGGTGAAAATACCTAGTATGTCACTGTTGTCTGCTCTGCTAATGGTATGATTGATGGATGCTGTCTGAGATGCTCAGGGGCAGCTTGAAAGAGGGAGTGAGTGAGGCTTTACTATTTCAGGAGAATTTATCAGACTTTGTAATTTATTGGATATGAGATCAAAAGTGATGGGAATTTTGATTTTGAATGCTGGGGGTGACATGTCCACAATGGAGACAGGAAATATAGGAGGAGAAATGGGTTGGGATGAGGATTGGAACAGAGTTCTACTCTGGACCTCCAGAGACCGAGCTACTCCGGAAATGTAGAGATGATAAGGAATTCATGGGAACAATTCTAGGCAGAAGGAACTTCAATGATAAAGACAGGGGGAGGGAAATGCACAGACTACATTTCACGGTCCTGCTAGTCTTCAAGTTGATGCTCATAGGCTCTGAGTGGAAAGTATGGTTGGCTGGAGAGGTAGATGCACTCATTGAGGTCATGTTGGTCCCCATCATTGCCATGGGGCTTGATGAACCTGAAATGGACCAAGTGTTTTAAGTCTTAAGCTCTCTTGTGGAAGGGGATCTTGATGCTCAGGAATGACACTTTCAGAAAACAAATCACTTACCTGAAATAAATAGCCAATTAGGATTGGTAAAAGGTGATTAGCATTCTTCTTTTGTTGTTTTGGAATTACAGTTTATTGGTTTGGATTGTGGGCTCTAGAGCCTCCGTATTTTATTTTTAAATCCCGACTCCAAAGTGACTTAGCCTCACTCTTCTCCTCTGTAAGGTAGAAATCATAGTATCTAATATGAGAGTAAATCAGATGGTGACTATAAACTACTATACTCCTGATAACCTAAAATTATCAGTCCTTATGATTCTCTTTTCTCTCTCTCTTCTTCATGGTGCAGGCCTCATGCTAGACAGATACTCTACCACTGAGCTGTTTTCTTATCCCTCTCTCTATCAGTACTTTTGAAGAGAAGGCAAAGGACTTGATTGCTTTGTGTATTAAATGCTCCATATTTCCTTCCAAGGGGCTTTAAGTTCTACTGAAATTGACTACTGCTTTCCTTATGTCTATTACATTACTAAAAAAAAAATAACCCAAGTATACTCAGGTCTGAGATTATGCTATCTGAATCTAACCTATTATTTATCTTCACACTAGAACATTACAAAAATGTTCTAACACAAACACTCCACTTGGACAAATCCTTTCCTTCTATCTTGGTTATTCAGCAACACTACCATAGTTCTTTACATGTTTTAAGTGAAACAATGTGTTTCTGAGATCTCCAGAAGTTGAATTCCAATGAAGGAAGATGAAGTGTTAAGAAGGCGAGGTTGGCTTTGGGTGCAGATTTAACTGGGGTGGTGTGAGAGGTGGGGCCAGGGACCTTGGAGCTCCAGGGAGCTTGATGAATGTCTACACCGGGGAGGAGAGTAGGGAAGAAAGAAACAGGAAGGAAGGTGTGGAGCTGAGAGTGGTGAGGGTTGAAGGAGGGCAGTAAAGGAAGGATAATTAATACCAACTGAGCAATGGAAGGTTCCCTAAGAAAGGGTTTGTCGGATCTCTGTGAGTTCGAGGCCAGCCTGGTATACAAAGTGAGTGCCAGGACTGTTACACAGAAAAACCCTGTCTCGAAAGAAAGAGAGAGAGAGAGAGAGAGAGAGAGAGAGAGAGAGAGAGAGAGAGAGAGAGAGAGAGAGGAAAGAGTGAGTCTGTAACTTCTTGTCAGAAGATATATTCTAAAGATAGACACTTGTGCCCCTCCCTTTGGCTAGTAGAATAGTGAAATAATCACAATCTTCCCAGGAATCTCATGCTGGTTGAAGGGAAAGGTTGAAGGAGGAACCTGCTTTCCGAGAAGAGATTTCACAGTTTTGACAACTTATGGTCAGACCACCTTGCGCGCTGTATTAGAGCCTAGTGATGTGTCAATGATAGGCCAGATCACACACAACCAGCACTGCTTAGCTACACATACTTTCTGCTCTCTATTCAATCCTAATCCTCATGTTAGATGGACTTGAGGGTCACTAGACCTCTTTATTTGTTCCTCTTCTCAATGTGGCCACGTAGAGTAAATCTCCTTTCTTTGCTTTTCACTATCACTTCTGTCTTTAATTGGCATAAGCAGAGACAGGTGGTAGATCCGATCTTGTTAGGACTGCCAGAGCCCAGGCTTTGATCCTAAAATCTCCAGTAACAGGCTCTCTGTCCAGAGCCATCCAGAGCTTTCCATTGTCAGTGCTCTTGGTTATTTCTTTCTGGTTGAGCCCAGGGCTGGTATGCAGGGAGCTGCTTGAAGTGTTAATTGTTCATTGCTTTCCCATGATGGCCTGGGGCAGATTCGCTTCTTTTCCTAAGCAATGTGTAGCAAGACTTATCTTGCTAATCCAGAAATACCAAACCTGAGTGATTCCAGGGCTCAGGGTAAGAAAAGAGAACTAGGATCTGGGAAGCAAGGGAGAGAAAGACATTTTGCAAATAGCTATTGGCTTCCTGGTAAAAGAGGCCACCACCTGGTTTGTGAAGCATGGAGAAAACAGCAATGTTTAGACTGCTTAGCTTAAATACACAGCTGCCCCACCTCTCAGCAACATCTGCTTCTGCATAAAGGACCTATTCTCTCTTTCAATCCTGCCTTCATTTTGTGTCAAGACTTTGGACTCCTTTAATGAACCTTTCTCCTGCCTCACCAGCTATTCCCTACTGACTATCTCTACCTTTCAAATTCACAGCAGAAAATGGAAGTTTTCCTCGACCCTATTCATCCCCCTTGGTCCTTTCCCTTTCTGCTCCTCTTTACAAGAAGAAATTTCAAAGCAGATTTCTCTAGTTCACCTGCAATTCTCTCAATCCTCTTCTATCAAGTCCTTCTACTTCTGTTCACCGGCATGGTCGGATTCTCCTGGATTTTTGCTTCTGCTCCTTCTGTCTGGAAAGTTTTCCTTGGTTCTTTATATGGTACTGCTTTTATACCGTCCAGGGCTTAAATTAAATGCCACCTTCTTACCCACATTATTTGCAACCCCATCTTAACCTGCCGTTTATCCAAGTGTGATTACTTTCTCGCTTACTTATATTCTCTCTTGCTCCACTAGTAAGGGAGAGTGTGTGCACAACTGTGCTTGTATCTACAGCATTTGGCACAGTACTTGGCACATGGTGAGGCTCACTGAACTGGAGGAGTGAAAGAAGGAGTCACTATGTGAAGCTCTGTCCTAAGTGTTTTAGGAGTGATGGAAACCCCTCTGGATAAAGGCTCTTTTCCTTCTGTTCCGCATGTTAGTAAGGGGGAGAGGTCGTCGGTGGGTCTCTCAGCATGAGAACCAAGAGATCTGCAATCGCGGGCTGTAATGGGGTGTGCAGGTCAGCGAGGCCCCTGGAGAGGCGAGAGGCCACCTTGGCTGCCTCTCTTTGTTGCTCCCACCTCCCAGGCTCTGGCCGCGGCTGCCTGCAGTGACTCGTGACTCCCCGGCAGCTCGGGAAGGCCTGCGTCCGCTAGGGAGGGGGCGGCGAGCGCCCCCAGCCCGCCCTCCGCGTGCCCTTCCCAAGCGAGCGGCTGCTCCGGGAAGCCGCGCCACCGCGGGCTCGCGGCCACCTCCCGCGCGCACCCGCGCACGCCTTGCAGGCAGTCGGGCCTCTCCCGAGGCGGGGCCCACGCAGCCGCGCCCCCTTCCCGCGCTTGCCTGACCCGCTCCCGCGCGCGCACGCCGCTTTCCCGCACCGCAGCCCCCGAGAGAGCCACGGGCAGAGCCCAGGCGGACGCGCGCTCCGCCCTGCCCCACCCCGGCCCGAGTGGGCCGCGCCCGCCCCCGCCCCCGCGCGTGCTCCCTCCCTCCCTCCCTCCCTCCTTCCCTCCCTCCCACTCCCGTGCGCCCCTCCCCGCGCGCCCTACATCCAGCGCCTGCCCGAGGGGGCTCAGTCCGCAGTCGCCGCTGTCGCCGCCGCGCTTTGGCCTCGGAGCTGGCAGCGGCCACTGGTGCCGCCTAGACAGCTGTGCGGGTGAGCATCCCCAGACAGTAAGCCCGCTTTCCCTCCGGGTGTGCGGGTGCACCTCCCGCGTCCCTGGGGAGCCGCAGCTCAGTGCTCCGCGGCCGCCGCTCGGGCTTGCGCCGACCTGCAGGGCTTGAGTACCTGCGGCCTCCGGCCTCGGCTGGCGGCCTCGCCCACGCGGGGGGCTGCGGAACCCAGAGCTCCAAGGTCCCTTAGGGTGCGTGTCTCGGCCTCTTCCCCGGGGGGTTTCGCTCCCCTGGGGGGGGGGTCGGGATTCAGAGTGGGTGGCTCTGGGTCTTTCCTCTGCAAGGATGGAGGGTTGTAGTAAAAAGAGGGGGCTTTTGGTTTTCTCACCCAGGATGGCGGGCAGTGGGGGTGGGGCGAAGTGGGAATACCTTTGAATTTTTTTTTTCTTTTCTTTTTAAAGGATAGCTAGCAGCAGTTGAGAGTAGCAGGGAATGATGATGATGATGATGATGACGACGACGACAGCGATGCGGGGGGTGGGCGTGGGGGTGGGGGTGCTTCGTTGGTTTTCCATTAAGGATGGCGCCTGTTGGGCTGGAGAGGAAGGTGGAACCTGCCTTGGCTCCTTCCATAGAGGTGTTGAGGGAGCTGCGTGGTGGTTTTCCCTTTGGGGATTCTGGGGGGTGGAAGGAGGGGAGTGCAAGGAGAATGGTGAGGGAGGGAGAGGGCTGGTTGCGTGGTTCTGCTCTCCAAGGGGAATGGCAGGGACATGGGGAATGGGGGTGGGGAGAGGGGACTGGATTTCAGCTCTAGCATGGAAGGAAGCAAGGGGAAGGGTCTAGCACTTGGGTTGAGTCTTGGTTGAGCCTTAGCAAGGTGGGTTAGGAAAACTGCTTGCTGGGTGTGACCTTTCTATTTCAAAAAGCTTGAAATTCCCACTACATGCTGTCCTGGGCTCTGGGAAAGAGGTTTCTGCTTCCAAAGTTCCCATTGCTTAGCACAACTAGGTAGAGGTTTGAATCAGAAAGGCTAAAGGAAACACTGAGTATGCTGTATTATTTTCTGCATTTGGGCCTTTTGAGTTTCTCAGGCTCATTCTGATTACAGTGACCCCCACAAGTAGGGTGGCACATTGGGAACAGGAGACAAGAAAGTATGAATGTGATTTCAGATTTGGTTTTTGAATTTCCTGAAGGGCAAGAGTGGGACAAATGTCTTTGCTGGAAACCCTCTGTACTCTTCTTTAAGTTATGCCATTGGGACTAAGCCTCCTTTGATTTGAAGTTGGAATAGATCCAGTTTTCCTAATTGGAGCTATCATTTTGTAATTGCTTGTAATTCTCCATGTTAGCAAATGTATTTTGAGTTTATAAAATACTGGGAATATTTTCGTTATCTTGATTAAGGCTGTTTTAATATAAATGTAATGTTTTAAAATGTAATGAGAATATTTACAGAATAGCACAAGTTTAAATTATGGGTCATGTGGAATTGGGTAAAGCATTCCCATCCTTGCCCATCTCCAGGAACCGGCCACTCCCCATTCCATACACTTGAAAAAAAATCAAGGGCTTGGGGTTGGTAGTTTGTCTTTGGAAATTCATGTCCATATTTGCTTAAGAAGAATGTGCATTAAAAAGCTGTGGGCCTTAAATGTGCAACGACTATAATGCTTTTCCACTTTGGTTACATAAGGTTCCAATCTAGCCTACCTTCAGTCTTTACAAACATGTATTTAACATTTTTAAGGGCAAATAGAATCTTTATGCAACAGGAAATTTGTTAGATAGGCCATGATTTGTACAAACCACCACACAGAAAGTACGCATTCTAATAATACCATATAGATTCTGTAACCATACGTGGCTTTTGAAATTCTAGGCTTCCATTCCAATATTTAATTTTTTGGAGAAGGAAAATATTTATTTTTCTAGCAAGTCTAGATTTGGGGATGAAATCTAGACTTTTTGTGTAACATGCAAATTGGTACAAATTCCTCTTGAATGAGTTCTTTGGAGATAATTTAGTATGTATTAAATGAGTGGATCACTTGAATAAGATATCGACTTTGTTTATTGCAAATGTTAAAACTAGAAATGTTTAAGTGGAAATAGCACATGGGTCTACATGATTAACAAAAATGCATTTACTTGTGCTATTGTGTATACCATTCTAATGTGTAATGTGGTGTGTGTTCTGCACCAAGGCAATAGTGAGAAAGAGCATATTTTCACAATATAATTTAAGCCTTGTGTTTTTTCCTTTGAGGAATAAGAATGCTGAAAGTGGTAAAAAAAAAAAATTCTCTTAAAAGGAGCAGTATGTTGGTGGGAAAATGGGCCTTAAGTTTCTCTCTAAACAAAAGGAGCAAAGGGAGTCTTTCTGTTGGCTTTTTGAGGACCTGTTGTATAATGGGAGGAAAAAAAGATGAAGAACTTTCAGAAATTAACAGTCTGATGAAATAGTTGTTCTAAATAATCTTAAAGATTTGGCTAGTTATTGATTGGAAAAGTAACTTGTAAATCAAGCCTTTGTGTAAGAAACTGAGCATCGGGCCTTCAGTTAGGATATTTATTTATTCATTTGTTGTAGTACTGGGATGGAACCCAGGGCCTCACACATGCAGAGCAGGCGCCGTTATCATGGAACAACATCCCTAGCCCAAGTTTAGACATTAAAAACAAATAATTTCTTGAAAGCATGGCAGCTAATCTCCTGAGGCTGTGCCCTGTTTTCCTAATCTCTTCCTCCTGGTTCTCCTCTCCCCCCCTCTCCCCCCCTCCCCTCTCCCCCCTCCCTCTCCCCCCTCCCTGGTGCCAGCAGCATTGGCTTTTATAACCTTGTGAGAGTTGAACAAATGTGCCTGCTTGCTTGAACTTTAGTTGTTATCTTGCTGGCGGCTTTCCTTAACTTTTGTCTACACTTTTTTGTTAATGTTGTTGTTAACTGAACTACCCAGTTGTTTAGATTTGGGATAAAAGGGAGTATGTTGTAGTTATTTTTCTTAAGAGATTTTTTTTCTTTCAACTCCTGTTGAACATAGCAAAAAAAGTTTCTCTCTCTCTTTCTCTCTTTCTCTCTCTCTTTCTCTCTTTCTCTCCCTCCCTCTCCGTCCTCCTCCCCCTCCCTCCCTTCCTCCCTCCCTCTGTCTCTGTCTCTGTCTCTGTCTCTCTCTGCCAGCACAGTGCCTAATTAAGCAGAATATGTGACCAGATACCAAGTATTTAAGAAATCTCTCCTGCCTTTGTGGTGTGACTATAGAAAAGTAAAGTATAGACGGTTAATCTGTTGTGAATAATTAAGCCATGTCTGGAGTCTTTGAATATCCACATAGTAGCTGTGTATACATTTAACATTCTTCTGTCCTGCCAATAGTCATTTCTTTCCAGTGTCTTTTGCTTGAGACATAGTTTTCATTTTGGGTAATACAAATAGCTTTGGATTCAACCAATTAATTGTTGAAAATATTTACAAAATTGACATCTTTATTTAACATTTATAGACTTTCCTTTGTTGTATGAAAACTGCATAGTATTCACATGGTATTGGAAAGCCTAAGTAATTTAAGATGATTTAAAGTATATGAGAAAATGGTGTAGATTATGTGCAAATTACAATGTAATTTTATATGAAAGACTTGGTCATCTATGGATTCTGCTATCTATAGGTTGGTTCTGGAACCAATCACCCATGGATACTGAGAGACTGTGTCTTAGAGTTTATGGATTTTCTCTTTTAATTTTTTTTTGTTATTATTATTTTTGAGCCAAAGTCTCCTGTACTTCAGGGTGACCTTCAACTCTCAATCCTCCTGCCTCTGCCTCCTAATTGCTGGGAATATAGGCATGTACCATTGTGCTCATCTTTCTCTTTTTTAATAAGTCAATATAATTGTATATAATTATGAGGTACAGTGTGATAAGTTGATACATAGATACAATGTGTTAAGATATTTTCTATAAATCAAATGGAACATATCAGATTAACTGATGTTTTAATTCACCTTTCTTATTTTCTTAGATATCTTCTCACTATGTAGCTGTGGCTCTCTTGGAGCTCACTCTGTAGAGCAGGCTGGCCTTGAACACATAGAGATCCACCTGCCTCTGCTTCTGAGTGCTGGGATTAAAGGCGTGGCTAAATTTATCTTTCCATTATTGTATACCATAGTGAGAAGTGGATGACCAGCCTCCCTTCCTATGATTTCAAATGTTTTCTAATGGCAAATTGAGACCCCCAAATTATTTTTCTGTGGTCAGTTTTGAATTATAGTTTGTTATGGATGATGGAGCCCAGAAGAGTTAATAGTATTTAATAGTAGCTTGATAAACCTTTGATCTTCTGCAGAGTACCATCTGAGATCTTAGAGAACACTTCTGTTTGTGGAATGTGCTGGACTAGTGGTTTTCATCCCCCGGGAATTCACCACACAGGAGTCAACTGGACAATGCCCAGGATTTTTTTTTTTCCAGATGCACTTCCTGGAATCTTGTCACTAGAGGCCAGGGATGTTGCTTAAATATCCTAGAACTCATAGGGCAGCAACCCCAGCATAAATGTGTCCAGCTTGAAGTCTCAGTAATGCCAAGGTTGATGTAATTTCCTCTGCAAACACAGGAACACATAATTTCAGAAGAGGAAAGGACAATAGCAGTGTGTTCATGTGACCCTCTAGAGTACTCGGCTGAGTTCATTTGATTAGACTTCAAAGTGGCTAGTTCCTGCCTCCCAAACTGAACAATTAGAATAACAGCTTGTGTTTATGGCACTCTGTTCCAGGTACTTGCATACATTACATATTTCTCTTACTTGGAAAATGAGGAACAAGGTTTGGAGAGGTAAAATAAGTTGCCCAGGGTCTCACTGCTGATTAGCCTCGGAAGTAGAGATGAAAATCTTCTGAAGTTCATGGTCTCCCTTGTGGTGGGCACCATTCAAAAATCTTAACTAGCAAAATTTTAAATGCTATACAAGTTCATTAGTACATATAGATACTCTCATTTGCAAGTTTTTTTTATAATAAAAATAGAGTATAGTATTGAGAAAATTGAAAATTACTTTGTCCTAAGTACCATTGAACTTGCTTGAAATTAATTAAAACCAGGAATGATAAATTTGGCCAGGCTTGGAGTAAGTAGCAAGGGAAGAGGAAAAAAGGGGAACCAACATTAATTCTTTTGATTGCATTTCAGAAATTATGAGTTGTATTGGCACTCATGATCTGATTGGCTCCTCTTAGTTCAACAGAATCATGAAGATGTACATTTTATAGATAAGAGTCTGAGACTGGGGGCAGGCATGGTGGTGCACTCCTTTAATCCCAGCACTTGGAAGGCAACAGCAACAAAGAGTTCAAGACTGCAGTACTGAGAAGTGACAGAGGTGGGATTTGAGTTGCAGTTCCATGGCTAAGCCACTGTCCCTGCCATAATGTTGGTGGTAAGTTGGAGTACCTGGTAGAGAGAGAGGAGAGTAAGTAGATGTTGGGTAGAAAGTCATTTTAGAGGCAGTGTATGTTGCCAATGGATTTACTCTACTGAGGTTGAAACTAAGGGGGTGAGTATCTGCTCTCTCTTCAACTGATGAGAATTGAATTCAATATGGAATTTGTTTTAGAGGTCAACCCCAAAAGACTGCAGTGTTTATTTTGGAGAACTTTATTCCCTGGTTTACCTGAAAATTTCAAGGCAGTGCTTTTTTGATAGCCACAAACCTGGGCATTATCTCCATTGGCATCCGTCCAGCAACTTGCCTTTCCCTTCATTAGAGCTGCCTTAGAGAACTCACTAATGACAGCATCTTGTCTTCTCTTTTTATACAATGTGAACGTTTACACTTGCTATGGAAGTTGTTTTTGTAATAAACATCAGATTCATACTTGTGTTTTCCATTTGGGGGTATTTTGTTTTGACAGCTAAATATCTTAACTTTTGATGTATTTTGTTTTAGAGCATAAAATGAGAAGACATTTTTTAAAAGCCCAGTAACAATCATTTTTTGTATGGAAGACTCTGTGTGTGTGTGTGTGTGTGTACAGGCAGAAAAGGGTCATCACATTTCACTTCATTAAGTTGGAAAGGAATTTTAACCATGATCTCCAGGGCCAGGGTGCTGGGAAAAAAGAACTTTTATTTAGATAAAATGCATGTTTTGATTTCCACATAGGACTGTCAGCCATAGATTGTGATTATGATTAAATGTCCTGATTCTGACCACAGCAGCCAGCCAAGTGCTGATCATCCACTGCGTGCAGGCATGCATAGGGATACTGCCCAGTTTTCTCCCCACCTCAGCGACTGTGCTTTCTTTTAGTCTTCGCTGTGTGGGGTGTGGAAACAGGCCTTGTGCATGGGAGGTTAGTGAGCTGCCACTGACCTGCGTTCTCCAGACTCCCCCCACGAATTTCAGATCACAGGAGACCTGGGGAAACTTGTAAGAATGCACAATCCTTTCTGTCAATCAGAGTTTTCAATAAGATTAGTGCTTCTCTGTTGTAGGCAAATAGAGAGAACACAGGAAGGCTTTGGGAAGAAAACGAAAAGCACATATGATCTGCCGTCTAGAAGTTAGTGACAGTGTTTTGTGCTGCTTCTAAAAATGCAGTCCAGTTTTCAAGGTGGACTCAAGTCTGTTGCAAAGTTGCTAACTTCAAAATACTCTCAGGTTGGGTAAGCCCTCAGACGATTATCTGACTTACTGCTGCATAGCTAGCCGGTCACGATCGTATTGCAGGTGGAGGGGGAAAGCTGCTGGGAGTTGGAGTTGTCCTCTGGCCTGCTCCCGTCTGCAATGTAAAGAAGGTAAGAAGGACTCATGCAAGTTTCTCTTTCTTCCATTTGACGAGTAGATTTCAATATCAGAAAGAAACTCATCCCTCCCTTCATTTTACAGATGAGGAAACTGAGGCTCAGTTCATAGAAGAATTCTGACTTGGGTTCTTCCTTTTTTTCTAATTTGAGTTAAGCTTTTTGGTGGCCTGCCCCTCAACACATCAAGTTTGGGGGCAGATGAGATAGCTAGGTGGTAATGGGGTGGCTGGGTAAGTTCAAGGGCCTCATCTGAGTCTCCAGTGAAACATGCTTACAATCCCAGCTCCCGGGAGGTGCTTGTAGGCTCTGCCCTAGGGAGGAGATCCCAGGGGGGATCCTGAGGGCCTCACTGGCCTGCCGGCCAGCCTAGCCTGCCTGGCTAGATCAAAGCATGTCAAGTATGCCAGTAAATGTAAAAATGAAAGGCAACTTTAAGACACTTTGGATGTGGTAGGCCAGGAGACCATAATTAAGGCTTCTCCATGAAAAAAGTTTTTCCTTTATAAAATGAGATACCTGTTCAGATTGCGGGAGATTTGAAACTTTTTGTCTGTTTTAGATCCTTGGCAGGAAATTAAGATATGGTAGATTCTGGCAGTATAGCCATTAATGCATACATGTAGATGATACATATGCACACACTTTATTTTAATCTGACTCTCAATAAGTTCCTGGGGGTGATCCTGGAAAGAGGGTTCAGTGGTTAAAAACATTTGCTACTCTTGTAGAGGACCTGGGTTTAATTCCAAGGACCTACATGGCGGCTCATAACTGTCTATGACTGCAGTCCCAGGAGATTGGATGCCCTCTTCTGGCCTCCTCGGGCACAGGCACTTATGTAGTACACATACATTGAGGTGAAAAAAATCATACAAAAAATATGAATAAATAAATCTTCTTGGGTCTGGAGAGATGGCTCAGCAGTTAAGAATACTTGGAGTTCTTCTAGTAGATCTGGGTTCAATTCCTGGCACCCACATCAGGCCGGTGGCTCACAGCTGCCTCTAACTCCAGCTCCAGGGATCCAACATGCTCCTCTGGCATCTGTGGGCTCCTATAGTCAAATTCATATGCGCGCGCGCACACACACACACACTCACTGCATCTGTATTTTTAAGTATTTAGGGTCCCTCCCTTTCCCCCTGGATGAAGACTTTCCTTCCTGAGCTGTGTGGTCCCCCTCTCTCTGGATGGCCACTGCATGTCTTTACTATAGAGCAACTTTGGTCAGCCTGTCCCACTGTGTCACTGTGCCCACTTCCCTTTCCTCCCAATCATCCCTGTAGCACATTTTCCAGCCACTACATCCGCCTTTCTTTTATCCATATTCGCCACTGTTGTAGTTACACTAGCTCAACTGGGCTAGGTCAGTTTCTCCACTAGAGATGATTGCCAGAGTAGAGGGGAGGTGAGAACATGTGGTGTTACTCAACACAGAAATGTCATTGGTAGAACAGACCGAACCAAATATGGAGAGATTGCATGGGCTCTATACATGGCAACTTGTGAATGCACAGTGATTTTTCTTTATAGCTAGGGTACCAGCACATGGAAAAGGGTGTGTAACGATGCACATGGATGCTTTATGCTGAGGGATATGAGTGGAACAAAGGATAAAATTGTCCCTTTGACTAGGCGTGTATTTTCAAATAGCCTTTGCTCTTGTTCATCACTATGCCTGATAGTGAATATGGTGCATCACCAGCAAGTGACTAGCTCCTTGTAGGGTTCAAAAGTCCAATGGCTGTCATCTGAGAATGGATTTTCCTTCCAATTTCAGCTACCGAGACATACTGTCTTTTGAATATGATAGATAAAATGGACACAGAAGAATCACGTAGACTTTAAAAATGCAGTACAACTTTTCAAAGGGAGCAATCATAAGTCTTCTTGGTCATGTCTTCACCACTTGTCAAAGCTATGTTTTATTTGAGCACATAAAATGTAGCATATGTATGCTAAGATACAAATGTTCCTGAGACATTCTAATAAAAGGAATTGGTAGTATCCATGAGATTGTATTTTTTATTTATTTATTTTTTTGAGACAAGTTCTCACTATGAAGTCCAGGCTGGCCTTGGATTCCTCCTGCCTCAACTTCCCAATTGTTAGGAATTTGGCCATAAGGTATTGCACCTGGAGACACATGGTTTTTAATTTATTTTTTCTTATTGAAAAAAAAAGATAGCTGATAACTCTGTGTGAATAGTTGGAAAATCTTGTGACTCGCTTCAGTTTTAGAGTATGGTTAAGGCTGTTGGTTCCTGTTCAGTTTGAAATGTATGATTTGTTAGGAAGACTTGAAGGGTTGGCTTTTCAGTGAACTATGACAGGTCTAGTTTTCTGCACCATCCCTGTCTGTGAAGCCCATTGCTAACATCTGCCTGTACTCACTTATCTTCACTTTCATGTGAATTTCTCTCCAGGCTTGCCAGAAACTAAGGTACCTGGGGCTGGGGCGTGGCAGGGAGAAAGTGGGAGAGGGAGGAAAATAGGGAGAGAGAGAGAGATAAATTAGAAAGTTGATGATTTTGAGAGAACAAAATGCATGCTCATCGACAATTTATAAACAAACAACACAACAAAAAGCAGACCCTGTGAAAGATCGAGACTCTGAGAGGAAGAACTGAGAAGGAATTTTCCAGTGTAGCAAATATATCACACTAAGGAGAGAAGCGATGAGGGGTGTGTTGGTATACACCTGTAATCCCAGCACTTGAGAGGTGGAGGCAAAAGGGTCATGAGTTTGAGGCCAGCTTAGGGGACACAGCAAGACCCAGTCTCAGAAAAACCCAAATCTAGAAAAGAAGAGACGAAATGAAGCCCCCAAATGCAAACAAGGTGCTGCAAGTGTGTGCCTGCACACGGAGAGAAAGCCGCTGCCTTTTTAAGGCCTCCTTGATCAAACGATAGATGACCGGTTAAGAGCTTGAGTTGTGACAACCGTATATACCAGGAAACTACTCTTAAAGTTGGGCTGTGCGTCTTTCACCCCCCCCCAAATTTTCCTGTGCCCCTTGCTCCTACTGATTGTGCTTTTGTGTGAAAACCCCTTTCCAAATTAGCTTTAGAAGTTTGTGGGTCTTCCTTTATACAAAAACCGGATTATGTCTTCGGTGCAGTCTTGTCCTCTGTATTTAAAGCAAAGTAATGTTACAGAGGAATCCTGGGTGTGGCTTTTCTGAAACACTTTCCTGATTACCTCCCAGGAAACTATTTAGTAAATAGTTTCATTGCATATCTGGACAGAAGGCAGATTACAGCCAGAGAGCAGTAATTGTGTAAATAGAAGAGCCGTGTATATTCTTACATAGTTTTCCCAGAAAGTCAAATGCTCACCAACAGGAACAGTGGGCTAGGGCTGTTGCTCAGTGGGAAAGTACTTGCCTTAGAGTCACACGGCCACCAGTTCAATTCCCAGTCCTGCCAAACAAACCGACAAAAACAAACAGAAAATCCAGGAAATGCAACAATTGAAATTTTTCCTCAAACTTATTCATGAAACAAAAAATGAAAAAAGAGAATAAAAGATATTTATATATGGTTATGTTACTAAAGATGGGTATATTTTCTGAGAAACTTGTCAGGACACTTTACTACTGTACAAACATCAGAATATACTTGTACAAACCTAGATGATATGGCCTCCTAAACATCAACAGATCTCTAATTTGATGAGTTGTGACAAATGTATATACCCAGGAAACACACACACACATACACACACAGTATAGAAAAATTCACAGTCCCAGTGTTTTTTTTTTCTCAGCTCAAGTATAATCAGGATAGGAATACATATAGCATGGCATTGACTGAAATCTTAAGTGGCACATGATTGTACATCTGTATCTTCAAGTACACAGAGACACATACGGTCATCTTATAGGAATAACCTATGAGCCTTCCAGTAGATTTGGGGCCGATTTGGGGCTTTCTGTGATTAGCCTCCATACCCTGTTTACACATTTATGTGTAGAACAGGCTTTTGGTATATCCAGTCTTTTCTCCTCTGCCTTATTGAATTAAATAATTATTGGAAGAAGTTGGGGGCTGCTGTAGTCAAGTGCAATTCATCCCCTACTGTCAGAACACTTCAAAAGTCAGGAAGTGTTTTTGCTGCCACTCTGTTGATTGCTGTGACCCTGGTCTGTGCCCAGTCCCCTGCCACTCCTGCTTTGCCCTGTGGCTGCCCTCTCTGACTTCCTTCCTGGTTTTCTCTTTATGTGTCTTTCCTGTTTCCTCATGCTATTTCTTATGCACTGCCTCTGCTGTGCCTTAAAAAAAGCCATTTTCATAAATGTCTCCAGACTGAGTAGACACCAAACAGGAATTCCAGCATCTTTGGGGCTGTGTTTCCGATTTTTCCTTTTGGGATCCAGTAAAACTTGCAGACTCCTTTCAAGTTTGGAGCCACCCTGGAGGTTGTAGAGTTGTGGAAGGCTGGCATTCAGAAAACTAAAACAGTCTATTTCCTGCTCTACATTACAACAGTTTGGAAACAATGAATCAATAAAACTAAAGAAAGAATTTATGATAGTCCTGTGATGCATCCTTTAACAATGCTTAAGCAGTTCAGTGCTCTTGAGGTAGAGGTACTTATTGTTCTTCAGAGTGGACTGAAAAGATATTATCCCCCTTCAACATTTGTCAAAGCCTGTAAAATGCATGGCACAAGTTATAGTCCAGAAGATAGACTTTAGTTCATAATAATGTATTAATATTGTTCCATCAGAGATTTTAGTTCATAATAATGTACTAATATTGTTCCATCAGTGTGGCAGATGTACCACACCAATGGAAGATGTTGAACGTTCAGTTCCAGGACCCTATCCTGGAATGCAAGAATCTACAATACCCAAGTCCCTTATATAAAGTGGAGTATATGAGTATATACATGCATATGAGTTATGTGTATCCTTCTGTGTATTTTAAACCATCTTTATATTCTTCACAATACCTAAGGTAATATAAATGCTCTGTACCTATTGTTATGTTGTTTAGAATAATTACAAGAGAAAAATCTACATACTCCACATACATGTAATATTCAATTCTGAATATTTTCCATACCAAGTTGGTTGAATCTGCGCATGTGCAACCTGTGGATAGGGAGGTGTCAGCTTTACCCAGAAGGACTGGGGAGGAAAATGGTAATAGCTCCAGGGCAGGTATGTGACAGCATCTTCTTGTTCTCTTGATGTTTTCTCACTTGCTTCTTGCCGTCTTTCGACAGCTCTTTGTTTCCCCTTCCCTTTGTCTCCTCCTTACCCTTGTGTGGTTATTTGGGGATTGTCTACTAAAGAACAAGGAGGGCCCCTGCATGAAAAAAAGATTGGCTGACATACCAAAGCTACCAGTGCATTGCACTTTAGAATTTTCTAGCACTCAGAACTTTATTGCTGTAGCAGTTTCTTTAGAATAAAATGGTAGGCACTACTTGTAAATGTCTTCTGGCATGGCATTTGAAAGAATTGTCACTTTGTAAACTTAGTTAGTTCTCATCCCTGCCATGTTTCAGACCCCATACATTTTCTTTATGTGTTTGTCATGGTCCCTGTAACAGATAATGGCAGCACACATGTGGATATGATGTGCTCTGTGGCTAATTGATTGTAGTGGAGCTGCATGTTTGCCAGTATGGAGCTTGCCAGCCTCAGCTTCTGACAGGTATGGGGCTGAGTACATCATAGAGCGAAATCAACAAGTGCTTAGTCAATGCTCACTCTAAAACACATCCACATAGGTGTGCTACATATTATGATGAAGAGTAAAGTCAATCTCTCCAAGCAAGGAATGTTCATTATAATTGGAGATGCTCTTAGCAATGCAGCAAAGATGTGCCTGCAAGAGTACTGAACTGGGCAGGGCAGGGAGTGGGGAGAGTCAGGAATTTTGAACCCTACCCAGAGGATCATTTGATTCTCTGAGAAAATAACTTCTCTACTTAGGCTTCAGTTTATAAAAAGACAGTTTCACTGGATTGTCTTAAGACATTTGTTGATATTTCAGAAGATGCTACATTTTCTTGTCATTAAATGAGATGTACAAGGTTAAACATCCCTAAATGCTCTGGTATTGGGACATTTCGTATTTCAGATTAGGGATTTATGAGTGGTGAAGTCTACACAAATACTCTAAAATCTTGGCAAAAAACCTAAATCTGAAATACCAGTAGTTTTAAGATTTCAGGGGAGGGGCTGGGTGTGGTGGTGCATGCCTTTTCATCCCAGCACTCAGGGCAGAGGTTGGCAGATACACCTCTGGTCTACATAGTGAGTTCTAGGACAGCCAAAGCTACATTGGCAAGACCCTATCTCAGAAAACAACAACAACAAAAACATACAGATTTCAGGGAAGGGATGCTTAACCTATATATATATATATATATATTTACTATTTGTTTTATGGTACATCTATTTATAACATATAATTATACTCATCATGACTACATATCAGTGCTTCTCCATGTGGGGTCCTTAGACCCAGAGCACAGAGCATCAGAGATTCTAAGTCTTAGAAGCTTGTTAGAAAGTCAGGTTCATGAGCTCTACCCAAGCTGACTGAATCAGAAGTGCTGGGGAATGGGGCCTCGCCACCTGTGTTAGAACAAGGACCCCCGTCAGGTAATTCTGATATCTACCAAAGCGTGACAGCCACGAGCTACACAAACTTGGGGCGGTGACTCTCAGCTTTGGCTCCATATAAGATTTGTCTAGGGAATCTTTGTTGGGGGTGGGGTACTGTATTATTCTGTATTGCTATAACAGAATACCCAAGACGGGGGGGGGTGACTTTAAAAGAACACATTTATTTCTCACTGTTCTAGAGGCTGAGTAGTTCATAATGAAGGCACCAGCACATCCATTGTCTGGTGAATACTGCTTATAGTTAACAGCATGGCTTCTTGATGCTGCATCCTCTGGAATGAAGGGATGATGTATCTTCACATGAAGTGGGGTGCAAGGCCCAGAGTGAACTCTGTCAGCCATTTTGTAAGGGAACCTAACTTTACTCACCAGGGTTTCCCCTTCCTTATGTCACCTCAAGACCTTACCTCTTAATGTTGTCTTGTTACTTACACTTAAAAATGGATTTCAGAGAATATGGAAATATTCACCTTCTTGCACCAAGGAAGGTCAGGAAAGCTGGTAGAGGAGAGAGAGGAAGGGAAGGCCACGTGGGGCGGAGGGGGGGCAGGGTCCTTGACTATTGTACAATCTGAAGAGGTCCTCAAGCCCCCAGAGGTGGTCCTGCTTTGGCAATGTTGCACTGCAGCTGCTAAATAGGAAGCACCATTGGGAAGCCTGGCCTGGGAAGCCTGGCCTGGGAAGCCTGGCCAGACACGCGCGGCCCGCTGGAAAGGTGTGCTTAGTGGAAAAGACACTACATATGGGGAAAGGCAGAAAGGCCGGAGGGCTTCACAAAAAGCAGTGGAACCGCTTTGGAAGGGCCTCAATTTCTTTCCAGGAGGGAGGAACCTCCATGTTCTAATCCCTTAAAGCAGTGCTTTTTAACCTGAGGGTCGGGACCCCTTTGGGGGTCATATATCAGATATATATATATACACACACACAGTAGTGAATTACAGTTATGAAGTAGCAACAAAATAATTTTATGGTTGGGGTCACCACAGCATAAGGAACTGTATTAAAGGGTCACAGCATTAGGAAGGTTGGGAACCACTGCCTTAAAGGGTCCACCTAGTAATAAATGTCACACTGGCTATTAAGTTTCAACACCTGAGTTTTGGAGGGGGCACATTCAGAGCATAACAGTACCCATATATATCACTGGTCTCTGGCTCCCCCAAGTGCAGCCAGTTTTGAGAGGCATTGGTTTAGATGGAAGCAGTACCTGTGTGCTCCTTAGTGGCCTAGAACTCTCGAGGTAATGAGGCAGCCAAAGATAGGGCTGTGGACAGGAGGCCAGAGTCCCACCCAGCGAAAGGACTTGTATTCCATGGGGAACACCTTGGCTCTTAAGTCAGACATAGGAGGAGGTTTATTTAGAGAAAGGGTGTAAAACTTCTTTCTTTCTTTTTTTTTTTTTTTCTCTCTTTTGATTTTTTGAGACAGGGTTTCTCTGTGTAGCCCTGGCTGTCCTGGCGCTCACTTTGTGGACCAGGCTGACCTCAAACTCAAAGATCTGCCTGCCTCTGCCTCTGCCTCTGCCTCTGCCTCTGCCTCCCGAGTGCTAGGATTAAAGGTATGTGCCACCACCCCCAGCTAGTATAAAACATTTGAGGTGATATATTAGAAAAATGATTCTGGCAGTTGCATGAAGAAGAGATTGTGCCCAACATTAGAAAGTCCAATAAGGAGCTAGAGAAAAGGTTCAGAACCTGTGTTGCATTCCCAGCACCTACATGGGGGTTCACAACCACCTGAACTCCAGTTCCAGGGGCTCTGACAACCTTCTTTAGCCTCCTTGGCACCAGGTACACAGGTGGTTCAGAGGCACACAAGCAGGCAGAGCACCCAGACACACAAAATACACTTTAAAATCTTCGGTCTTACGATGCAGTCAAGCTGCAGTTAACAGGAAGCTAGGACAGTGGGGATGATGAGGAAGAACAGGTCTGCACGTTTGTTCATGAAGAATGGCGGGTTTAGGGGTGGTCATGGGGCTGACAGTCTTAGAGTGACTGTGGTGTCGTGCGTCTGTCAGAATTGTCATATGGGCTCTGTACAGTCCTGTCCTTCACGCCTTCCATTTAGCTCTAGGTTGGGGAGTGGTCTACAGAGAGTTAGATAAAAATAGAAGTTATACTTGCCTAAAAAGCTACCCATGGTCATCATGTCAGAAGGGAAAAATGCTGTTTTCTTTTTAATATGAAAGAATGCTTGGAGTTGTGGGAAAGTTGTAAACTTGGCAATGAGTAATTCAAGCCTCCCAGTCAATTAAGTGAATTTTTACTTTATCATTTGTTTTATTTGGGAGCCACTGTAATGGTCATTGAAAGAACATCAATCTTCTTATTTTTAAAACACAACAAAAATACCATTGAACATTAGGGCAAAGGACAAGAATGTGAAGGGCTTACCTTTGACTGTAGCAAATATTTGTCGCTCCATTTTCCTTTCTGGATTTCACTATTTGACTCATGCTTTTGTATGCATTTTTTCTGAGTGCCTAATAGGTCTGGTTTCACACCTATTTTAAATGGCTCTTGAAATTTGTAAATATTATAAATATTTTAACATTTCAGTAAAAAGTAGACAAATATATATTCTTCTCCCTTTTGGCCAAAGGTCCCTGACTTGTATCAAGCAATGGTCATAGAAAGAGCTTGTCCTTAGCCTTGGAATTAGGAATGGCGAGACGTACTTTTCACTCTTCCACCTTTTGCGGGTTTAGAGGAAAGACACAGCTTAGTATCTGTACCTACCAAAACGTGTTCGCATCTATTCCAGTGCAAAGGTTTAAAATGGCTCATTGCTCTAACTTTGGGAAATCTGTGCATTTTGTAGTTTTTGAATGAAATGAAATCTGTAGAAAAATCTGGACTGATTGCAACTTTAAATGTGTAGCACATACAACAGATGCCTTTAAAGAAGAGAATGGATCTTTCCCCAAACTGTATAATGATGACACTTATCTCCAAATTGTGAAGAAGCTATGAGTACTTAAATAAATGTAGAGGGATTGAGGAGATGGCTCAGTGGATAAAGTTCTTGCCACACTAGCATGATGACCCGAGTTCAGATCTCCAGAACCTGTGTAAAAAAAAAAAAAATCTATGCAAGGCTGCATGTCTGTAATAATCCCAGTGCTATGGAGAATGGAGACAGGAGGATTTGGGGAGTTACTGACTAGCTACTCTAGCCAGTTGGTGGGCTCTGAGTTCAGTGAGAGACTGTGTTAAAAGCAGAGAGTGACCAAGGAAGGCACCAAGTAAGTGAGTGTACCTCCTCACATCCCCAAACAAAAACAAATGCTCAAGTAGTCGGCATGTGT
Source organism: Peromyscus eremicus (assembly GCF_949786415.1). Classification (NCBI taxonomy): domain Eukaryota; kingdom Metazoa; phylum Chordata; class Mammalia; order Rodentia; family Cricetidae; genus Peromyscus; species Peromyscus eremicus. The sequence goes on from NC_081439.1 coordinate 115,257,425, forward strand.
AGTAAAATGGAGATAGTACAGAGGAGATTAGCATGGCCATCCATGATGATGGTATGCAAATTTGTGAAGTGCTCCATATTTCTAAAAAAACTAAATAAATGTAAAAACTTGTATGTAATAAATGATTTTCCAGAGTACAAGAGTATATTATCAGATATACTATATACTTAATCTTATTTTAATAATAAAACTTAGACAGTGTTAACATTTATATGACTGAAAATATACTGTAAATTTTCTTTTATTAAACTAATGTATTACTGAATAGCTAGTTATGTTACAGGCCTTATGTTGAAATTATTAAAATAAGGCATCTTTTATTGAACCATTTATCTCAGTAAATTATTTTCAGTTCTTCTAGAGGAAAGGAGCCAGCAGACATTTCAGCTAGATTTATTGTTGCATTTTATGGTAACATCAAAAAAATGTTTTGAATGGCACATATACTAGTGTTTCAGACTCACGTATTAATACAAGTAGGGGAAGTAAGTAACAGTAGGATATATGGGAAGTCCGAGCCTATTGGTTACCATCACAAGTGTCTCTAATTAAGGAGATACTTAGAGTTCACCCCTCTTTGATTTCTTAGGTGGAACATAGTATCCTGAAGAACATAATTAAGGATGGTTGCCATGACAATCACATCCAACACATCTGAAAGGAAACACTGAATACATGGAGATCATCCATTTTGATTGATTCAACTTGTCATTTAAGTTCATTTAAACAGCTATTGTCTCTGCATTTTGTTTTTTCACATAATTCACTCAATTATTAGCAACTTGGGGATCCTTTAAGCTTGGCTGAAAGTTATGATAGGGTCATCAGTGTCTATGATCAGAATACTTTCATTAAACCTAAAGTGTCTTAAATGCCTCAAAGATGAAAGAAATGTCTGGCTTATTCCAGAATAACAAAATGGCATTTGTAATTTGACTTACTAATTGGTCAGACTAGGGTAAGATTGGCAGGATTTATTTGCAAGTGTAACTGACTACAGTATTTCAGGTTTGTTTAAGATTAATTTGCTGTCATCACATTTACTCAAGGTTTGGCTGTTCTGCTTTTCGTCTTTGTTTTGCATTATGTCTGATCAAAGCCATGGTTCTGTTCTGTATAGTGAGAAGTGCACACATATAGTGCCTACTGTGTCTTTATTCTCATAACCCCAACTAGTGGGAAGTGGAACTAGTACAGAGAAGAAAGGGAGGGAAGGTGCAGATGCAGTCCAGGTCTCACTGTAAGTTGTCTCCGTGTTACTGATGGAAACTCTCAGTTAGGGAATAGAAGACGGCTCCATCAGGCTCAGTGGAACCCAGTGTATGAGCTTTGCCTCCTCAGTCCAACTCTTTCTCTCTCCTGCCCTCTGGAGGGTGCCAGGCAACATGAGATGCAAGGACTTCTGGAATGGATAGCCAGTATCCTGGTGTGGTTAATACAAGATTTTCAGCATCATCTGACTGGTAGTACCTCCCTACCCAGCAAGAAATTGTATAGGTAGCAAGACGGCATTTGTAGGGCCAAGATCTTAGGAAGGAAGATGACTCTTTTAAGTATAGAACCAGATTCCTTTTTAGTAAAACCCAATATAAATTGCATCTATCTCCAGGAATAATCCGTTCTGGAAGGGTAAGATGAAATAGGATATTGAAACTAGAGTATGAAGAGTTCAAGTTTGAAATTAAAGGTGGGTTGGGTCTAAAAGAAGAATACATTTGGTGTGAAGTATTTGTAGGAACATAACAAATTGTTCCCCAAGTTGATCGTGTCTTACGTGCTTGTCTGCGCTAAGAAGTGATGGCTGTGTATCTAATATTCATACTCGTTTGATTGTTTGCCTTTGTGAGGTTGGTTACCATTAGGAAATTCAGAAAGGTTGGGCGGCTAATGTAAGATAGAGCCAGTGTTTCACCTCAGCCTGTAAACAGCTGTGATAACGCTGTATTCTTTCACAGCTGCATGAAAGGGTGTGGCACCTTCTAGAAACAGCAAGTTTCATGAGTGGAGTGTGGGTGACAGATGAGATTTTTGTATAGACATGCCATGCAGCCTAGCTAGAAGTAGGAAAGAAAGGTTTTTGTATCTGCCATCATAAAATATTAAAACAAAAATGTAACATGAAATAAATAACAGTATTTTCTCTTGTGTAGGTGGGAAGAGGAGTAAAAGGTAGTCTTCTGAGTTCATTGTTGTTGTTTTCTTTTTCAAGACAGGGTTTCTCTGTGTAGCCTTGGCTGTCCTGGAACTCTCTCTGTAGACCAGGCAGGCTGGTCTCAAACTCAGAGATCCACCTGCCTGAATCTGCTTTGAGTGATGAGATCAAAGGTGTGCACCACCACTGCCTGGCCCGGAGTTCACTTCTAAACAACTCTCTTTGAATGTTAGCTCTTTACCACTGACACAGATTGACCGTGCTTTTGACTTGGCCAGCAAGAACCCTGTCTTTCAGTTAACAGTGTGTTCATTTGGACTTCAGAATAGTTGTCCTTAACTATGACAGTCGCCATTAAGATCTCAAAACCAGGCAAACCTATAGAGATCTCTCTCAGCATATAGAACTAACTGCACCAGCTCTTGTCTGGCACCCACAAAAAATGAAATGTGTAGTCACTGCCTGTTGGATAATCAGCCTGGAAATGGTTGTGGGGGCACAGGAGGGATTTCAGATCTGATAGCAGTACTTGGTTTATGTTTGTCCCATTGAAACTTCCTGAGAGCCTGTTCTGGGTGTGGGAACAAAGCAGTTGGCAGCTGATTGTGGTGACACATACCTGTGATGCCAGCAGTGGGGGAGGTGGAAGCGGGGGGGATCCTGAATTTGAGGCTAGTATGGATCACACAGTGGGATCCTTTCTCAAATAAACAAAACCCAGACAGGATCCTGCTCAGGGAGCGGTCATTCACCAGGTTCCCTGTACAAGTGATAGAAGGTACAAGATGGGGATATGTGTGGGTTTGTGGGGCAGCTGTATGTCAGGAGGACATTGTGTTGTGCGTTTGTGTCATGGGTAGCAGCAGCCAGGGGACACCTGTTTCCTAGTCCCACAGCACCATTCACATTGGGAAGATCCTGCAAACTAGCCTGCATCCTAATCCTGTTGTTGATGGGAGATAACTTCAATGGTCACGGGGTACCTCATCTCCATGGCAACACCTAAATATTCCTCTGGTGACTTGTGCTCTATATTCTGACTGGATCAGAGCCCTCCTGTGGCAAAATATTCTAAAGATGTTAAAAGAGAAAGGAAAAAAGGCTCAACTAATAAATCTCTTCTAAATGACTGAATCATTTGTTTTGATTACCTGGGTGATTGCCAAGTGTTCATTTAAAACTGAAATAGGCCGTGAGCTCACCCACCTAACAATGCTGAGAGTTTGAGCTAATACAGCTTGATAATGAGGGAGCGGGAGCCACTGCCAGGGCTAACGTTATGTGATAAACAGACGTTCACAGAAATGTACAGACCATCTTGGCTGTCTTCGTTAACTTTTTGGGTTATAAATACAAAGGAGAATGTGTTGCCATGAGTCTTCAAAGGAAGATATTTTTTTTTTATTTCTGACTTTTATTCTAAAAAGGTAATTTTGCTAATTTTTTTTTTTTTTCCAATTTAGGCAACCGGTAGCTGTTCTTAGCTGTGTCCAGCCCTTCGGGAACACATCCTGTGTGAGGTAAGAGCTACTAATTGCTACAGATTCTTATGCTGATCTCTAACTTTCCAATTTGTGGCATTATACAAGAGCTTTATTTGTTTGAGAAATTTAAGAAGGTTTATTTTAATTGGCTCAACCGATATTACTGCTTACCCTAAATATTAGCTCTCTGGGGAATGCCTTTTCAAGCACAAGCCTCATTTGCTTTGAATTTGAGAACATAGAAGTGAGTGTGGCAGGCACCACAGACCTTCAGAAGCTTGGCTTGGAAAGAAAGAAAGAGCAGCTCATGTTGCAGTGTGAACAGTAGGGAGCAGGAAAGCTGCATGGAGCAAATGCTGGGATGAGCGAAAGGACAACCGATGGTGACCGGAACACTGTGTCCTGGGTGGAAGGAGTCAAGTCGGTAAAAACCTGGTGGTAACACCACCCAGGAGCGTTTCCGCTGGGTCGCCTTGACGTGAGGCAGCATGCTTTTTCTGGTTCGCCCTCCAGTTGAGAAGCGGCCATTGGCGTATGTAGCCACACTGTTTGGACCTTTCATTTACCACACGCATTGGCTAGAGAGCCTTTGCTTCCTCTAGCCTGTGGCTGATTTATGCTCTGTGGGAATCCAGGCTTCCTTATTTCTTGAGAGAAGGGACACCCATCTTTGAAAAGAACAGGAGGGACATCTGAGAGAGATCTACTCCAGGTACAATGCAGAAGTGACTGCTTCCTCTTGTCCCCGTCTCTGTACTAATGAGAGACATATTTGCGAGCACTGTACCTGTTGAGATTTCCAGTTTCATACATGAAAAGGTTGCTCTGCCATTGTCTCTACCTAGGTAAACCTGCGAAATTGCTTCCCTCCCCTCAATTCTTTTTAATCACTACAGAAATACACAGGGTTACACCCCTGAATCTTGTGTTGAGTCTTCCTTTAATCTGCTGAGCCCCACTGTGTGCCAAGGCAGGAGTGTTGTGGCAAAAGCCAAGCACTTTAGATCCAGTATGGTGTAGGGCAAACCTAGATTATTTTCCCTTTACCAGGTAAAGGAGACTGAAAATTGCTTTATAAAATACCACCTTGCTAATAATATTGAAAAGGTCGTCATCCAGGCCCTGCTTCCACTCTGATCCTTGACGCCTGCAATTTCCACTACCTCCGCAATAAGCAGGTATGAGCGAGAAAGTGCATGATGCTGGCTGCAGATACAGCTGTGCCTAGGTCCAAATGGAAACTGCCTTTCACACCCTACTTCTAAACATTTTTTTGGGCAAATTAAACCTTTGAAGGAAATGGAGTTTGCAATTTCCACAGGAGGATGGTTAAGTTTTTAAAAATGATGTATCCCTTTTAAAGCTTTATACAGCATTTATCTTCCACAAAGTTTACAATTCAAGGACTTGACATTATTTCATTTGGCTGCCTTCAGTTTACAAAATTATTTGGAATATAGTTGAACACAACATAATTCTTTTATAAAAAATTCTAAAGGCTTACTTTATGTGTATGGGTGTTTTGCCTGCATATATGTCTGTGCAGTCCCTGCGGAGACCAGAAGGGGTTGCTGGATTCCCTATAACTGGATTCACAATACCCTGTGAGCTGCCATGTGGGTGCTAATCAAACCTGGGTCCTCTAGAAGAGCAGCCACTAGGCCATCTCTCCAGCCCTTACAACGTAATTGTTAGCAGACACAGGAGCGGGGCTAAACATGACTACTCTAATTTGTACTGTAGAAATGATAATATTGTTAATGAATTGGATACGTTTCACGTTTAAGAAATATTTGTATAACTGCCATATGGTTATTTTCATTATTGATTTGGCAGGGTTTGTTTTTTTTTAAATATTCACCAAACTAAATTTTCAAAGACAGTAGTCATAGTGATTTGATGTGTGCCATTGATTTGATGTGATCCCTCTCTTGGCGCTCACATAGTCAGCATACAAATCAGCACAGATGGATTACACAGGCTTAAAGAGTTCAGAACTCTTCCATCTAGAACCATGGTCTCAAGCTGGTAGGCTGGATCTGGCATGCAGAGGTGTTCTTTTAAAATGCAAGTGAGTTGCCAGCCTTGAAAACTCGAGAGATTTCACACTTTTAAACATCCACATTTCTGCCTCTTGAAATATCTGAAGTTTTGGCACCACCAAGCCTACGTTCCCATTTGGCTACACTAGGCTGAAGCCAAATTGCTGCTGTTCCTTTAGGGAGAGCAAGGCGGCGAGGCTTGCCACAGCCTCCAGCTCTCTCTGTAGTCTTCTTGACACAGGGTGGGAGCCTGTTGCCATACTAGAACACTGTGCTCACATAGGCACTGGGCTTTTCAACTTCAGTTCAAGATAACATTGTGGGTGCAAAGTTCAGATTGTCCTTTCTTACAGGAGATCACTTTGCTTATTTTTCTGGCCTGAGCCATCCATGTTTATTTTTAAGGGGGTGCCTTAAAAGAGTAGCAGGTGAACCCTGATAGGGAAGGGATACTTTCTGGTGGTATATAATTAAGGGGAGCATCAAAACATATGAGTGATGTTTTTTTTAAATCTTATTCTAGAAGATCCCTGTGGTCTCCCTCAGTGCTTCTCAAATTCGAATGTGCACATTGTGACAGGGCTGGAGATCCTGCTTGTCACACTGCTCCTTGTCTGGGCCTCCACTGCTCTGAGTCACAAAAGGGTTTTACTCTAAAGCAGCCTAAAGATGAAAAGCCTCATGCAGATCCATTGTTTTTTTCTTTGGCTTTAGAGAGAGCAGTATCCTCTTACAAAGGCTTGCTTGGGGTCAGTCTTTCTCAGATACATCTGAGGTCCCTTCTGATTGCAACAAGGTAGCTTAAAAACACAACTCATTTTAATACATCATACCACATGTGGTGGATAAAGAAAACTCATGTTCTTACTCTAAATTATATGCTTCTAGTAAAAAATGTTATTATTTTAGAGCAGAAGAATTAGGAATTATGGATAAGAACTTTAATTACCGGAGAACATATTTATGTGGCTCTTAGAATAGTTTGAACAAAGACCACAGGAAATAGACTATCAAATCCCTAGGTGTGAAATCACCATGTAAGCTGTAACAAGATAGAAAAGTCAGAAGATAGACCAAAAGATTCACATATCTCCAACTCAACTGTGAAAAAGTATAATTATAACAAAAAGGAAGTCATGCCCAGAAAATTGTCTGCATATAGAAAAAGATAATTTCTACATTATGTACGAAGTCATGCAAGTAGTGAGAAGGTCTGCATAGCCCTGGCATGAGGTAGATGTTCCAGAACGACTGGCTGAACGAACTCTTCAGGAGGTAGATTGGTAAAAGCCGTTCACATTACATCACAAAGTAAGTATGTACATGAGAACACATCTAGCATTAGTGGTATTTAAAGACAAACAATTGAAACATTAACCTAGTTCATCTTTACCCTTAAAACTAAGAAAAACAAAATGAAAATCTGATGCTAAGGTAGCCATCTTATTTGAGTGACATTAACTTGTAAATGGTGGCAGTACATGGCAGAAGTCAATCTTATAATCCTGTTTGGGGAAATGTGTTCTAAGAAACAGATTGTCCCAAGAAAAGGAGAAAAATGACCCATGTTCTAGGTATCCATCACAGTGTTACTTGTAAAAATAAACAATTAGAACAAAGTGTCCAGCATTAGAAAAATGGTTCATTTATGCAACAGGTATAATTTCTTTTCAATATTAGTAATTGAATCTAGGGCCCTGTGCATGCTAGACAGTCACTCTACAGCCTTCTTTTTACTTTTTTATTTTGAAACAGTCAAAACAAGTTGCCCACACTGGTCTTGGAACTTACTCTGTAGCCCAGGCAGGCCTTGAACTAGTGATCCTCCTGCCTTATTTTCTCAAGTAGCTGGGATTGCAGGCCTAAGGCTCAACAAATACTTCTGGTTAAGTAAATTCTGATGGATCTGTAATGGCCATGAATATGATAAAAATTTAAGTTTTGATGTTTGCTTATTAATATGAAAGAATATAGCTAGCAAAAACTTACTAAGATGCAGGCTGGAAAATTATGTTTTTATGTATGTATGTATGTATATATGTGTATATATACACATGCACACACACACACACATATATATAGTAGCTATAACTGTGCAAGGTGATAGGGATGTATGGACAAGAACTGGAGGGCACATGGATGAATGTAAGTACCATTTTATTTGTGGTTTCATGGTGCTTGTTCATTTTAACATAAGCTTGTACTCCAAGGATGAGAATCACAGAATATTCCTGTATATCACACAGTAGGTAACTATTTGAAACAAATTATCATAGGAGGATATTCCTGTTTATCATACAGTAGGTAAATAACCATGAAGCATAATGTCCTTTTGTCTTGTCTAGAGCTTAAACATGGAGTTCCAATTATACAGGTCTTTCTTGTGTATTTTTCACATTAGCTCAAATTTCCTGTTTCTCTTTCTTCTGTGTAGCACGAATCCTAATTGGTCTTAATAAAAACCTACAGCCAGATATCGGGGTAAGTGCTGAAAGATCAGAGAGACAGAGGAGCAAGCCACAGCCACTTCTTACCTCTATAGAATCCTCAGCCTGAAAAGGACCGAGCTCCTTTCTACTCCTACCTTATAGTCCTTTCTCCGCTCAGCCATGTAACTTCCTGTCTCAGCCTCCCTAGTGCTGAGCTTCAAGGCATATGTGAGATCCCAAGTGCTGGGATTAAAGGTGTGTGCCACCCCTGCCTGGCCTCTATGGCTAACTAGTGGCTTAGCCTCTACACTCTGATCTTCAGGCCAGCTTTATTTGTTAGATCACAAACAAAATATCACCACACTTCTGTGTTCTTGGTGACCTCCATGACAAAGAACACGTATTTTTTAAGAGCTGCTTGATGTGGGCCAGTACCAGGCGGGAGATGAGACTTCATTCTAGAAGGTCCAGCATACCCTGGAGAAGAATCTTCATTGTGTTCTAACTGGAGGAGGGCACTGTCCAGGCCACCGTCTCCATTCCTGTGCAGAAGCCTGCACCATTCACTTGAACGTTAACGGTCTTCTGCGGTGCCCTTCCCCTCAGCTGTGCTCTGTTTCAGATGTACTTGCTTTCCTTTTAATTAGGTCAGTTACTTCATGTCTGTTTTCCTTTTTTGACATGGTTTCCTCTGGCTTTGGCATCACATATTTTCCCCATATGTCATTGCCTCTAGAGCTTCATGTTGCAATCATTTTGCAAGGGGAATGGAGAGCACATGGGGGGGGGGGTTAACTTTTGACTCTGTTGCTTGCCCTTTGCTTGAATGAGCAATTCATATTTCTTTTGGGTCTAGTTCTGTTTGGTTTTGGAGTCCTCACAGTCGGTTATGTTTGGACTAGGAGATACTTAAGTAAAAATAATGGTAAGTCAAAGATATGTCTGGCAAAGGTGAGGCATGTTTGTTAAGGGTACTGGTTTATTTCTCTCCCGTCTCTATGGTGACTAAAGTGGAGTCTGGGATTTAATGGACTTAATTTTGACCTTCTGTAACATCTCCTAACTTTCCCAGCCTTTTACTGAAGAGGAATTCATTTTCACTTGAGGAAAGAAATCCACTTTACTTACAGAAGGAGTCTTAACCAGAATCTCAGAGGTGCTCGCTAGAGTCTTTGATTTTTTTCAATTTAAAAATCGTATTTTTTTAAAAAGTTTTATATGAATGTTTGCTCCCCTCCGTGTGTGTGTGTGTGTGTGTGTGTGTGTGTGTGTGTGTGTACGTACGTGTACACATTCCATGTGTTTGCTTGGTGTCCTCAGAGACCAGAAGAGGGAATCAAACCCTGGTACGGGGGTTACAGACTGTGATTTGCTGTGTGAATGCTGGGAACTGAACTCAGGTCCTCAAGATCAGCCAGTGCTTTTAACTGCCGAGCCAGCTTGGCCCCCAGAATCTTTGATTTTTACAATTTTCAGTCAGAGTACACATCACACACACATATATATATATATTCAGTACTACTGTGTCCAAAGAGTAATTTTCTTTTTGGTGAAATAAAGTATCATTTAGTCATTGTGAATGAATTCTTTGTGAACATATTATAAAAGAGTTTATTGTAAGGATATTAAATCAAAGGGAACGTTGATTATATACAATGTATTTTTTAAATTATCTCTTATTCATTATAGGATTATAAATTTACATGCTCATAAATGTTCAGACTATATCTCAGAATTTAAATGTGTTAAACTGCACCATAGAAGTCCATAAGAAAGTTTAGTCTGACTGGAAGTCATCTTTGGATACTGACATTGAAATCTGTCATTTCATCTGCATCTGACTCATGTGAATAAAGACAGAGTATCTGTCTGAGGAAGCTGGAGTCAAACCATGTTTGACCTCGATTGGTTGAAATGTCATATAGCACTTTGCAGGACATTTCAAAGGCATTCCAATTCAGGCAGTGCAATTATTTATCCAAAATAAAGTCAGAGTACATTACTGTATTTAAGTCTAGTGCATAGTGTGTTGGTCTACTTATGAAAAAATGTCTATTTGAAATCGTTTCACCTTCTCTTAGAGCAAACTCCCGTGTGAATTTTCCTTAAAACCCAAACACAGGAATCAGAAAATGATTAATAAGGTTTGCAACAAAGGCCACGGCAAGGGAAGCAGCCTGTGTTCTTCTGACCTTGCTCTGCAAGCACAAAATTAAATAGAGTTCAGATCTGTCATCAAGTTGAACTCAGGTCCAGTACAAATTGGTAAAAACAAAAACTTCATCTGAGATACCATAAAGTCTCCGTAGATGTGGAGATTGTTTTAAGATCTTGTCTATCATTACCTCTTCTATTTATAGGTCAAAGTCTTGAGAAGCAGCTACAGATGCACACTTGGGAAAGATCCACACTTGGGAGACGATAGTTGGCTACTCCTTAGTTTCTGGATTTGAAACCTTGACTCACGTATCTTATAACCAACTATGAACTCGGAAAATGTATTAGGTCAAGTTCATAGGTACATCTTATAAATTTTGTTCTGGCCATCATGAGAAGTATATCTGAGATCAAAGCTTTTAGGGAAATTAATCAGAGCTTCAGGCCAGAAGCCGTCAGTAACACTAAAGTGGAACAATACTTCTGCCATATTCATTATCATTATTATCATATGAGCTTTATGTTACATGTTGAAAGCCCAGTGTAATGTGCTGATAATTGTTATAATTTATTTGTTTCATTACTTCTTTTATTGGTAATATTTCAGCTTTGCTTAAAACAGCACTAAGAATGAATTTAAGGAGAAGTGGATGAATTATGTAGAATTCATTTAGAAAAGTACCCACATTCTTTTGTCCTGCTAGCCAGATAATCTTCACACACTCTAGACCATCTCTCACTGAGAATATCCAGTTGTTGGAGAAGTAGTTTCTTAAACTGTTCTTTACCCGAAGAGAAAAGTTATGGTGAATAGGTAGTTTAGTGTTTATCTGTGGTCCTCATTGGGTTTGTGGGCATCCCTTAAACCATGAGATTTGTATATGTGACAGAACTATGTCTCTCTATCGTTCAAGACTCTGAAAAATAATTTACTTAAGGTATTCATATGTTTCTTTCCTAGAACTAGTAGAGATTTTGTGAGCGATGGTAAACATTTACATACATAATTGTTAGTGTATACTAGCTAAGAGATTCATAACCCATTTTGCCTTTTTAAAATTTTTATGTGTATGGGTTTGATGGCTTTTTTGGTTTTTCGAGACAGGGTTTCTCTGTGTAGCTTTGGTGCCTGTCCTGGATCTCACTCTGTAGACCAGGCTGGCCTCGAACTCACAGAGATCCGCCTGGCTCTGCCTCCCGAGTGCTGGGATTAAAGGCGTGCGCCACCACCGCCTGGCGATGGCTATTCTTGGTTGTGGTATTTTGCCTGCATGTATGTCTGTGGCCACAAAAGCCAGAAGAGGGGATCAGATTTGCTGGGACTGGAGTTGCAGACAGTTGTGAGCTGCCATGTGGGTGCTGGGAATTGAACTCAGGTCTTCTGGAAGAACCATAAGTGCTCTTAACTGCTGAGCCATCTCTCGAACCTCCCCTACAGTGATAACTTTTGCTCCTTTTAATGCTTTGACTGCAGACTAAGTGGAGACGATGTAGTCCACCCTTTGCATTGGCTCATGTGACAGATGTGAACTGGGAAACAATACAAAATGCTCCAATATTTTAAACTCGGTGCATGTTCCAAACCTTGTCTTCTGCATTGTGTCAATCTTTATAAACTACACGGGTTCTTGACCCGTCTCTTGGTCCCCTCCTGAGTGTTTCCCATTTTTCCCACTGGAACTGTCTAAATAATAAAGAGTAAAGAATTTTATTGAGATTTACCATCTTAAATTGCATTCACCTTTCCCCCAGGAAACTGGAAGCTCCCAGGGAGCAACACTCCTGGTAGTTCTTTAGTTTCTCTACATCATTTATTATCCAGTGCCAGGGGCTTGGTAGACATTAACTTGTAACACGAATTCCTAAATGGTCTCACCAAGTCCTCCGGCTGAAAAACCTTCCTCGGCCCAAAGCCTTTAGTTCCTGTCTCCTTTTGCCTTATATACTTTTCTCTGCCCACCCGTATAATTTCCTGTCTCAATTTTCCTGGTGCTGGGATTAAAGGCGTGTGACTCGCAAGTATTGGGATTAAAGGTGTGTGTCACCACTGCCTGACTCTGTTTCTCTCCTAGACTGAGTCAATCTCATGTAGTCTAGGGTGGCTTTGAATTCACAGAGATCCAGGTGGATCTCTGCCTCCCGAGTGCTAGGATTAAAGGTGCGTGCCATCACTATCTGGCCTCTATGTTTAATCTAGTGGCTTGTTCTGTCCTCTGATCTTCAGGTAAATTTTATTAGGGTATACAATATATCACCACATTGACTGGTTATAGAAGGAATTGAATGAAAGGCATTATATCACTTACTAATGATGGAAGTAGCTGGTATCACACAGAAAAATCTCAGTATCTGTGTTTCACTCTCTTTTCCTCCAGTAGCCATATTATTGACATCATTGTAGATTTCTGTTGCATGGAACAGTCTTTTCTATCTCTTTATAGCATAGCACCACCCCATCGATTTTTATTAGGTTGTTCGAGAGAAAAGTTGAGCATTCAAACACTGAACACTAGTTCATATCACCTGGATCCTCTAATTAAACCTTTTACAACATTTGGCTTATCATATCATCTGTCTTAAATTTTTGGATGATTTAACCCTAAACAAGCTGGCATATATTTCATTCCATGGCTTCAATTTTGACATTTTAATGCGGTTATCAGGCTTGACTGAAATCTTGGCATGCATTTTGGTGGTGGCTAAGAAGAGGTACTGACTTGAGTGTGAAATACAATTTTCAGACTCTAGGAATTTTATTTCTGCCAGCAAGTAGACAGACACATATACTGTTATCTTTCCCACCACGTTTCATGATCACAGTTTCGAATGATTGAGTCTTGGAAGGACAGCCTAGGAAATACAGTTAAGGGTTCTTTTCCTATGAATGAAAGCAGACAGTTGGGATGGAGGAGAGTAGCACAAAATGTGAGTTTAGGTCCCACAGTGTGGGAGGGGGCTAGAGTTAGATATTGAGGTGGGAAATCAAATCAGGAAGTTATTTACCAGTGTGACATCACTTTTTCTGTGACATCTACAGCGTGGTTAGGGCTTATGGTACCTAAACTCCATGGATTTAGTAAGTACTAAGAGTACAGAAAAGTCATTTTAGTCTGACAGTTTTTACATTATAGTCCATAGAACTCTGGAATTTACAGAAGTGTTTTAGAGGTTGGCCCAATAGTTGACTTACATTTTAAAAATTTATTATACTATTTTTAAAAACTTAAAACAACAGACACATCCAACTGTGTTTTATACTACATTTTAGCATTCAGAAGGAACACTTACTGATCAACTTTAAAATAAAATAAGTAAAGGTTATTAATGTCAACCTAAAAAAGATTTGACTAGCACTTATCAGTCATCCATCAATGTCAGTGTAGCATTTCTGTTGGGAGACTAAAGACAAAAGGTCTTCAGAAAGGCCATTACACTAAAGCCATTGGTGTTAAGGTATTGGCCTGTGAGAGCTGATGTTACATTTGGGTTTCCAGTTACAGTGAGCACTTACCCATCTGTTATATTTAGTTTTTTCTGCTGCCTTCAGGAATCTGGGAATGGATGAGTGGACACTTTAAATTTGAAACAGCCATAAAGAGGAATATACAGTTAAGAAGTTGGAGGCTGGCTCCAGCATCATCCCTCAGATAGGGCTATGAGTAGATTAGGAAACTTCATTAAAAGCCTCGAAATGCATGTGTGCAACATTGCTGTGCGGTATGAGATTTTTAAGGACTCTCCAGTTGTGCCAGCAAACCCTTCACATGGGTTCGGCAGAGTCCTTTCATTTGGAGACAGTAGTACTCACTCTGCTTCCTTCCATTCCAGACGGCATTACTCGCCCATAGTCTTAAATACCTTTTGGAAGCCACTGTCTGCTTGTGTAGACTTGCAATCACTTGCAAAGTTTTCACATTTTTTCCATATCTATATTTTATTCCCCATCTTTTTTTTTTTTTCTTAAGAGACCGGTCTCATACGTAGGCCAGTCTTGCTTTCACCTTACTGTGCAGTTAAGGGTTAAAGATGACCTTGAACTTGAGGTCTTCCTGCCTTTCCCTGCCTAGTGCTGGGTTTCCAGGCTTGTGTGCCAACACTTGAGTTTTATGCCATGCTGGGGATGGGATCCAGGATCTTGTGCATGCGAGGCAAGTGCTCTACCACTTGCACCCTGAGCACTGTGCACCCATAAACCTCTACCAACGTTTGATGGCGGACACTTTCAGAGTTGATTTTTTTCAGTGACTGCTTGCATGCTTCTCCTCTGTAGTCTCAGTAACATTTGGTTCTGCCTGTTTGTATTGTGTATGTCCGTATGCCAGTCTGTTTTACTTGGGGATGTATCTCAATGCAAAGCTAGTGGATTTCTTCGCCAGTTAACTTTGTATAGTTTATACACTCACAGTCTAGCTTTTTGAACACTGCCCTAATGTACCTAAGTTGGCATAGCATGCCATGAAAGAAAGATGGAAAATAAATTCCTTAATTTTACTTTTAAAAGTGATAGTTTTTTTTTTGTTTTGTTTTTTTTTTTTTTTTGGAATTCTGGCATAGAGTTGGGAAAAAATAGCTGACTCATTTTAAAACCTAAAACTCTTTCTGTGACCCAGACTCAGCTGACTTCTCATTAAAGCAGAATATACTTGTAATTCTTATTTTCACCAGTTAGAAGCTAGATAACTTCTTATAGAGAGGTGTGATCATCCTTAAAAGAGTTGTTGTCATCAAATGTTGGTTCTTCCCACCTTCTCTGTTGGATTTGGAAGGCAGGAGAGCAGCTAAATTGGTGTGTGCTGGACTCAGTCCCAAGCCCTGCTCTTAAAGTCAAAGTGTTGAGTGCGAATTATTAAAACGTCACTAACATTGCTGCAGTTTGAGCAGAGCATGTGGGATGGACATGAAAGGTTCTGGTGCATGGCTTTTTGTACAGAGAGCTCTCCTTCTATTCCTCCTTCATTCTGTCCCCCAAATTGGCCCATGAGGCTGACTGGGCATATTTCCTTCTGGAAGTCTTCACTAGCACTCTTGAGGTAGCTGGCAGGAAGACCCTTAAAAGCATATCTAAGCAGTTTTCCCCACTCCTGTATAGGCTAATCCTCGACTTTCCACTTTGGTTTCAGCTGCTGTTGCTTGGCTTGAAAAATAGACTTCTACTGTGTCAGGAGAGAATGAATTTAAAAGAATTAGATATAAAGAGCTATATAAACTTGACCAACTGCTTCCAACAGCACATGGCCCTTTACTGCCTGTAAAAACTCATTGGCATGGGATAATGTGCATGTCAGTCTTGAGAAAGACTATTAGGTTGCAGTGCTTTTGATTCATCTACCACTGACTTGCCCTTTGATCTCAAAATGTGACTGACTTCTCCTTTGATGGCTTCATAATCACCCATAATAAAATTGATTTACTATATATGGTGTAAGAGTTGAGTTTTAAGCTATATCTAGTTTCTGTTATAGGTCAAATGTATGGAAGACTTCATTAGAATTTAGGTATGCACATTAAGCTTTCAAATCAGATTTATTTTTACCAATAAAAGTTAGTTTGTATAGAAATACTGCATATTCTGTAGTTCATATGCACAGTGATATATATGTGCATGACTGAGTTGAGAAGATGAATGGTATCAACTATAAGACATACGTTGGAAGTATTTGGAACTTGATTACACTGTGTGATTCTGGCTCGTGGGAGATGGGAAGCTTTCTGGATCTATGCTTAGAACAGGTGACAGTACTTGAGCTTCTATTCTTAGTTTGACCTCACCCCCTCTCTTAAGGTACTTAATCCAGTGTCTTGGTTCGTCCATCTGTAACACCTAAGATGCTGTTCCGTTAAAAGAGGACCTGTTTTACATTTGCTAGCATCTGAGGATTTAACATAGAAGGTGGCAGGCACAGCAGCTCAGATTGCTGGGTAGTGAGTATCTGTTTGTGTGCCTAATGACAATCTGGACAAATTACTAATTACTACATTTAGAAAGTTACAGCTCTGGAGGGAATTGATATCTGATATTGTTGTTCTGTGTGGTCTAAGTTACCATCATAACAGTAGGAAAATAAACCCCGTCCTGGCTGTGTTACAGAGGGATTAATCACTTCTTCAAGTCATTGCTAAAGCTCTAGCCCTTTGAAACAACAGAGAACAGAAGCGGTCCTTCTTTTATTGCCTCTTCCTCCAAATAAAAGTCTTACAACTAACTTTCGTTCTACTGCTTCACTGGTTGAAGTCTTTTCAAGTTAGTTTCTTCATAAAGAATGAAGGATGGACCATGTCAATTACTAAAAGCAGCAAAAAATACCCTATACAAATATGTAGCGGAGAGTGCTTTGAGTTGTACATCGAAGCAAAGAACCAAAATTCCATGAGCTTGCCTTTTATATGTTTGTCCCCAGCTACTTGTGCCTTTGCAAAGACTCAGATGTCACCTGAGTAGAAGATGATTAGAATAGTTCAACTCTGGGTGAAACTGAAAAACCTGTATTACTATTTTCTAAATCCAACGGACTTGAAAGTTTGGGCCAACATGAGGGAGAGGATTCTTATCACAGGGATTCTTGGTCTTTTCATATTCATCTACCTTAAGGTTTTATGCCATGTGATACATGTGAGTCATGTGAAAAATGAGAATGTTGACTTAGAACTAGGCCTGGTTAACTTATGTATTGATGTTAGCTACACAATATTGAGCACATACCATTCATTAAAATAATTCTATAGGGAAAGCAGGACAGCTATTAATATCCCCATTTCATCGATGAAAGAAAATTAGTTTTCTGGTAAATAACTCGGTAGTTCGACCATCATGTTTGTGGAGACATTGATTTCAAGACTGGTGTATATCCTCTAGGTACAGCACACTAAAGTCAGAAAAAATGCTCATTACTCTTAATTTTGCTAAATAAAAACTTAAAATGAGTTTAAGTTCAATCTCGTTATCTCAATCCAATTGTACTAAAATTTAAATTGATTTTTTGTGTTTTGAGACAGTCTCGGGAGGTTGTCTGAGGTTGCCTATTACTTGCTGTATATACTAAGCTGTCCTTGAAATTGTGGTAACACTTCCATCTCTGGCTTCCACGTGCTAGAATTATAGGTTTGTATCATCAACTCTTGCTTAAATGATTTGTGAAGTTGTTCAGAGAGATTGAAAATTAACTATCTTATTTTACATTCCTGAATTCATGTCTTCTCTGTACAGTTCCTGATCCAAAACGGTTATTTATATAAGCTTAAATATGTATTTGTAGCATTAAATGGGGGGATACTTTGGAGGGAAATAAGAGTAATTAGGTTTTTCTATACTTCCACAGTCCTGGTTTGCTGCAACATTCCACGTTAACATCTAGCAAAAATAGATAGCCTGTGTACTTTTAAACAGTTCCCTCAGAGTCGCCCACCATCTGGCTCTTACACTCTTCTGCCTCCTCTTCTCGTAGATCTCTGAGCCTTGAGGGGGAGGTGTTTGATCAAAACTACCCCATTTAGGTTATGCCAATTTATAAACATCAGCCCTTCCCTTGCAGCCCACAGTTACTCTTTTGTAGTGTTTGCTGTGAAATTGGAGTAAAGGGGCTGGTGATACTGCCTTGCCTTGTGTGTCTGTAGAAATGGGGTCATCAGTCACAAATAGTCAAGGAGCTTCCATCCCTTCTGTAAGTTACTTATGTGACCTTTTAAAAAGCAAGTGCCTGTTTCAGAAAGGACTGAACTTTGAGGCTCTAGGAGTCAAGGTACTCTTTTGGTTTTGAAGCAGGAACAATTGCAGGCTGAATTGGAAATTTTCTGATGCAGATATAGTTGAAGATTCCGTGGCAGACTTACATAATGAACAGGGCTGTTACTTTTGTTTTCCCCAGCATGCAGTAGTTTTAAGGTCAGACCTGTGACTCAGAGTTGTGCACTTTCTTGGTAGTATGCATCAGAGTGGTATGTCTCCAGTCTCATCCCAGAAGGGCTTGTGCCCAGCTCAGGTTGCTCGCATTATAATCCCCAGCTGGGAGGCCACCTTGCCTTTTTTTAATAGGTAAAGAAAACAACACGGACATTTGGAAGCCAAGTGCTTTAAAGTTGTTTTTCAGCCTAAAGACTTCATGAACACCAAGGCACCCTCTTGACTGAGAAGTAGGTCCTGCATGGCCACCAATCTCTCATGGTGTGGCTCTGCATGAATATGTACATGGTCAATATAAGTGTTTTGCTAAGGTGAATGTTTTAAATTCATTTCAAATCAAAAGCAAGGCCCTTTGATTTACTGTAAAGAGTGCAGATTTGGGATCAAAAGCCGCTTGCTCTCTGGGTGGCTTATTAGGTAAAGGTGATCTTAAGCATAGTTGGCATAAGATTTCTAGATGGCATCTTCTCTGTATGCACAGAAATAATCTAGGCTTTGGGAACTACCTGATTCATTTGAGATTTCCATTTGCTTTTCTCTCTTTCCATATTTTTTCTTTAGGTTTTTTGAAACAGGGTTTTCTTTTTTGTGTAGTCCTAGCTGTCCTGGAACTCACTCTGTAGCTGGCCTTGAACTCACAGAGATCCACCTGGCCCTGCCTCCTGAGTGCTGGCATTAAAGGTGTGCACCACCACCACCCGGCACCTATTGCCTATTGTCTTTTAAAAAATTAATTAAAATATATAATATCTCCCTCTTCTCCCTGCAACCTCTCCCATGTTGACACCCCCAAACTCCCTTTCAAATTCATGCCTCTTTTTGTTTAGTTAGTATTGTTACAAAAAGAATGAAAAAGATAACAGCTACTTAGCTCCTTGCTTCTTATATGCGTAGTCTGTCTCGAAACATCAGAAGACAGCAGTAGCTGAGCGTGGGAATATAGCATGCCTGTAATTCTATCACTCGGGAGGCTGAGGTAGGAGGAGCATGAGTTTAAGGCCAGCCTGGGCTACATGATGTGACTATATTTCAAACATCTCCCCCCCCCCAAAAAAAAAAGGAGGAGGAAGAGGAAGAAAGAAACAGTGGTGCCAGTGGTTGTGAATTCACAGGGGGAAGTAGATATCTGGTGACAGGCAGTGGAAGGGAGACTTCATTATATACTCTTGCACTTTTTTATTTTTTTGAGACACGCTCTCACTACTTACCTCTGGTTGTTCTGGAACTTGATATGTAGACCAGGCTGGCCTTAAACTCACAGATCTGCCCACCTCGGCCTCCCGAGTGCTGGGATTATAGATGTATGCACCATGCTGGACTCCTGTCTCCTTTTAAAATGTATGTATTTAAGGGCTGATGAAATGGCTTTGCAGGGAAAGGTGCTTGCTGCCAAGCCTGATCATCTGAGTTCAATACATGGAGAGAACCAACTCCAAGTTGTCCTGATCTCTGCCTGTGTATACACCAGCCAATAAAGAAATAAATGTAAGAATACTTAAAAGCATATATTTAAAAAATCCTCATACAAAACGATGCTAGTAGTAGCATTTCTTATACTAGCCAAAAAGTAGAGATGACTCAAATGTGTCAGCTAATACATGGATGAACAATATATTGTGCATATATATGAATGTGAATATCATTCAACCATGAAACAAGGTATTAATTGATGTTATAACATTCTTGAAAATATCTAATGGAATAAAAATAGTGGAAGATATCAGACATAGACTACCACTTGTCTTCATTAGGGTTACTATTGCTGTAGTGAAACACCCTGACCAAAAGCAACTTGTGGAGGAAAGGGTTTATTTCGCTCATGGTTCCATATAGCAGTTCATCCTCAAAGGCAGTGAGGGCAGGAACCTGGAGGCAGGAGCTGATGTAGAAGCCATGGAGGAGTGTTGCTTACCTGCTTGCTCATCATTGCTTGCTCAGCCTGCTTTCTTATAGAACCCACGGCCACCAGCCCAGAGATGGTACCACCTACAGTGGGCTCGGCCCTCTCTCATCAGTCACTAATTAAGAAAATGCCTTAGGTAGATCTTATGGAGGCATTTTCTCAATTGAGGTTCCTTCCTTTCAGGTGACTTTAGCTTGTGTCAAGTTGACATAAAACTAGCCGGGATACCACATACTATATGATCCCATTTATATAAAATGTCCTGAACAGGCAACTCCATGGAGACAGGAATTAGTCTTGTGCTTGTGAGAGGCTGGCCTGGGGTGGGGAAGGGAAGTAGGCTTGTGCTTGTGAGGGGCTGGCCTGGGGTGGGGAGGGTGCTGGTCGTGGGGAGAAAGAAGAGTGACTGCTTAGAAGGCCAGACTTCTTTGGGAGTGCTTAACATCCTCTGGAGTTAGATAGTATGGATGGATATATAACTAAGTGAATATGCTGTAGACACATTGAAGTATGCATATTAAAAGGGTAGATTCTTATGCTGTGTTATTTTTATGGCGTATTTCATCTGAGTAGATAATGATCAGCTTGGTGAGGTCTAGAACTTGGAAGCTTTAACAATTACTGTGAACATGTAAAACCATGCACAGCTTTCTTGAGTTTCCACCCAAGAAATATCCTTTTTATCGTTCTGAAATATTTTTATATACTATTATGGGTAACTCCAGAAGACTACCTTTACTACCCTTCACCGATGACCTTTCATTTTATAGAGGGATATTGTTAACCCAAACGAATCCCTGATTGGAAGCATAGGTAAAATACTAAAGACGCAGGGTTGAGACAGTATGACTGTGGGCCTTCCCCAAGCTCTGCCACTAGAGAGGTGATGGGAGTTTGCAGGGGAGTCTCAGGAAGACATTGAGAGCAGTCTGCTCTTTCCTCCAAGTCGATCCCACAGCTATCCCCTGCCTCTGTCTTACTACTTCTCAGGGGCTGTACATTGTTCTTGTCCCTTTCCTTGCGTTCTCTTGGGGTGAGCCGAGTCATAGGGTTAGGGAAGGGAAGGGTTAGCTTTAGGAGTCCTGGGTGATCTCTGTAGGCCCGACAATACAGCTTTTCTTCCCTGGTCATTGTGGATAGCTGTCTGGAAGGCCAGGTGCTGCCATTTCATCTATCCTGTCCACAGGCCGGTTAGAAAATTCTTCTTGACTTTTAACCCAGAAGTCATCTTGGCATAGACATGTGGGAAATTTTTGAAAAAAATGCATATTTGATCATGTATAGGATAAATGGTGTATATTTCTAACACTTGAGACCTTAGGCCTTGTTGTACTTGCCCAAGCTGTGAGCCAAGGTAACTATTTCACCTGAGCTTCTGAACCTGTCCTATACATGGTTTAATAAAATAGGTCTTTCATATCTACATCCCTGGTGTTCATTGAAAATTAGCTTACAGAATGCAATTGTAGTTTGCATCCTGGAGATGGTTTCTGGCTATCAAGTAGCCTCTTTTTGTTGTTGGTCCTGAGAAATCAACTTAGGTTCTGAGATGTGTATGACGCAGTTAACCTGCCTTATTCATTCATACTCAGAAGTTGTGTGGGAAGTCTGTTAACTCTAGGTAGGAAAGGCCTCCTCGTCCACTCTATCATCTGGGTTTTTTTTTTTTCTTGTAGGAAGGATATAGGAAAGACTCACTCCTAGATCAGGCAGGTGCCCTTCAATTTGCCTAGCCATTCCCTTGAGAATTCAAAGAGTTTTGTTCTCACATGGTCTCTCTCATGTGTTCAGAAACCATTCTTACTCAGGTTTGGATATGCAGCCCTCTCCTTTGGGCTGTTGTATTCCAGCCTCCATTCCTCTGAGTCCTGAGGACTTTGAACTTTGCTCGAAGTTCTCCAGTTATTCACAGGCCCATGGTCTTTGAGACTGGGCTCTTGGCCAAGATTCTGAGCTCTTATCTCCTTTCCACATACCTCCTGTGAACTGGTGAACTTAATAAATTCTCCTTGCAGGAAGCTGAGGTTTGGGACAGCTACATTTTTGCAATATTTTTAAATAAATAATATATAGTGATTGCTGTGTGTCAGTCACTCCCCTGAGTAACAAATATGCTTTATTTTTCATAAGAATGATATCACACACAGGCCAGGCAGTGGTGGTGCACACCTTTAATCCCAGCATTCGGGAGGCAGAGGCAGGCGGATCTCTGTGAGTTCGAGGCCAGCCAGGTCTACAAAGTGAGTTCCAGGAAAGGTGCAAAACTACAGAGAAACCCTGTCTCGAAAAACCAAAAAAAAAAAAAAAAAGAATGATATCACACAGGTCTTCACAATGAGATCACATAGGCACTATTATTATTTCCAGTTTGCAGATGAGCAAGTTGAATTACAGAGAAGTTAGATAAAATATTTCCCATGTCATAGAACCAGAAAGTGGTAAAGGTAGAATTCTCCTCTAGACATTGTGGCTCCAGAGTCCATTCTATTAGGCACTGCATTATGTTCACCTGAACGTTATAAAGTCAATATATCCATATTAAATTTGGAGAAAATCAATTCTTTATCTTCAAGATGATGTTAATTGTTGAACCAATCTCATGTAAAATTAAGCCTTGAATTTTCTTTATGGGGGGATTTGAAAAGTTAAGTGTGATTCACACCACTCTGAAGTTCATTAATGAAGTAGAATAATTGCTATTCATTACTCTTTGTCTCGTTTTTCATACCTTAAGAAGCAATCTTGATTTATGTACATTTAGGCACACATTTCACATATTTGTTCTTTTTGATTGTTACACTGCTTGAAAATAACATGAAGTTTAGAAAACAAGATGGGCTGAAATTAAGGTTAATGTGGCAATCTTTCCAAGTGTATGTCCTTTACTAGCTTTTGCTACATTAGACCTAGTTAAGATCCTTTTGGGGGGTGTTCTAATGGCCTGTGTTCAGGGTCTTGCCTATGTGCAGGCCTGTGCTCTCCTACTGAGTTCTGACTCCAGCTCTGCTGCTCTCCTTTCTGTCAGACCTGTTTGCTGCCCCCTGTGTTTTCATCATTCTTTTCAATGTACTTGCTAACTGCCATAGAGAACACATTGCATTGCTTGACTCTGGGAAATTGGAAATTAATCACGATTGTTCTTAGGTGTCAGTGGTTCTCGTAGACCCCCTTTCAACCTAGTCTGTCTATCTTGTAGCTCATTGTCAACTACCACTTTGAAGTTAGCCAGAGTTTATGGTTTTGTCAACTAGATTCTAGCCTTTGCATGAGAGAATCCACCATATTTCATTCCCAGCTCAGGGTTAGTGATCTCAGTTCATCTCCATTGATAATTAGGAAAGATAAGGGACCATGATCATCATTTACTATAAACTTTATCCCTAGGTTTTGTGCCATAATGAGTAAAGACCCCTTGGTGGAATCATCTTGATTGGGTACAAGGAACAGTGCCTTGTGTTGGAAATCATTTTTACCATGACCATGAAGCACTCTATGCAAATGAAAACACCCTCAGACTTGGCCCACAGTATATCCCAGTCCTTCCAAAATCTCTGTTCTCATCATATATAGACTGGCTGCTCAAAGACAAGTTACCCATTGGGGCAGCGATCTGTTGGTAGACCACACACCAAGATCACTAGGTCAGTTTTCACAAAGTAGTGCCTGGCACAGCAGAATAGCTCTTTCCACAGAAAGTTATTCTTGTTTGCTTTCAACATGAGTCACTGTGGGCTACCACTCTCTTGGATGTCCCTGTAAGTACTCGTGGGTGGAGTCTAGATTGAGAGACTTGTAGAGCAAACAAGACAGATAGAAGCCAAGTAAGCTTTAGCCCTCTGTGATTTTTCAATTTGCCACAAATCTAGAGTGGCTCCATTATCAAAATAGTTAACTCCAGTACCTAACAAAATGGGGACTTCCTGAGTCACATGCAGATCACTTCTTGGTCTTTCTTCCTATCATCCTCACACTCCACCATATTAAGTTCAGATTGTCTTTTGGGCAAACCTTACTTAACCATGCATGAGTTTCTTCAACTTCAACATTCAGTTCAATAGCTATGCTCTGTTTACAGTTTGAAAAGAGGAATGCATAATATTGTAAAATATTTAACATAGTCTTTTAATAAAAAGAAGATAGATTATATACCACTAGTCTGAATATTTCACACCAGAAAGGAAGGCTCACAAAGAACTAACTCTTAACAATCAGGGTAGTCAATCATAGTTGTCAGCACTAAGGATAAAGGTATGAGGGAGAGGGTTGTAGCTTAGTGGTAGAGTGTCTGCTCAGCATGTTCAAGACCCTGGATTCCAGCCCCACTACCAAAGAAAGAATAAAGGCATGGGTACTTTATTTGGCCTGTTCTTTTTCCTTTTTAGGATATGAATCAGCTGAGTGAATGGTAGACTAAGGCCACAGAATGCTTAGCCCTCTAACATCTCTCAGAAGCTTGAAAGGCCCATAACAGGTGGAGTTGGTAACTGCCAGGACTTGGGATGACTGAAAGGGTGTTTTGAATCATGGCACATGGCAACATGGAAATAAAACAGATATATCACAAGTGGATGGTAGAAATAGACTAGGAGAGAATTTTAACACCTAAAATATGACAAAGATTTATCCCTACCAGTAGTGTCTCAGATTCATAAGACATTTATTTTCCCTTGATCTGATGGTCTATATTTATATTATATATTCTAAAATTTTTCTGGGTTCTTATTTCCTTGTTCCACTTTTCTCTTCATTTCTCATCTAAATGCAATCTCTGTTTTTTTGTTTGTTTGTTTTAAAGTCTGATATCATCATCATAGAGACTTTCTTTGATAGCCATATGTTCAGTGTTATTCTAATGGTAATTTCTGGTGAGAGTCTCACAAAAATATCTATATGATGTGGTTTTGATAGTTTTTGTATCTTGGTAAGGGTCTTTAAAAACATGGGAAAGGACAGACTTAAGGGACAAGAAACTTTAAAGCTATTGCTAATCATGAGATGACATTTCAAAAATCAAATAACAGACACCATAGCATATACCATTCTTAATCCCTGAGTGAGTATTATAAAGAAACCATAGGGCATGGAGAATTGCAAAATAAATTATTTTCAGTAGACTTACTTGGCATTTTCAAGTTGCCTCGCTATTTATAGTCTTCTTTTTGTGTATCTTATATCATTTGTAATGGGCCTTCCCTTTTCCATAGCCACTCCTGTCTTTTCTCTGAGACTCAGAGACCCTTTAGGTGAGCAGAATTCTGGGTTTTCATTTGGCTCTTATGTTACGAAGCAGCACTTGTGTGGTCCCAGCGTGTTCCTTCATTTTGCTCTTTCATGGGTATGCTGGGAATTGTGACATTTAAGAAGTGACATTGCAAAATTGGACATGTCAGTTGGCAAAAGGGCTCTTTTCAACCTTAAAGATTGCCAGGAACCCGAGATGGCTGAAGTGGCTCTGGACTTATTTCTGGCAAGAGTACACAGGGCAAAAAATACTCTGGACAGTTCAACATTGAATCACATCATATCATAGTACATGACGAGATGCTTTAATCATGTGTTTAGACTCAGGAGAAATGGTGGAGGGACTTGTAGCCTGACAAAATTATACTGGGAGAGACTTACAATGTATTTATTGGTAGTAGGAAAGAATAAAATAATGTATAAAAGTTTAAGCTGAAACCACCAAGACTCCATAACAGGTTGTAATTAGGCTCTTGCTTTTGGCTATGACTAGTGGCTTTAATTGTTTTAATAAGTTTTCAGTAATTCGGAAATTTTCTTGAGTAAAAAGAAAATGGAGTAAAACAGAAGGCTGACCACAAGTCATGCTGTGAAGGAGGAGGAGCTCTTGAGCTATATATGGACCAAGTGGGTCACCGAATTTGCTTTTTGACTCTTGGGTTTCACCCATTTGAACTTTGAGTTGTGATCCTCCCAGTGGCATTCAGAGGTAGAGTCTAAGGTTGTATTGCATGCAGCATGAGAATTCTCACAAACGGGATTCCATTATGAGCTTACCTTTGGTCTTTCTGACCTGAAATGCTAGATACCGTTAACGTGTGTTTGCTGTCGACGTCTCAGAAGAACCTCACTGGAAAGGGCTGGCGAAGTGCCACTCTTTCACACTGGCTCCACCTCACACCTTCTCTCCTATTTTCCTACTCACACGGAATTTCAACTTCAGGCAGCTTTTGGACTCTTATCTCTTCCTTTGCAACTAGTAACTCCTCTATCCCATCCTATAATATCCCTTCTACCTAGTCTTTTCCTTCTGTCCCCATTGCTAGTACCTCTTCTTCATTTAGCCTACCATACATATCATCTGGTTAAATGCAGTGCCCTTCAAGGCCATGCCCCAGCCTGTAGACTCTGTAACAGTGATAGCTACCCTTATCACTGCTTACATCACTCAGATCTTACCCTGCTCTGCACCAATTGGGGAAAAAAGCTCTGTGTGTTCTGGCTTTCCTGCCCCTAGCTATGGTTACATCACTTCCTTATCACTCCGCTTCTGACAACCTTCTCCCAACCAGAATTCATCCTGCTTCTTGAGCATGCCTCATATTCCTCTCATAACTTGACCCACCTTCTACCTTTTTCTCGAATGACCCCTCCCATTCTCTACACAGTACTGTCTTCACTATTCAGGAATCAGTCATGGCATAGATGCCATGATATCTATCAAGTGTTTTCTGGTCCCCATCCTGATAGGATTTCTGTCAATGACAAATAGTGTTAACATTGTATATCTTTCCTATAACATGCTCTGCCTTGCATGGAAATAATTTGTATATTTATCCAGGTAACACTTCACAGTAAGGACCGTATTTTATTTTTCCTGTTTAGCAAATCACTTTGTAGTACATAGTAGTAGGACATCTGTCTAAGTGTTGGTCATATAAGAGAAATGAGTGGATAGAGTAGCATAATCACGGATGGATCCCAGTGAGACGATAGAATGCATCCATGGATTGTTGGAAGACAAGGATGAGTAGATAAACTCTGATGTAAATGGTCTTGAGAGGATAGATCACATGCTAGAGGGGACTGAAGGGATTTGATGCCTAGCACTCAATAAAAAGTTATGCTGATCTGGCTAGCGTAGGATAGGTGCCAAAGAGAATTGTTCACTATCTGCCAGCCAGCTCCCCTAACAGTGTAAACAGTACACTGATTATCAAAGAGATTGTTCAATATCGTGCAGTTAATGTATAACAAGATCAGCTCAAATGCCAATGAAGTTAGTGAATGTTTGGATATCTGCTAAGTAACCATCAAAGTGTCTGAACAATTGAGCCAAGATGGGACAATTTATTAACTGTTCTTACTGAGAAATTCTTTTTTTCTCATGGAAAAGGGCATTTTAAAAAAACTGTTCATTTTGTTTCTTTTTACCCTCATTTTTAATTAGTTCTTTGAGAATTTCATGCAATGTGTCTTGATTATATTCACCTCCCCCCCTCTGAACTCCTCCCAAATCCAACCCCCCCCACTCTGTGTTGTCTGTTTTTAACCCCATCAGGTAGAGTCTGTGCTGCTCATATACTCTTAGATGTATGGCCTTCCACTGAAGCATGGTCAACCTTCCAGGGGCCATATCCTTGAGGAAAACAGACCCTTCTTCTCCTAGCAAATGTCAGTTGCCAGTGGCTATTAAGCTAGTGGTTGGATTTGGTAGCCACCCTTCCCTCTCTGTGCTGGGCTTTTGTCTGGCTAGAACCTCTGAAGATTTGGGCATGCTGTCTTGACTGGTGTGAATTCTTATGTGCAAATACCCTGCTGTACCTAGCCCTGGCTCTTAAAATCTATCTGCCCCCCTCTTCCACAACGATCTTTGAACCTTGGGAAAAGGGAATGCAGTGTGAGATGTCTCATTTAGGAATGAGCATTCTTCAGTCTTAGTCTCTGCACTTTGATCAGTTGTGGGTTTTCTGTGTTAATCATCATCTGCAAAAAGAAGCTTCCCTGATGAGAGTTGAAAAATATACTAATTGATGGGTATAATGATAATTCATCAGAAGTCAGATTAATACTATGCCATATAGCAGAGCAATAGTGTTATGTTCTCTCCTATGGTCTATGACCTATCTAGCCACAAGTTGTTAGCCCCAGTAATGGAACCAAATGTGGGTTTCATCTTGTGGAGTGGGACTTAAATATAATCAGAAAGTGGTTGGATATTCCCATAACATTCATGCCACTATTGCCCCAGTGGACCTATCTTATCAGGCCAGTTATTACTATAGCTTGCAGGGTTCATAGCTGGTAAGACTGATGACTGTGGCCGGGTGGTGGTGGTGGCGGCGGCGGCGGCGGCGGCAGCGGCGGCGGCGCACACCTTTAATCCCAGCACTCGGGAGACAGAGGCAGGAGATCTCTGTGAGTTCGAGGCCAGCCTGTTCTACAGAGCGAGATACAGGACAGGCACCAAAACTACACAGAGAAACCCTGTCTCAAAATAACCAAAACAAAAAAAAAAAAAAAAAAGACCGATGACTGCTTTTCTCCTCTGGTAGTGTGCATAGTACCTTCTAGCCAGTAGGGATGAAGCTTCCAGGTGAGTACCAGTTTGATTTCTCAATGTTCTATGACTCAGGTATGTGGTATCTCTACAACAGGGTCTTACCATCAAGTTCTGTAAGGTAACCAGGAACATTGACAGTAAATAGCCCCTAATGCTTTTAGTTTGGTAAAAGATCTAATTGTGTGAGAGTTGACATTAATGCTAGGGGCCAATGTCCAAAGAGACAGTACATGTCTTATAGTCTCTTAGGAAATCTGGGTTACATGGTTGGTGTATGTTGCAAGTGGAATAAATTCAGTAGTAGGTTGAGCACCAGATCACACTGTCATTATTGACTAGTGGTCACAAAGTAGTTCTCTTATCTTTGTATATTCTCTTCTATTTGAGGCAAAATAGACCCAAGTATATTTGCCTGCTTCATGAAGCCATATGTCCATAATCTCTATTTGCTTTTCAAAATGAACCAACACCTAAATGAGCAGTCGAGTTGCTATAAAACCTCCATCCCAGTGTCAAGCTTGAAACCAGAGTTGATGTCCTGTAAGACCACATTAGATCCACGGGGCTTGCTGCTCACAGCACTGTTAAGAGGGACATTTCCAGATACACTGACTACTGAAAGGAGTGCCTCACTAAAACAGAAAGTTTAGGACTTTTAAAGGTTAATCATCAAATAAAATAAGAACACTTCCCCTATGTGAAAATTGTGCGTTGATTTTAGGGGTGTGGTATTACTGTAACTAGTCAGTCTGTTATAATTTAATCATCCTGAACAAGGAAATGTCTGGGAAGGTGTGGAAGAAAGCACAATGCCCGTACTTATTTTCCTAGGCTAATTTTTTTTTAACTGAACAACCTGAATTTTATTCTTATGCCAGGCTCCAGATAACCAAGAGTAGGCAGAAATTTCATTTATCTTTTTGAGTAACTTTTCCTTGAAAGCTTAAAGGTCAAAAGAGTTAGGAACTCATTGACCCATCTGTCCACATCACATTTGCATACTCTGTGCTGCAGGAACATGGGGGCAGGCGAAGCAGTGCCCTAGCCCCAGCCTGGAGTGTCCATGAGCAGACAGACCAGTGGTTGTTAAGTCACCAGCCCAGGGCCTGTCCCGGAGTGAAAGTCTGCTCCCTTTCTTGGAGTTCATAACCAAAGCCACTCTTTTTTCTTCCTTTCTTCCTTTTTTTTAAAAACAGGGTTTCTTTCTCTGTGTGGCCCTGGCTGCCCTGGAACTTGCTGTGTAGACCAGGCTGACCTCAAACTCTCAGACATCTTCCTGCCTCTGCCTCCTGAGTGCCGGGATTAAAGGCGTATGCCACCACTACCCAGCGCTAAAGCTACCCTTTAGATTCCAGATAGGACTGTTTTGGAGGACTAAGTGACACAGCCAGTGAGATGGGAGCCAGGGCAAAGGAAAGGTCCTAGACAGACTTTGAGGCTTTTCTTAGAACCTGTTCACAATCGCCAAGTATCCAGCCAATGATGACCCGTGGAGCTACTATAATGTGTGACGGTTGATCTCTGTATTCATATTTTATCATTGTCTCTGGCAGCAGAAAGTGTAAGACAGACCGCCTCTATTGTAGATGCAGCAGGGTTGTGCTTGGGTGGGACCTTTACCATTCCGTCCTCTCTGGGGCTGGGGCGAGAGTGGCTCCAATTGCTCCCCATTTCACTGATCTGCTGTTTGCTGGCACATAGCCAGGAAGACATTAAATGTCCTTAACGCTCTTAAGTTCTCTCATTGTAGTGCCTAACCTCCTTTAACTACACTGGTAGCAAAAGTCCATCTCCTATAGTTACTTTTCAATTAGCAGGATAAAAATGCATTATTTATAGGACCAAAGGCAAGCTCTGGTGGCATATAAAGTGAATTAATAAGGTTGGCTCAGCATTAAGCTATGTCAGAGCTGAGTCCAAATTTTATTCCGGTACAGGGATGACTTTCTATGTGGCCTCTCTGGCTCTGAAGCTAATTTGGATGCTGAGTAGCCCCACAGGTATTTATATGTAGCGTTTGGTATTTTTACTGGGTCCTATTCTTCTCCCTTGGATCACCTAAAATGGTTAAGAATTTTCTAGTGGGATTAAGGTTGTGATCTCAGGGGAGGGGTGGGACATCTGCTCTTGGTTATTTTTGTGTGAGCTGCTTCCCCTTAAATGTATGTTCACCAATGAGCCACAGCGTTATCATCTGGGCTTGAGAGAAGACAGGTCTAGGTGCTGCTCCGAAACTTGGCCTCTGAGCCATGGCTTCTCAAAGACACTCAGGTAAAAACTCTCTGTTCTTCTCTTATCTTAATGACACTGTTCCAGGCCAGTGAATCTGTCATTTGTCTAAAGATAATTTTGGATTGAGTGATTTTAGTGTTGTGTAAATGGTAAGTAAATCCCAGCTGGTATCTGTTTTGTTCTCATGCTATTTCAAAGATGAAAGTGTTCTTCCTCGAGTAAGCTTAGACATTGGATTTTTTAAAATTTGTTTCACATTTTCAGGATGTCTTATGAAACTAAGAAATGATGTGAGGAAAGAAGTTTGATTTTTGTTGTTGTTGTAGGGTTGGGTTACTAGGAATTTTGGTCCTTTATAAGGCTGCTCTTCAGCTCTACAGTGCTTGAAATCTAACTTAAGGTGTTTGGGAAAGGTAAATTGAAACAAGAGAGGGAAGAAGGATTATTTGTTACTAAAAGTTTCTTAAAGGACTTAACACATCTCTCCTTTTTCTGAAGAGTAGTCTTCCTTTTTCTAAAGAAACAGTTATAGGTCTCTTTGTTGTGGAAATTATGGTGTTTGTTATTCTTACCTGAAAAAGTTTCCTATCCCCTAGATAAAGACCAGGAGTGAGGATTTTCCTCATGTTTTCTAGCCTGCCATTAAGGAGCCTTTTGGCCCTAAAACAAGATGCCTGTGAAATAGGGTGGAGGCTGGAAGCCCAGTTCTGTATCACTCCACAAAGCTAAGAATGGGGCTCTTGCTCTCTTGCCCTCTGCCCAAGTAACACTTCCCTCTCTTGGAGCTGATGAAGAAAGATAGATGGGCAGAAACCAAACACTTGGTCCTGTCTCTCAACTTTCAGGTTAAGGGGCGAAGTTACTACTGATGGTAGTCTTTTTATTTGATTCAATTTTTATTTTGGGAAGTTTTATTTTTTGAAACTCGGGATTGTCTGTTGATACACTTTTTGAAGAAATGACCTTTTTGATGGTTGAAAGCACATATGCTGCAGTGGCGTCTCACACTTTCATTCATTAGTATCTACTTCTTGCTTTGTTTCTAAGTGTTTAAAAGCTGTTTGAGGATTTTTCTGTAACCCTCAGTGACAGTTTTACAAACATGGTTGCCACATGCCTGAGATTGTGGTAATCTGCCAACCAGGCAGCTGTACCAGTTGTCCTAATGGACCTTGACTACACATCAACTACCTAAGTTGTGAGGTAATAATAATAATAATAATAATAATAAATAACGATAATGTAATAAAATAAAATAATAAATGATAAAAAAATACCTAACTTGTGAGAACAATTGTTTACACTTGGTACATGATTTTTCAAGTCAAGAAATAACGCTTTGTATTGTGTTACATTCATTGGTCTATAGAAGCAGAGAATAACTAGTTCCATAGAGGAGAAAGAAGTCCTCACAGAAGAAAAGTCAATGTTGCTCTGAAATGGGCTTCAATTGAGCAAAATGAAGGTTCAGATCTTTGGATTTGGATTCATTTTTAGTGGCCATCCACACAATCAGAGGACATTTTAAGAACAAAAATGTGTACATTCAGCATTGAACATTTTTGTCTGCAAAAGCATCAGTTCAATTCCTTTTACTCTTTTGCTTACTCAAGGCCCAGGATGAAGTGTGTAGAGAGAGTTAAGATCATTTTTACATCCTACAGTTATTAGTTCTTTTCACCAGCCAACTGCCCAGTAGCCCTCATACATGCCAGGCCTTTTTAATGCCAGAAATGGAAGTTGAGAGTTGGGGGACGAAGAACCGAAATGGACTGCCTTCTTAAATCACTGAAGAATAGGAGGCAGAAGATTAGGCTGAGGGGAAACCCAATGTTATTCTGTATTCTTTTACTTTTTTCATTTTGATTCTTTACATCCACTGGATTCCAGCTGCAGTTTCCCCTCCCTCCACTGCTCACAGCCCCTCCTCTCCTACCTCCTCTCTCCCCTAGAGCCACTCCTCCTCCATTTTCCTTCCCTAAAAAAAGAGCAGGCCTCCCAGGGATATCAATCAAATGTGCTGTGACTAGGCACAAACCTTCATATCAAGATGTACGAGGAAACCAGTAGAGAGTCAGATGCCCCCTCCCACTGTTAGGAGTCCCACAAGAATACCAAGCTGTGTACAACCATAATGTTTATGCAGAGGACCTAGCTCAGGCCCATTACAAGTTCCATGATTGTCACTTCAGTCTTTGTGAGTCCGTGTGAGCTCTGCTTAATTGATTCTGTGGGTCAGTTACTGTGATGCCCTCTACCTCTCTGGTTCCTAGAATCCTTCCTCCCCATCTTTTGTGGGGTTCCCTTGGCTCTGAAGAACTAAATATGATTGATAAAAAAGTCAATGAAATGGTTCCTAATGATATTTTGCTAAACTCACAGATTGGTGCCTAGCTCAACTGTCATCAGAGAGGCTTCGCCCACGACTGATGGGAGCAGATGCAGAGATCCACAGCCAAACACTAGGCGAAGCCAGGGGAACATTTTGTATTCTTAATGACCACTAAATGACTGCCTACCACTTTCGCACAGCTGAAGAAATCAAAAAGACATGGTCCATGGTCACGAACTTCCTTCCTATATGAGAGAGAGAACATGCTGCATGTGGCATGTACAGCATTAAGGGAAAATTTCCCAGGCAGATAGAGTGGTAGTAGGATACCAACTTTGTCAGGTGGAAAAATAGTAGCTGATTTGTTTTCATTTACTAATACTGTATCCAACCCTTCTGACACCAGACATAAATTAAAATGATGTTATCTGCACATCAGTGACCCAAAAGAGCTTTTAATTTTTTTACCAAATGTGGCATTCTAGAAAAATTGCTAGTATCATTGAATCATTGTGTTCATGTTCTATTTTTAAGCTAGAAAAAAACACTTGCTGAATTTTCTATGATATTTGATAGACTGCTTTTCAGCTATGACTCATAAGCTCCATCTCCCTGAGGCTATTTAGGTGTTTATTTCCAAATGTCTGATGACACATCCAGGTGTATTAGCAGGTCTGTGACACAAGTGTCCTATTCATCAGCTGAGGCTTCTTTCCATTTGTTGAATGTCCTCAGGAGTGCAATATGTCCTTTTCTTTGGAAGCCAACGTTCATTGCTATGGCACTGATGTGCTGCACTGAGCATTGAACAGACTAGGAAGAAGCTGGCTTTTGTTTTCCATCTGGGTGGTGTTCAGTGTTTGCACTGTTAGAGTAGTCAGGCAAAGCACACAAAAGAAGGCTGCCTAGATACAGCGCCCGCTTCCTCCTGAAATGTTGATTTGAACCACTTGGTTTGAGGGACAAGTGGACTTTAGCAAGTTCCTACTTTGTTTCTCGGTGCTAATTGGGTAGGTGTATGATTAAATTTGAAGCTAGGTCATTTTTCTTTTTTGTGTGTATACATCTGTGTGAGAGTGCTTAAGTGTGTGTGTGTGTGTGTGTGTGTGTGTGTGTGTGTGTGTACGCTCACACACACGTACTTACAGAGGTCAGTGGTCAGTGTTGGGTGTTTTCAATCCCTCTCCACCTTATTTTTGGAGACAGGATCTCTCACTGAACCTGGAGCTCACCAGTTGAGCTAGACTAGCTGGTCAGTAGAAGGTTCAGGGATTGTCCTGTCTGTCACTTCTTCCTCAGGCACACACCACTGCACCTGTCTTTTTATGTGGGTATTCTCACAATGAGCATCTTACTGATAGAGACACCCCCAGCCTCTTCAGTCTCTTTGTTGAGACATTGAGGTTTCTGTACGCACCTCTTGGCATGTTGCATATAAATCGGGATTTTTTTATTTCTGAAAGAGGAAGCTTGCTTATTAGGTGAAGAATGATGTATGTTCTGAAGCAGGCATAGAAAGAAAGTCAGGCTGCCACCTTAGAGTAAATAGGTAACATTTGATCACTCAGCCACATTTCTCACTGTATTAAGCTAAGCATCCAGAGTTGATTTCCTTAAATACATTTATACCAAAGATATCTTACAAAAATCAGATGACAGTTCACATGACTGGGAGGTATAATTTAGTTCTGGGGACCTTAGGAAATGGGAGGTGAGATTTAAAATCAGGACATAGTGTTTTGCATTGTATTAGGTTCCTTCATCTGTGAAAGCAGAAGGAATTTGGTTTACGAAAGAGAAAACATTTTCTCAGAAGGAAATCAATATTGCCTTGAAATAGAGGCTGAGATCATTGGATCAGAATCCATTGTGAATGCCTGTCCACACACTGAAGGTTTAGAAGGTTAACAGTGGCGACCTTTCTCCACCTGCCTGCCAGCAGGGCACACTGAAGGATTTTGATATGTAAGGTCCTGGACTAGGTCCCTGGGCTCCTATTATAGTGGCAGAATTTTCTGTGACAGAATCCTCACTACCATGTACAAAGGAAGGCCACATTGAGATTCAAATTCATCAGAGAAGCTACCCTAGGACACGATGTCCTCCACAAAAGAAGCAATAAAGGAGGCAGCACTGTGATCACGTGTAGCAAAATTTTCATTTAATGATGTATGACCTTTCCAAGTTCAAACCACCGTAGGGCAAGGCAAATGTGTCTGGAAGTTTGTAGGGTATAAAAGGTTGAACATTTCGTGTACTTACAAATTGCTAAAGGGATAAAATTATGTCTTAAGAGATAAATGCTACTGGAGTATGAGATCAGCAGGAGTAGAGAGAGCTCCACCAGAGGGGTTCATTTTTCTTTCTCATATAATTTCTAATGAAGGCCAGGAGGGGGATGGCAAGCTTTTCTCCTCCCATTTTTTCCTCTGAAGTGTGGCTCCATCTTCCATGGTGCCCAGCACTTAGGATATTTATTCTCCTTTAAAGACCTCTGTGTGGGCATTGCTATTTGTCAGATGGGTTCTTGGCATTGTTAATTCCTGTGACTGTTCTAGTCTTGAACATACTACCCCTATTTTCTGTGAAGTTTTGGGGTAATGACTATGTCACCAGTAAGAATATATTCTCCAGCTTTGTAGTAAAGCACATGCTGCAAGGTTTGAATAGTTTTGTACGTTTGTACGACATAATTAGACAGGCAAACGAAGTTGGATAATCCAGGCTGCCCAAAGTTTCACTTAGATTTCTTGCAAAAAAAAAAAAAGTTTGTGAGTTTGACATTACTAATATACTTTAAGTATTCCAGCTTGTTTGTGCATTAGGCAATAAAGCCAACATTCCTAGATTTCTATTTTATCTTGATTAATAGGTGTTTCCACACATAGAAATGACTTAAGTCAACTGTTAAAAATCAGTCCTAAAATAGTCCCTTGGAAGCCTGTTTTCTCCAGCTGTACACAGAGTCTGGGCTTAAGTATACTGTGGTGGGGAATCTGAGGTGATCCTGATTTCTCCTGGTTTTAAAATACAAAAAAATTATACTGCCAAAAGCGAAAACTTAGAAGTACTGAGACCCAAGGCCTTTCTTATTGGTACCATTAACTTAGAGTTGGCTCCTTTAATGACTCCATTGGTATGCTTTAGGACACTGTGTTAAAGGAATGATATGGAGGGGCGTGCTTTCATTGATGGGCATTTTCAATACACTTCGGTAAGGCATGTCCAGCCTGCAACCCACAGACTATATGCATCCCAGGAGAGCTACAAACATGGCCCAACACATTTGTAGATCACAGCATCATGTCACAGTGTCAAAAGGTTGGAACCCCGCTCCTGGATACTTCTCTGTTCATTGGTGAGCTGTGAATTCTTTTGTCATTTGCATGCCTAGAAACTGAGCAGGTCACATTCTGTAGGTGTGGGACTTAGCAGTGAAGAACATGGACTGGCTCTGAAAATTCCTGCTTTTAAAGTGAGGAAGGCTTGGCACATACCTCTCTGGTATTAGAAACCATAGTGTAACTCTCCTTTTCTGGAAAACCTCTAGATACCAGCTAGCCATAGTGGCTCATGCCTATAAAAATTTTAACAGTTAAGAGGTCAAAGTAGAAGGTTGACCACAAGTTCAAGACCAGCCCTGGACTACAGAATTAGACTTTGTCTCAAAGAAAAGCCAAAACAAAGCTCCTGGATACCCAGAAAGAGAGTTTGCTGTGTTTTCTAACATTTTTTCTTTTTGTATGACCCAGCACACTATAAAATTAGAGCTCAGCGATACCAAAAGCAGGGCTCCTTTTAGGTGCAAATCAGTGCACTTCTTGAGTATAGAAATATTTAGAATCCACTAATGCTTTTCTAGACTTTGAAAGAGTTGATAGTAAAAAGAAAGAACTCAGTAAGGGAGAATGACTGCTTTTCAAATATGGCCCAAGATGATAGGGTCTGAAGGGCTGATTCCATTAGGGTTGGTGTGCTGCACAGATTGGTTCCTTGCCATTGGTTCTTAGGAACCACTGATCATTTGAGTTCCTTGTAGTTATTCTTTCATTTTACTTATTTTGTGGTACCAAGGGTTAAAACCAGGGCTTCGTGTGTGTTACACAAGGATCCTGCCCCTAAGCTGTATTCTCAGCCTTTTGAAACTTAAAAAAAAAATAAATCATGAGATGACAGTTTCATTACATCGTGTAGGCTAGCTTTGAACTCATTCTGTCGTGCAAACAGGCGTTGGACCTGTGGTCCTTCTCTATCAGTCTCCTGAGTAGCAAGGGTCACAAGTCTGTACCACCAGGCTGACATGGTATATACCCTTACTAAAGAATCACTTGGTTTCTCAGATCAGCCCTTAGCAAGAAAACAAGAGTCTTGTATGAGGTGGAAGAGACCAGCTAGAACAAATGGAGAGTGATTTTCCATAGGCTCCAGGTACTCATGCCTGTAGGCGACAGGAAGTTGAACAGATGCCTCACAGTAACTTAGTAACTCGGGGAGATAGGCCTGGCTTCCTTGTGTGTATGCACTGTGTATTTAACCTAGGCACACAAGGGAACCTCCCTGGTATTCTTCCCTATTGACCTGACGGTGATCGAACTGTGCTCGGCAACTGTTGTACAGAAACATGGCTTATTCGCTCCCGGGTCAGCTCTTTGAGACGAGGGGCCTGGAGGTGGGAGTGTAAAGCAGTGGGCATTGTGTGTGTTCCCTGGCTTCCTTTCCCTTGGTGAGTGACAGGCCGCAGGGACTGACTGACAGGGGTCTGAGTGAGAGTTTATCAGCCTCTGGCCAAGCCGCCCAGGCGGGTTCCCAGACAAAGGGTGTGGTTTCCTTAGCTCACTCTCTGCTATTTGGTTGCCTATGGCAACAAGATCCAAACAACTTGGACATGTGGTTGTATTTAAAAAAAAGCCTTGGGAATGGAAGCCGGAGCAGGAGTTTGGGGCCGTCCACTTGGTGGAAGAGCTGCCGTGAGTAGAGGGTACCTGCTCCTTTCTTCCCCACTCCGCTAAATTACATGCTGGACGACTAGTCGAGGTCAGACAGTCACAGTTCTTGGATTCCTAGCATAAATTAAATAATTGCTGTCTATCTAGTCATGTAAATTCCTTGTTTTAAGTGGGAGAGGAGCAATTAGCACATGTGTAAAGAAATTGGGAACTAATAGAAACCCGAATTCGGTGCCTGCCTGGTGGCAGGAGTCTCTGAAAAATGACTTACTTGGCGGAGGGGCTACGGAAAAGCTAGCAAGGCTCTGGGTCTTGGCAGGCCTGTTCTGTATGGTTATCTAGGGCCACAGCTGGGGTGAGGGTGGGGAGCAGAGGGAGTTGGTGCATGCGAAGGGGATGGAGAGAGGAGGGTCTTGAAATGATTAGTTTAACCCTTCGCAAAAGTCAGTTTTCCAGATTATACTTGAAACTTTTGAGAATATGCTAAAAGGTAACACTTGAGTGAATAGCAGTAATCATTGCTTTGACCTGAGAAAGATTTGATTTTGATTCTTCATAAAACTGCACCTCACTGTGGCAAATAATTCATAATTGCAAATGTACCTGTGCCAGGCAAGAATGCCACTCTGTAGCCCTGTTGTCCAGGCCTCAGCTATCAATAAAGTGTCTGGGACAAAACTTTTTGGGATCTCTTTGAGGAATGAAACTGCTTCTGCTGTGTTTCAAGTCCACTTTAACATTTGAAACAAGTTTGTGAGGGCCGCAGATGTGCCTGGTGGTAAGGACTTAGCTGTTCAATTTCTGTTCTGATTAATAGAACTGTGTAGATGGCAGGGAAGTGGGACCACCAGGAAATACCCCCCACCCCCCACCTCCTGCGAAGGTGACATGGTGTGAGGTGAAAGCTAGCAGGGAGGCTTCTGGTCCAGGAGCAGTGGGCCCAGCCCTGCTGTGCCCTCCTCCTTTTGAATTGTCTGTGCTAGCCAATAGGGCAGCACACGGACCAGTGCTGTGGTGCCCAGGTACACCTGCCTTCCCAGTGGTCTTCTCCCTTTTCCTGTCCCACCTCACCTTTCTGTTCCCCTCTCCATTCCTGGTCACTGTTTAACAATGGATGAATCTCCCAGAATCCCCGTGTGGTGACATTAGCATAAGTACTGGTCTACTTGTCCTCCTTAGTGTCCTCTGTGAGTCAGCATAGCTGACATGTCCCCAGGGAGTCACTGGCCCTTGACGTGTGGCACTTAGACTTCAAATCAGAGGTATTTTCTTCCTGGGAGCCCCAGTGAAGTATCAGTTGCCGTGGCACTTGGTAACTAGCCAGGCTTAAGTGGAAGCTGGGCCCCGAGGACTCAGAGTTTTCCTAGCTACCCTTGTAGTTCCCCCTTGCTCATTTCTTCTGCTTGCTTGCCTCCACAGGTCCCTCCAGCTATAAGGTGGGCACCATGTCTGAGAAGTTCGACTGTCACTACTGCAGGGACC
Organism: Peromyscus eremicus; assembly: GCF_949786415.1. Classification (NCBI taxonomy): domain Eukaryota; kingdom Metazoa; phylum Chordata; class Mammalia; order Rodentia; family Cricetidae; genus Peromyscus; species Peromyscus eremicus. Next base: position 115,297,005 of record NC_081439.1, read on the forward strand.
CCCTGCAGGGGAAGAAGTATGTGCAGAAGGATGGCCACCATTGCTGCCTGAAGTGCTTTGACAAGTTCTGCGCCAACACCTGCGTGGAGTGCCGCAAGCCCATAAGTGCTGACGCCAAGGTAGCTTTGCTTCCTGAGGGGGAGCGGGGCAGGCTGGGCTTCATGCACTTTCTTGCAGCCTTGTCAGCGACACCGCCATTTTGAGTTTTCATCACAGCAGCCTTAAGTACTTGAGACAGGCTCTCTGCTTCCCAGGGTACTTCTGATACCCCTAGCTTAAAAAAGGAATAACATGGGCCTTGGACTAGATGGTCCACTAAGGCCTTTGTCAGCTCTTGCGTTATACAGGTTGAATGGTTTTTATCTGAAGTGCTTGGCAACAGAAGTGTTTGAGTTTGGATTTTCTTATTTTATAATTCTTCCACATATTTAATGAAAGATCTTGAGAATGATACCCAAGTCTAAACACAAAATTTATTCACATTCTGCTTATCCTCTGTGTACATAGCCTGAAGGTGATTTTGTACAGTGTTTTTATTTTTTAGTTAAATATAATTATATCATTTTCTCCTTTCCTCCTTCCAACCCCTTTTGGGCATTCTCCAGCCCCCGCACTCTTTTTCTCAAATTCATGACCTCTGGCCTCCTTTTCTTTTATTGTTGTTACTTTTTTCAAGTAATTGTGTGTGGAATGACATTTATGTGCTGTAGCTAAAGGTACTGGCAGGGTCTTGTTTTCCCCAGGGACACAGGATAAACTATGTGTTGTGCTTTGACATTGTGACTGTGACCCAGCACATGAGACCAGATGTGCTTTTCTTCTGTGGGATCTGTTAACCCTCAAAAAGCTTCAGATTTTGGAGCGTTTTGGATTTCAGATTTGTGATGAGGGTTCTCCTACCTCTCCTCTTATGTCCTTTGGGAACTATGAGGCTTTCGTCTCCACTACAGTATTCTTCCTGTTACTCCTAAAAGCACTCACCACAGGGCATCCCCACATGGAAGGGGCTGACATCTGAGTGAGTAGTTACCTGGCCCTGGAGAACCTGGTATCTGATGGTAAGGCTCCTGCCGCTGCCCCCAGTGCCCCTCACAGTGGCCACCCTGCTCTGCTTGATGTCCAGGAGGTGCACTATAAGAATCGCTACTGGCACGACACCTGCTTCCGTTGTGCCAAGTGCCTTCACCCCTTGGCCAGCGAGACCTTTGTGTCCAAGGATGGCAAGATCCTGTGCAACAAATGCGCCACTCGGGAGGACTCCCCCAGGTGCAAAGGGTGCTTCAAGGCCATTGTGGCAGGTACTGGCCCCTTCCCACCCTGAGGGCAGACATGATGTGTGCTTGCTTGTCATGGTGGGGCTAACATTGCTGTGAGCTGCTTTGAGATTTTAGCATATGTATGTACACATATACATACACGTCTATATGCGTACATATATATGCTCGCACACACGCACACACTCGGAGACTAAAGAACACTGGCGAGAGCAGTCTGTGCCAAGAGAATGAAGTGAAAAGTATGTAGCGTTTTCTCCTTTGGGTGTAGTAAGTGATCGATGCATGCTTCTTCCTCTGGCATTTTGGGGTTAGGTAGCCCCCTAGTGAAACTCTAAGTCATTGCAGGGGTGGAGGTGGGGGGTGGGTGCTCAGGTACTTCCTCCTCAATAGTACTGCCAGGATCCCCACCTGTAACAGAAGCCTGGGTTGGCATGATTGCAAGTAACACACAGGGATAGGTTGAGGGAGGCCACCGACTGCAGGGCCTGCATCCCCTCACCTCTGGGGTGGGCTGGGGAGCTGAGTGGATGCAGCCCCCTGCAGAGCCTGTCAGTGGGGCTATTGGATTGCTTCCCTTTGCAGGAGACCAGAACGTGGAGTACAAGGGCACCATCTGGCATAAAGACTGCTTCACCTGCAGCAACTGCAAGCAAGTCATTGGGACCGGAAGCTTCTTCCCTAAAGGGGAGGACTTCTACTGTGTGACTTGCCATGAGACCAAGTTCGCCAAGCATTGCGTGAAATGCAACAAGGTATGTTGTGGTAATTGTGCATTGAGTGTCGTTCCCTAGTGTTTGACAGTTTGCAGAGCTCTTGCACACGCACACTATCTCATTCCATCCTCATGATAGCCCTGTGACGTAGGAATTATTGTGTCCATTTTACAGACGAGGAGCCTGGGGTTAGAAAGCATTGCCACAGCTCTTTCTGGCTGTCAGTGTATGTGCCCCTCCATTCTGAGCCGGGCAGCCCTGACTCTGGAGGCCTGCCTCCTCCACTTCATTGGCTTCTGAAGAGGCTCACCATCTCTAGGCCTTGGTGTCTTCATCTGTAAATTGGGGATAATAATAGCACCTGCCTCCCATGGCTGTAATGGCGATGAAATGAGATACTGTAGACCAAAGCACCCAGCACAGTGCCTGGTTGTTGAATCTGAATCCCGGTGCTACACTCCCTGGTCTAGGCCATCACATCTGGAGGAATCACTTACCAGGATCAGCCCTGGCATGCCGAGTGCTTTGTGTGTGTTACCTGCTCTAAGAAGCTGGCTGGGCAGCGTTTCACCGCTGTGGAGGACCAGTATTACTGCGTGGATTGCTACAAGAGCTTTGTGGCCAAGAAGTGTGCTGGATGCAAGAACCCCATCACTGGTAGGCTAAAGAGTCCTTGCTAAGTCTGCCAGGCTAGGTTTTGTGCATGGTAACCATCTCTCATTTCCTGGCGTCGGTTTCATCCACAAAAGGCCCCCAGATAATGCCCATCTGCCCCTACCATTGTGGCCCCAAAGGGCCCCCCCAAGTAGTTTGGATTATCTCCCAGGCCAGGTTAACCTTGCAATGCAGAACACTTCCTGACTACTGTTGACCAACTAACCATGCCAGTTTACAAGCCTGAGAGCAAGGCACTGCACAGGGGTGAAATGGGGGGGGGCAAGGACAAGGGGTGGGAGGGGCTGGTGGCGGGAGAGCGAGGAGAGGGAGGGAGGGAAAGGAGGGAATGGGGAGGGCTAGGGAGTCTGGAAAGCTAAAACCTGGCATTATACCACCCCATAGTGGAAGGCTAGTGCAGAGGGGCCTGCTAGCAGGGTCATTTTTATTTATTTTTAATCTTTTTGTGATCAGAAGCAAAGCTAATCACTTCATTCCTCATCTTGCGGCCGCGATCCACGTGCCCTGAGCCCTTTCCCTTGCCTCCAATTTTCCCATCTCCCCGGGGAGCCTTGAAATGTACATTTGAGAAGACTTTTGCCATCCTCAGGGAAAAGGACTGTGTCAAGAGTGAGCCACCCAGTCTCTAAAGCTAGGAAGCCCCCAGTGTGCCACGGGAAACGCTTGCCTCTCACCCTGTTTCCCAGCGCCAACCTCCGGGGCAGGCATCCGGGTGGAGAGAGGACTTGTCCCTCGTGGGTGGTGGTTCTTTATAGAAAAAATCGAAGCTTAGCAGCTCCTCGAGGCCCGGTAAGTGCACACCCCACAAACAGCCCAAGTTTGCCTCCTGGTGGCCACTTTGATGCCATGGCCCTGACTTTAAAAGACACTGGTTATGCTGGGAGGTCGGTGCGCGTCACAGAGCTATAGTGGTGGTGGCATGGGAACAGGGGTTCTTGAAATCAGGGAAGCCATTGGCTGAGCTCTGGCATCTTTTCAGGTCCTTGACAGCCATAGAAGGGTTGCTGCGGCGCGGGGGACAGTGGCGGCGCGGGGGACAGTGCGCGGTGGGAGACAGTGCGCGGTCGGTCGAGTAGAGGGGAGCAGAGAGCCGGGCAGACACTGACTGTGTGCCTGTCGGCTCTATGATCGGGCAAGTTGTCATTTTATCTCTGACTCCTGGCTTCCTCATCAGTCTTCATTCAGCTGTCTCTCTGTTTTCTTGTGCTTTTCCACAGGGTTTGGTAAAGGCTCCAGTGTGGTGGCCTATGAAGGACAATCCTGGCACGACTACTGCTTCCACTGCAAAAAATGCTCCGTGAATCTGGCCAACAAGCGCTTTGTGTTTCATAATGAGCAGGTGTATTGCCCTGACTGTGCCAAAAAGCTGTAACTTGACAGGGGCTCCTGTCCTGTAAAATGCTTTGTGTCCTTTGCTCACTCCCTCTGTACCATCCATAGGGGAGGAGTGGGTTTTCACCTCTTTAAAGTTGCTCCTTCTGTCTTTTCTCCCATTTTACAGTATTAATCAACCAAGGGCACACAGTGATCATATTAGAAATTAGCAAAGAGCAACCTTGCAGCAAAAATAATTTCTCTGTTGCTGCAGTGGAAAAACAAAAAACAAAAAAACAAAAAAACAAAAAACAAACAAAAAAAAACTTAGATTGACTCTTCTGCATGTTTCTCATAGAGCAGAAAAGTGCTAACCATGTAGCCACTTGATGATGTAAGCAAGAAGCATAGGTGATAAGGCTCCCACTGAGATGCCTTCCAGGGCTCATCTGGGACCCACTGTGCGGTCACATGACTGATGTGCAAGAGTTGTAGCGGCTGCTCCAGCTCCCTGCTCACCTTAGTCTGTGGGCAGTAAAGAACTTGCCAGAATGCATGGTTGAACTTCATCAGAACTCTGACCTTCCTTCTGTTCTTTTGTGCTTTCACATGACTAACACAAATTTCCAGAAAATTAACATTTTGAACTTAGCTGTAATTCTTAACTGACTTTTCCCCATACTAACGTTTGATTCCCCCACGTGGCGTGTTCTCTGAGTGTTCCTACTTTAAAGCCTGGAGCACACAGGTGGTTTGGAAAGTCTAAGAAGATCTGAGAAACAAGCTTGTTTCAGAACAACATCGTCACAGTGACTACTTCTGGAAGCTTAACAAAACTAACCCTCCTGTTCTTTTTAATTTTTTTTAAAAAATTGTTTTGTTTTAATTAATAGTAAAAATAGTTTATGGGTTTGGAAACTTGCATGACAGTATTTGAGCCTCCTCAGACGTTCCTGCAGTTTTGAGATTCATCCTATAAAGAGACAAAAACTCTAGAGGGCCAGCTGAGCAGGCACAGGGCTGTCGTCAACAAGAATAGAACATTTCAAAATCGGGACAAGTTGAATCCCTTGTAACAGAGTTGTCTGCTCTTTGTCTGTGTTCAAGACTGCAAAGTCCTTTATCTTGTGATTCTTAGAACTTTCCCTCAAGAGTTTAACAGGTCTCGGGGGAAGTTGGGGGTGGTTTCCCACCTCCTGCTTCTCTGAAATGCAGGATACCTACCTACTTAACTGTATTCTCCATTATGATATTACATATATAAAGAGACAATATCAAAGTAAACATGTAATGAAAATACAGATTCATATATTACTGTAGCAGTGGTTGTAGATGCCGACACCTCATTTCCACATGTTGTCGTTAGCTGTTTCCATCTAACGTTTCAGTGTATCCTTACGAAAATAAAGCAGCATAGAAAGAACACGTCTCTTGTCCTTTTCATTCTGCCCAGAGGAAGCACATGAATATAATGTGCTGCTACCCCAGAAACTCGGGGACCTTGTTCCTGACATCAAGATATACTCAGTTCAGGCCGGGCGGTGGTGGCGCACGCCTTTAATCCCAGCACTTCGGGAGGCAGAGGCAGGCGGATCTCTGTGAGTTCAAGGCCAGCCTGGGCTACAGAGTGAGTTCCAGGACAGGCGCAAAGTTGCACAGAGAAACCCTGTCTCGAAGAAAAAAAAAAAAAGACATACTCAGTTCAATGCTATACACAAACCTGTTGCACTGCTCTGGTCCAGTTTAAAAAAAAAAAAAACCAGTCTCAAAGTGTTGCCCAGATTTCCACATTCCACAAAAGGCAAGAACTGATGGTTCTTACTGGGACAGGATAGCACAGGCGGGGAGCATCCCCGATGAGTCCACTTGAGAAGGAATCGAGGTTTTTCCTCCCTTCCTTCCTTTCCCTTTGTTCCTCTAGAGCCTGGGATCCGTGTGCTGTTGTAGCTTCATCACCTGCCCTTCCTGCCTGCATCCTCCCTGTGCTTGGGGCATATGTCTCCTGTTGGGAGACTGGGGAGAGCAGAGGGAGAGGCTGGCTCGGTATCGTGTGCATGTGTGGTTGGAATGCCTGAAGCTCATACCCATCCACCCTCCCCCTACCCTGGGGGTGATTTTAAGAGGGCCCAAGGGGTCAACAGCAATGGCAGTGGCAGTGGGTGACTGCTGTGCTCCCTTCCTGTGCCCAGTCCTTCCTCCCATAGGATGCTCTAAAAACCTTGGGGTAACTTTGATAAGCTACACTTCAGCTAAAGGTGGGTTGGAGGGGTGGCAGGGTTAGGCTTTCACAAGCCCCACTCTAGCAAAGTAAAAATTGGTCCTCTTTGGTGGGTGTCAGACTGTTGAGAAATCCTGGGATCGGAATGGTCTCTCTTCTTCAACTGAAGCATTTGCCGTCTGAGAAGGGTTGAGACCTGTCAGAATCCACCTCAAGACACTTGTCCGTTGTGCTGCAGACTGAACCCAGACCTCTTAATGATCATGAAGAGTGTGGAACGTCCCCCTGGGTGTGTCTCTTTTTAGAGAGGTTACCTGTGGAAGCCCCCCTAAACCACTGAAAGAGCCTATCTGGGTTTCTGAGGCCCCGCCTCTGCACCATGCCGGCATCCTCCACCTCTGTGAGCTCTGCTTTTCTTGCTCTCAGCCTCGCCGTTCTGCTCAGCACCCCTTCCCTTCCCAGAGTTCCAAACCCCCCTCCCCAGCATGAGGTGTGTGGCCTCCAGTCCGGTGGCCACTCGGTCTCTTCTCAGCTTCATGTCCCTCAAGTCTTCGCTGACTCCGGCTTCTATCACTTCAGCCGTTCTTTCATGGCCTCAGCTCTGTCACCCCTCCTGTGCTTCCACTGCGCTGGAAAAACGTTAGCTGGTGTCCTGACTTGTGCTGAAGAAGAGCCACATGGCCTAAAATGCCCAGAACCACCTCTACCACTTGCTCCAGCCTGCAATAGTCACTTCCACCCCCAACCCCCCCAAAAAAAACGCCCTGCCTTCCTTACCCAAGAAACAGGCCCACCAGGCATGTCTCTGCAGCTGTTTGCCCTCAACACTGATCTTTAGAAGCAAACACGTCCTTCACACTGGGTCTAATCTCAACCAATGCTGGGCCCATTTTCCAGGTGAGAAAAGCCCAAGTTCAGAGAGATTAAGCTTGCCTAAAAGTTACACAGCTCATTGGAGAGAGGCCATTGTGGGCATACTACTAGTATGCCAATCACGACTGCACTGTCACAGAAATGGACATATCAATAAGGAAATTCATCAGGATACCCACTACTTTAGAAGACACCTATTTATTGCATGACAGGGCTCAAGAAGAATGGGGTTACATATCTAGTTACTACACTGTCAGCAGAGAGGCATCACAAGGGCAAGAACATAGCAACCTATTGCAAACAGGGTGATGACTGAAGCCAGGTTGCCTGGGTTCAAATCCTGGGCAAGTGATGACTCACTAAGCTTATTTCTCACTTAAAATGAGATAGAATGGCTCGTTTCAAAATCGTATGCATATGATAGGATCATAGGAGAGCTTAGTGGGGGACTGGTATCACGTTAATATGCAATCGGTGTTAGCAAGGACTCTGTCTGCAGCACCAGATACTGCTTTGGTGTCTTTGACCTACTCTACAAGTCACACGATACCACTCATGAAGCGTGTGGAGGGTTGATCCAAGTCAGACAGACTCGGATTTGGACACTAGTGCCACCACTTTCTAGGCGGGTGATCGAAATACATATCAGTGTCTGTGTACTGCCATGTTGTTTTAGGTAGAAATACCCACACGTGCCTCCCAGAGATGCTGTGAAGACTGCCCAGTTTGGCCTCCCTAGGATCTGGCACTTTGTACATGGATACCAGACTTCAATGGCCTCAGTGCAGCTGGGGAAGTCAGGAAGAGTGGCTAGGGCCTATGGGGAAACAGGAATGCTGGGAACGGAGACCTGGCTGCTGCTTTGACTAATTGGGGAAGACACTGAGAGTGAGCATTGACCTTTGGCACTAGCTACTCCTATGTCTCAACACCCTAGCTCTAGCCACAGAGGGTGGCCTTTAGGAATGAAAACGCCCAGGGATTGCAGTAAGGGTCCCTTTGCCTGATAAAGAGGTCCCAGAGGGGAGGCAGCATGTGACCACACCTAGCCAACTGGCAGCTTCTTCAGCTGGGGTTCCAGTCTTTGGAGTCCTCTGTAGGATTCCTTGCAGTACCCATGCTGTACTTCTGGGGAGTCTGGGCACTGAGCCTGTTCAAAGCATCATGCTACATGTTGTGGTCATGGTAACAAGGGCACAGGAAGTGCCCTGCACTGAAGAATCTGTGTCCCTTAGGGGACAAGACATAATAATAATAGGAAGGACAATGTGAAGAAGCTAACACATGAAGAGTGGTCTTACAAAGTCTTAGCACCTTGGAGCTGTGAACAGAACACAGTGGTTCCCACAGGTGGATTGATAGGACCTGGTGCTGATAGGAATGAGAGATGTCCAGATTGTGCTGATTCAAATATACATAGAAAATGCTAGAATGTTGGCAAGGTATTTGTCACCAAGCCAGATGGCCTGACTTTGATTCCCAGCCCCCACATGGTGAAAGAACTGCAATTTATCTTCTGACCTACGTCTACATGCATGCTATGAGACACCCACCACCAACCACACAAAATAAATACATGTAAAAAAAAAAAGAAAGAAAAAGCTCTAGAATATTAAGCAAGGAATGGTTGCCACAGTCTTATAAACATCAGATCACAAAGACGAGGGATAAATAAGGGCCTAGCTGTATTAAAAGCAAATATAAGTGAGGTAAAGCATGACTAACAGATTGAATTAACTGATGGATTTGTTCACTGAGAATTTCTATCTTCCAGCTTGAGTCACCTAGAGTGCTAGGATTACAAGCATTGTGCTACAAGGCCTGCACAAACCATATTTTAATATGAGAACCTTGGAGCCAGGTGGTGGTGGTGCACACTTTTAATCCCAGCACTTGGGAGGCGGAGGCAGGTGAATCTCTTCGAGTTCAAGGCCAGCCTAGTCTACACAGTGAGTTGTAGGACCACCAGGGCTACATAGAGAAACCCTGTTTGAAAAATCTTGAAAAATAAAACAAAACAAAACAAAACATTAGAACCTTGGGCCAGTAAGATGGTTCATTGGGTAGAGCACTTGCTATGCAAACCCGATAATCCGAGTTTGATCCTTGGAACACATGTAAAGGTGGAAGGTGGGAGAGAACTGACTCCCGAAAGTTGTTCACTGACCTCCACAAACACACTGTAGCATGCATGTTCCCACACTCAACGATGATGATGATGATGATGGAAGCCAAAAATTATGCAGGCATGTCAGGACATATGTCAGGCATGTTACAGTAATGCCACGAAGAAATGTGTACATTAAGAGCATCCAAACTGCCTCACATTTATAAAGAAAATAAAGGGGGAAAAGTTACAAGTTGGGGAGATGGCTCAGTTGGTAAAGTGTTTGCCTCTTAAGCATAAGACCTGAATTTGATCCAAAGCTCCCACATAAAACCTTGGGATGTGGTACTCATACTGGTAACTTTGGTGCTAGGGAGGTGGAGACAAGACTAGCCTAATCAGTAAGCCTCAGGTCTCAATGAGGTCTCAAAAAATAAAGTGAAGGCTCCCGAGGAATGACACGAGACTGATCTCTGGCTTCCATTAGCATATACATATATGTGTGCATACCTCACACTCATATGTGTACACACGTGGACATACATATGTCCCCCATAACATTTGCAAAAAAATGTTTTCATCAGAGAGAAATACCAAATCTAAGGGTTAAAAGGCCCAGGGGAGGAGGGAATGGGTTTCTTTGAAGAGAATGTTTTAAAACAAGACAGTGGGGATGGTTACACAACCTTGTACCTACATACTTGTGTTAAAATGGTGATTTCTAACTGGGTGAAATGGCTCATACCTGCAACTACATGGGAGGCTGAGTCAGAAGGCAGCTTGAATTCACAAGTTCATGACCAAACTGGGGAACACAGCAAGATCCAGACTCACTCACTAACTAACAAATAAATAAACAATAGCAGAATGTAATTAATACATGATTATTACATTATTTACTGTAGTGACAAGGAAAAAAACAAAACAAAAAGCCTACTTTAACAATGGATCAGCTATAACAGCTCAGGCGGCAAAGAATAAAGACTGGTTCTGCTGGACTGTGATGACACATGCCTTTAATCCCAGCACTTTGGAGGCAGAGGCAGGTGATGTCTGTGAGTTCGAGGCCAGTCTGGTCTATAGAGAAAGTTCCAGGACAGCCGCGTCTACACACAGAGACACCCTGTCTCAAAAGCCCAAAACAAACAAAAAGACCAGAGTTTGAAGATGCATTTTTTTCTGTTCCAAACCTGGAACTCTGCTAAATCACCAAGTAAACGCATAGATCTGATTATTATTTGTTAGACTTGCCAATGGCCTGCATTCATAGCTTGCTTGACACTTGGTATCACCTTTACATCACCACCAGTGCATTTTTATTATAACGAAAACAAAGCTTGTTTTATCTGAGACATTTATTTCATACGGCACATACTTACAGAAAGTATTTCGGCACATGACATTTGTAGAAAAACACATCAGAAGCTCATCTTTCAGGATGATTGCCTTTTGCTGTCTACATGTAAGAAGCAGTATCTAAAAATAGATCTTAAAGCTAAGGCCTCCTGCCCTAATACATAACAAAGGTAGCAAAGGACCAAGAGTCAGAACATAAAATTACCTCCTTTTGGGAATCCAGGATTGGCAGCCAAAGGAACACTGGCCTATTTTAAACCATTTGTGACTCAACACTGAAGCTTGGTGGTGTTAGGACAAGGAATGTGTTTGCTACTTTTATGGACTCACATCACCTTTGTGTGCACATGTGCCAATGCACACATGTGTATGTCCATGTGCCTGGCACCAGAACTGAAGAATAGCACTGCTCTTGTCTTCACTTGTTGCAAGCGCCCACAAAAGGCAAACATGCTTTGTTTCTATGTCCCAAGCCTGAGTGTATACTGAAGGACAGGCCTAGGAAGCAAGTCAGAAAAGGCTCTAAGTACACACTATTGAAAGGAATTAATGGTACTCTGTGAGACAACAGCCAAGTACTGTCGCAACAAAATAGAGCTCATTTTGTGCATAAATCCTGCTAGGTACTTCAAGATGAAACACTAATGAGAGAGAGCATGGTTCTAAACTTAGATTTTCTGGTTCTGGCATTTGGAGGTATCAGCACTGGACAGGGATGAGAGCTAAGTTTAAAAAGTGTACATATGAGGGGTTGGGGATTTAGCTCAGTGGTAGAGCGCTTGCCTAGCAAGCGCAAGGCCTTGGGTTCGGTCCTCAGCTCTGGAGAAAAATAAGTGTACCTATGTATAGGCAATAATGCTGTGCTGCTCCACAACCTTTGCTGTCTATTAGGAACACTGGGACAGAACTGTAGTGAACACTCTGAGTTCCTTACACGGTCTGGTATGCTCTGCGAGAGCAGACTATGTTTCTAGTTGTTGAAGTAGTGTCACCATTAACCAGAATCAACTCTGTTAGGGTTTCAAAGAGATCCTGACATAGAGACACTCCTTTAATAGGACTTTTTGAGGGACTGAAATTGATTATTTAAAGAAAACATCCTTGAGGAATCCCCTGACATACACCCATTGATAGAAAGCCCAAGAAAGACAATAGAGAGTTTTGTCAAGGAAAACAGAAATCTTTTTACTTAAAACTCTTACTAGAGAACAAGGTGACCATTGCATGGGATTTTTTGTTTTCCTGTTTTTTGATGGTAAATTCCTTTACCAGTTTCAAGTATGGAGAAGACAATTTTGAGTCTTGGCCTTGGGAGTTTTAATGTGGAAGATGATCAATCCCCTAGGCTCCATGGGGTTTATATATCTAGCCAGGGGAGAAAAGAAAAGATTAGTAAAGTAGGTGCTTATGGTGTCAAGGTAACTCACCCCAGTTTCCCTTTGGGCTGACTCCCTCTGAACATTCTGACACCCTACTGCTCTTCTCTAAATGTCCCCATCAACACCAGAAGAGCCCATACTGCTTTTGGCAAGGAGAGCTGTTTTGGGGGTGTGTGTGTGTGTGTGTGTGTGCGCGCATACATGCCCATATGCATGCTCATGTCCCAGTGTGGAGGCCAGGGTTAGCTGTCCAGTGTCTTCTATTGGTTCTTTGGCTTTTTTTTTTTTTAAATAAATACAGGGCCTCACTGAATCTGGAACTGACTCAGCTTACATTGGCTGACCAGCAAACCTCAAAGGCTCCTCCTGTCTGCCTCCTCAGTGCTGAGATTACACCTGTCTTTTTTTACATGGTTGCTGGGGATCAAACTCAAGTCCTAAAGGTTGCCCCCACAACTATCTTCTCAGCCCTAATAACTTTTTTTTTTTTTTTTTCGAGACAGGGTTTCTCTGTGTAGCTTTGGTGCCTGTCCTGGAACTCGCTTTGTAAACCAGGCTGGCCTCGAACTCACAGAGATCCGCCTGGCTCTGCCTCCCGAGTGCTGGGATTAAAGGCGTGAGCCACCACCGCCCGGATTTTGAAAACTTGTATTTTATATGTGGCAGGAGATGCAGGGTGCAGAAATTATTCTCACTATCTATTCTCTCCAATATAACTTAATGGAAGATTCTTCTAGATCATTCCTGCAGACTCACCACTGTCTTCTTCCTCTCCTCCAAATGCCATCCTGGAACAGCCATAGGAAAAGGGATTTTCGAGATCAGTTGTTCCTCCAGCTAGATTAAGGTGCGACAAAACCTTCGTCAAAGGAGCAGAAACAGATTTGCCTCTCTTCTTACTGTCCAAAGGTGCCTGAGGAGCTTGGTGAGCTGTCATAGAATCCTTCGAATTGTGTCTGCTGCTACCAGCAGTGGTCTTTGTGACAGGTGATTCAGTCATGTGACTAAAGTCTATAATTTTGTCACAAACCCACTCCTGATTGGTGGTGACACTTAGAGCAGATCGGATGGTGGGATTGGCTTCCCTTGTTTTTCTGGTTCTCACTGTTCGGGTAGGTGGTTTTTTGGTAGGCATTCTGGAATGAAGTATTGTAGTTAGAGTCCTGGCTATTCAAAACCATGAAAGAAGCTTTATCATTTAACCTCTGAGAAGTGCCTTGGATATAATAAACAAACTCTCCACATCCTAAAATGAAAAGGCTGGAAGGGATCATGTAGGTCACAGAACACACTGGCATTCAAATGTATCTTAGACAGTGCTAAGGTACCCTGAAAATACAAGGGCACATGAGCAGCTGAGCATGCCCAAACCCAGGAACTCTGTGCTCTGTGTGTGTGTGTGTGTGTGTGTGTGTGTGTGTGTGTGTGTGTGTGTGAGAGAGAGAGAGAGAGAGAGAGAGAGAGAGAGAGAGAGAGAGAGAGAGAGAGAGAAAGCATACGCATGCGCGCTGAGGCTGCCAAAGGAGGATACTTGATGCTCTGCTCTATCACTTTCTACCTGAACCTGGAGCTAAAATGGCAGCCTGCAAGCCCTAGAGATCCTCCTGTCTCTAGCCCCCAATCCCATCACTGGGGTTATAGGTAGGCATGTGGCCACACCTGGCTTTTTTTGTGTGATGCTGGGATTTGAACTCTAGTCCTCATGCTTGAGCAACAGGTGCTCTTCCCTACTGAGCCATCTCTGCAGACCCCCCCTGCCCTACTTAAAGTCAGTTAAGGACACCGATGGTAAGAAGCAACCTGAGAACTGGTGCAGGAGTTGAATGCGGTGCCCCTTTTCAACCGGAACCAGAACTTAGCCCCTTGGCAACCACTCCAGTGGGCCTCAGAGCTTTAGAATGTTTTAGGCTATCATCTGGGCAGTGCTGCTTCTCAACAAACAATTCCTACTCCCCCGACTTAACCTCTGAGCCTCTTTACCCAGATGTGAAATGAGAATATGATTATCAATCTCTAAGTAACAGTGAAAATGAGAAGAGACAGTATTTTCACATCTTTGAATATCGACTATCCACTCAATAAATGAAAGCACATTCATTCACCGTGCAAACACAAGTAATTTGGTGTCACATGAATCTGGGTTTGAATTTGGCAAATAAAGTCTAAAGCCTGTGTGTGCCTCAGTTTGTTTGTCTGTAGAAGATGGAGGTGCCAGACAGTGGTGGTGCACCCCAGCACTTGGGAGGCAGAGGCAGGCAGATCTCTGTGAGTTGGAGGCCAGCCTGCTTTACAGAGCTAGATCCACGACAGGCTATACAGAGAAACCCTGCCCTGAAAAACCAAAAAGATGAGGCTGATGATCCTGACCCAGCAAGACTGCTGCGGGCACTATTTTGTTTGCATTAAGCAGGGTGCTTGACATGAAGTTTGGTATATGCAGACTAAGTCTTCAAGCAGTAATAAATATTGTCAGGATTCTAAGAATATCACTCATACTTCTCCCACATTTATTTGGATAAATAAGGTGCTAAGTGACTCACTTAATGCCCCTTGCTTGAGTCGTAGAGTCCTTTGGGTCGTTTTGTTTGGCAGTTTTCGTGTTCCCATTAAAATGTATTTTCTTCTCCATATCAACCTTACCCGATCCCGCTTGCAAAAACACTAGCTTTGGGGGCCTTCTTTTGGCATTTTTGTGGTACTTTTTGTGCTTGGTTAATGTTTTCATTCCTGGAGGGGGAGAAGGGAATTAAAGCTGGAACTTCAACAACCAAGACAAGAGAAATCAAACCTCCGATCCTGCTGTGCTAGGGTGTGTGTGTGTGTGTGTGTGTGTGTGTGTGTGTGTGTGTGTGTCTGTCTGTCCCTGCCTAAGGCAAGAAGGGCCAGGCAGGCAAGGCTCTGGGGCCCAGTCAAGCCTGAGCAGCCTCCATGTGACAGGCCAGCTGAGGGGCTGTCCAGCATGTGCACTAATTTGCCTGACTCTTAATTCACTGGTGGTGATGGGGAATGTTTCTTTAAGGAATCTCTTTGCTAGTAAAGGCTGATGGGTCAAAGGTCAGAATTATTCCTTGACTCCCTTGCCCTCGATCTGCCTTTGAGTCTGGTTTTTCTTCCAATGTCCTTACTGCCTTCAGCTCTCCTGACTCAAAGTCAGACCGAGACTCTAGTCACTGTGTTCTGATTGCATTTTCACGACACTGCTTAAGCCCAATCGTCATTTTGGTAGTACCACTGTTTGCTTCTGTGTCTAACCATGAGGACCACGCAAACCTGGTGGGAACATCTCAAGGGAGTCCTCATCACTTTCTGTTTCGCCTTCATCATCAGCTTCATCCTCTTCAGACAGGCAATTACCAGATATTTCTGAAGCCTGTGGTTAGCAGAGAAAGTCATGTTTTAGAATTTCAAAGAAGTAAGAAAAGACTAGACCGATGGCTAATTTTTGGCATTTTGAATAAAGGGTAAAAAAAAAATCAGTCTCTTTAACTGGTCTCATGATGGGCAGGTGGCCTTAATTCTGTCATTCAGCTAGGGCGACACTCGAGGATAAACTTTCAAGAGTGCAGGCAGAACCAACAGCCCTCAATTCACATTCATCCGCTATCAAAAGCTATTGGGATCCAGAGCCTCGATAGCCTTCACCCAGAGGTCCACAAGAGAGGCTACCAGTGGCAGATTAATCTGAGGGGTTCACTAATAAATCTACACACACGAAACTATTCCATACACTTTATTCTTCTGAGTCAGTTCTCTCTACACAGCTTCTATTCTGCTCTCATGCCTAGCTCCTTTCTTGCCAGATTCCTCTCTACATCTTTCTGTTGTTCCCTCTAAAAGCTATCTTGATTCCTTCAACTCAGTTCTGCCTCATCTTGGTCTTTCTCATCTTGTTCTTAGCCACCTAGTTCTTCCCCATCAGGCTCTTCCTCATCTCCCATCTTGTCCTCCTAGTTCTCCATCCAATTCTCCCATCTAGTCCCCCAAGTCTCTGAGGTTTATAGTCATATACCCATTTGACAGCAATGCTCTGGCTAAGGCAAGGTCACCAGGCTTGAATTCTTATGGGGCATAAAGGCAGGTAAGAGTTTTCCTCAGGCAGTGACTGTCAGGGTTTTACAACCCTGGCTCGAAGCAATCCTGTGCTCAGAATGCTAGTGAAGCCAGAGTGGGAAGAGTCAGCAAAGACCAAGATGAACTCGGGAGCAGCTGCTGATGTAAAAGGTCTTGGGCCAATGAGTTGATGAGCTTTGAGGCAGTGACTCAAATGACTTCAGAAATGACATTTCTATCAGACACTGTCCTGCTCCTTGATGGTGGGGATAACTATGACTAGTAAAAAGGGCAGTTTGTAAATGAATGTTAACTGGCTCAGAATGTAGAGAAAAAACAAGCCTTATGAGTGCATGTGCTATACTCAGAAGACATGTTAGGAGAAGCAAATAGAAAACAGATGCAACTCGAAAAACCAAAAAAAAAAAAAAAGAAAGAAAACAGATGCAAAAAGCAGTCACTAGAAAGGGGGAAGGTCTAAGTTCGTTTGCTGAAATGAAGAATTCGGGTTCATCAAAAGATATTAAAAGATAGGAACACACACCTCCAAAGGACTCCTACTTAGAGCAGGTAAAAACTCCCGTAAGTCAGTAAGGAAAGGCAGGTCACAACATAGGCATGTGATGGGAAAAGCACGTCACCAAAGTGATGCCCAAGTGTTCAGTAAGTGCATAAAAAGTGCTTACGTTACCAGAAGATGTTGATAAATTCAACATTAACATCAGCAGCTTCTCCCCAGCAGAAAACGACAATAAGACAAGGCACAGACTGGGAGAGGAGAGAGCTACAAATATAACAACAACACCAACAACACCGAAAGTAGGATCTAGAACCCTCAAGGAACTATCTAGAACACTAGGAAAAAGACAAACCAACCCCAACATTTTAGGCAAGAAGACCTAAGCAAGCATTCATGCATGAGAACGTGAAAGCAAACTAGAGACAGAAAAACAAGCTCTGGGTTTTTAAGGACCAGGGAAACACAAACGGGACACCGTACTTCATTACCACCAGACTGGTAAAAATGAAGAGATGCCAAGCGCAGGAAGCAAGAGGAACTCATACATACTCTGGTAGGAGTGGAGACTACCTTTGAGGCACTCACATCTGTCTTCCGTGTCCGCTTCATTATTTCTTCAACCCTCTATTCAAAGGGAAATAAAAATGAAAATGTAAAAGAGATTTTAAAAAATAGTGGCCCTGAAGCAGGTGATTACCCCATTTTATAGCAAGCAATGCCTGTAATTGTCCCCAAACCACAGACTTAACAAAAGTCTTGGGGCAGCAGCTGGGTTCCTCTTTTGTCCCTGATTTCAGCCATAAAATGCTGTGAATGGCAGTAATTGTTCTTCTATACAACACAAACACCCAAATGGCAATCCCGTGTTCCCATTTTCACACAGACTAAACATATTATTGCAAAGCAATTAGAACTCTTAGACCATGGCAAGGCAAACATTAATGAAAACAATGCGCTTCAATGATGCTATGGTTCTAAGAGACCTTGTCCCTAAACCAACAGAAGACTGAGGAACGATGTTCTCTAGGGAGGGATAAGAATTCTATCCACTGCATAAGGTGAGGAGAGCTGTGGTTTGCTGGCTACCTCAGAGTGACAGAGACCTGGCAGTAGTCCAGCCTCGGCAGGGACTTCTACACGAACCACATGGAGTTGCATAAAATGAGGCCCTACCTTACGAACACCGGCCTTTCTAACAGGCCTCCACTGCCCCCCCCCCCCAACCCCATATGTAGCGCCATCTCCTGCCCAGTCTAGAAGAAACTCTAACTTCCACTAACCTCTGTCAGCCTGGAGTCATCCTGCTAAAGGGAATGTTGGTCCTACAGGTTCGATATATTGAGACATTGCTATAATGCCATCCATGAGGTACAAATACCACCAATAAGAGGGTAGCTTCCTATATAGAAGTCAGCACCTTTGGATGAGCAACCACAGTGGGCAGACAGCTAGGAACTCACACATACCTGACTGAGGATTTTCGGAAAAATGTTGCTAACTTGTACCCAGCTTTAACACAAAGCACATGCAACAGAGAATTACCTTTTTCCTTTCTAATCTTTCTTGCAAATTTTGTAGCATAATCTTTTCCTGTTCCTTCTTTCTTGTTTCAGCAATGTCTTGAGATTTCATCATGGTGTTGTTCCCTTTCTAGGAAAATTTGTGCCAAAATATCATTAGTTTCAAAATATCTGGATGACAAGAAAGTTTTTAGCTGAAAAAAATTAAATAGTTGCAAGTCTGGTGGCCATTTATTATCCATTTTCAAAGCCTTGTTAAAAAGCACAGATTGAGGCCAATGTCTGAAATGCTTCAGACATCATGGTTACACTTCTGAACATGTGCCTACCTTACTTTAAGTCAGTGGTTCTCAGCTTTCCTAATGCTGGGGTCCTTTACTATAGTTCCTCGTGTTGTGGCGACCTCCAATCATAAAATTATTTCCATTGCTACATCATAACTATAATTTTGCTAGTTGTGAATTGTAATGTAAATATCTGTGTTTTCTGATGGTCTTAGGCAACCCCTGTGAAAGGATCCTTTGACTCCCAAATAGATCATGACTCCCAGGTTGAGAACCACTACTTTAAAAGCATGCGTTTTTGAGTTATTAACACAGCAAGGAGTCAACTTTCTTACATTCCTTAAAAGCTATGGAAAAATTTGTAAAGGTTCCCTGCCAAGGAATACAAGTATACGCAATCATTTAAGGAGATTACATGTAACCAGTTCTGATGAATGACATCCTAAAACTGGGAATATAGATTGGGCTATGGCAACGTGGGTTTTGGAGACTGCAATGCGAAAGTGCAGCCCCCCGAGAATGCTGTCTGCAGTGCACTCCCCCGAGAATGCTGTCTGTGCAGTGGCCCAGCCGGCTACTTGGCATGGCAACTGCACTTTCTAAGCAGGTTCTCTGGTACAGCAGCAGCGGCAAGGTTACAAACCTGTAGCTGTCCTTTCTGCTCTTCCGGTGGCTCGAAATGTCTCATTGCCAGATCTTTTGCTTGCTGCTCATCTTTGCGAGGTGAGAATTCTGCTGGGACTTCATCCGCTCTCTCTGCCAGACCTTGTGATTTTTTAGCAACACTGAGGGTATTTAAATAACTTTAGTATTTTTCTTAGCTGCTAGCACATATAGTTTGCAGGAGTATGGAAGCATTAATGGTGAAATTGCTTGAGTATAGTAATACATTTATGGAAGATTTACTATATTTTCTGGGCTTCTTACTATCCGAGTTATATGTCACCCTTTTTAAATGAGGCCTTCGGGCGTACCAAAGGATTTCTAACAATGACTACTTTACACACGTGCACATATGCAAGAGAGGAATGGTTGACCTTTAATTACGTTAGGTCTTATTTAAATGTGAACGCACCCAAGCTCACCTAGGGATGATGATATGCAATCTGGAGGAGGGTCTAACGGTGTGCCAGTATTTAGTGCTTTCAAATGCTAATTAGCTCTGTTTGCAGAAGACAAGGAATAATAATTTCCAAGTTATAAATCTCTTGCTGTTCAAAGTATCGCCTTCCTCCTTTTTCCAAGCAACTGTACTTTAAACACTACTTGGAAATAAAGTCAGTACTATAGTATTCCTTGTCCGCAGTGGACAGGGGTTTACAAGACACAACACAAACTGGGTCTCTAGATGAAGTTACGAGAACATTTCAAGTTTAAGTCAACATAGCTGGACTTGAAATGTGTTGTCAGGGACAACCTTCTAGGACTAATTCACTGGCTAAATGGGACCCTGGTGACATAGAGATGAATCTCATTATCTTTCTGTGTCTGTCTGCCCCCTATCCATGTCCCTCTGCCTTTCCAGTGAAGGCAAACAGAAATATCATGCAGTTGT
Source organism: Peromyscus eremicus (assembly GCF_949786415.1). Taxonomy (NCBI): domain Eukaryota; kingdom Metazoa; phylum Chordata; class Mammalia; order Rodentia; family Cricetidae; genus Peromyscus; species Peromyscus eremicus. Next base: position 115,316,846 of record NC_081439.1, read on the forward strand.
CTGGGTGCTGCTGCTGAGATTGGAATCCTGGAAATGACCTTGGTTTCTTTCTACATTGGCCTAGCACACCTTAATGGTGCTGAATGTATGGAGACTGAAAAGGATGTGGGGAGATGTTATCACTCTGCTCAGCCAGTTATAACACCTCTCTAAGTGTTTCCTACTTTCGTTTTTAAATTAGTACTTATTTTTTTATGTATATGGTGTTCTATCTGCATGTACACCTGTGTGCCAGAAGAGGACATCGGATTCCATTATAGATGGCTGTGAGCCACCATGTGGTTGCTGGGAATTGAACTCAGGACCTCTGGAAGAGCTGTCAATGCTCTTAACCACTGAGCCATCTCTCCAGCCCCGTGTTTTCTACTTTCTTCCTTTTTCTTTCCTTTCTCTTTCTCTTTCTTTCTTTCTTTCTTTCTTTCTTTCTTTCTTTCTTTTTTGATGGGGAGGGTTAAGACAGGGTTTTTCTGTGTAACAGCCCTGGCATTGTTACCACAGTGCTGTGAAACTGTCCTGGATCTCGCTCTGTAGCCCAGGCTGGCCTTGAATTCAGAGATCCACCTGCCTCTGCCTCCCGAGTGCTGGGATTAAAGGCGTGCGCCACTGCCGCCCAGCTTTTCTTCCTTTCTCTCCTTGACTACAAAGCAATGATTGACTTCTCAGCAGAGAAAAAGTTAATTGCTGTTTTGAAACTTAGAATTTGAGGACAAAATTTCAAAGTGTGGACTCCCACCGAAGTTTAAGGCTAGAAAGGACGATTTTGTGATCACCTTTGCTTTGTCTCTTTCTGGACTCCTCCACTTTCCTTGTTGCCTTTTTGTTCAAAAGCAGCATGGTGCATCTCTACGGAAACGTTCTTGGCCGATTCACTGCTTGGCATACTTCTATTGCCAAATTCTAGTTTAAAGAAACATGTGAACAGTTGGTTAGGGAACCTATTTCTTCTCAACTCCTCGAAGAAATGAGGGGTAAATAAATGAGACTCCCCCAAACATTAAATAAATGGTCAGACCAAAATTAATCACATGCTAATTAGGGGAATTGTTCAAAACGCCAACTCCTCCCTAGCAAAAGAATTAGCATGTTGTCTCTTTCAAACAAGTGCATATTCAAATACTCAAAATGCAATGATGTGTTTCTACTTCGGCTTACCTATTTAGAGAGGTAAATCAAGGACTCTATGAGGAAAGGTTCAAATATGCTGAAGCCAAGCTTATGCCTGATCCAAATGAAGAGTAAAAATCTTAAATACTCAACCAATCAAATATCTGGTATATGTGTGGAATTTGTGTATCATTTTTATTGCCATTTACCTGAACTCTGACAACTCTATATACAAGGGGTTATCATACAGTGGTAGCTATAAGTAACAAAAGAAGCCAAGACTATCATTAAAATAAGGTATATTTTACACGTATCTATCTATCTGTCTCTGTCTTTGTTCTCTCTCTCTCTCTCTCTCTCTCTCTCTCTCTCTCTCTCTCTCTCTCTCTCGTGTGTGTGTGTGTGTGTGTGTGTGTGTGTGTGTGTGTGTGTACATATAGATACATTCTCACTATTTACTGTCCTGGAACTCACTCTGTAGACCAGGCCAGCCTTGAACTCACAGAGTTCTGCTTCTGCCTCCCAAGTGCTGGAATTAAAGACATGCACCACCATGCCTGTCTCAACACGGAGGCATATTATAATATTAAGTTTATATAACTATTGTTGTTTTAGATAAATTATGTAGAAATTAAAATTTCTAGACACTAAGAACGACTAACTCATAATAAAAAGATCACTTGATATAGAGAATTCATTGGATTTTCTTATAAAAGCTGAATTCCCAGTACATTTGAGACCAAGTAGCATTGACATGTGTAAAAATGCATGTTACAGGCAAAGTAACAGTGTGAACATGCATACAGCACAAATCAGGACATGCCACATGCCATATATGTATATGGAAACTGGCCTGTATCTGATGAAAACTTATTTAACCACATGTATCTAAACTCTTGAAGAACAAGCTAATATCTGAGCTGGAATGGACCACAAGGATCATAGACCAACCCTCTCATCCAACTTATGCTTCTAACAATGGTTCTAAAAATGAAATTTCCAAACAGAGGGGTGAGTAAGCAGAGAAGTATTCCACTGGACCAGTGCTTGGTTAATTCTCTTTATCTAAAAGGAAGACCACTTCCCAAAGTCCTGTTACTTACAGAACAAAATTGTGATGATTTTCAAGTACTTCAAGATTTTCTGTGTTGCTAAAATTAATTTCTTAGGGAAAGAATTTACCTGTGTTGATCATACGCTTTTCTTTTTCTTTGTTATCATACTTAATGCATTTGGCACATACAGGATATGTGGCAAATTATAATATTATAATTCTTAGGTAAAGAATTTACCTGTGTTGATCATACGCTTTTCTTTTTTCTTTGTTATCATACTTAATGCATTTGGCACATACAGGATATTCTGAACCGGGGTTACTTTATACAATAGAGAAGTCTTCGCTGATAGTCTTGATGAGACTGGTAGAGGAGATGGAGGTCGGATCTTTTGATTCTGCCTGCTGAGAAAAAGTAACAAATGTGTGCTGATTACTTTTCAGTATATAATTATAAGCAATGCAATGCATTGATACTATAAGGTAATTATAAACTGGAAATTTTTGTAATGGAGAAATAAAGCTACTTCACTTTTCCCATTTGCCATTGTTTACCTTGCATTCTATATTATTTCATTTAGGAAACACTGATATGACATTCGTTCCAGTAAAATGCCTTTCAGAAATAACTGCAAATAGGTTACTTACACAGCCTTCATGGGAGAAGGTGGGCGCCACCCAAGTGCGGGGGATGATGGCCATCTGTAACATGGTATATGGGATGGTAGTTGTTTCTTGGTGGTAAGGTTTATGCTTCTTTTGCCAACTTCTGGGTTCTGAACATACCAATTCAATAAGATAAAAAATTAATAGCAATTATTATACTATACCTATCTTTTCATAAGAAAATATTCTGAATAAAAGTCATAGTCCCTGAAACCTCTAATTTTCTTTTAATTCACGAAAATTAGATATGTTTTTTTTCTAGGCTATGAAGTTACACAATGTAAGTATATCACAGAAATAAAGTTTTAAAATCTTCTACTTCAAAATCTAATTCCATTTCTAGACCTCACTGGATGGTCCAGAACACTCCTGAAAAACCTTTTTTCCTCCAAGTGTTTCACATTAACTGCCTTACCAATTTCTAGAGTCTCTCCTTTGAGCTTTGGGAGGTGTTTTCATGTCATGGGAGTCATTTCTCCACTTGCCTGAGGTGAAACTTCCATCATCACCTCAAGGAGTGCTCCCACACTCACCGTGCCTAGGCTGTGCTCCCACACTCACCATGCCTAGGCCGTGCTCCCACACTCACTGTGCCTAGGCCATGCTTCCACACTCACCATGCCTAGGCCGTGCTCCCACACTCACCTTGGGTGGCGAGGCTTCAACATTCATCCTAGGTCGTGCTTCCACACTTGTCTCAAGGTTTAACTCCCCGCTGGTCTTAGGAGATGTTTCTAGATTTCCTTCTGAGGCCACAGCACTTACTGAGTCCGTACTTAATTCTGGTGAGGTATCTACGCTTGCCTCAGGTGAGGCATCCATGCTGACAACTGGAGATATTTCCACACTCACAAAGGAGGATGACCCCGTACTCAGGACAGGGGATGAATCCTCACTCACGACGGGGGATGGTTCAACACTTGAGGAGGCATCCACATTCACTGTGGGTAATTCTTCACCATTTGATTCTGGGTGCCTTGTTGAGTTCACATCAGCGAGTACTTCGTTATTCACCTTAGGGGAAACGTCCACCTTCACTTCAGAGATGTCCTCCATATTCTGGAATGCTATTTCCAAATTAGCCTTAGATGGTCCTTCCAAGTTTGCCTGAGAGGGTACTTTCATGTTCATCTTGGGTAGAGTTTCTGCATTCACCTTTGCTAGTCTTTCTGCATCTTCCTTGAGAGGTGTTTCTACTTTCTTTGTGGGTGTTATTTCTAATTTTGGTGGAACTGGCATTTTCACGGATGATTTACAGAACATTGTGGAAGACTTTAGCTCATCACTGGTAAACATTGGTACAGTCACATAGCGGAAAACGTATTTGGTCATTCCTATAAGTGAATGAGAAAAGAGTAAAATTCCATATAAAGGTAGTAATCTGACTAGCTAAAAACACTCCATGTGCACAATATGAGAACAGAAGGGCTGTTTAATAGGAAGTACAGGAATTTCACACACTGTAGGAACTGCTCAGTGAAATGTACCATTAACAGAGCAGAACTATCAGAAATTTAGTATTTCAGAAGCAACATCAACACCAGAGGTCCTGTAATCACAGTGCTTCACTACAAATGAAAATAAACTGGCCCTGTAAAACGGATACTTGCAGCAAAACATTGTATTTCAAAATCTCAACCACATTTTTAAATGATTTATTTTTATTGTATGTGTATGAGTGTTTGCCTGCTTGCCTGGTGCCCTCAGAGGCCAGAAGAGGAAGTTGGATCCACTAGAACTGGATTTGCAGACAGTTGTGAGCTGCCATGTGGATGCTGGGAACATAACCCGGGGCCTCTGGAAGAGCAGCAAGCGTTCATAACTGTTGAGCCAGGCCTAGAGCGCTCAGTTACCGTTATAGGTGATTATACAAAATACTCCATACTTGATTGTTTTAGAACAGAATTAACAGGCCCGGTGGTGGTGGCTCACGCCTTTAATCCCAGCACTCGGGAGGCAGAGCCAGGCAGATCTCTGTGAGTTTGAGGCCAGCCTGGGCTACAAAGTGAGTTCCAGGACAGGCACCAAAACACCACAGAGAACCCTGTCTGGAAAAACCAAAAAAAAAAAAAAAAGAATTAACAAAAAATATTTACTTATTCATTCTAAAAACTGCATTAAAGCCAGATAAGAGTGCAGATGAAAACATTCGTTTTGAGGTTTCACATACAAATAAATGGAAGAGTGATCACTAGTAATAAAACTGTCTTATGACTGTACTAAACTGTCAGAGATATCTAAAGATAAAGGCCACCGCATAACACAATAATTCCAAGGAAGGAAGCAATGCAGGATATATCAGAACTCCTCCATGTGTCTCTATAGTGGAACTCACACATACAGAAAAAGATAGCTCCTTACAAATTCATTTTTTCAGGGATTCGTACAGATAAAGACCTCTGACAGACATAATGGCCATGTCCACTGACAAAAATTCACTGCCAAATGCTACCATTGAACAAAATGCTCTTGTTAAAGGTAATTTTTTTGCCTGGACAGTGGTGGCACACTCCTTTAATCCCAGTACTCAGGAGGCAGAGGCAGGTGGATCTCTGTGAGTTCGAGGCCAGCCTGGTCTACAGAGCAAGTTCCAGGACAGGCTCCAAAGCTACACAGAGAAACCCTGTCTCAGAAAAAAAAAAAGTGATCTTTTGGTCAATATTTTGCTCCAATAATCCTTTTTATGTATAAAGATCCCTAGCAGAAATTGCATTTCTTCCCAAAGGATTTAACCTGAATCAGTTAAGGAAAGTCTTCTGTAGTAGATCATTATGTATACTGGTTAGTTTTTATTGTCAACTTGACACAAACTGGAGATACCTGGGAAGGTGGACCTTCAGTTGAATAATTAATTGCCTCCATCAGATTGGCCTCTGAGCACGTCTGTGGGGCATTTTCTTGACTGCTGATTGTTATATTGTCTGATCTCCATAGAGACATTATGTCTGATCTCCATAAGAAATGTATCTGAGAGCTAGGCGGTGGTGGCGCCCACCTTTAATCCCAGCACTCAGGAGGCAGAGCCAGGCGGATCTCTGTGAGTTCAAGGCCAGCCTGGTCTACAAAGTGAGTTCCAGGGCAGCCAGAGAAACCCTGTCTCAAGAAACCAAAAAGAAATGTATGTGAGCAAGGCCAGGGGATTGAGCCCGGAAACAGTATTCCTTTGTGGTTTCTGCTCCACGCTCTAGCCTGAGTTCCTGCCTTGGCTTCCCTCAGTGATGGGATACAAACTATAAGTCAAACAACCCTTTTTTCCCTAGGATGCTTTTGCTTAGTGTCTTAGCACAGCAACAAAGAAGCAAATTAACACAATGTGAATCAATACAAGAGGACCATGAAAGGGAAATGGTAGACTGAGGAAAGCTGTCAGAAAGAAATCACTTTAAAGCCAGATGGTGGTGGTGTACTCGGGAGGCAGAGCCAGGCGGATCTCTGTGAGTTCGAGGCCAGCCTGGTCTACAGAGCAAGATTCAGGAAAGGTGCAAAGCTACACAGAGAAACCCTGTCTCAAAAAAAAAGGGAAAAAGAGAAATCACTTTAAGACTTTAAGGCTAGGCATAATAGCTGATGCCTGGAACATCAGTTCTCAAAAGGCTGAGACAGTAGGATTGCTATAAGGTTAAGGCCATTCTGGAGTACGCCAGGACTACAATGTGAGATCTATAAAATAAGAGGCATTGGGGAGTCGGGGGTGGGGAGGAGGACTTTGAGATGGCTCAGTGGGTAAAGACACTTGGCACTAAGCCTAAAGACTTGAGTTCAGTCCCTGGAACCCACATGGTAAAGTCGACTCCCACAAACTGTCCTCTGACCTTCACACACACATTGTAGCTTGTGTGCACATGTATATGTACATATATACAATCAATAAATAAATATAGCCGGGCAGTGGTGGCGCACGCCTTTAATCCCAGCACTCGGGAGGCAGAGGCAGGCGGATCTCTGTGAGTTCGAGGCTAGCCTGGGCTACCAAGTGAGTTCCCGGAAAGGCGCAAAGCTACACAGAGAAACCCTGTCTCGGAAAATAAATAAATAAATAAATAAATAAATAAATAAATAAATAAATAAATAAATAAATAAATAAATATAAAAATAAAAACTTACTTTAAAGAAATGTTTCAATAATAATTATGATTTTTGTGTAAAAATCAGTAGTAAGAACAGAAAGTCGGGGGCTGGAGAGATGGCTCAGAGGTTAAGAGCACTGGCTGTTCTTCCAGAGGTCCTGAGTTCAATTCTCAGCAACTACATGGTGGCTCACAACCCTCTGTAGTGAGATCTGATGCCCTCTTCTGGTGTGCAGGTGCACATGCAGATAGAGCACTTATATACAAGAAATAAATAAATAAAACTTAAAAAAGAAAGAAAGAAAAGAACAGAAAGGCGGTCTAGAGAGATGGCTCAGCAGTTTAAGAACACTGCTCTTTTCAGAGGACCCAGGTTCAATTCCCAGCACCCACATGGCAGTTAACAACTGTTTGTAACTTAAGATCTGACATCCTCACACAGGCAAAACACCAGTGCACATAAAATAAAAATAAATTTTAAAAAAGGCAACAGATTAAAGCTTTGTTTAAAATAGGGCCAATCTTTATAATTTCCAAATGAAAATTCATAATGTTTGAAATGAATCAAAAAAGCAGTCCTTCAGTACAAATCCAATTATAATAAAATTAATTTATTTCTTCAGCTTTACTCTAGACTCTATCATATGCCAGGAATTATGTACCTTATGGAAAGATAAAACTCTTTTTTCTTACCATAGTACATTCTTTTAGTTCAAGAAGGGATAGTTTGGCTTGCAGTTTCTTTAATGACTTTTTAAGTTTCTTTCGAGACTAGAGGATAATTGCATCATGTCCTCCTTCCCTTTCTTCCCTCCAAACCTCCCCATGTCCCCCCTCCCTTCCTCACTCTTTCAGATCCATGACCTCTCTTTTCATTAGTTGTTGGTTCATGCACATATACCTATGTCCCTAAATATAATCTGCTCAGTTTGTATAATGATACTCATATGTCCGTTTTCTTGAATGACTTTTTAAGCAACATAAAACTGAGCTAAACACATTTCTTTCCAGCAGTACTTGAGATCTATTCTCTACTCACCAGGCGTGTTGTCCATGTGTCCCATAGCAACATTGGGATGTAACTGGTTGTCTTTTCTATTCAGAGAGGAACTTCGTTTACTCTCTGTTTTTCCTAAACATCAAGTGCAAAGGAATGTTACTTTCCTAGAGACTAAGATTTCAAGAGTGACTCACTCATTTTATTAAACAGTTTAAAATGCTTTTCAACTCTTGCTTGTAAGAATTTATTTAATTTCAAATATTATGTAGTTTACAACCCCAAACTTAAAAAATTTACTCATTATTGCAGTTGAGGTGAAAATAAAGTAACTTAGAAAATTATGACAATCATTAGCCAGGTGGTGGTGGCACACACCTTTAATCCCAGCACTCAGGAGGCAGGAGGATCTCTGTGAGTTCGAAGCCAGTCTGGTCTACAGAGTGAGTTCCAGGAAAGCTAGGGCTATTACATGGAGGAACCCTGTCTCAAAAACTAAACAAAACGAAAATGATAAAAATTAATAGGGAAAATGCCCACTATTGACACCACCCATCTTCCTAAATTGTGAATATGTAATCTTTAATTTTAGACGCAATCTACAATGGTTTCTAAGTATAATGGATAATTTAATTATAACTATTTTTTTCCCCCGAGACAGGGTTTCTCTGTGTAGCTTTGCACCTTTCCTGGAACTCACTTGGTAGCCCAGGCTGGCCTCGAACTCATAGATCAGCCTGCCTCTGCCTCCCGAGTGCTGGGATTAAAGGCGTGCACCACCACCGCCCAATTGTAACTATTTTTAAACCAAAACCATTTATATTTGCTATAGATGTCACAAGGTAACAAAACTGTTTATAACAGAAAACAATTGGCTTTGTGTAAGGACTTCTCATTTTATCTGAAATATTCTAGCTCAGGATACTGAGGGGTAGCCATTTAAACAAGAATTCCTTTTCTTTCTTTTTTTTTTTTTAAAGATTTATTTATTTATTATGTATACAGTGTTCTGTCTGCACATATCCCTGCAGGCCAGAAGAGGGCGCCAGGTCTCATTACAGATGATTGTGAGCCACCATGTGGTTGCTGGGAATTGAACTCAAGTCCTCTGGAAGAGCAGCCAGTGCTCTTAACCTGTGAGCCATCTCTCCAGCCCAAGAATTCCTTTTCTTTAAGACTTGTAAAATAAAGTACACATTAACACTATTGTGCCACATGAAAGTTCCTTGAATTGATAATGTAATGAGCATCGCCCCAGAGTTGTAAGCCAATCAGTCATGTGACTAAGTCATGTACTCCTTTCATTGACATACTTCAAGAAATAATAATCATCCCCTGCCTTGCTAGTGCTGGACTTATGAGTGCATACTAACAGACTTGGATTATTTTTAAGTGGGTTCTGGAGAGCAAAGTCGGGTCTTACAGCTTGTAAGGTAAGTTCTTTACTGACTGACCTATTTCTCCAGCCTTGGCCTGAGTTCATTACCAAATGAACAAACAACAAACAAACCAACAAGGACTGGCTAAGCTGACTTTGTATTTGTCACTTTGGTGTTGATTGTAAATTTAGGACATAAGAAGTAGAACATGTTGCAGATACAGCCATCTACCAATAACTGACAGTTAAAAATGGACATTAATGAACTTAAATTTAACAAGTATTGCCAGGTGGTGGTGGCGGTGGCGGCAGCGGCAGCGGCGGCGCACGCCTTTAATCCCAGCACTGGGGGAGAGAGGCAGGCGAATCTCTGAGTTCGAGGCCAGCCTGGTCTACTGGACAGTCACAACTACACAGAGAAACCCTGTCTGGAAACCCCGCCTCCCCCAAATGAACAACTAACTATACCACTTACCAGATTTGTCAATGTTGGTCGCACCGCCCTCCCACGACCACCTTTTCTGTCGTTGGTCAACACGATTGCATCGCTCCATTGTACGAGACACAACAGCCTTGAATTTTTCCTGTTTTAAAAAAAATGCCAGACCATTTTATGTGGCTATTATATTACCACTAATTATTGTTTCTAAAACTAACCCCATCACTGCATTTCTTTTTCAAGTAGGTGAAAGTCTAAAAGAATTGGAGACAAGTTTTAGTTTCATCAATGAATACCAGTGCTATCCCTGAATTATTAGTTTTTTATTTTGTGGATGCTTCCCTTTCCGCTTTTTATCATTGGGAAACTCAGAGCCAGACTTCTGCAGCCAATGTACAAAGACTGAGTGGTGTACTTTTAGGCATGCCAATCATACCTATACTTCACTGTTTGCCCACCTTGACTTTCACTTTCCCTGGCTGCCCTTAGTCATGTATTTTACCACATAATATAGTTTATTTTGTAGTTACCTTTTTTGGTATATGGAAAGAAACAGGAAAAGGTGACATGCCTATGTCAAATCTATGCCAAAGTTATTTATCTATGATGTTCATATCTATAAGAGTTTAAATCCTGGTGCTCAGTAAGAATTTTTTTAAGGCAAGTAGTGTGTTTATCTTGACCTCAGCTGCCACCTGAACTGGTCAGGATAAGAGCCACACAAATCACATGCCACATTGTGGTAGATTAAGTACAAGTTTAGGAATGAGTTCTTTGCTTGGAGATTTTTCATTCCTGTACTATAATATACTATGGACTATGTTCCAGCCAGCAAATCAACTTCAGGGCCAGAGGTTTCCTATTATTTCCTAGCAGCAACTGTTACAGAAGAACTTCTTTACAGTGCCTGCCCTGTCCCTCTTTGGCCAAAGAGAAACGTGTTAGCCTCCTTACAATGAATGTCCATGTACCAGGCTGTGGCGAGGCCTCACCCCACCAGCTCTTTGGAGTGGATACCCTTTGCCTTTTCTCCTGCCATGTTTCCAGTTCCCTCTCTGTCTACACGGATATTTGCTTCTGTTCCGTTCTGTGTTTTCTCTCTCAATTTTCTCTTTTACTAAGATGGACTGTTTCTGTCCACCAGGAACCCTCTCTCACTTGGTATTGTTCCTATTTTATGTTTGTTGATTCTCAACACTGTCTTTAATGATTCCACTCTCTCAGGGAGTCACAACATTAGGTAAGTTGGAGAAATCGGCCTGCCAGATGGGACCTGTGAGAGAGGTGAGGTGGTAGGGTTTGGGGTCTTTATGCAGCTGGTAGAGAACAACAGTTTTGAGCTAACCCCAAGCCAAGGTACGCTGTGAATTGCATTCTAAAGGCCAACAGAGTTCAGTTTCTGGACCTCCACACCTCCTCTCTCCTCCCTGAAATTACTGTTGAAGCCCTTGGACTGAGGGTAAGGAAAATGGAAAAAAAAAATAGGAAAAACTGAGGTTGTTCCCTTGCTCTCTCCAGGACCAGTAAATGCAGACAAGGCTAAGCAGTAGTTCAGCGGCACACAATGGCCACTAAACGGGCAGACTCGGACGTTGCCTACTTTGTCTTCCGCCTGCTTCTGTTTTCTTTTTTCTTCTGCAGATACTCGGCGGCGTTCGTCCTTTTCCTTCTGTTCTCTCAGTTTGCGGTGTCTTTCTTCCAACTGTTTTTCATACTGTACCTTAGCCTTTTGTTCTTTCTCAAGCAGTTGTTTCTCCTTGTTGGCTGAAATAGTCCAGGTACATTTTCATGGTGTTAAAGCCAAGAAAAATTTTCAACATTAAACACAAAGAAGGAAAAATGTCACTCTATCTCATTATCATTCTTAGACAACATAGCCTGGTCCAGTAAATAACATGGACAGTTCGTGTGTGTAAATATATATGGCCACTAAAGAACCACTTTTCACAAGGTGTTCACTGTACTGTGAAGAACTGGCATTTCTAAGCCAGATGACTCTTGGCCTATCCAAACTAAAATTCTAAAGCAGGAAGAAATGTTTTCTTTCATGCGGTATTTTGCTAGTTGGAGCTAAGATCAACCTATATCAGAAAAACATAAATTAAAGAACACATGGGCTGAATCTCTATTTTGCTTCATTCTACTCTGAAACTTCTTTCAAAGTCCTCATCTCTCCGGATGCTATTAAAGAAGCGAGTGCTACAGGAATAGACTCAGAAGTCGACCCAAGCTGGAAGGGCATGCTTTACTATATTCAGGTTTTCTCTGACTACAACCAGAGGATCTTATCTGTGCAATTATAAAATATTCTCCCTAACATTACCACTGCAACGAAGATCATTTATAGCATTCCATTTGCATAAATTTGAGCGTTTATTCTGTGAGTTGATTTAGACCAAAGAAATACATATAGTTACAAAGCATGCTCCCAAGTTGTAGGAAGTCTTCATTTCTACCAAGTCCCATTTTCACTGAAATCCCATCCTGCTTGTTTCCACAACTGTTGAAGGAAATTCCAGGCCTCAGTTTTCAGATAACTGAAGCCACTCCTTCAAAAATTAAATAATCTGGTCACAGGTTCTTCATGGGCCTTTGGATTGGTAAATGGACTTAATTTCATACAATATTTTACATAAAATTACAATATATCATATAAACAGATTAAGCAAAGTGATTAAAACCAAGTCAGAAATATATAACATATACATAAAGGGAAATGTCTAACATACATACCCTCTTGCTGACGTTTCCTCTCTTCTCTGCGTTCTTTGGCTAATTGCTGTTTGATATCATTTTTAAGGACAGAACCATCTAAAACTACACAAAAATAATTACCCATTAGAATTATATTAATTCTATCTATTTATTATTTATGTTTTCTGATACAAGGTTTCTCTATGTAACAGTCCTGTAGATCAGGCTGGCCTCGAACTCACAGATATATGCCCCCCTCTGCCTCCCAAGTGCTGGGATTAAAGGTGTGTGCCACCACCCGACTTATGATATCAAATTTGAAAGCTACAGCACTGATATATCGAGACATTATTGAAAGTATACCAGGTGTACATGACGATCTCTTAGTAGTAACTGCAGAAGAATTAATACCACGTTTACGTCGCCGTTCTTCAGCTAGTTCTTGAGCCATGGCAGCTAGAACACAGAGAAATAAGGAAAAGGCATTAGGTATTAATGGTTAGTACAAGGACAGCAACCCACAACCATTTGTCATTGATGGTAAAAGGTCAGATCATTTCTGTGAAGTAAAAATATTACTGCTTAATGGGTTAAGTACTTATGATGTTCAACAACACTTTAATAAAAGTTTGGGTCGGGAGGTGATGGCACACGCCTTTAATCCCAGCACTCGGGAGGCAGAGCCAGGCAGATCTCTGTGAGTTCAAGGCCAGCCTGGTCTACAGAGCGAGATCTAGGACAGGGACCAAAGCTACACAGAGAAACCCTGTATTTGTGGACATGAAGACAGTTCCAGTTGTGGATGGCAGGGAAGCACAAGAGCGGGTAGATGAGTAAGAAGGTCAGTGATGAACGGCTGTTTAAAATATGTCAGACAAAATGCTACACCATTTCTTTTAAGAGTTTGCAAGAAATTAAGGGGGAAACGTTTTGTCAAAATAAATTAAGAATTTGGGCTGGAGAGGTGACTCCGTGGTTCTGAGCACTCACTGCTCTTGCAGAGGACTCAGGTTCAGTTTTCAGCACGTATTTGGCATCTGACTTGTCTTAAACTCACAGTTCCAGGGGCCCTGATGCCCTCTTCTGGCCTTTACAGGCACTGCATGCCAATAGTGTATTTACATACACTAGGCAAAACATTCACTCATAAAATCAAAATCTTTTAAAAATTAAGAATGTATAGACTCAAATATAGAAGCAATGCATTAACAATTAGATAGTCAGAGATTGAGTCAAATATTATAAGACATTTATAAATTCCCCACATCAGGTACTCTCTAGGCTATTTGTGTACTCGTTACCCAAGTGGCTTTCAAAACAAGACTGAACCTCCCTTATGGGAGTGGGACTCAAGCACTTGGAACTGTTTACAAAGTAGCCCTTTTACTTCCTTCTTTCCTTCTTTCCTTCTTTCCTTCTTTCCTTCCTTCCTTCCTTCCTTCCTTCCTTCCTTCCTTCCTTCCTTCCTTCCTGTGGTGGTTGAGATTGATCTCAGGGCCTCTAATATGCTAAGCAATGCACCCTTCCCCCATGAAGCCACACCTGCATGCCCCCTAAGGCTCTATTCTAATGCACTGTGAAGATGCAAGGACAGCCAATGTTAAGGTTTAAAACATGTAAGGCAAATACATATATATATATATATTTTTTTTTACCATGCAACAAAACCTTTATTAACATTTTTAACAGAGGTTCAGCTATTACTGAAACTTGTAATTTCTAAACTTAAATTGGGGCAAATGGCTATAGTGCAGAGTAATGCCATCATTGCCCACTGGGAATGCAGACTGAAGAATTAATAGCCACCCCTCAGACGGAGGACCAGGTGCAGGGTGGACTCTTTCTGGATGTTGTAGTCAGAAATTATACCAGATATATATGCCTTCTGTTGACATGCAGAAAAGTGGTCAGTAAACATCAATAAGGTGATATGTAAATTGAGGGAAAGAAAAATTATAATGTACATTAGACAGATTCTAGAGGATTCCTGAACCTTGAATTCCATGGATGATTGCATCTAAAATTCCCCACAATCCTGGACAAGGGCCTGGATGGAGAACACTGAAAATTGTTTTTTGGTTTGTTTGTTTGTTTGTTTTTCCTGACTCTTCGAGGCAGGGTTTCTGTGTTTCTGTGTGTAGCCTTGGTTGCCCTGGAACTTGCTCTGTAGATCAGGCTGGCCTTGAATTCACAGAGATGCTCCTGCCTCTACCCCTCAAATTCTGGGATTGAAGGCGTCCACCACCACTGCCAGGCTTAGTTTTTACCTTTGTGCAAAGCACAGCAAATATGCTCCAGGTCATACCTCAAGTCTGGTTATTAACTATTAAGAGATTCATAACAGTTGAAAATAGACAGCTCAAATAATTAAGGTGTTAGAGGGATTGCCCCAGTGCTCACAGAACGAATAGTTTCTGAAGTTGGCTGCATTGAAGAAAAGCTACCTGGGACTCATTTTAAGAAGTAACCTTGAAAATGACCCTGAGATTGCTACCATAGGATCATAATTTCAAAAAAGAAAAAGGATTTGTTTGTAAGCCCTAGAGACCTAACAGCCCAGATAAACTATAACCTAGTTAAACTTAAAGATTACAGTCTTCTCTGCTTTACTTATAATTCAACTGCTATTATTTTTGTGAACACATTATTTCTGAGTAGCATACTAGCACAAATTCTCTTAATCTGTTCTCTAAAGAAGAAAATGTTTTTAAAACTTTCTTTGGTCTGCAACAATTGATTCCAGAAGAAATGGCTACTGAAAGCTTACAGATAAAAGGCTGGTGAGGAACTGCTGTAATCTTCATGCCCAGCAGCTACAATGGTTAAGAGCACATTTCCTCCCCAGTGTTGGGAGGCAGAGGCAGGCGGATCACTGTGAGTTCAAGGCCAGCCTGGGCTACAGAGTGAGTTCCAGGAAAGGCGCAAAGCTACACAGAGAAACCCTGTCTCGAAAAAAAAAAAAAAACAAAAAGAAAAAAGAAAAGAAAAGAAAAGAAAAGAAAAAAAGAGCACATTTCCAAGCAGATTGTCCCATTCTAAATATTAACACAAATACCAGGCTGTCCAATACAGCACACATTCAAGCTGTGGCAGCTGCCCAGGATTTCTGAGTCTGGGATTCTGGCTGCTAGACTAACTTTAAGGTTTCTCCAGCTCTGAGACGCTGATAATCTGGCTCTCAGCCTCAGTACCTTTGCCTGCATTTTTTTTAATAGGACCCTGTCTTTGAGTAAGCTATACTCAACTGAGAAACCATGTATGGATTTAAACAAACAAGAAGGGAAAAGTGACAAGTTAGTTACAAAGTTTTATATGCTCATCTGGCTGAACAGGTTTAATTTAAAACAATTGTGTAGAAAATATGAAATGTGTTCTGATAAAATAAGTGTAGTTCTTCAGTATATAGCATTAGCCTACTACAATGCGTAGAAAACCCATTAAGTGCATGTATGTTCATCTAATGTGTGTTAATACATACGTAAATACATTTATAAAATGTATGTATGTAAATGGCATTGTGCACCCCACAGAGGTTGTTTAGGACACCCTTTTAATTCATGCAGTCAAGATTCTAGCAGGCGATGAAATTGACCTTTTAGTAAAAACATTTCACTTGACTTTACTCCTTTATTCCTACAGAAAATGCTGGGCAGTTCAACTGGTGCGTTATGCAAATCCAACATGTGGTGTTTTCAACCTAATGTACAAGAGGCAGCTAGGATGTAAACAACGGATCAGGATTAAATCCCCCCTCTTTGCATGGCTTAAAGCTTTTTTAGTTTGAAGTGCTGTAAATGCAAACAACTGCCTCATAATTTTAGCTATTTTCTAACATTTAATAAACAAATAATGTTAGGGGGCATCAGACCACAGCTCCTTCAATATATTGGAATACATGCTAGCTAATTTCCATTACTTTAAACTAATACCAGGGAGCTATAAATGTCAATAAACAATATAGCAATTGATTGCAAACTCTCTAGAGTCTACAATAAACTAGAGGCTCAAGGAATATTACTTTGCCCCTATGGAATGGTAAAAGCGTACTTGCTTCTGACACTTTTTGGAGAGTTGATTCAAAGTGTTCTTCAGTAACATGGTCTTCGAATCTTAGCCAATCTAAATTAATTTTTTAATTACAATTTAAAACTCCCTAAGGATTTCAATAGCAATCAAAATCATTTTATTCACAGGCATATCTGAGGAAACTAGACTGTTAGCAAGCCGAAAGCAACCAGCAAGAAATACTACCTCCTCACACAATTTCCTGAATTAAGCAGGTGCGGCCAAAATTGGTAAGAGTAACACACCTCGCCAGTTTTTTATTTCTCCCCTAGACGGGAAAAGTTTTGATTAAAGGACCTGTTGAGGAGAAAGCATTGCTAGGTGTAGATTCTCATTCTGTTCAGCCTAGGGACAGTCACGTGCTATTGCAGGGCAACTTTGCAGAGAATCAAGTCTCTTCCCAACTTCCTAAGCCCTAAGTCCCAGTTCCCTCCTCCCTTGACCTTGACATGGAAAGTACCAACATCCTGGGATACTAGGAAACCCCAAACTTCCTGATCCTGGCAGGGCCACCCCGACTGCAGCTATGCCCAGCACGCACCAGCGCCCACTCATCCCTGCGTGTTCCTGCAATTGCGCGGGTGTCACTGGTCTCTGATGGCAGGCAGGGCTGCTGAAGCCCGAGTTCGATGGCACCCGTCAGGCAGGAGCCTTTGGGCCGTTGACAGCACTGACCAACCCTTTCTCTCCTACGTCCCGGGCCTCCGGTCTTTCTTATACCATCCCAGGGTGTTCAGGGAGATGAGGGGACCACAGACCAGATAGGACGAGGGGACTGCCCACAGAAAAGTTGCCCAGCCACGCCACTCTGCTGGTCCCTGGGGCTACAGTAACCGCACTGCCCCACGAGGGCCCCTATGCCCCTGAGGGGTTCCCAGCCCACTCACCCAAGCGTTCGCGTAGACTCCTCAAAGATGTGTTGCCACTGATACCCGCAAAAGCGTGGTCCGCCATCTTCAGAGCGGAGTTGAGAACCACTGGTGGTTCTCGGGCGGCAAGGCGCAGGCGCCGCCTCTGCCTCTGCCGGGGCCCTCGCTGGGACCCCGGGGGGCGGGGCGGGGCGGGGCTCGGGGAGTCCCCGCACTGCCCTGAGACCCTCAATCTTGGTAGCATTAGCACTCACATGCTGGGTCGCTACACCGACTGACTGGCCAGCGACTAACTTTGAAGAAACCGTTTCTTATATTCGAGGCTCTATAGTGATGCGTTCTGGACACCAGCCAATCAGCTGCCTACTTAGCCATTGAACATTCCTTTCCTTTTATCACCTCTACCTAGGAATGTTATAACATTCCATATTTCCCCATCCTTAAGTTCATTTGGAACATTTAGAGATCATTTGCCAAATATCTTCCTGTACTATGAGTTTACTACCTTTGAACACTACATGAAAAGCCCAGTTTTGGGGGGAGAGGGGGTAATAGATAATGTGCCACCTCTCTTAACTAATGTATATGCTGACACATGGTTGTAGGAAGACAGGTTATGACTGAGGTAGTGGGTAAGGTGCAAAGGTCTATAGGATAAGCACTTTGATGAGCTCACTGAGTCTTCAAACGATGTAGGAGTTATAAACTAAAGAGGGTAATAGTGGGTACCCGTATTTTACTTTGTAACATGACACTTATCACTTACAGTAATACAAAAACTTATTTATCCCCCTACTATCCTATGACTTATGTACCACTACTGTCCCCACCGTACAGACAAGGAAACTAAAGAGAAAATTAAAATCATTTGTCTAATGTCACATGGTTAGTGACAATATTGGAATTCGGACCCTAAACATCTCACTAGAGTAGCCATGTGTTTTTATTCTTATACATGATAGTTTCATGAGAGTGAAGGAAGAGAAGTGGAGCTGGGCAATGGTGATGCAAGCCTTTAATCCCAGCACTTGGGAGGCAGAGCCAGGTTGATCTCTGTGAGTTCAAGGCTAGCCTGGTCTACAGAGCTAGTTCCAGGATAGTGAAGGCTGTTACACAGTGAAACCCTGTCTCAAAAAAAACCCCATAAATAAATAAATAATAAAATTTTAGAGAAGGAAAGAGAAATGTATCTGGAGTGATGGCTCAGCAGATAAGAGTATATACAGCTCTTGCAGAGGACCTGAGTTTGATTCCCAGCACCCACATCAGGTGGTTCACGACTTCAGCTCCAGGGTGACTCATCACCTCTGGCCTTCAAGAGCACTTGCACTCATACACACCTTCCCCAACAATACATATAATTTAAAAATAAAGAGAAATCTTTTGAAAATAAAAAATGAAAAAAAATGTAAGTTATAATGCACAAAGATATATGATCTCTAAATGTGGTCAAAAGACAAAGAGGCCTCTTCAAAGGACAAAAAACTCAATGGCCACTAATCATTTAAAATAACCATTCGAACTCTTTAGCAGTCAACACAAATGACAGTTACCACAAAACAACATGCCTTTCCTCTCAATCCAGCACACGCTCACACACACACACACACACACAACACAAGGTGGACAATAAGTATTGGGGGGAATGAAATCAATTATAGCATCAAAGCCCTGCTTCTCAGCAAGTACAGTATTTTGCAGTAGATCCGTGATGGTAGTAGCCATGATTATCAGTATGGCACGCCTATATTGAGGACATTAGTAAAGCACACACATGCACAAATACATACTTACAGACAATCTGGCAAAACAGAAAAGCATCCTTGTCATTTCTTATTTTTAAATGGTTAAACCCAAATCTAGCAATGAAGGAATGTTCATACAAATATAGGCTGGCATAAAATGCCAATATGAGCCAGGCAGTGGTGGCATCCGCTTTTAATCCCAGTACTCAGGAGGCAGAGGCAGACAGATCTCTGTGAGTTTGAGGCCAGCCTGGTCTACAGAGCAAGATCCAGGACAGGCTCCAAAACTACACAGAATCCTGTCTCAAAAAACCAAAAAAAAAAAAAAAAAAAAAGCCAATTTAATGAAAGACTGCAAAATTAGGGAGTTATTCTTTTCCTTTTCTTTCTTGTTTGCTTCTTTTAAATTTTTTTTAGATTTTCTTATTTTCTTATTTTATGTGCTTAGGTGTTTTGCCTGCATGTATACATGTGCAGCACATGCATGCCTGGTGCCCACAGAGGCCAAAAGAGGTCACTGGAGTTACAGATGACTATGAATCACCATGTAGGTGCTGAGAATTGAACCCAGGTCCTCTGTAAGAGCAACACGTGCTTTTAACTGCTGAGTCATCTCTCCAGCCCAGGTTTACTTTTTTTTTTTTTAATCTAGAGATTGTCCTTAGCTTATTTTTCCATATCACAACTTTGAATTTGGGAATTACATGTAAGGCAGCATAACCCATCATCTTATAGTGTTTATAGCCTCTCAAGGATGCTGGAGCAGGAGGAAAGACATTTGCAAAGAACTCAAAGCAGACAATGTGTGAAGAGCTAGTTGGATAATTAAAATGTATTCTAAGAGGCCACATGGATGAGACATCAGCAGAGTTTAGGGTGAGCAAAGAAGTCTTTAGGAAAAAATTGGCACTTTGGTCTTGAGGTTGAGATGGAGGGTAATCATGCCTTTGTTGTAGCCCATGGTAGCTGAGTGAGAGATGGGCTCATCTGTGGCCTAATCTCCCCTATTTTCAAACTAATCTAGAGAATCTGGGTTTTTTTGTTTTTTGTTCTTTTGAGACAGGGTTTCTCTGTGTAACAGTCCTGGCTGTGCCTTGAACTCACAGAGATCTACCTACCTCTGCCTCCCAAGTGCTGAGATTAAAGGCATCTGCCACCATTGCCCTGCCGGGAATTTTGATTTTTAATGTAAAAAAAAAATCTTATTTATTTTTAAGTATACGTTTATTTTTCTGTGTATGAGGGTTTTACCTGCATGCATGTCTGTGTACCATGTATGTAGTGCTTGCAAAAGACAGAAAGAAGAAATTGGGTCCTTGGGACTAGAGTTACAGACACTTGGTGAGTTGCCATGTCAGTGCTGGGAATTGAACTTGGATTCTCTGGAAAAGCAGACAGTGCTCTCTAGGCCCCAAATCTCTTATTTTAAAATGATGACATTTACAGTTTTTCAAAACATTACAGGGTACATAAAGTTATGGTTCTAATGTTGTAACTGGTGTTTAGAATTTCCAATTATCTCATCATTCAATGTTTGACTAGAAATCCAAATGAGGTCTTTATGTTTCCGTAATTGATATGCCCCTCCCTTTTTTTACTTCTTGACGCAGGATCTCACTTTGCAGCCTAGGCTGGCCTTGAACTCGTGATCTCCTGCTTCTGCCTCTTCAGTACTAGGATCATAGCTGTGTGCCAGCGTGCACAGCATTGATATGCCTTTTAAGCATCTTTTAATCTATAGGTAACCTTTTGTTCTAACATCTTTGATAGACTGCTGTGAAATTAAACTTTCATGCATGAGGTAAGTCACTCAATTGTACTTTTATTGACCACCTACTCTGCGTGTAAAGGAGATCTAGAAGCA